>NC_067139.1:65333246-66533246 GCF_903995435.1 Acomys russatus
TGGGGGAGAAATACTATGGACTGCATTGATTACAAAACTATGTGAGAGTGAAACATCCCAGACATCTGTTTTCAAAAATGTTCTGTCTGTCCTTAACACAATGATAACAGCAATAATAAAAACAGATTCTCACTTGTTAAAATATCATTTTTAGCTTGGATGGACAGATCAACTGTGTTTGTTTCTTCAAAAATGTCTTGTTGGAAGAAAATTACCATAAAACTTGGGTTGTTTATCTTTCTGTGGAAGAAAAAAAATGAATTTTTCTTATCTTAAAACTTTAATAAATGTATAAAACATATTGCTATGAGATTAATAATAGCTTCATGTATACACGCATGTATAGAATGATAGGTAGGTAGATACATCATTACCATCCTCTTTGATGCATTATATGGATCCCTACTATGCTCTTTCAACGGCATCAGTGACTTTGCTGGCCCGAATTTAGCTGGTCCATTTCCTTATCTCAATGGAGAAATGATAAATTCCATTCAGTGGGGAGACCCATTTTGGTGCAGTAGACACAGCTGTCCATCTGTAGCTTCGGGGATGCAGTCTTCCACTCCAAATACCATAAAACAATGTTGTTGTTGTTGTTTTTAAACAGCCACCGAAGAAGCAATGTGCTGCTGAGAAGCCGTCCTCTCTATCCCTTTAGGGAACATATTGGAGTAGCTCAGTGCACATAGCCAATGTGCTATGAACATAGATTACTGAGAGCCCACCTCACAACCACTTGACCCAGAAGCATCTCATTGGTACTTGTACTGATAGCCAACTACAGACAGCATTCATTTGCCAGGAATTTGTTCTAGTTCGCCATGGTGGTGCATGCCTCTAATTTCTATACTCAGGAGTCTGAGGCAGGAAGCTATCAAGTTCAACCTGGGCTACATAACAAGTTCCAGGAAGCCTGAACTACAAAGCAAGATTAAAAAAGAAAAGAAAAAGAGAGGAAGGAAGGAAGGAAGGAAGGAAGGAAGGAAGAAATCAAAAAGAGTATTCCTTCCAAAAAGTGTTTCTTCATGTGTATAATGACGTATTTCACCTGTATGGAAATTCTGTTGCTAACAAAGACTGCCCTTCTAAATTATCGTGATGTGTCCTGTGAGTGGGATCTCAATGGATTTTATAGTGAAAGCATGTGCAAGTATATCTTCTATGACATATGCGTTTCTGTTTCTATGTCACAAAGCAAAAGCCTATAAGCTATCATAACACATTTGGATTAAGAATGTAGATTTAAATGTGGCAAGAAAAGTCACTGACATTTCTGTTGAGGTCCGAGAACACATCCTGTGGATCTCACTGACATTCCCATCATGGGGCTTCCTGTTCTTTGAGGATGGATTTACCAGTCCGTTTGCAGTACCAGTGAAGTCTGTTTTCACTGTTGGTCTTAGAGTGCCTATTGATGGCACTGCAGTGAGTCTGATGAGTCTGAAGAGTAAGAGACATAGTGTACTTCTATTCAAGGGCCTGGGTTGAGTTTTTGTTACTACTTACTAATGCTTGAGTTGTTAGGCTCAACTTTCATCTAAGCATATTTTGAGAAAATATTACTTACCTATTTTTCTGTTGTTAGAACCAGAAAACTGTCGTTAAGTCTACCTATCAGGGAACAGGTAAACTGTATCTATCACCATGTACTAAAAGTTAATAAAAGCCAGGAGTCAATTCATTGGTCTGGAAACATTACAGAGTATCAGAAATACAAAAAAAAATTTAATAAAATACACATGTGCACAATATTAGAAACAGAGAAAAAGAAAAGAGAAAGAGGCAGAGGCCCTTTAACAGAAGACTATAGTTATTCTTAAATTTTATTTATTTATTCATTCACTTTGCATCCTGGTCATAGCCCTATCCCTCCTCTACTCCCATTCCCACTCTCCTTCCCTCCTCCTCCTCCCCTATTACTCAGAAAAGAGGAGCTCTGTTCCCGTCCACCCCAGCTCACCAAGTAGTATCAGGCCTGAGCATGTCCTCTTTCCCTGTGTCCTGGGCAAAGCAGTCCTGCCAGGATGGAAGTGATCAAAAACTTGGCAACAGAGTCCATGTCAGAGACAAGCCCCCACTCCCCTTACTAGAGGACCCGCATGAAGCCTGAGCTGCCCATCAGCTACATCTGTGTAAGGAGCCTAGTTCCCGACCATTCATGGTCCTTGGTTCATGCTTTAGTCTCAGCAAGCCCCTCTGGGCCCTGGTTAGTTGGCTCTGTTGGTCTTCTTATGGAGCTCTTGTCACCTCCCAGTCCTTTTCTTCTTCCTCCTTCCTTTCCATAAGACTCCCTATGTTTTGCCCAATGTTTGGCTGTGAGACTCAGCATCTGTTTCAAACCACTGTGTGGCTGTGTAGTGAAGCCTTTCAAAGGACAACTCTGCTAGGCTTTGTCTGCAAGAATTGCAAAGTATCCTTTATAGTGTAAGGGGAGGTGGACATCACACAGGGAATTCTAGGCCAGCTGGAACATATGAGACTGTCTTTAAAAGGAAAAAAAATTAGAATGTTGGAAAGACAAGTCCAGGGCAGGTGGTCCAGACAGTAGAGGTGCCTGTTTCTAAAACTGGGTTGCACCCAAATAATGAAAAGAAAGGACAGACTGTCACAGATTGTCCTCTCACCTCCACATATTGGCCTTGAAGCCTGTTTAAATGCAAATGAGCATGTGTGCACACACATGATAAATAAATGAATGTATTAAAATGTTTAAGGAAATCTAGCCTATGTGTACACTCTAGTCCTGACTTGATTTTGAGGACTGGGTATTGATGTATGGGGGGTACACAGGCAGGAATACAGACTGGCTTAGAAAATATACTCAAACTTAAACTTTGATGGTAGTTCTCTTTTCTATATTTCTAGCTTTTACTCTGAGCATATATTACACTTATAAATCAGAGGGAAAATAATAAATCTTCAAAATTTACTCAATTCAATATTTTCCAAGCACAGTGCTCTCCAAGGTTAGCCTCTCAGCAATGCTCCTAAATAATTATTGTTCAGTCAGACAGATTAAAATCATCTGTCCGGAATTCCAGAGCTGACGGCTACTCCAGGCCTTCAGCTTGCTCTCCACTTATATATAATAGACAGAGAACATTAAGAAGGATGATGACGAAAGAGAAGTGTTTCATGGAAGCTTTAATTCACATTCTGGAAGTGAGGGTATCGCAAATAGGTTCAAGTGGCAGAAACACAACAACAATAACAACAACAACAAACCAATATGCCATTAAAAACATACCCAATGCCACTACCAATAGATTTCTCAGAGTGGAGTTAAAATTCCTCCATCAATTTGGCAGAAAACAATGGTGTAGAACAAATAGATCTACCAGCACAGCAGGCACCAATCTCCGGAGGCACGTCCAGCTGCCCCCTTCTGTCTTGGAGAAGGCTTTCAGGACATGCAACCTACAACACAGGAGATGTTCCTTGCACTCAGCTTTCGAGATTCAATTCCAACTCCGGAGAGGCAACAGCCACCTGAGCAGCAGATCCTCAGTGTGAAAGTGTGAAGAAAGGAGCCAACCTCAACCTTTAAGGTTTGAACAGCCCTGAACCAAAATGGACAAAATGGAGAGAGAGAGAGAGAGAGAGAGAGAGAGAGAGAGAGAGAGAGAGAGAGAGAGAGAGAGAGAGAGAGAGAGAGAGACGTGGAGGAGGAGGAGACAAGAAGACTGCAAAAAGAGAAATGAGGAAAAGTCTGTGGCCGATAGAAAGGGACTGAGGACCAAGCAAGGGAGAGTACCTGGAGCTGAGATGTACCCTGGGGCCTCTCCACAGGAGAAGGAAGGCATTGATTGATCTTGGCCACATTCCTCACTGAACCCTTGCAAGGGTTCTGATCAGTGGAGACAAGAGTTCTAGAACTCTACTCCAAGTCACAAATCAGGAATTGAATAGGAGTACAAGGTTTTTGGTTTTGACTTGACAATTTCTTAATTAATTTAATCATTCACTTTACATCCTAGTTGTAGCCCTCCCCTCTTCTCTTCCTAATCTCACCCTCCCTCCTGCTTCCCCCTCTCCCCTCCCCTATTCTTCAGAAAAGGGGAACCTCCACCCACCCACTCCAGCTCGTCAAGTCACATCAGGATTGATCATATCCTTTTCCCCTGGGCCTGGCAAGTCAGTCCATCAAGGGGAAGTGATCTAAAGCAGATAGCAGAGTCAATGTCAGGGACACCCCTGTTCTACTCACTAAGGGACCCACATAAAGTCTGAGCTGCCTTTCAGCTACAACTATGTATGTGGGACCTAGGTCCATTCCATGCATGGTCCTTGGTTGGTGCTTCAGTCTCCAGAAGCCCCTCTGGGCCCTGGTTACTTGGCTCTGTTAGTATTCTCGTAGAGTTCCTGTCACCTCTAGGTCCTTTTTTCCTCCCCACACCCACTTTTCCACAAGACCCCCTCTGCTTCACCCAATGTTTGGCTGTGAGTCTCAGCATCTGTTTCGAACCACTGCTGGGTAGAGCCTCTCAGAGGACAACTCTGCTAAGCTCCTGTCTGTAAGGGTAGCAGAGGATCCTTCAAAGTGTCAGGGGTTGGCTCTCTTCCATGGGGTGGGTCTTGGGTTCAGCCAGGCACTGGCTGGACATTACCTCAATCTCTGCTCTATCTTTATCCCTGCATATCTTGTAGGCAGGGTAAGGTTTGGGTCAAGGTTTTTGTGGGTGGGTTGGTGTTCCTCTCCCTCCACTAGGTGCCTTGTCTAATTAGAGGGTGTCCTGTTCAGTCTCTATGCTCTGTGCTACTAGGAGTCTCAGCTAGAGTCCCCCTCATATCCTCCTAGAAGCCTACCCTGACCTGGGTCTCCAGCTTGTCACAGAGATACCCCTGCCCACAGTTTCTCTCTTTTTTTTTTTTTTCTGCAGGCCTTCTCTCTTCCACCTCTACCCTGTGCTGTCCAACTCTCTCCTCAGGTCTGATCTCCACCCTCATCTCTCTCTGCACTGCCTCTCCTACCTTGTTCACTCTTTTCATCTACTACCTCTGCCTAGGCTTTCCCCTTCTGAATGAGATTTAAGCATCCTCCCTTGGCTCCTCCTTGTTACTTACCTTCTTTGGATCTGTGCATTGTAGTATGTTTATCCTGTACTAATGCAAATCTGCTTGGCTGTGGAGCCCAGCTGATGTTCCTCCACTACTGCAGGACAGTAGCCTGGGTTGAATCCAAAAGCCAAGGAGTTCACATAGGATCCTTCTGACAGGAAGCAGAGGAACATGGTCTATCAGGCTGGCCTTCCTCTTCCTTCTTCTGCCTATTTTGTCTGTACTTCACTGTAAGAGTCTGGTGTCCCCCAACCTGGTTTTCTTCATGCCCCCCCCATTACTTAAAGTGCTAACCACCAAAGCAACTAACTTGCCAGACATAACTTTAAGTTGCCCAGCCTCTTCCTATGTAGCTAAAACTGTCAACAACCAGAGCCAAGCCCTTCTCCCTGCCCTTTCCTTATTGCTCATCAGGCACCACCAACAAAATTCTGAACTGCCACATAAAGAGGCCTTTGCAATGTGGAATCTTTTCGAGAAAAGGAAGACTAAGAAGATGAAATCTCTGTAGAGTGAACCGCATACACAAGTCACTAAATGGTAGATGTTTAGACAGAGACCATCCGTTAGAAGCAAGGGAGGGGAAGGAGAGCAGCACAGTCAAACACATCTGGCCACATGCTCTATCTACCTCCTCTTCCTGTTGCACACAAGCCTATTAAAAGGTTGCAAAAGTTCTGCGGCTAATGGATCAGCTTAACCCAATTTTCTTTAAGCATAAAACCTTTTCTGCAGGGTATTTCTTAACATTTCATGGAATTCTAGAAATTGAGCAATAAATTAAAGAATGCCACTCAAGAAAGATTGGTATTTCTTGATCTTGCTGGTATATACCAGAGAAAGGGAAGGATATGCCTATTCTGGTCTTCTTAATGTCTTTCTCGGTTTTCTGGTATGCCCCCTCCTGGTCTATCTATCTTCAGGAAACCCCCAGACCCAACAAATAATAAGTCATGATGGGGATTTGATCCACCATGACCAGAAGTTGGGTAGGTCGTCTCCATATCAGAGTCCGTACTGGTCAAAAGAGTGAGATAATACCACTTCTATGGCACATCTAGCCGATTTGGGTCACAAGAATATACATCCCCAGACATACAACTACCCAGAGCTCTCACTGCTCCATGCCGAATTAATCTCTCTGCTCTATCAGGGTCAATACACTCATTGGAGAGATTTCATAGTCTGGGTCTGAAATTGCTTCAGGTTTGGCCTTGTAAGCACTGACTTCAGCGAGTGTAAGACTATTTCTCGAGCTATTTCCATTTTCCATTTGTTAGTGACAGATGCACACAATTGCTGGGGTTTCAGGAACACCGCCTTCCAAACAACTCTGTAAATATCTATGACAGAACACCTTCTCCTCTTAGCTGCTCGTCAGGGAGGGAGACCAGCATTGCTGAGAGTCCTATCTTTGAAGAGGAAAACAGCTTCCAAGATGAATTTTCCTAACAGTCTCTTTTCTTTGGGATTTCTAACTCCATGTTCATGTCCTATGTTCCATTTTTGAACCTTTCTTCTCCCCACTAATTTGCTTTAACTCCATGTTGTCTGCCTCAGTGTGTTTGCTGTATCTCCCCGGCTCTCAGCATGCATGCTCAACCCACAACAGCCTAGAGAGCGTGAGTTAGCTTGCACAGTGCAGTAACTCATTTGCAACGCAGATCGAAAGAGTCACCCTTTGATCTTGGAAAATATAACACTGTATGTAATTACCCAGAGAGAATAGAACTTGGAAATACAATCACATTTTCCTTGTTAAATATTAGAGCAAATGAGACCTCACCTGGCTCTGCTGTGTTCCCCAAGTCGGGGCACTTAGATTTCTGCATAAATACAAGGCCACTTAGCTCAAGACCACACATGCCATTCTTTTCTGGAATGGGAAAATATAATTTCATCATGTAAAGTCAGTGTCTGAAAACTCCAACCAGAAAGAAAGTCAGGCCCAGGTAGCAAACTGTCTCTGTCATGTTCTCATTTGGAAGCTTCTAACCTGCACCCTTTGTTTACTCAGGTAATTAATTTTATTCCTTCTCAAGTCTCTGATGGGGTTGAAGACCAGATAGTTTGGTTTTACAATTAAGCTTAGTTGTTGAGGGGTTAAGATGTTTTTAGGTCTAGATAGACTTTTTAAGTTGATAAGGACAAGATATGATAGATATTGGTTTACATTGAGAATTTTAGATGCACCAAGATAGAAAAGATGTTTTCTTTAAGGCTGGCAAATACAAATAGCCAAAACACTATGAATGTAACATTTATATAATTCCTGATTGTTTCATGGTTCTTCTTGCTGTGGGAAGTTTATTATATATGTGTGTAATAATATAAATGTATATGTAAAACATCCAAAAAATTAATTAAAAAAAAGAAAGCCAGGAATTTGGAGCTCTCCAGACTCTATTTAAATAAGTTTGTCTTTGCTGTACATCCTAGACCTTGAGCAAGGTCCTTTTTCCAAGGCCACTGAAGGCAGCTCCCATGAGAACATAGTCCCAGCTTAGCGTTAGAGTAGCACAAGAGTGTGGGCTTGGGAGGCAAAGACCTGGATAAGAATGTTGCCCTGCCACTTGACTGTGGGATCTCAACTGGACTGGAAAATGGCTGCTTTCTTTTCTCACCCATGGATTACCCAATGCATTTAGTCACCAACTCCCTGGGGAACACCTGAAAATCCATTACAAAGGGATGTCCACTTCTATGCGTGTCAACCTCTGGGCAACACCTGGGTCCTACCATGGTTGAATGGTAAATAGATGTAAAACCTCTCTCTGATAACAAAAAAAAAAAGTCATTAGGAGCAATTTCTGAATTACGCAGTGCTGAAACTTTTGTTTAAACTTCTGTATTTTATTTATTTATCTATTGTTTGTTTGTTTGTTGCTGCAAACTCATCAATTCTTCCCTTGGTCCTTTATTTCTAGCTATGCCTCTCAAAAGGCTTCTGCCTCAGCTACCAAGATGATATTTTAAAAACAGAACCCTAATCAACTTACCACCATGGAATAAACCTATCACTGCTCATGGGGATGGAAGTGACATTCTTGCCAAGGTCCATCCCAGCCAGATCTCATTGTTTGTTCCTCAGAACCCATATTCAAAACAACAGCCAGAATGGTCCATTGCAAAGCAACATTATACCATATTTTCCCCAACTAAGCACCGTTACTCACAGAGATGAATTTGCATCAAAGATGCCTTCCTGCCTACTGCTCTGTGGATGCTCACCACATTCAGTCATTTGTCTATCTGTTGGACCTGCCCAGTTCATTCCAATGTTTGCCCATGTTACTATTGAATCTAATTCCTCAATACTGTGCAGCTAGTTCCCCTTATCTCCAGTGTCACCTTCAGTTGGCCATACCACCAGAACTGTTCATCTATATGCCTCCATTAGTTATAAGTTGCCTTTGTGAGTCAGGATTCTCTAGAGCAGTGGTTCTCAATCTGAGTTGCAACCCCTTTGGGGGGTCACATATATAAGATATCCTGCATATCAGGTATTTGCATTATGATTCATAACAGGGTCAAAATTAAAGTTATGAAGTAACAACAAAATAATGGTTGGGGTCACCACAACATGAGGAACTATATTAAAGGGCTGTGGCATTAGGAAGGTAGGGAACCACTGCTCTTAGGAGTATAACTGCTGGAATGAATGAATGTGTGTGTGTGTATATGTATGTATATGTGTGTATATATATACACATGCTTTATTAGAGTGGGTTATAAACTATGGTCTGGCTACTCTAGCAATGGCTGCTGATGAATGGAATGTCCAAGCATCCAGTAGTTGTTCAGTCCATGAGGCTGGATGTCTCAACTGGTCTTTATCGTATGCCAGAATCCTGAACTAGGCTCTAATGCTAGTGAAAGAATGGACTTGCCAACAAGGCTGAGAGCAAGCAAGCAAAGAGCAAAGCTTTCTTCTTCCATGGCCTTTATATAGGCTCCCAGAAGAAGGAGTAGCCCAGATTAAAGGTGGGAATCATGATCTCACATGCTGTTTACTCCTTTCTATGTCACCTGTTCTTTTAAGGACTGTAGTTATCTTAATATGCCCATGTGCTTTCTGTATTAGCCAATGAGAACAGGCTTATATTAGTGCTCTCATTTTAAAGGAGGTCACATGGTGTCTCAGAGGGATGAAGTAACTTATTGAAGGTCACAAGATTATTCCTACCTCAAAATATCCAGAATAAAGATGAGTCTCTCCACTCAAAAATGATTTTAATCATTTTAATCAAGAAAAAAATCCTTCACAGTTGTACCCAGCCACCTCGGTTTTACTTAAGTCTAGATGTAGTCAAGTTGACAATCAAGAACACCCATAACACTGCCCAAGAGTAGCTTTATGGCTGTTGTGTCTTATTCACCCTTCTATTGCCAAAGCTGAGGATAGCACATGGAATTTTTAATTTAAAAATTATCGGCAGGACAGAGATATGGACTATTAGGTAGTAGATGAATGAGTAAGTGGATGGGTAAATGAGTGGATGGGTGAATGATTGATTGAATGAATACATGAGCTGGAATATAGATGGATGGATGGATGGATGTTGAATAGTTGGACAGATGATAATTTCACTTTTTTGATTGAAGCCACTTAGACTAGAATGACCTCTACAACCCTCATGACCTCAGGCAAAGCTACCCCTACCCACCTACCTCCCATAACAGTCTCATGACCTTCTACTTCTAACCTATGCATATTTATATAAATGTAAATCAAGCTTGAGAGAGAGAGAGAGAGAGAGAGAGAGAGAGAGAGAGAGAGAGAGAGAGAGAGAGAGAGAGAGAAAGATCTCCTGATATTCTTCTGATTGCTGCTAGGACCTCATCAAGGTAAATACCAACTTCAAAATGCTGATAAGTTGCAAGAGATCTGTATTTGGTAGAATTTTGTAGAGCACATAAGACAAGCAGATGTGAAAGTTTTGTTGTAAGATAGTGGTTGGGTGTCTAACACAATTCTACTTCTGTGTTCTTTCCTTGGCAATTTGCTTTGAGTTTTCATATTCTCTTTGGAAGCAGGTTTGCCATCCTACCTGCTCCTCCCTCAGTGGGGTATATCAATCTTCGCCATGTGCTCACTGCATATTTCTGAGTATGATGCTTTGACGCTGAATTGCTAACATGCCGCTGCTTCACTTCTCAAAACTGTGACATTTGCTCCATTTAAAGTGAATGCTCCTTCCCAATGCCACCCTCTAACCCATGTTAGCCCTGTTCTCTCTGAAGCTGCCTCCTGTTCATCCCTGTAGGCTGAATTAAATGTCAGCTCACTAGGTCTTTCCTGATACATAGCTTTACATAAGGGTCCTTTTGCACACACAAAGATATACACATAACCTTGTAATATATAACTTCTGCTTTACACTTTTATAGTCTCAACTAGAAAAAAAAATTTTTTAAGAGAATGAGAAAAGACCAACTTGCCAGGCATATTCAAGTGCTGTTACCTCTGACTGGAGAAACCCAGCCCCTCCTAGCCATCACACAGGCAGTTGAAGAAAAAAATTCTTGTTTTTTTCTCCAGAAAAACCCAGTCCTTAGACTCCAACTTCTGAGACTCCAGAGGATAAGCCAGGTGGTCCTTTTATTACAGAGATGACCAAGCAGAGTGGTCACATGCACAGGATGAGGAGCCTTACACTCGCACTCAGATGAGAGCTCTGGTGCTTTCCATTCAGCCTCGTCCTCAGACCCCCAAAAAGTTACTTCATCCCTCTGAGACACCATGTGACCCTCTAAAATGAGAGAACTAATATGAGCCTGTTCTCATTGGCTGATACAGAAAATATTAAAATAACCTCAGTCCAAAGAAGTATAAGCAACATAGAAAGAAGGAAGTGGCATGTAAGAAGTTAAGATATGCCGGGTTTACATTCCAACAGCATGCAAGCCTCAAGCTCAGGTTTACATTCCAACAGCATGCAAGCCTCAAGCTCAGCTTTGCCCAGAGCCATCTGGGATTACATGGAGCAGTGGGAATCTAAGGGACTGAATGCATAGGGGTTCCTGCAGCAGCCTAGGAGTACATCCATTCACCTGTGAAACATAAACAACTGGGAATCCTGGGTATCCAACCCCATCCCCATTGCAGAAGGTACCCAGGAACTGTTGCTTCTCCCCTGCTGTTACTGTCCCAGCCATTCCCAGTCCCAACCCTAACCTTGTGGCCAGGTAAAATGGCTGCTTCCAATGTTCCTGGGGAGCACTGAGTACTCAGATCATCACTCATCTTCTCATTAATTTCAGATTTCATTGATTTTTGCATTGAAATTATTTTTCAACATTTTCCGAACAGCTGGTGGGCTACATGCAATTGTGTGGGGTTCCTTTGGTTCTTATTTTTAATTTTGAGAAATCAATAAGTCACCCATGATGCCTTCAGACAATATTAAATAATATAATCAGCTTGAATTTTATTATGAAAATTATATCTTCAAGAATGTTTGCACAAAAGTCCTGGGATTTGTGAGGCTTTAAGGTACTAGGCTTTCTAGGACTTAAAAAAAAAAAAAATCAGACGGGGTCAGAAGCACAAATAGACCAGAAAAATAAATTACTAGACCCAATTCAGGGGAAATTAATAGATTTGCAGAAATTATGTTTTGCATTCAAACTTAAAAGGGTTTTGAAGTTTTGGAATAATCTCAATTTTACCTCCTAGTTAATAAATAGCAGAACATCAAAGAGAATGTGTATGCTGTTTTTTGACACAAAAATACTTATAGCTAGGTCATAAGAGTAAACCAATGTGAAGAAGCCGCCCCATCACCCTCAAGGGAAGTAGGGAGAAACCGCTGCATCCTGGGAAGCAGGTGGCTCTTTGCTTACTGGGGCAAAGCAGCTGGGTGGGAATCCGGGTGGGGGAGGGGGGCGGCGCTGAGGCTTAGAGGCACAAGTGGCTCTCAGAGCTGGCCTCGGGTAGGAGGGAGCCCTTCTGATTTCCTACGCAGCGCCCTTCAGATGTCCTATGCTAGAGTGAACCTCTCAGAGGCCCTGTCTTCCACAACCTGTAAGGCTGCTGCCCCTGGAAGTGCCCTGGGCTTACAGACTGATTGCACAAATGGAGGTCAGGGCTGTCGGCAGCGGTCTCCTGAACTCCAAGAAAACAAGTTGTTTCTTTGTCTTCTGTAGAGGAGTCATGACCATAATGAATAGTGCAGTCAGTGGACCACTACTTAGCTGTTACAACAGAAGCTAGAACAAAAGACTAGACAGAGACGTACACATTTTGCTTAAATCTGTTTCAGGCCAACCCACCGAGCAGCCCTTTCTGACTCTCTAGTGCTTTCAGTTGGACATGTGGCAGGATAATAAGTGGTTTTCCTGAAACTGCTTCAACTTTGCTATCCCATCTCCCCCTGGAAAGCAGACTGAAAGCAGTCACTGGCTCACCCTGTCTGGTACCTTCCTCTTATTGGAGTCTTGTCGCCATAGCCATACATTTCACTTTCCTCCAGACCTACCTGCAGCAAGGGGATGCATCTGTCTGTCACTTCCTGGAAGCATTCAGTACTGTGAGCACCAGGCAAGTCGAGATGTGAGAACTTGACCCTGGCTGCTTCCTCTGTAGCTGAGACAACACTGACATCTTGTGGTCCAGAATCCTGTTTGCCTCAAGAGTCAGGGCCAGAGCTCAGGCCTGATTCTTTCTCAAGCACACAGATGGGGTGATCTCTGTGGCCACCAGCTGTGGATGGATCCCAGTCCAGCTGGAGACCTGAGTAACCAAAAGTGCCTGCCCATTGGGTGATGGAGAGAGCACACAGCATCTTCCCTGCCCTATACAGGCCCACCGCAGTGAGCAGCTACCCAGCATGCCACGCACATGGGCAGTTGCAGTCGATTACAGTAAGGGATGTGCCACTTAAGAGGAGACTGGGAGCCTCACATTTGACCATGTCCCCTGGAGGGGGAGACCTGGTGGCACTCAGAGGAAGGACAGCAAGTAGCCAAGAAGAGACTTGATACCCTATGAGAATATATAGGGGGACGTAATCCCCCTCAGGAACAGTCATAGGGGAGGGAATAATGGGAAAATGGGGGGGGGGGAATGGGAGGATACAAGGGATGGGATAAACATTGAGATGTAACAAGAATAAATTAATAAAAAAAAATAAATAAATATAAAAAAAAAAAAAAAGAGGAGACCGGGACAAACAGCTTGGGCTGGGGTGACCCTGGGTCAGGACACATTGCCATTACCCAGAAAACAAAGGTAGAATGAGCAAATCTAAATGTGTGAACTTTACAGGAGACAGTCTGTTTAGAAGAGTGCTCAATCATGAAGGAGACCTAGCTTCAGTGGTGTGGAAAGGACATACAAACATGTTTTATTTGGGGGAGAGACAGAATGAGGTAGCACAGTCAGGGTAAGAGTTAAAGACCATCTAGAAAGTGGAGCCTTGGATGCCAGAATAAAGAAATCAAATGTCCTTCAGTTTCTGGGAGTCACATGATGAGGTTGTATTTAAGAGGAAAAAGTCTATCAAGCATGAAGAGTGAACTCTGTGCTCTCATAGAGAAAATAGAAAGATCATCATGCCAGTGCTAGCAGGGACTAGCTCTGTGGATAAGGACGATTGCGTTATTTGTCTTGTTCCCTTTTTTTTTTTTTTTTTTTTCCTTTTTCCATTTTTCATTCTTAACAACTTAGTGACTTCATTGCCTCCACAATATAAGTTACTTTTATATAAGTCAGACTGTCACTCTCTACAAAGACGGCCCGCTCAACAACCAAAAAGGACAAAGTGTTCACATAATATGGAGTCAGGAATTCAGCCATGACAAAGCAGAAGTCTCACAAAGAACTTGACCCCATCCCCACTCCACTTGAGGGCAGGGCAGAGCAGGGTTTCTTGAAGAGAAACGGCTCAGCCAAGTACACATGGTGCTCCCTGGACTTTTCAGGGCTCCGTTTTATCTACTTCCCACTCAGGAATCCTTCCTTTCCCCACAACTTTACCATTTCCCATAAAGGCTGTGACCAAAAACTCTCATGGCACAGCAAGGGCCCTCAACTTCACCTGTCAGTGGGAAGAACAAGCAGGCAGGGTGTTCTCCTAGTTGGGTTTGGTTTTTGGGGGGCTTTGTTGTTGTTGTTGTTGTTGTTTTGTTTGTCAACTTGATACAGGCTAGAGTCATCTAACATGAAGGACCCTCAGCTGGGAAAATGCTTCCTTAAGATCAGTCTAAAGGCAGACCTTTCAGGCACATGTTCCTGACTGATGATCCATGAGGAAAGGTCTGGTCCATCGAGGGTGGTGCCATCCCTGGGTAGGTTGTCCTGGGTGTATAAGAATAGAAACTGAGGCAAGCCAGGAGGAAGCAAGCCAGCAAGCCAGTGAGCAGCATTCCTCCATGGCCTCTGCTTTCGTTCCTGCCTTGAAACCCTATTCCAACTCCTTCCAGTGACGGACTGTGACGTGGAAGCGTAAAATGAGGTAAGCCCTTCCCTCATCATGTGGCTTTTGGCCATTGTGTTTTATCATAGTAATACAAACCCTAGCCAAGACAGGAGGTCTGCAGTAACAGTCAGGACACACAGCTCCACGTGAAAAGAAAAACTACGAACACCAGCGCTTTAACATGGCTTCATCCAGCAGGTTTCCAATGTCTTGGCAATCCTTTCCTCGAGTCTGTAATTTCCAACACTTTAGGATTTTCTCATGTGACATGGGACTTTCCAGAGAAAGGCTGGCATGGTATATCACAGAGACCACATAAGGCCCCTGAAATGATGGCTGGATGATGAAAATACAGGCAAAGTTTCCCTTTATTGGATCTACTCTACTGACCACAAGGCAGCAATTAGAACCAGCTGCCTTCCATCACAGAAAGCACTAGAGGCTGCAAAAAAACATACATTCTTACCAATTTTTATTATAACATACATATTTTTAAGTATAAATTACTATTTTATATGCAATGAATTTATTCAGTTGTTTTAATTAGTTCATATATATCTTAAAATCACTACACTGTAATTAATGATTGGTGAATACTTATATAAGCCACATAAACACAAACTCCCCAGGGTCTCCAACAGTTTTTAAGAGTACAATAAAGCCCTGAGATTAAACATTTGGGGATGCCTGACACATTTGACTTGGTAGCTTCTCACCTTATTCCCACTCCTGCCCACGGTCCCCCCTCCCGGGTCCCCCACCTTAAGAAGACAGTGTTCCTCTTTACCCCTCTGTTCTTCCAGGATATCTATTACCCTTCCAACTTAGCAGGCTCCCTCTCCTCCATCTTCCTATGCTTCCCCTTCCCTCACAGGCTGTGTCCTTGGCCCCAGGTAGCTGAGCTGACTGGCTGAAAGAACAGAATATTGTTGGTCCCCCCTACCCCGTTGTTTCCTTCCACCTGTGATGGCCTTGAATCTACCTCCTGAAAGGCACTGCCTCCCCACCTTCTCCCAGTGCTTCTTAAGCAACACTTCTCCCAGAAAATGTGCTCCCCCTAAACCTCTGTAAAGGGATCACAAGCTGATAGTATTAACTCCGCACCTGCATTTCCAGTACTCAGCAATTATGTTAGGAGCTCTGCCTCTACCTCAGATGCTGGGGATGCAAAGACGAATGAGATCCATCTTCTCAACCCGCTCGTCGTAACCAGGAGAAGTGAAGAAGCTAATAGTTCTTGTCTAGGGAAATGTTTCACAGAAGATGTGTCATTTGACACGGATCATACAAAATGAGGAGGAGCTGACTAGGTAATGAACAAAAGATACCTTCCTAGTGAGGGGAGGATGCTGACAAAGTCATATAACTGAAGAAATGCATGACATGTTTAAGGGAACTGGGTAGACAAATATGGGTGGACTTCAGTGTGCATGCAGGCATGTGTGTGAGGGTATGAGTGGGCTGCCTGTGCATACATACATATGACAATTTGCACTTGTTAGTGTGCTTAAGTGCACATGTATATGTGGCCAAATATTTGTGCATATCTATGCATGCATGCAACGAATGTACATGTGTGCCTTTCTGTACACATGTGGATATGTGCTTCTCTGTGTGGTACATGTGCATGAATAATATGACAGCTTGATAGCAGTGGATCAAGAATATGTCTCTAAGCAGAGAGAGGAAAAGCAGATGCCCAAGATGTGTTAGACATGTCTGCGTAGTCTTCACAAACCCTTGCCATGTGGATGGTGGTGTACTCCTGAAGTGTTGAAGGACATGCTGCTGGCAAGAGGGGAAGATGCAATAATCCAGGCCAAGCAACCATCTACAGGAACCTGGGACTGGGGTACAATATCTGGACGCCCAACTCATCCCAGGTACCCCCACATTCTGCTCACAGCGTTCCAAAGGGTGGTGTTTGCTACCTAGACAGGTCCACATACCTGTACCAAGGCAAGTCCACAAATCCACCACTAAGTAGAAATTGATGCTTTTTCCTGAAGAACCTTGCTTGCAGTTCTGAAAGCTAACCGTGAAACACAAACCTGAAATGTCAGCCCTTTATAAAGGCATGGCAAGAAATGAAACTGGAAGCCAGTGCTTGGCGGAAACTAGAGAGCACTCTATACCACCCCTGTGCCATGAGACCTGAGAGCTCGCCTAGGTCTGCGCAGGGTCAGTTGGGTACTACCAAATTCACCCACTTGGGCTCTCCTGTCCTTCTTCCTCCATTTGATCCCAGCCATTAAACAGGCTCCACATATGTTTTTCCCTTCATTGTTTTCAGCCAAGTCAAAAAGCACTACTGTCGCTAACAGGTCTAAGGCAATTTCTTTGCTGACCATGAGCTGACACTCCCATATGTCCTCTGAATTAAGTTATGCCCATTTTCCATTAGCTAGCCTACATTTTATTTTATTTTTTACTTTATTTTTTTCTTTATTACTTTTGTTGTTTTCTGTTTATTTGTTTGTTTTTTAGATAGTGTTTCTTAGTGTAGCCTTGGCTGTCCTGGACTTGCTTTGTAGACCAGCCTGGCCTCGAACTCATAGAGATCTGCCTGCATCTGCCTCCCTAAGTGCAGGGATTAAAGACATGTGCTACCATGCCTGGCTGATAGCCTATATTTTCTATATGCTATGTCATGTATGATAAAATTATATCATATAACTCATATTGAACATTTCATATTTGATATATATTTAAATGTTATATGCTATATATATTCCATGTTGTCTGTTATATATTTTATGTTTTTAGAAAATCCTACAGTTATTTATCACCTCGTATTTCAGATGAAGGAACTTGTTAAAAGTTATAGGCAGAGGCAGTGAACAAGGCAAACACTGAAAATACACATCTTTCTGAAGCCAGAATTGTTCCTCTGTTCTGTGCTTCATTCACTGTGATCAGAGTCTGCAGCCACCAGCCCCCTAGGCATCCTTTCTGTAACCAAATCAGCTATCACTGGATACCACAGCCCTTCATCAGCACCTGGGTGTGGGGGCAGTGTTGTGACGTACTTAGGATACCAACCTGAAAGCATTTATCAAACTGTAGCCCTTTGGAAATGGGAAAAGTAGGATGTTATGAACATCTTAAAAATTGTATCATTAGCCAAAAGCTAATGATGATAATAAAGGATACAATTTTGTATTCACAGCTTGGGATCAACAGTGTGAAAATTAAAAGGAAAAAAAAAACATAAAGGAAAGCCAACACACACTAGTGTTATTTGTTTCTGTGGGATGAACTTCTGGGTGTTTGGTTTTGTTTTTTTTTTTTTTTTTTTTTTTTTTTTCCTTTGAGGGCCTTTTTCTATTTCATAATTTTCAAAAAGAGGGTATGAGTTACTTTACTAAAAGGGGCAAAGTCATTTGAAATGTAATTGCTGTTGAAAACCCAAGTGTGCTAGTATGCAGATATAAGTACTAGCACACTTGGGTTTTCAGACCTGGTAGCACTCAGAGGAAGGACAGCAAGTAGCCAAGAAGAGACTTGATACCCTATGAGAATATATAGGGGGACGTAATCCCCCTCAGGAACAGTCATAAGGGAGGGGAATAATGGGAAAATGGGGGGGGGGAGGAATGGGAGGATACAAGGGATGGGATAAACATTGAGATGTAACAAGAATAAATTAATTAAAAAAAAAATATGAAGAAAAAAAAAAAAAAAGAAAACCCAAGTGTGGTGCCCCTTTTCCTGGGCGCTTCAAAGAGCACCCTTCTGGAACTAATCAGGGAAGGAAGTGCAGTGCAGAAACACAGCCCTGCACTACCCACGTTTGGGATCTACTCCTGATTTCCGTTCACTCCCCCACTTGAATATCCCTGGAGAAGCCAGAGCCACAGCCTGACTTTCGCTCTCCCTTCCCAGCCATTCTTCCGCATTGAGCTCTGCAGCCTGCATAGGGACAGCCAGCCCTAAAACAGGCTACCAGTCAGCTAACTTCAACTCTAAGGACATCAGCGGATCCCTCTAGCCCATCCTGACATGAGAGAAACCTTCTCAAAGGCTGTTCCCAAAGTTCACCAGTATGGGTTAGGACTATCCCCTCCCTCCTTCAGCCCAGCTGTAGCCCTTGCTTCACTGGAAGGACAGAATTAGACACCTTCCAGGTTTCTTGTGGGTTATGGTTGAAGTTTGGTTTCCATTCCTTGTAACCAGAATGGTCTAAGATATAGAAAGCATTGGTAGAGCTATAGCTGGAAGTAACTCAGTAAATAAAACTAAAGAAATATTTTTTCTGAACTATTTTTCATATTATGATTATATGAGTAGTCCAAGATCTGAGATGATGTGTGTGTACCACACTTATGTGGGTACTCATGGAAGTCAAGAGGGCATCAGATCCTCCAGAACTGGAATTTTGGACAATTGTGAACCACCACATATGGTTTTTCAGGACCAAACTCAGGTCTCCTCACAAGAGCAGGAGGTGCTCTTAACCATGTCATCATCTCCCCCAGCTCCTTCACCACTATTTGAATGACGATGTCAACAGACAGAAAACGGTGTTTTGTCAACTAGCCAAGATCAATTATTCACAGATTACTCCCTTCCCACCGGTGAACTTCAAAATGGGATTGAATTGGCTTTACACAGCCACCCACCCACGAACAGTGTCATGACAGCCCAGGCCTTCTTTCCTTATGAGAAGGGGACAGAAGGCTCTAGTCAATTAATGCCTACCTTGGCCTCTACTCCAACCCAGAAGTTAGGTGGACAGCCAGCATTACTGAGTTGCCCCATGTGATGGTTCAAGGGCCTGCAAACACAATTTCTCAGGGTCTCAGAGGCCTGCAGATGAGATGATGTCTCTGCCTCTGTAGCTTCTGAGAGGTAGAAGCTGACAGGAGCACAAGCAAATAGGGGGGGAAAACAGATGGCTGCACCCTCAGAAGCTGAGGCCTGGCCCATATGCTTCTCCTCCTATGTTTGTCAACAGCACTCAAGAGCACTTTCTTCCCTCAACTGATAACCTCCTTACCCACACATTTTTCTGCCAAGTTCAGAAGTGCTTTCATTTGCAGCTTGGAACATCCTTCATTAAATGAAAGAGGGGGGAAAAGCCAACTTGTTCAGATTTCAAATTCATTCCAGGTTTTGGGGCAGCTGTGTGTTGGCTGGTCCATATCACAGAACAGGAAGTGGACTCAGCCAAGCTTTAACCTGGCAAAACTTACTGGGACCATCTTTTGGAAAGAGATTCTCAACTAAGAAAAAGTATAGTCTCTTGTTGACACGCCTGTGCGTGCACTGTTCCAGGTAGAGGGCGGCCTGCCGCTCCTGCCACAAGCTTGCATCCCACCTCTGGTAGCATGAGTGGAGCCACAGCACAGCCTGGGCAGGCACTTAGAAAAGCCACCCCTCCCGGGAAAAGCCTACAGCTTCCTCAAGTCCCTAAGACAGGCCCAAGTCTCTATGGCAGCTCCATGTCCCTAAGACAGCCCCAAGTCCCTAAGGCAGCCCCAAGTCCCTATGGTAGCCCCAAGTCCCTATGGCAGCCCTAAGCCCCTGCGTCCTCCAAATTTCTGAACTGAAGCACTCAAGGCAAGATGCCCACCTCATCAGACAATGTGGTGTCTGTGGGGTTTTTTGACACAACTGAAAGACTCGGGAAAAATGTTTCCTACTTGGCATGTTCCCTCCACCACCCTAGTTTTTGCACAAGTCATGCTTGCTCTCTTCCTACGTTCTATATGGGCTTAATTTAAAGGCAAATTCTGGTTTGTACAAAAGCTCCAACCTTATCTTTGCACCTAAACCAGTGGTTTTCAACCTGTGCGTCATGACCCATTTGGGGATCACATATCAGATATCCTGTATATCAAATAGTTATATTATAATTCATAACCATGGCAGTTATGAAGTATCAATGAAAATAACTTTATGGTTGGGGGTCACCATACCATGAGGAACTGTATTAAAGCATCACAGTGTTAGGGAGGTTGAGAACCACTGCCCTGAATATTTTACTAACTATTGACCCGAAGCCTTTTACAGTGCAGCCTCTGACTTCAGAGAGGAAATGAGGGTGCTAAGGGTGGGGGTGGGGGAGGTCACAACAGCTTCCAACACAGCAGAAAGGCTGAAGGTGAAGCTGACTCTATGCAGGTGTCTCTCTTTCCTGCAAAACTGTCCATGTTATGGTCTTCGGGGCACCTGATGTCCCTCCTAATGGTGACAAGCTACAAATGGCCCTTTTTCACCTCCAGTGAAACTGCTCTTACATCATTGAAGGCTTATTAAATATGCAGCACACTCCAGACTCCACCCTCACTCCAATGTTCATGACACTGTTTCTTCTTCCACTCCAAAAGGTTTCAGGACTCAAAGTCTCTTTCAGCCTTCAAACATCTCCAGAGAGGAATGCCACATCAGGACCAAGATGGCATGATGCACATGCATCCTGGTCTACAGCCACCTGGGTGGATGCCTAGCACAGGACAAGGAAGGGCAGAGCCTAGCTCAGAGATCCCCCCTAGAACCCAGCTTCCCCCGCAGCCCCAGATCTGTCCCCACTGCTATCTCCCTTCTCAAAGCTCAGGAGACTTCCTCTATACCCTAGATGTAACCTACATGTCAAACCTTTCCTTCCTTCGTGGCTAGTGAAGGTGGAGGCCAAGGCACTGGGGACTCTGGGCATCTCCTTGAGGACTGTCATTGCCCCCTTTCTTTGACACTAGACACCAAAGAGGGACCAGGGCTTCTCACTGACATCTAGACCCAAGGAAACTTTGGACCAAGAGCATTGCCTACCTCAGCCACACACAGTTATTAGAATAATGGCCAGCCACTTCAAGCCAGGCTAATTACATAGCTGAGCATGAAACCATGTCACCAGACTCACCAGGGTAACAAAAGCAGATACAACCTCTAGGTGGGCTAACTCCACGGAGCCTCTACAAGCTAGTATGGTTTTTAATTTGGATAATTCAGTAGATGAAGGGAAAAACTGATGCTCTGTGAGGAAGGACATTGCATGCTTGTTTCTGCTTGAAATAAGGGTCTGCCTTTGAGCACAGAGCCTCACAGGACATTTCAGCAGGTTTGGGTTTGGCTCTCAGTTCACCTTCCTGAAAGGCACTAGTTGCAGCCACTGAAAATGAAGCTAAATCATAGGAATGTAGCCACAAACTCCAGCTGAATCCATATTTCAGAAGGTGCTATCTACAGGGTTATCTTTGAAATCTACCCCTTAGTTGTCTGCAGTTCTTGTTCTCTTCTTGCCTGTTTGTTTGTGTGGAGGGAGTGGGGGGTATGCAATTCTCTGAAACAGACACCTTCCTAAATGTCAAAATTGGACAAAAATAGCTCTCTCTTCCTGGTAACATGCATTCATAGGGCTCACAAATTCAGCCATCACTTACTGCCAGCTTCGGCTTGTCATCTTTGGCTAAACGATGCAGCCCACAGTTGCTCTATTTGGCAGTGTGTGTGTGTGTGTGTGTGTGTGTGTGTGTGTGTGTGTGTGTGTAACAAGACTCAGAACAGAGGCAGATCAGCTCTGAAAAAGACAAAGGTGGAAGAAGATGAAAAATGGGAAAACTGTGTATGTGTCTGAGTGTATAGTATGGTGTACAGGTGAGGTATATGTAATATTATTGTGTTTGTGCATATGATATATGTGTGTCTGCTCTGTATATGAAGAATCTTTGTGGGTGACATGCATAGAATATATGTGGTGTATATGTGTGGCAATAGTGATGCATGTACTGTGTATGGTATGCATACATAACATATGTACATGTCATTATATGGTATGTGTATATGGTAGGTGTAGAGTGTGTTGAGTATGTGGTGTCCATACATAGTGTGTAAGATATGTGGTATTGAGTAGACTATTCATGGGCAAGACATGCATAGCACGTGTGGAGTACTTGTGAATGTCAGGTATATATGGAATATGTGATTATTATATGTGTTTGGAATATGTTTATGTGGGGGATATGGATTGTGTATGTTCTGTGTTGTGGGGCACAAATGTATTATGCTCTGAGAAAGTAGCACCCTATAAGATGTTTGGCCCACATCTTGTAGGGGTAGAGAATCTCCCAATGTTGAAAGCCATGCCTGGATGGGGAGTAGAGCACCCGCTGTGTTCAGACAGTCCACTGTGGCTTAAGCCTCCAGTGAGGAGAGCTGGCTCAGCTCATTCAGTCTGATCCCTCGGGCTTGTTTTTATCTCCCCCTACTTCTGAACCCTTAAAAGTGGAGCTTGTTTTCCCTCTATGAACGCCTATTGCTAGCCTTGAGAGATAAATCTGTGTAGCCACAGAGAGAGACCACCTTTGCAGTCTCTTCAAGATGGAAACACACAGAAATCAGACACTTCAAACAATCAGAGCACAGCCTGTCTCACAAGACAGCATGCAGTTCTTGGAGCTTGTCAGACTGGTAAGGGACCTAAGAGAATACAGAGATTGGTATGCTGGCTTGACCATGTCCTGTGTGTGTGGAGGACAATCTGGACCAAACCAAGTAAGATTTTTTTCTTTGTGGGGCAGTAAAGCATCACCTGTGTCTAGTCTAAGGTTCCTTTCTTCTTCCAAAGACTATCTTACTTGTACAGGTAACATTTAAAGCAGAAAACGCACTTTTCTCACAGAAGCCAAGCTTGTGCATAAACAGAGGTGGGCAAATGTGCCATGTTGTATGTGTGCTATGTGTATATGTATGTGACAACCTTGTGACTGGACCATCACAGAGTATCTAAGGGAAGCTAGGTATGGTGGCACGTGCTTTTAATCCCCGTACTCAGGAGGCAGAGGCAAGTGGATCTCTGTGAATTCAAGGCCAGCCTGGTTTACACTGTGAGTTCAGGCATAACCAAAGCTAAGTGGAGAAACCTTGTCTTAAGAAAAAAAAAACAAAACAAACAAACAAACAGAGGATCCCATGAGGGAGCCTGTGATCTGCAGGCTGAGCTTGGCCAGCCTTCACCTGCTGTCCAGCATAAAGAACAAGCCATTATCCAACATATTGGGACTGTGAGGATAAAGTGGGAGTTCACAGTTAGGTGATCGGTGGAAACAAGAGCTTGTAGTAGGGTCTTACACTGGGTGGGAGGCCGATATGCAATCATACTCCACATCTGAGAGATGGGTGATGAAATTAGGAAGCAGGGCCAACCAACTGGTGAGAATATGAGAGTTTACTGTAAAATTATATAATTCTTGCTGTATACTTGAAATTCTTATAATAAAATGTTGGTGGAGGGGTGCAATATTTTCCCTTGCAGATGCCAAGATAAGAGGGAGAGGATTGATAGTTCACAGGAAAATCTCCAGCACATTCCACGTTCCCATCACCAAGTCTCTCTTGATATGGATTCCCCTATTCCTCATCCAAAAGATGAAAGACCTTAAGCAAGACCAATGTCCCCTTGACATCTGAAACCACGACCTTGGCTTCAGGGTTAAAAATGTCACTTGTTAATTAAACAAACGTACTCTTTTTTCTGAGTTCTGACATTTGATAAAACAAGAAGCCAGCAATCATGGGACAGTATCTAAAATACTTTTGGGAAGCATGATTATTCTGTGGGACCTCCCCACACGGCAGAATTGGTGGCCTGAGATTCCTGCCCCATGATTCCGAACTCACAGTTCACAGTCTGCTGCTTACTTGACATCTATTCAACACCACCTCAGGGAGGAAACTGTCTTTCATTTCCCTTTAAAAATGGACGTTTCAAGGTATGAACTTTAATTGAATCCTGATCTTGAGAAAGCAAAGGAATAAGCCACAAAAGGCATTTTAGGAATAATTTGAACTGTTTTTTAAATCCTATGGGGAATTGTTAATTTCTCAGGTGTGAAAATAGTATTGTGATTTTGTGATAAAAGTTCTTTATTTCTAAGAAGCACTTGCTGAAGTACTTAGAGGTGAAGTTTTATGATGCCTGCAATTTCCTTTCAAACAGTTGAGAAAAAAAAATACAGCAAGAAGCAAATTCGACAGGATGTTAACAATTATTGGATCTAAGTGACAGATATATGAATGCTCACTGTTCTTTCTCTTAAAGTACTCCCTTAGCTGATGTCTCAGCCAGATTAAGTAAAGCAATACAAAAAAGAAACTGCCTGTGAAAAAGACAAGGAAGGCTTAACCTGGGACACCACTGCTCACCACTGAAGATCCCTGCAAGGCACTCATCTCAACAAGACAGGCAGTAGAAGGGGGTTTGGGGACATCTTGTCCCAGAGCATGCTCACCTCAGATACTGTGTGTGTCAGCTTGTCAGTGGGATCATAACTGTATTTCACAACTTTCAAGTGCTATGGCTTAAAAAATCCATGTTGAAACCAAACCCCCAGTGAGATTCAGCCTGCGGGCACCCTAAGATCAGATCTCCCAGATGGAACTTTGATGATAAAAACATGCTTTTCTGGATAACTGGAATCTTCCATAAATTTTGGAAATTCCATAGCTGTCTCAGCTCTTTCGTGGATGAGCTATCAATGCTGCTGATCCAACCAGCATATCCCCCAGAGCTCCTCACCTATCAGGACTCGAAGAAAACAGACTGCTGGTTGATTCAGATCTGCATGCCTGTACCCACTTGTCACAAACCAGCAGGAGTAAGGTAGAAGTCCAAGCATGAGAAATCGAGAAAACTAGATTTAAAAAAAAAAAAAAAAAGATCAAAGCAATAGCTGGGACCAGGAGGTCTTGCCCAAGTTGATGACTATTCAGAAATATAGCATTACATACACTATTTACAGGGGGGAAACTGGCAAGGTCTGTGGACAGCTAGGTCAGACAATGTTAGCAAAGAGAACACAGGATACCTCACACAGCTGCCTAAAGACGGCAAACCACAGCCCAGGGAGAGGAGTCAGGTCCCTGGGAGCCACAACCTTAACTCCTGCAAGGCACTGGCTCCAAACTCTAGGTCAGCCTTGCGAAATCCACTGCTGGACAAGGACATCGAACTAACATTCCTTTTGCTCTTTCACTGGGGCCTCTGAAAAAGTCTTCAGTCACTCTGGCTTCCCACACCCGCTTCTCTACCAGATGGTGACCATCTTGGTGGAATAATCTGAATGAAATTCGTTTACTATTTCCTGTGAGTTCCTAGGATAAACTTCCAATGAAACAAAGAACAGGGTTCTGGCTAGACAATCCAGTCAATAATGTACTCGCTGTGAAAGCATGGTTTTGGATTCTCAGCTACCACATAAAAAGTCATGTGTGATGACACACATATGTAATCTCAGGGCTGGGAGAAGGGTACGGGCAGAGGTAAATAGATTGGCTGGCTAGCCATTTGAGCAAATGAATGAGTTTCATGTTCAATGAGAAATCCTATCTCAAAAAAAAAAAAAAATAGGTGGAGAGAAACCAAGAAATGACACCTGATGCCAACAATCAACACACATGTAGGCCCACCTGTACATAGAGCATACATGCAGCATAGCATGCCCAAAATGGTTTTTAAAAGCACAGACGTTTGCCATAGTAGCTCATGTCTTCAATCTCAGTATTGAAAGACAAATACTGCTAGGTCTCTGTAAGTTTGATGCCAGCCTCATACCCACAGTGAGTCCCAGGCTATGTATTTGTTGTAAAGTAACAACAATTTAAAAACACAGGAAAGAGTTTGTTTAATAAATATTTCCCTAAGGAATTAAACAATGGTTAGACATGAGAACAAACACATGTGAATTAATGGCTGGTGGGTAACTCACTAGATAGATGGATGAACAGATGAGCCTAACAGTTGTGTAGATTAAAATGGAGCTTCATAGAACCTAACTTAGCCTTTGAAATGTCCCCATGCAAATGTGAAGTCCAGCACTTGAAATAGACCAGCCATCTGAGAGAAAAGGGATACAAATGTTTCTTCTTCAATTTGGGAAATATGAATCTAACTGAATTCCTATACCCAGTTCTCTTCTAGAAATGACCTCTCAATTTTGCCCAGGAGGGCTTAATGGGAGAGAAATTATCTTTTTATAAGAGAGACAAATAAGGTTTGTGAATTATTGCCAAGCAATCTTGCCAAGCCTCTAACCACTGTCCCTAAACACAGGGCAGAAGCCAGTGGGTGAATGGATTTGTCATGGATGTGGTCTCTCTAAGTAGCCTACACTGTGGTACAGCCAAATTGAGTTTCTAATAAAGGAAAAGAACAAAAATTCATCAGATTTCATCTTGGAAACTCTGCAAAGCTCCCAGAGCTGGACTTTCCAAGGCATGTAGCATTAGTGCTTAAATGAAAAACCTATCAAAAGTCACATCACTATGTGTCATGTGACCCCGCTCAGGTTCAGTGGAGGGAGGAGAGGGAGCATGAAGGAACGGGGAGAGAGGTACCAGGAAGGAAGGCAAGATTTGCAAGAGAGGGCTATGGCAGACAGTCGGAAGTTACTTCAAAACAAGAAATAAAGAGAAACACTTTTCTTGTCAGACATGCTAGGCATTTTGGGGGGTCAACATGTGATTGATAATGTCTTCAGCAATTCTACCAGAGAACAGTTAGTGGTTTGGGGGATCTCACATGCAGGAACTATTCTCATCCAGGAATTCCAGATTGTGAAGAAAAAAAATACTGTAGTGTGTGTCTTGGCTGTTCCATGGAATCCGTGAACTTGAAGGGCTTGAGAAATAGATATTAGCAGTCCTGTGTTTTAGATGATAAATGTGTACTTGATGAAGACAGCTAATATATCCAACGTCCCAAAGCTAGGTGAGTAGAGATGTCAGAATCCTTTTCCATCCTATCCCACTGCAAAATATTGTAGTGACACACTAATACCACCTCCATAGCTAATTATAGGCAAACATAGAAAGTAAAAATCATTGTATATTAAATTATTCCTTTACAGTTAAAACATTATTATTATTATTATTATTATTATTATTATTATTATTATTATTATTATTATTATATTAAAACAATGCTTCTCCCAGTAGCCACAGGTTTAAATGAAAATCCCTGTGCCAGATATAGGATACATCACTAACAGATGTTGGTCAAGGAATCCTCAGGGGCCTCCAAAGTAGGATAAGCTATCACCATTGGTCCAGCTTGCCCAACAGACTGCTTGATAAGACCCATATTCCTGAAGACAACATGTACTTTAGGTGTAGGACAAAGAAAAATCAAGGTGAAACTACACTGGAAACGTTCTCCCCACTAGCTAGTCTTCACACTACTGTAAGGTTCTATGTGGGCCACTGAGGGAGAAAAGCCATCAATGGTCTGGTCTTACTCAGTGGAGGAACCCACTGTCAGGCAAAATATGTTCACAAGGTGACAGAGCGACACGAGTGTTATGGAGTAACGAACTGCGTTCTGACTGGATCCGAGGCCTCCTCCACAGGAGGAAGTGCATGCTTGGTACTGTAGACCTGATGAAAGGCCCATGTGTAGTGAGATCCTAGAACCTAGAGGTGAACTGTTATTTGCTAAACAGATATACTGTCACATTTCCTTGTAAACACTTGTGTTTATACCCACAGGTTAGTGCTGCTTGCAGCCTTGGTGAGAGAAGCATCTTTTTCTAGAAGGCAATGGTGAATACAGTGATTTGTAACAGGTAAGTGCTGAGAATAAATAACTGCTCAGCTATAAATAGGATATTTATATCATCCTTTCCAGTGCTCTTGGTACATCATGGAAGAAACAGCAGAAAGAATGTAAAAGCCCAAGTTGGAGAGGGCCACTGTGAAATCTAGTCTTCTGGACATGCCGTGACCATTGTTCTTAGGAAATCACCACAGCTGTGGTTACCCGGACAATATTTGCACAATATTGTCTGTGCACAATACTGATAATACTGGCCCATCAACATTTCATCATCAATGGGGGACTGCCTTGGGAGGTCCCTCCATCACTACCCAGAAAAGCCACTGGCTGTCAAGAGCTACCTGAAGAATGAGAGTCATTTTTGTTTGGTGTCAAACCTAGGGCTAAAAGCTCACATACCCATTAACATATCAAAGTGGAGTCTGGTCCCTAGGTGATCCCAGCATCCCTCAGTCCCCACCTGTTACAGGGTTCTCCTGGCTGGCATACTCCACCCCTTATCCTAAAGTTCTCCAGACAAGAGCCTGGGATGACCTTCCCTCAGCTGCCCTTTTCTATATAATCCAACCATTTTGGTTCCCTGGCTTTTTCATCTACCTTTTACCTTCCTGGCCTCTTGATCTGCTCTTCCCTCTTCCCTCTTCTCTCTCTCCTCCCCCACTCCTCACATGGCCCAGCTCAGCCTGTCCATTCTGGACTCTCCCAGATGTTCCAGCCTCTGTCTATTCTCTCCCTTTTATCTACAATAAACTTTCTCCTCCACCATATTTATGATTAGTCATGTCTTTCCTTTCTCTTTTTTTCTTCTTCTTTCATTCATCTGTTGTCAAATCCTGAGACCAGTCATGCCATTTCCTTTTCATTTCTTTCTTTATTTTTTTCATTCAATCTTTTTCCAATGGTGTAACAGCAAGTTACTTTCTCCTGCTCATGCAAGCAGTCCTTATTACGCTCAGCATCACATATCACACACACCAAACACAAACAAACAAATAAACAACAACAACAAACAGACAGGAAAGCAGTAGAGGTGATTGCTGGCAAGAAGAGAATTCAACAGAAGTGAAGGGGGTAAGAGAGATAACAGTGGATATGTGATAAAAATATACTATATACATGTATGAAATTATTTAATAATAAATTTTTAAAATATGTGAAGTAGTCTTTGGGGTAATAAATAACATGACAAGGTAAACAGAATGGATCATATAGGGCCCTGTGGATGATGTTAGACATTTTCATTTATATTTACATTTGGACACAAATCTCTCAATGCCATTTGTTGATTGTCAGAAAACCAGAGTTATATTTTGCATCTATTAAACACTACATTAAGGGAATAAAATATGTAAATGTCTTGCCAAATTCCACGGATCCTGAAAATGCAGACAATCACAGTAAAACAAGAACTAAAATATCACTTTATTATTAGCAAAGAGGGTGCCAAGGACCCACATAGTAAGTGTTTAATAAATCTGACTTCTGTGTATGACTTAAGTTTGAGCTCAAGCTTGTTCTTCAATTACTTTATATATTACAAGGAAAGTCTATGTCACAAAGCAAATCCAAGGTCAATGAAGTAATACTTTCATTGCAATCACTCATGAATTAATAATACTCAAGCCCTGTGATCATCATTGGCTACTCATTGAGAAAGAGGAATAGATGTGTGTGCTGTGCTTTGCTTGCTGTTGCTATGATAAACACCATGACCAACAACAACTTAGAGGAGGAAAGGAAGAGAATCTGACTCTGAGCAAAGCTGGGACATGATTCAAGGCAAGAGACTGGATCTGAAGCCATGGGAGAGGGCTGATACTGCCTCATGTTCAGATAGCTTTCTTAGAACTTCAGCACCACTTGTCTAGGGATGGTAGTTTCCATGATGGGCCCCTTCCTTCATCAGTTAGGAATCATAACAGTGTGCCACAGGCATGCCCAGAAGTCAATCTAATTGAACTATTTCTTTAATTGAGTTTCCCCTCTTCAAAGTGACTCTCAGTTATGTCAAGTTAACAATAAAAACTAGTCAGGACATATATATGCTAGAGGAAGTTATACACCAATCTAGAAAGTGGCATTGTCAACAGATCTCTTTCTGGATATATTTACAAGCCACACAAAGGATAGGACTATGTAACTTATAACTGTTATGCCCTCATTGTCTTTTTACCATGCCCTGATCAGGTCTTGACTTATATACAGCAACTCTATAGAGTATAAGTCTAAATTGGCAAAGAACGAGACCCTTAGTGAATGGCAAGCCTGCTCTCTAGTAAACAAGGCAAATCAATGCCTCTACTCTTTCCTTAAAGAAGGTCTAATAAAACCATTAATAAAGAGAAAGCTTTGCCAATAGGAAAGAATGAGTGTTTCTTCTACCTCACTGTAACATTTAACCTTTTTAATAGGTATATGACACACAGTACAAGTGCAGATGAAAATGAATCCAGAGAACCAACAGAGCGGAGTTCTGGTAGAAATATGTGGGCAATGAAAACCAGGTAGTATATTTATATAGTTGTGGTTGAAGGCTCATGACGTTTATTCTATTCACAAGAGGTTGGTAAACTCAACTCCATTTGGTGGCATCTCAGGGCAGCAAGATTAACTGCAACTACCTGTTTGCTACAACAGAATTCACTTGCATTAGAGTCACCAGGACGATGACCTCTGTAGCTGCCTGAGAAGAGCTTCCTCATCTAGTGGAACACTAACTACAAAGACACATTCAGAAACAGTAAAGCTAGGATCCACTCTGCAGCATAAACCATGGGTGGGAACTGACCAATGGCTTTTTAATATTTCAAGGCCAATGTATGCATTGTCCTATATCCTCAGATGAAGCTTGCCAGCATCCATATATAGTCACTGTAGCACCTATAGACTCCTTCTAAACTGCAGAGCACTTCAGTTCTCTCTTATGACTACAGAAAATTAAAACCCCAACCTCTGTTGCATATATTGTAGAAAATACAATGGTAACTATTTTGTTGGATAAGACCTTGGAGTTTCAGGGAGACATGAGATACAAATAATCAAGTTAACCAAATTCAGTAAGAGCTCAGCAACCCAGAATTCAAATTGAAGGTTTGTGATATGTTTAAATGATAAACAAACCACACATGTCCTAGCCATTTTTATGCAGAAACCTAGAAACAATAGCCACCCCACTATCAATGAACAAACCGCAGTGCTCGGAGGATAGTCTCCAGAAAAAGAGACAGATTCCACAGAGGAATGGTAGGTGCCAGACCTGGATGTGAAGAATGAATCCATTGCATCCTGCCAGGCTAAAAGTAAGGGAGAAGCCACTGACCAGTAAAGCAATATCTGCACGATTCAGAAGCTTATTTGAATAAACCTTCCCAAGCAAAGATGGGGCAATTTGAGCATCAACGGAAACAATGGCTAGAATGGATCAAAACATGTCAAATATGAGAGTAGTTTGAAATCTACTGAATGTTATTCAGCCCTTGGTTCCATAAAAGAAAACAACGTTGGCTACCCATGGAAGAATTTAAATAATCATCTCACTATTTTGGAAACCTGTAAGTAACATGGAAGAACCAAATTGTTCTATAATGATCAAGCATCTATATAATCATATTGATAAATTGATTAATGCAATAGCCAATGAGCTGATTTTTTTATAGTAAATATTTTTAACTTACATCTGAAAACCATGGTAAACTTAGAATGGCACCAAGCTGTAATAACGCCCATGAAATAATATGTTTAAGCCATGGTCACCAGTGACTGTTAATCATAAAAAAGAAGCAACAAGATATTACATGTCTCCTAAAGACAGCACACCCTTTGGAAGCAACCTTGCCAACAGCTCTCCCTTAAGGCTGTCAGAGCCTCTACATCTACTTATAGGTAATATAAGAGGTGGGCACCTGGTACAACCCCATGAGGATACACACAACAAACAGACTGTGGGAAACTCTGCAGAGGCAATAACAAATTCTCTTTAAGAACAAAATACAATGAAGAAAAGAAGACAGACTTATAAGGCATCTGTCAAGTTGACAATACAAATTTTGTTGGTAGCTTAATTCAAACCTCAAAAGTAAATAGCATTTGAAAAACACTGAGGGACATGAGAACATTGCCTATCTATGATGATCAAGAAATTGTTGCTCAATTCAACATGCAGTAATTAGATTTTGGTGATGCTTAAAATCCTTATATTTTGTCTCTAATTTGTCTCAAGATGGTTCTTGAGGATCACAAGAAATAAGGTTGAGTGTGGTTAATAGATAGAATCTGGATATAGGCATCTCACCACTTGCTTCTGTATAAGATTTAAATTTTCCTTTAATTTTTAAAACTTCACTGGACTCAGAAAGTTATTAATAACAAAACAGTAGGATGTGAAGTAAAGCAGGAGATGATGAGTAGACACAGGGAAATATGAGGGAGGTAATGATAGATGGATTGAGTCAAAATACATTGTATAAGTACATAGAATATTTAAAGAGTAAACTAAAATGTTAATAAAAATTTAAAGATAGTCTCACATATTTTTCACATTTCCTTCTAAGTATCTTGTTTACCTAGCTGTATTTGTCAGAAATGGCTAAATTAATATATCCTTTTCCCTAGAAATATAGATATTAATATATACACAAATATATGCTAAGATCCATTTTCCATACATATTCATCTAACCTAAAATTTTCCCTCCTGCTTAAATTTCTGTTTTGAGTAGCATATTCTTGCACTCCTACTCACAACATCTGTTGCAGATGTTTTTCTAAAATCTGATCTCCCATAAAAGGAAATGACTGTTTAATGCACTCCCCAGCTTTTCTGACCAGTATTCCCCAATCTAGAAACTGAAATCGCATCTCTTATGCCTCACTATATAAAAACTATATAGAAGTGGGATCAAGGCAAACATGCTGGGTTACTAGGCTAGCCAACATGTTCACTCCATTTCTAGCCAGCTTTTTTCCCTGAATTACCTGCATCATGAGATTTGGGGGGAGGGGCATTAGATAATGCAAGTACATACTGGAAAGTGTATAGACACAGAGTGAGTGCTCACAGAAACAGGGTCTTTCCTATTGTGAGTGGAGGTTGTGGAAGAAATGCAAAACGGACTCAATAATGATAAAGACAAAGAGATCCACACTGAAAGGGGATTTGTATTACTATCAAAAACACAAGTACAATAGCCAACATGATAAGTTATGATTAGGGACCACAGATCTTAGTGAGTCACAAGGCAAGTCACTACTACCCAGGAAATGGGCAGCCACCATGGCGATGGAGTCTATACAAGAACACAAAGCCACTTAGACATCTTGACCTGCAAACCCAGCACCAAGCATTGACCCTGCACACACTTCTGCTTCTACCTGCTCACCCTCAGCAACTCCTCTGTGGTCTTTCTTTCTGTGTTACTTGCAGGAGACAACTGGCGTTTTCCTTTGGAAAAAAAATAAACTACAGTTGTCTAATAATTTTGTACATGGATCTTGGCTATGAAAAAAAAATACTTAAGTGAACAAACTAAAAGGATCCACTGAATCAGCTTCTAAAGATCAAAAGGTCACTGTCATTCCCAAATTGAGATTTTTGGGATCTATTCCACTTCCTTCTCCATCAACAGAAACTCCTTCCCTGCCCTGGGACTTTGCTGAATCAATTGCACATGAGTTTCTAAGAATAAAAGAAGATGAAGGCATTAAAGCTGCCTTGATTGATGTCGTCTTCTACCTTTGCATTCAAGGACAATGTGACTGCAAATAAAAGCTGCTTCATTGGCACCATAGGAGTGTCCACACAGAGACTGGATGCCAGAGACAAGGTGAGAAGATAGTACAATGTAAGCTCTTTCGTCCTGGCACAGGACTCTCTTCAACTTGGCAAGACTGAAGCATATTCCATAGACTCGGATCCCGGGAATGCCATGCTATTTGCTGAGCTCTAGGGTGCAGAGGCTAGAGTGAAAAGTAGGGCCCTAGAGAAGATCAAGGAGAGAGAGAGAATGAGGTAAGCTCTGCCAAGCAACATCCAGAAAGGACTCAAGGAATGGCCTGGAGGAATGCACACCTGACTTTTCTTTGAGTGCAAGTGAGAGGCTAAGACCCTTGGGGTGTAATCACCCACCAAGGTGTGGATTATCTTATTGCAAGTAAATGCTGATGTTTCTGGAAGCCATTCATATCACACATAAATATGGGAAAACACTTCTGCCCAGGGATATTCAGAAAAAAACAGAACACACTATCATGGGTACTGAGTTATTCTTATGGCAGAGGCCATGGAGGAATGACAGAGTTCATATTTGACCCAGGGGACTGGCTTTAACTACACACAGCTGGCCATAATCTAAGGCTGAGGGGATAGAAGAGGGAACAAGAAATTTGAAATTCAGAAAAGGTCAAGGTCAGCAGTGATGAGAACTCCAGGGAGGTATCACAAAAAAAAAAAAGATGCATTTGCTCTTTCTCTAAATATTTATAGAGCACCTCCCAGGAGTCTGTCAGGCATTTATCTGAGTCCCAGAGACACAGGAAAGTCATAGCCACCTCAAAAGGAGGCAGTTATGACTATGTGACCCAGATACAGGTCAACACAAGCAGCATGGGAGGAGCTGGGGAGGAGAATGCCAATCCTGGCCTTCACCAGGTAAGCATGCTTAAAGCAAAAGTCTAGGGCCAGCCCCAGCAGCAGGAAAAGGGAATAAGATATCAAACTGTACAAAGCCTGTTCACAGATCTGAGGGGCTGGAAGGCTACACATGGGGACTGAGAAGTTGGGTTAGGAGAAAAGATGGGTGGCAGATTCCAAAGATTCCTGAGTGTGATAAAGCAAAAAGTGCCCAGGAATAACAACAGGACTTCTGCCCAGGGGCAGGAAGAGGGGACAAGGTTGTTAAGTGAGAGAGAAGTTCCACACCGGAACCTGGAGCATGAGAAACAAGATGGCCATGTGGTGCTACCATGGCATCCTCCAGCAGTCCTCTCTGACCTCTGGACTTCCATCTTACTCTGGTAAACAGTAGCCACATAACTCCTCCTCCTCTTCCTCCTCCTCCTCCTCTGCCTCATCCTCCTCTTCTTCCTCTTCCTCTGCCCATCTTTTAAATGCCCAGTCAACTGTGGTTTGTGAAAGTCGAGGGCTAGTTCCAGCCTTGTGAAAAAAGCACCAGGGCAGTGAGTCACTGTGAACACTCAAAGCCACCTGCTATGTCCTGGGCAGCACGGAGCAAACAAACAACTGCTTAGTAACCACTCTCTGACTCATCCAGGAGTCCCCACCATAGATGGGAGCCAAATCCAGTTGATTTATTTTAAGTGAGTTACACAAGTCATCACCAGGTATAGATTTAAGCTTTAGGAACTAATGAAAGGGAAAAAAACAAACTCATGAATGTGCCTAAACCCCAACCCAAATGCAGCTGTGTCCTTGGAAAGGCGTAACTTGGGATTGCCGTCTGTGGGCCTGATAATGAAAGGGAGACTTCACCCAGCCCTTCACCAAATAATCAAAATTGATTTTTGACCAAGGCCAATCTACTACCGATCCAGATCATTAACTTTGCAGAATAAATCATTTTCTAAAGCAGTAAAGCCGATTTCCGGGAGTCAGAGCTTCAGGCAGCTGCTAACGCAGATCCAAACGTCTGTTTCTGTCGGAAGCAGCTCTGGAGAGGACGCAATGGCCACCGCCTTCTGATTTTTTGGGCTCCCATACCGACATGTGAATTTCAGCAAGACCTACTTGCTGCTCTGCCTTCTCACTCTGAGGCCAGAGTTTTGGGGTCAGAGGAACTTTGGCCCGTCCTGAGGTCAGCCTGAGGGGCTGACCCAAGAGTACTGAACATATTAATGCATCCCAGAAAAGAGACATGGGTCAGGACTCAAGGCCTTCATTTGTAATCACAAATCTCAAATGCTATAAACAGCCATATTTCCATGAGAAGTCAAAACCGTAGACCATTCTCCCTTTTAGATGCAAGCACATGGGCATGGGAAACTAGGCTTCCATTTCTTATTCTAAACAACAGATGCCCCTACATTTTCTTCACATAATTCTGAAGCATTTCTCTGAGGATCAGAAGGGGGGGGGGGAGCACAAACAGATATATAAAACACCAACTAGTGACAGATTAACGTTTCAATTGCTTCATTGGCAGGTCACTGGATAGTCACAACTCTGTTATGAGGTGAGAAACATTAGGTCTTTTGCACAGATTAGAACACTACAGGTGAGTGAACTCTAGTGCTACCCCAAGACAATACATGAGGAAGTTCTGGGGTCACTGGTGACGATCAGAACCCTGATGCCCACCAGCTCTTCCCATCAGCTCTTCCCACCAGCTGAGACACAGGAGGGACTCTAAGCTCGCCCACCATAGATTTTCTTCCTCCAGTGGATCGAGCTGCTGGCCAGCAGAGACAGAAGAGCCAGCACTGAGTTACGCCTAGCCTCTCTTGAGGGTCACTGACTTACAAAAGCTGGTCCCTGGTATTTATCAAGCATTATAATGTAGCCTGGCTCTACATAGAAGCCCTGGATACTCAGAACATTGAAGGATAGTCCTGACATGCAGTCTAGCTGCCCAGTTCTCTCTGTCTAGGGCTGAGTTATTTCTTTATAACTTAAGCCACCTGCCATGGTCTCTTGCCTGGTCTACCCCTCACAACATGGGCTGCAGGCCCAACCCAGGCACTCCTGTAGAGCAGAAAGCAGGAACCGTCCAAGCTGGATTGAGACCACAGCCAAGTCCACCCTTTTTGCCTCCGGGATCAGACCTACCCTCTTGTTTTTAACTCTAACACATCCCAAGGCCATTTAGCCCTGCAGCTGTGAGAATCATTCTACATCCAACATTATGTGGCTGCAAGCCACAAGAAACAGATACAGAAGCATTTCCTTTAGTTCTATTGGCAACCACCAGCCTTTCCTCACCCAACTCTATCCATTCCCTTGCCCTGCATGTCTTTCTTTACTGGGGCTCTACTTACCCTTAGAGGCTTATGATGAGAGAGGGAAGATGAGAGACTCTCAGAGGACAGCAGCAGGAAGTACCAGGCTGGGGTGCTATAGAAAAGCAGGCGTAGCTGAGGAAATAGGCACATGGGCTCTTTCATGCTGCTTGTGTGGGGTCATGGGCTTATTTTCTGCAAATGTGTCTCATCTGGGACCAAGCTTCCTTTGATGGAGTTTAATATCTGGATTTTTAAATGTGTTACCATCTATAAAGTCATCCTTAATAATTTCATACCATAATCTTCAAATTTTAATAAGCCCTCCAGAGAAAATTAATAAAATGTAACAGAACTTTAAAAGTAAAACATAGTGAGGTAGTATCTTTAGATATTACAAGAAGGCAGCTCCCAGGCTTCCCTGGCCCTAGCCTCTCTCTCCAGTTTTCAGAGAGATCTGTCTGCTCCTGGCACCACCTGCAAGAAGGAGGGGAAATGTCAGATCAGAACAAAGAGTTTAATTTCTACCTTTGAGTGTGATTCCTGGTACTTAAGGGCGAGTTAGGTATCCTTTGGATTTCAAAAGACTTATTAGACTTGGATGACTGGGAACCTGAGCTCTGAGGATAAAGTACAGAGTTCAAGTCCTAGGGTAGAGGAGGCTAGCTGGATGAAGAGCGCAGGACCTGAGGCTGGGCGTCAAGGATGGGCATCACCTACGTTCTTTACAGGGGACTGAGAAAGAGCTACGTCAAGAGGTCAAGAGGCTGTTTTTCTAACAGGAAATTCTAGAAGGAGATGATTGTCTTGTGGCCTCCAAACACATGGAAGCACCAAGAGCATGGATCTGGTGGCACAGCACACCTAGACACATGTCTTTCTGGGTTCCTGGTCTCAAACTAGAGGGAATTCTGAACTTCCCCACTCGGAGGTTATATATTTGGGTCTGCAGAAATAATGTCACAATAGACAGATGAATAGTAGAAAGCCTTAGCAGTTTATTTAGTTGCGGCTTAATATGACCTGAGAGCCTTAAGATACAAGATGCCAAGACCCATGCTTGGGTCTGATGAAGCATGGAGACCATCGAAGACTGTGATTGAACAAGGGCTGTGAGCCAATTGAAATCGATGGACTAGGTATCCCAGAAAGCCCTATCTTTGGAGTACAGCATTTCTCTTCCTGTGTATCGAACAGGAACACTTCTAGAATGAAGGTGGAGTGACCTCTTATCAAACAATGTAGACAAGGGGATTTCGTCATGTACAAGTTTTACCCAGAAATGCAGGGAAAATAATATTTCTTAGGATTTGTGATTGCCATTAGAGGAAACGCATTCTGTTTTCTATGATCTACTCTGAGGAAGAGGACTTCTTATTTCTATATCCTGTCTCCAAAGAGAATGGGGAAAGGCAGGAAACAACAGAGAAAATTTCTGTGTTTAAGTCCTCCTCTTAGGATACTACCTTCTGGGCACCTCCAAAACACATAGATACCAATTCCTGCTATCATCCCCTGACTAGTGTCAGAGATGGGGACAGACAGGAGGATCCCATGGTGGACAGTCCTCAGTAACAAGATCTGCCTGGAGACTCCTGGAGGCCTTAGATTTGTCAGTACCTGTGTCTACAGCTCGGGTCCATCATGCCTAAGTGCACGTACTCTCTGACACTCAAGGCAGCCATCTTGTTCCCAACTTACCTGAGACTGGCAGAACTGTGATGCACCCTGCAGTCCCTTCTAAGCCATTTAGTCTCATGCCATTGTCTTCATCTTCCCCTGAGTGGTATATAAATTGCTGTAGGTGCCCCCAGGCTCTTCAGCCTCCCTCTCCTCTGAGAGGGTCTCTTGAAGGAGGACATGTCCCATTTGGGGCTACTCGGAATCCAAGCCCATTTTATGTTTAGAGGGAACCCAGGCTCCACCTCTGAAATAGTGGGGTAGTGTAGATTAGGTAGCATAGACAGCCCCATCCCACCTATTTCCCACAGAGCAGGATGTGGCTGATATGGTGCTATGTACAGGGCTCAGCTCTTGGGGGACTGGCACAGGGAGTCAGGTATAGGTACAGTACGTGGTTCTTTCATGGTGCAGTAAGTCACCACTCTGGTGCCATTGCTGCCCATGGCTGAGGCAAGAAAGGCTTGCGTGAGGAGGGCTAAGCTGTCAGCAGCCAGTGTCCAAAGAGAAACGGTAGTGCCCTGCTGAGCCCTACCTTCCCTCCTGAGCATCATGCTGAAGACTAGCTCCAATGCTGCGATGGCACAGCAATGTTTTGGAAATCAACCTCACCCCAGGGTGGAGACAAGAAGAGGAAAACAGGTCAGCTCGAAATTCAACAGAACAATTAGCCAAGTCAACCATGTTTTAAGCCAGATGAAACTAAGTTATGAAAGTGATTTGTAGGTTGTTTCTTTCAAAGAAAAGAATGTTACTGATATTCAATTCAATAGTGCAAAAACATATGATGTTTTTAAAAAATATATGATTTCTATAGTGACAATGGAGATAAAACTGTAGAGTGGAGATGTGGTTCAGTAGTTGAGAGCACTTGCTGTTTTTGCACAGGTCCCAGGTTAAGTTCTTAGATCCCATATGGCTTAAAACCATCTGCAACTCCAGTTCTGGGGTAACAGACCTAGAGTTACAGATTTGACATCCCTTTCTGACCTCCATAGGTACCAGATATGCATGTAATACACAGATATTTATATAGGCAAAACAAGTATTGCATAAAACAAGATAAATATTTTTTTTAATTTAAAAGTGTTCCCGACATCAAAGAAATGTCTTTTGACAAAAGACAGAGGCCATTATAGAAAACTACAAGCACTCTGAATGCAGAAGTGTGAAGCCTAGCTGTAAGGCTACATCTGCAATACAGCTCCCTCAGTTAATTCTCAGGGATGATTCTGGAAGAGGGGGCAGAAATATTTGTAAGTTCCAGAGGAACAGGAGTTTGCTGTGAGACTGTATCCTCTAGGACTGCCAGGAGCCACAGCCATTAAGTCTTACCAACAGGACTGTCTATTCATCAGTAACAAGGACAACAAGATGGCATGCTAAAGAGGACAGGGGAAAACCTATGAGGCCTCAATATTAAACAAAGAACTACAGGCAACTAAGGAATTCTAAGAGCAGAAGAAAGTGTCTACCCGGGAAAGAGCACATGAATTGGTTATTCAAATGGTCAGACCTAGAAACAAACATACATAACATTCTACAGACTGATTTGGTTGTGCTTACATATATGTAGGAAGAACTAATAAAAATAGAGCCTATTAATATGAAAAAGATCACTGAGGAGTATGTGAGAGGTTTTGGGGGGACTACATAGAAGGGGGAAATAGTGTAATTATATTAAAACCTAAAAAAAAAATAAAATAAAATAACTAAAAGCACATAAAAACAAAAGTAAATTAAAACTGTAAGAGGCCTTCAGGAAGTGGCCCAGGGAATAGCACCACTGAAAGACTGGCAGGGTAAACATCTGTGAAAGTCCAAGGGGGGGTGGGGGGTGGGTAACAGAATTCAGCTTCATGCAGCATGGCTTTAGCCATGGCCTGGAGTGCTCTGCAGGAGTGAAAACAGCCCGTTGGCATTCCCCAGCAGGGCAAGCCTTCACTGCAGGGGAAGGAAGGCCAGGCCCTCCAACCTGTTTGGAGCAAGAAATCAGACAGCATTTCTCATTTTACTGATTATTGTCTTTTTACCACTCCTGGGGGCTTCCCTGATGCTCTCACAGACCTGTATCTTTGTTCCTGCCTTGAAACTATGAGGCCTTAGGCTCTGTGCTTCTTACATCACTCTGTGTCTCTTAGTTCCGTGCACCACACACTCCTGCTCCTGCATGCACTCTGGAGCACTGCTTAATGCAACCTGCCTGGAGGCAGACAGACTGCTTATCTCCATTGGGCAATATTGACTGGAAGGGTCAGGAGCTCAGATAAGCCATACTGGACAATGAGAGGATTCTCTGTTTATCCTATGTGTGTGGCTCTGACTCAGAACTGAGCACGAGCACTTAGAAGTAGTAAAGGGGGCCACAAATGGCTTCCCAGGAACCTTCACCAGAGTTCCTAGTCACCTGTCGGCAAGATAAGGGAGGCAGACATCTTGATGATTAAGGCATATATATGGCACAAGAAGGTGAGCAAATGGGCCATCTAATCAGAGGAAGGATGTTTTCCGTATTTCTTAGTTATGCTATTAGGTCTCAGAAAGCACATGACTGAGATGAGGACTGAAGACAAGAAAGAGCACTGCCTCCCGACTCAGCCATCTCAACCCAGTCTATTCACACTCATGCAGTCACAGGGCGAAGTGAACACAAACGAGGACCACCAGTAGGTTGCTAAGGTCTAGAAATGATTGGAATTGGCTCCAGACATTCCTATGTTGGTACCTGGTCCTCAGTGTAATAGGATTGGGAGATAATAGGGTCATAGAGCACCATCTCCAGAAAGGATGAATGCAGGACTCATGGGAATGGATTAGTTCCAGGGAGAATAGGCTATGGCAAGGCAGCCTGGCACTTCCTTGAATCCCTCTCCCACTCCTGTGATGCAATCAGATGCCAACACCATGCTCTTGAACCTCCAGAACTATAAGCTAAATAAACCTCTTTATGAAATACCTAACCTTGGGTATTTTTGGTTACAGTAACAAATATAGGCTAATACAGACCCTATTACTCCCTTTGATTATAAAGAGGTAAAACGTTCTGCTGAGTGGTAGTTGTATGAGGATTAAAAGTTAAGATACCTGCTGCCACCTCTTACATTCCAAAGAAATGAGATTTAAATTAAGGTTAAGATTTAAGGTATAAATTTGAATTGATGTTGTTTGGTTGGTTGGTTTTTTGTTTTGTTTTTTGTTTTTTGGTTTGTTTGTTTGTTTGTTTTGTTTTTGTTTTTTCTTTTTTTTAATTAATTTATTCTTGTTACATCTCAATGTTTATCCCATCCCTTGTATCCTCCCATTCCTCCCTCCCCCTCCTCATTTTCCCATTATTCCCCTCCCCTATGACTGTTCCTGAGGGGGATTACCTCCCCCTGTATATTCTCATAGGATATCAAGTTTCTTCTTGGCAACCTGCTATCCTTCCTCTGAGTGCCACCAGGTCTCCCCCTCCAGGGGACATGGTCAAATGTGAGGCACCAGAGTACGTGAGAAAGTCATATCACACTCTCCACTCAACTGTGGAGAATATTCTGACCATTGGCTAGATCTGGGAAGGGGTTTAAAGCTTACCTTCTGTATTGTCCTTGGCTGGTGCCTTAGTTTGAGCGGGACCCCTGGGCCCAAATCTGCCTATCATATTGTTCTACTTGTAGGTGTCTAGGACCCTCTGTATCCTTTTATTTTGCTATTCTCCCATGCGTCTCTCATTTAGCTCAACCATGTTCATATCAGCCTTATTCATAATAGCCAGAACATGGAAACAGCCTAAGTGTCCCTCAGTAGAAGAATGGATAAAGAAACTGTGGTACATATACACTATGGAATACTACTCAGCTATTAAAAACAAGGAATTCCCGAAATTTGTGGATAAATGGATTGAGCTAGAAATGATCATAATGAGTGAGTTAACCCAGAAGCAGAAAGAATCAAATGGTATATACTCACTTATATCTGCATACTAGCCCAAGGGGCATGTCCCACGAAAGCCTTCACTTACCAGGAAACTGGGACAGAGGGGAGGGCATCCTATTGGGACTCTAAATGTTTTTGTTTTTTCAAGACAGAGTTTCTCGGTGTAATAGCCCTGGCTGTTCTGGTTGACCTCATAGACCAGGCTGACTTTGAGCTCACAAAGATCTGCCTGCCTCTGCCTCCTGGGTGCTAGGATTAAGGGCATGAGCCATTACACCTGGCCTGAATTAAGTTTCAATATCCAGAAAAGACCTAAAAGTTAGCAAATCCTACCTAGAGTGGGAAACTCAACAAGGCACAGATAAAAGCAATAGTGGAGAACAGATAAAATTGTTTTTCTTAAACCTTCCCAAGCTAAAGCTTTAGAGAAACATTTCCCTGCCAGTATTTCCTTAGAGACTACAAATCAGACAATCCTAACCTCCTGGCAAGAAGAGGGATATGGCAGGCTGTGGGGAAGGAAAGGAACTCACTCACACTGGTTGCAGCATCCTCTCCCTCATCCAGTAGCCCATCCATCTGGTAGCAAAAATGAAGTTCTGATGGTCAAAGCCAGTATTATAAATACTACAGAGCTTACAAACAAGTGTGTCTGGCACACTGTTTGCTCTATGCTACACTTAGTACAGGATTGCGTGCATACCTTAAAATGAGCCACTGTCCTCTTTCTCCATGTAACATATTTCTCAATGCTTTCCCGGTTATTGGAACTCAGGCTGAGTACCATCCAACTCTGTGCTCATTTTGGTCCCCGACAGAGCAGGCTGGCCATTGTGTTAGTCACATTACTCTACACTGTGACAAAATATCTGACAAAAGTACCTTAGAGAAGGAAGAGCCCCCGCTGGTCCAGGATTTGAGGGGACAGCCTATCACTGCAAGGTAGGCATAGTGACAGGGACATGAGGCAGCTGGTCACATTGTGTCTGCAATCAGCAAACAAAAAGATGGATCCTAGCACTGACCAACCAGTTTACTCATTTTTACTTAGTCTGGGGCCCCAGCCAGTTTAATGATGCTACCTATGTTTGGATGAGTCTGCCTTCTTCACTGAATCATTCCTGAAGACATTCTCACAGAGAGCTGAGGGTATGTTTTCATAGTGATGTTAAAGTCCAGTCAAATCAGCAATAAAGGTTAACTCTCACAACTCCGCCCCTGCAAACCTGACACTCAAAGACATCACTTTAAACCATAAAATTTCAACCCTGGCTCCTGATGTCTTATTTTCATCTCATTGTGAAACAGTCTGCGATAGCCTTTATTATTCCTAACACTGTTCAAACATCAAAAGTTTCTTCTGATAATCGAGGCGACCCATAACTATGACCCCCTGTAATTCTTTAAGTTGCATAGGCCCAATATTCAATAGTTGACAATACGCTTCCCCATTTCATTCCAAGAGGAAGACTTAGAGGACAGCAAAGAAAGATCTGACTGAAACAGAGCCAAACCAAGGATGGAAAATACCACAATCTGCAGGTCTGCAATCAATATCTGGGGCTCACGATAGAATCATCTGGGCTTCTACAATTGTGGGAAGCCCAGCTCCTACAGCTATACTTTGCATAGTCCATGTGGCCTTTATGTTGGACCATCTCCACTCTGTGCCCACAGCATTTCTTGGCAGATGTCCAATTGTCCTGGCATCCCCACCATCTGAGGCTTCACTTTCTCAGCTTCATGTGATGGCCTCCAGAACCTGCCTTGCATAGACTTTATCCCTGCCACACACTGTCTGGTATGAGTGGCTTTCTGGAACCTTGGCACAATCTTTCATTACCTCCTCATTCTTGCATCTTTCATGCCTAAAAAAAAAGTACCAAGTAAATGGATGATGATGCTTAGTTCTACTACCAACTCAGTGTTACAGGGGTCTTAGAGGTCATTGAGGATGGAAGTCTCCCTAATGGAATATCTCCAGACTTCGGTTGAGACATGACATTCTGATCTGCTCAAAGATTATAACTTTGTACAACACTGACTCCTCCCCTAAGAGTTAATCCAGCTGAACTGCCAATCACCTGCCTAAGAAACCACTCCTCTGGAAGGTTAATTCACCTAAGGCAAGCTAAAGAGATGAAAAAAAAAAAGCAAACAAACAAACAAACAAACAAAAAAAACAATAAGCCCCTCAATGTGCTTTCCCTCTCAGAAACCCTGCCCTCAGTGTAGTCAGTTATGAAAACACTGCAGTGCTGTTGCATCAGCCCATTTGTCAGAGTCCTAACTCAGAAAAGCATAACTTTTCTGTTTGAATCCTCTCTTTTCTTTCGCTTTCTTTGTTTCTTTCTTCCTTTCTGGACAAAGCCTAAGTTTTTTTTTTTTCTGACACACTGAGCTTTCGCATTCTTTCTCTGACGCCACCCTTTTCACCAGGCAGCTGTTTACTGTCATGGGGCTGTTTGCTGACCTCCATTGCTGGACATGCCAGCCTGACCTAAAAGATTTGTCCTTTACTCTTCTCCTTCTCCAAATCCCTCCTCCCAGTAACTGTGGAAAGTTTCAGCTTGCCTGGTAGCATTCTCTCAAACTCTAATATAATTTTCCTCATGCTTACTATTGAGTATGGAATCCTGATTTAAACCCAATAACATTGTGCTGGCTAGTCTTCTGACACAGCTAGAGTTATCTGAAAAGAAAGAACCTCAACTGGGGAAAAAAGTGCTTCCATAAGACCCAGCTAGCATGTAAGCCATTTTCTTAATTAGTGATTGATGAGGGAGGGGCAACCTATTTTGGGTGCTTCCATGCCTCAGCTGATGGTCTTGGGTTCTAAAGAAAGCAGACCCCTTCCATCAGTTCCTGCCTCCAGGTTCCTGCACTGTTTGAGTTCCTGTCCTGACTTCGTCAATGATGAACAGTAATATGGAAGTATAAGCCAAATCAACTCTTTCCTCCCCAGCTAGCTTTTTGGTCATAGTGTTTCATCACAGCAACAGGAACCCTAACTATGGCAAACACTTTCCACTCTAGTGCGATCCAAGTCTATAGTGCAGGAAGAAAAGCCCCACTGAGTCTGAGGGGAGAAGTCAGAAAATCAAAAAGCAGATAGGACAGATCTGCACAGGACAGATGACTATGACTATGGTACCCAATAAAAACAGCTCAAGAAAGAAAGGGGTTGTTTTGACTCATGGCTTCAGAAGCTTCTGCCTATAGTTACTTAGCCTCATGCACATGAGTGGGAGCCTGTGACAGAGGACTGTTGTGTAAATGGAAGTGGACCAGCAAAGAGAGAATTTTCCCAAACAGGGGTTGGGCTATCAACTGCAAAGGCATAGACCTAGCTTCAACTTGGCCCCCCAGGGGCAAAATTCCTGAAACCCCATCAGTCTAAGCCCTGTCTCTGTGTGTGCTTCATTCCATATTCACCCTCACCCTATGTCCTCCACTGTCCCCTTCATGTCCTCCTCTGTACCTGACCTGGGCTTGTGGACATGAAATGTATCTCATGTTCTCCATCGTCTGATTATGTTCTTCCCGTCTACTACTCCAAAGGGTATGTAACAATTTAATATCCAAAATCATACACTAATAGCATTAAAAGGGAAGAATTTAATCTAGTCATAATATTTAGAGGTGGGGAATTTGGGAAGTAATTAGCATAAGATAAAAAATCATTAGAATGGACAGCTTTGTACACTAAATAGTTTTGAAATGGAATTTGAATTGATGTAGTCTGCATCGGTTAATAATGCTGCTTCTACAAGTCATGGGTTATTAAATGAAAACCCTAGTGCCAGGAGAAGGGTATTTTCCTATAAAAGTTTCTGTCTATTGTCATAGTTTTGGGGTTTCAATCAGACACTATTGATAAATACACGGAACTGGTTTGGAGACTTGATTCCTGCTAGCTTTCATATTGCTGGAAAGTCCTATACAGAACACTGGGGGAGAAAAGTGAAAAATGGTCTTATTAAGTGTTAGACTTTGCTCCTATAACACTGATCTGCCAGCCATGATATGTCTGGGGGTACAATAGTGCCATGAATGTTATGAAGTTAACCAATTACTTTCTGGTTTGATTTGATTCCTACTCCACAGGTGAGAATAAAACATATGCCTCATATTGGAAAGCTGGTCAAAAGCCCATGGCCAGGGAGATCATAGACCAACCCTAGAGGAAAACATACTGTAAAATATACATGTGTTTATATACATAGATTGGTGCTGCTTTCAGCTTTGATCACAGAAGATTCTTTTTGCAGTGGACAATAATTAATGGAGACTCCTAAGGGTCAAAGTACTGAGAATAAGTGATGTTTGATATCTCAGCTCTAAAAAGGCATCTACATCCCTCAGGTTTCAGGGAATATCATGAGCAAGGGAGATGGAAGATGAGGGAAAGCACTTTGAAACACTATCTCCTGGGTACAATATGGTCATTGCATTCATGAACTCACAACAGCTGTGGCTACCTTAACAAGACCCATATAAGATGACGGTCAACCACATGCCAGCATGGATGGGGGAAATGTACATGAACCTCCACTTCTAGATAAGGAGCCATTGCCAGTCAATGGTTGCCGAGGAAATGAAGCTCTGTCACCTCAGGGATGTAACCATAGGTAAATTGCCCATGGTTCCTTAAATAACCCTACAACATGTTACATGCCAGCAACCCTAACTAAACATAGAAACTTTTTTGTTTTTTATCACTAAGCTAGAACTGCCAGAGAACTGTAATGCCCAAGACTCTGTGAGCCAGAAAGTCAACTCCAGATGAAAGCCTCTAGACTTTGCACCTCCAGAACCAGGAGCCCAAATAAACCTCTTTAATTTATAAAATGAAATCACTTCAAGAATTCCAGTATACACTTCACCTTGGTGGGGAGGTCTGGTGGTACTCAGAGAAAGAATAAGCAGGCTATCAAGATGAGACTTGATAGCCTATGACCATATAGTAGGGGAGGGGAATAGGATGAAAGTGGAAGGGATGGAGGGAGGGAGGAATGGGAAGATACAAGTGATGGGATAACAATTTAGTTGTAATCTGAAAAAATTAATTAAATTATGAAATTTATTTAAAAAATAATTCTAGTATAATAAAAAAATGACTATTGTATCTTTCCTGGCTAAAGCTATAGCTTCTCCTGTCTTGAAATCAATTACAGACCTGCCACTTTCATATTCTTCATTACTAATCATTGCTTTGAAGCCAGAGCATACTCATTACCAAACCTTTATCCATACACATTTTCGCATCCTCAGCCATGCTTTCATTTGGTTCATAATGTAAGGTTTTTTGATGCCTCTTCTCCTTGCAACCTTAGTACAGATTATCTAAGGAACTTGTTAGGAAACTCTAGATGTAATGTTGATTGGATACAACCAACATTGTCAGTCTACGTTGATCCTGGACAGAGTCACTAGACCTTGGACTACATGTGATTCGTACTTCTCTTCTGGTTGATATTTTCTCTGTATACCGAAGTTCATCTCACAACTCTTCAGAGACCACTTGTCGTTTCTCCTTACACTACAATATTGTCCTTGGTTATCCAGTAACCTTTCCTCAGCTGAAGCCAGGACAGTCTTTTGGTTATTCTCATTTTAGAACAAGCTCACCAACAAAGGCTCGGTTCAAAGTGTCTTCTGATGCACAGGAAAATTAAAGGGCATCTTTGGCTATAAGAAATCAAACTAGGAAAATGTACACATTGGGAGGGAGAGACTTAATTCAGACCTATTGCATCAGACCTTCATACTTTTCCTTCATTGCTCACATGTGACAGATATTTAGTCCTGAAAGATCTTTTTTTTTTTTATGGTGAAAAAAAAAGTGTGTATTTAGAATTAGCCAGCTGGACTCAGTTTAGATGATCCCAATCTTGTTGACAACATCCAGAGCATCATAACCAGGAGCCAGTCAAATGTACATCTTCTCTCCATCAGGCTTTATCAGGGTGTTGGCTTTGGCCACATCAATGTCATAGAGTTTCTTCACAATCTGTTTGATCTGGTGCTTGTTAGCCTGGACATCCGCAATGAACTCTCGTGCGTTGCTATCCTCTATTTTCTTCATGGCTGACTCGGTGATCAGGGGAAATTTGATGATGGCATAGTGGTCAAGCTTGTTTCTCCTGGGTGCACTCTTTCGAGGGCATTTGGGCTGCCTCCGAGCCGCAGGGTCTTGGGCCACTGGAAGGTGGGTGACCTGAGGATCTTCTTCTTGTGGCTGTGGACGCCTTTCAGCACTGCCTTCTTAGCTTTCAAGGCCTTAGCTTTGGCTTCAGCCTTGGGAGGGGCAGGAGCTTCCTTCTTCGCTGTCAGCGCCATCTTCAAGATCTTAACAGTTATTAATAAGGCACAATTATATTTGCTTAGTATTTCCAAGACCTTGTACTATAGATCTCCAGGCTAAACAGATATTCCTTTTGTTGCTCTTGTTGCTCATTTCCCAGCTTGCTGATAATGTAAGCATGTGCACTTAGATTTCACTGGTCATTAGGGACTCCATTCTTCTCATTTCCAGTTACTCTCTTGATTCAATCTGCTTTGCCTATTGTCATGACTCCACCATTATATTCAAGTGTATGAAAGCATTTAGTCTCACCCCTCACCCCTCACTTGCCTCATATGACCACCCACATCTCTATGGATACCAACATAACACTCAATACTTAACAAGTAGGGACTCCAGTAGCGACTGTAAATTCCTACATAAACAAAACTTGAGCTATGCCTACATCTGGCACCACCAGTACGCCCAGAGATGTGCACAGCATAGTATATATACACAGACCAGATAGCATCCACAGAGATATGAAAAATATAAATAATACTACAGAGCAATGTTTTATTAAACACTTCAGTGTTGTTTCCACTAAACATGTCATTGTGTTAAATATTTTTTTATATTATGCTATAAATCCAACTACTAGTTAACTCAAAAAACAATAGCTATAAAGAACTTAAGAAATTAAACAGCACCAAACCAAATAACCCAATTAAATAACTGGGCACAGAGCTAAACAAAAAATTCTCAACAGAGGAATATCGAATGGCTAAGAAACACTTAAAGAAATGCTCAATGTCTGTAGTCATCAGGGAAATGTGAATCAAAACTTCTCTGAGATTCCATCTTACACCCCTCAAAATGGCTAAGATCAAAAACTCAAGTGACAGCACATGCTGGCGAGGATGTGGAGAAAAGAGAGCCCTCCTCCATTGCTGATGGGAATGCAAACTTGTACAACCACTTTGGAAATCAATCTGGCGCTTACTCAGAAAATTGGGAATAGTGATACCTCAAGACCCAGATATACCACTCCTGGGCATATACCTAAAAGATGCTCTACCACACAACAAGGACATTTTCTCAATTATGTTCATAGCAGCTTTCTTTGTAATAGCCAGAATCTGGAAACAACCTAAATGTCCCTCAACTGAACAATGGATAACGAAACTGTGGTATATTTACACAATGAAACACTACTCAGCTATTAAGAACAAGGAAATCTTGAAATTGGCAGGCAAATGGATGAACCTAGAAATGATCATCTTGAGCGAGGTAACCTAGACCTATAAAAACACACACGGTATATACTCACTTATAAGTAGATATTAGCTCCATGTAGATGTCCTCTGAGAGAATCCACCTAGCAGGGGATTGGGACAGATACTGGGACTGGAAGTCAGACTCTGGGCATAGTGCTGAGAGTTGTAGGGAAGAGTTGGAGAATGGAAGGACCAAGAAGGGTCATGAGCTCCACAGGGAGACCATCAAGGCCAGACGATCTGGACACAGTGTGGCCTGCACAAACTGATGCACCAACAAAGGACAATGCATGCAGAAAACCTAGATCCCCTGTTCAGATGTAGCTGATGAACAGATGATTCTCCAAGGGGAAGCAGGGGTGGGGTGAGCTGCCACTGAACCTTGACATGTGCTCTGGTGGCCACAATTTAATCACTGCCCCTTAGCAGGATGGTCTTGTGGTCACAGAGAGGAAGGGAATGCATGCTATCCTGATGATACCTCATAGGCTGTGGCCAGACAGTAGGGTAGGAACCACCCCATTAGAGGTCTAGGGGAGGGGAGTAGGGCAGAAGAGGGAGGGAGGATGCAACCAGGAAGATAAGAGTAATGGGATAACAATCAGAATGTAATGTGTGAATAAATTATAATAAATAAAATATATATTTTTTAAAAAAGAAGAAACAATCCCTACCAGAGCATCTTGCATGGGTCCCACACAGGCTCCCATGGAAGACTTCCTGCCAGTCACTTCTCAGCAGCCAGGGTCTTCCTTTCCCTCTTCTTATGGGTGGCATGTATAGGGTGGCCTACTTCTTTCTCTCTTTCCTGTACAGTCCTATCATTGCTATCTAAATTCTGCACCATAGGCAGGGCATGGTGGTGTGTACCTGTTTTGTGAGCTACTTGGGAAGCTATCATGGTGGATCATGTGTCTTCAAGGCCTAGACAATACATTTCAAGAAAGAAAGAAATATAAATAACTTTGATTTACTCAGGTTTGCGCTTCTTTCTTCTGAGAAAAAGTCTCACATGTCCTAGGCTGTCCTCAAGCTCACCACATAGCCAAGAATGATTGAACTTATGGTTCTCCTGTTTCCACTTCGCAAGTGCTGTGGTTGCAGTCTTATACCACCATGGAGAGCCACTGCATCCAACTTTGCACAGTGCCAGGGAGCAAGTCCAGGGCTTTGTGCATGCTAGGCAAGTACCGTAACAACTGAAGGGTATCACAACACTGTGTTTTGGACCTTAAAGGGTACCCTAGCTAAGTTTCTATTTGCTATGATAAAAAAATACTGACCAAAAGCACTTACACAGCTTATGTCACAGTCCTTTAAGGGATCCAATGCAGGAACCTGGAGACAGTAACTAAAGCAGAAGCCAAGGATGAGTACTGTTTATTGGCTTGCTTCCCATGGTTTGCTCAATCTGCTTTCTTACACAACCACCTGCCCAAGAGTGGCAAGAGCTGGACCATTAATACTTAGTCAAGATAATACCACACAGCCCTGCATATAACATATTCTCTCTCTCTCTCTCTCTCTCTCTCTCTCTCTCTCTCTCTCTCTCTCTCTCTCTCTCTCTCTCTCTCTCTCCCTCTCTCTCTCCCTCTCTACCCTCCCCCCCCCCCCCCCCCCTCTCTCTCTCTTCTTTTTTGAGACAGGATTTCTCTGTATAGCTTTGGCTCTCCTGGAACTCTCCTTGTAGACCCACTTCACCTCAAACTGACAGATATCTTCCTGGCTTTGCCTCTCTAGTGCTGGGATTAAAGTCATGTGACAACACACACAGCTGTAGTGGCATTTTCCCAATTTTTTAATTAAAATTCCCTCTTCAGATGAGTGCAGTACAGTCCCAGCACTCAAGGAGGCAGAGGCAGGCAGATATCTACGAGTTTAAGACCAGCCTTGTCTACAAAGCAAGTGCAAGACAGCCAAGGCTACACAGAGAAACCTTGTCTCTAAAAGCCAAAACAAACAAACAAACAAAAAATAAGATTGCCTTTTCTCAGACATCAGATTTGTGTCAAGTTGGCAAAGACTGACCAACTAGCACAAAAGGATATTTGAGGAATGAAATATAATGTGACTATTTCTGTTGTTTTCCTTTCTTTCTGTCTAGGTTCTCAAGAGGAGCTTGGTTGACTGGAGATCAGAATTGGGTACATGCAGAGGGAAATATGTGTACTGGAAAACAATGTCAAATATAAGAAAAGTCCGCAAGAAACTTATATGCTTTAATGGCATTAAGAGAAAACATCATCTTAGAAGAAAAAGAATACACATGTGCACTTTCTTCTCTCAAAAGATGAAGTAGCTTTGCCTTGGTTTCTTTTTTTTTTTTTCTTTGTTTTGTTTTTGTTTTTTGTTTGTTTTTTTTTTGTTTGTTTGTTTGTTTTGCCTCGGTTTCTTAATTTTGTTCTTTGCCTTCACAAACAGCCAAGCAGCCCATTCTACAATGCATCTGTTTCAGACAAGACATGTTACTCTCAGCATGTCTAATGATTTCCACCTTTGATTCGACCACTTGAGATTTAGGGGACCCACACTTCTTATCTACACTTTAATTTCCCCTCCATCTTCCTGTCATCTTTAAAAAGGAAAACTGGAGTTACCCTGAGTAATCAGGCAGATGCACAAGGTACTCCTAGTGTGAACAAAGGCGGTGCATTGCTGTCTACACTGGATTTCCGGTCAGTGGAAAGAGCCCAGCACCAACCAGAGACCATCAGTCTGCTCCTACCAGAGGGGCATGTTCAAGACTGGAAGAGTTCTTCCACTTCCTAAGACTGTAGGAGATGTGCCAACCTTGTAGATGATTTCATTGTAAAACTTGGTCAACAGAGTTATACAAAGACAGTGTTGCTTTTCCTCTTTCCCTTGCATCCCCACACTAATGCTGTAATTGCCGAGTGTGGCTGCACAAACATCTTGCTCTCACAAACATGAGAACATAAATACCTTTATATAATTTTTAGTTCCTTTCTGATGTACTATTTTTAATCCTGCAGCTGTCATTTTCTTGGCACTTGCTTTGCCAGTCAATAGCATACAACTGGCAGGCTACTAGAGATTTGTGTAGAATCTAGTTAATTCCATCCCATGCTCAATGCCTCACACTATGGACACACCATTACTTATTCATCTACTCATCACCATGGATCTTTAGATTCATTCTGGCTCTTTGACACCATGATACATTTTCTTAGCCATCTACAGGAAAAATAATGATCCTATTATTTCTATAAGAGTGATGGATCAAATTGGCTGTATTTGATCGAAGGATTTTTGTGTTATTTATAGTATTATGCACCATCTCTTACTTTTTCAAAAGTTATAGTAATTCACATTCTTATCAGCAACATTGGAGCACTTCTCACTATCACAGAGAACTGATACCAGTTGCTTTAATAACTGCCAATTTGAAGAGGAAAGTATGGTATCTGGTTATATCCATTTGAACTTCCTGCTTCATCCGTAAGTGTGCATATTTCTCTATATGTTATGTGGCTAAATCTGTGGATTGCTTTTTTTCAGCCTATTTTTTCTCTTTGACTTGACCTCTCTCCTTGTTGCATTGTTTTTCTATTATTATCACAACGCATTCATACACAGTAGGCAGAAATTCAAATTTGATTTCCATTTGAAAGTCAAAAAGACAGTGAGGCAGGTGGAGAGGTGACTTGGTAGTTAAGAGCACTTAACCCAGGTTTGGTTCCTAGGTTCAATAATCCCATAAAATAATGACAATCCCCACTACAAGGGGATTGTACTACAAACAAACCAAACTATAGGACAAATAGCACAAAGACCAATGCAGGAAGCAAATGCTACCAATAGTTTTGCCCCACCCGACCTCTCCAGGCACAAACCAGCCAGAGAAAAAAGGCTAGATAGCTTTGACTATTCAGGCTTTATTGTGTTTCCATATGAATTTTAGGATTGTGGGGTTTTTTTTTTATTTTTCTTTTCTGTTTAGGATGTCATTGAATTTTTTTTTTTTAATTTTATTAGTTGCAAAACTAAACTATCTGGTCTTCAACCCCATCAGAGAGTTTAGAAGGAATAAAATTGATTACCTGAGTATACAGGGAGTGCAAGTTCACAGCTTCCCAAATGAGAAGATGACAGAGACAGTTTGCTGCCTGAACAGTCACCCAAAACTCTCTATAATGTTGGAGCATCATCTTCAGCCTTCTGGCCCAGTATATCTCACAGCTGTGTTTGTGAGGAAGGAACTATTGAGTACTTGCTTGCCCTGTCCTGGCAGAGTGGCCTTCAACTCTGCCTGCATCCAATCCAAGCATGCCCATTTTTAATATATATATATTAAATATATATATATATTCTAATATGCGGTATTGTGCCCATATAACTCAATTATAATACAAGGTTTACTTCCAATACTTTGGAAGTGCTATTGCAGGCTCTTTAGGATAAGTAAGCTATACAAGTTAATTGTTACTTCATCAAATCATGGTCATAGCAATTTTTATCACAAGAATATACATCCTAGGTATAACAGATAGATATGATTCTATAGAAAGATAAGGTAAACTAAGTTAGGTAAGGTCTTCAAAATCCTCAGAGACATACAGAATATGGCATTTAAAGATGTTTTTGTTATTTCAAAGATAGATTTACAATGAGACAGGTTAACTCCTGACAACACCCAGCCTGCCTCAAAGAAGAAAATGAGCACCAAAGAACCTCCTTGTGGAGATGGCTTCAAAGGTGGCACACCAGCCACTGGGTATAATTTCCTCGTTTCTGCCATTGAAATTTTAATAGACATTGAATTGGATCCTTTAATGTCTTTTAGGGAGGTAGGTATTTTTCTGGTTTTAATTTTCCCAAACCATTAGCATAGGAAGTCTTTCCACTTTCTAGTATTTTCACCAATTTGTTTCTTCAGTGTTCTGTAGTTTTCCTAGAAGTAGTCTTTCACCTCCTAGGTTTACTCCTAGGTGTTTTAAAAGTGGTTATAATAGCTCCAGCATTTCTGCTTTTATTTTTTTCTCCATCAAGCACAATATTGACTACAGATTTGTCACATATGCCTTCATTATGTACAAATACATTCTTTATTTTTCTAATTTCCTCAGGAATTCTATCATGAAGGGATTTGATATTACATGAAAGGCCTTCTGAAACTATTATTGAAATGATCCTGGGTTTTCTGCCTTGCATAATTTGTCAATGCAGTCTTAAGCAGAGGGAAATGTGGGTGCTATCACAAACATGATTTCAAGTTGTACTTCAGATTAGTGATAACTAAAAACAAAAACAAGCAAGCAAACAAATAAAACCATGGTACTTATTTTGAAGAGGAACAGATATCTACACCAACCTGATCTTACACAATGAAACCACCAGGAAATTTTTATACTTATATATAGAAGAATGAAACTTGATCCCTATCTCTCACCCTTTACAAAACTTAAATCAATATGGGTCAAAGCCCTAACTGTAAGACCTGAAATGTCAAGGGGAAAACAAGACAAAAACATTTCAAAGTATATACAGAGACAAAGACTTTCTGAAAAGGAACAAAATCACGCAAAAAATAGCAAATGAAAATGCATAAAATTAAAAAGCTTGTGCACAGCAAAGGAAAAAAATGACCAATTGATCACACAGCCTACATAATGGAGAAAAATACTTGCTACCTATATATCTGACTTGAAGGCAATATCTAGTATCTATAAGAACTCAAAAAGCATACATAAAGCAAGATATAAGTAATTAATGAGCATATAAAGTAAATAATTTTAAAATTATGAAAAAGTAGACAATAAATATATGAAAAATGTTCCAATATCTTTAGCCATTAGAGGAATGGAAATAAAGACTATATCCATCCCACTCTAGTCAGGATATCTATCACTAAAACAAACTCTGCTGAGAAGGATGCAGAGAAAAGAACCCTATGCATTACAGGTGGGGGTATAAATTAATCCTGTAACTATGAAAATCGGCATGGAAGTGCCTCCAAAGTCTAAAACTAACCTTATTACATGATCCAACTATACGACTCTTGAAAATATATCTAAAGAAATCTTAAGTCAGCAGGGGTGCAGGGACACCTGCATACTTCATGTTTATTTACTACAGGTATACCTGCATATTCATGATCAATGTGGCTCAACTAAGAATAGCTCATGTATAAAATCAGCCTAGGGATTCATCAAAAAGTGAATAGACAAAAAAGATGTAGCATGCACACAAAAAATTTTAATCATTAATAAATATATGAAATAAGGTCATTCATAGAAAATGGATAAAAATGCAAATCATCACATTAAGTGAAATAAATCAGACTTATAAAGACTCTCTCTCTATATATATATGCTCACATACACACATACAGATGCCCACACATGTGTGTAGGCACACACACACACACACACACACATACACACATACACACATGCTAAATGACATTAAAGTACAAGAGTACCTATTAGGAGAAAATGTAAACTAATAGAAATGGAAAAAGAAGATGGTACAGTATGGTGAATATTGTCAAAGAAAATGATAATTGTGAATTAAAATATCATTATGAATAATTATGTACAACAAATAAGCAGTTATAAAACAATCTGTTGTTTCAAAAAGAAACAGAATTTTAATTTTCAAACGAGCTTCATTCTCCTTAATACCCACACCCTCCACATACTATTGTTTAAGATGTATAACTAGAATAAAATCCTAACATAACCTAGGGATAAGAGTGTGAACATCACATACGCATATGCACACATGTGTACACATAAACAGAATTAAAATATTTTGCTAGTTCATATCAGTAAGTACTTATACATAATTTATAGACAGATATAGACAGATAATCAAGGTGAGCTAGAATAGGAGAAAGAGAATTGTGATCTCAAGACTAATTTGTGTATATGGGTACTTGTGAAGAGAATGTAATTTTGCCTTAGTCTGGGCCCAAGGTGAAAACGGTCTTGGGATACTTGAATGTAATGTTGCCTTAGTCTAGACCCAAGGCGAAAACAGTCTTGGGATGCTTGACCCCACTGAGACTTTGTCTCTACAAACTGACAAACATCTGAGTATAGACCGAGAGGGAGGAAAGATCAGCCCAAGACAAAAGACGGGGCCCAGCAAGTCGGGCCAGGATGCTGTATGGCAAAAATGACCATTGACTGTGAGGAGGAAGTCGGGGAGGGTGTGTGTGTGAAGGGGGGAGGGGCAGTGGAGGGGAGGAGACAAAGACTGGGGAACCAGAGAGAAGATTGCATGTTCCTGCCCACAGAGCCTAGAGTTTCAGGAATTGCAGCAGTGGTGGTCTTGGTGGATGCCTCCAAGTTCGGTCCATGGATGGTGTGGCTCCTTCTGTTGGATAGATGATCTGCTAGACTTCTGAGAATTACACCAGGGGAATTGCCCCACAGAACTGATACCCAGAAGGTTTCCTTCTTGTTTTCCTTAATCTCCTTTCTCTCCTATTTAGGGTAGTTGGATTGTAAGGGAGGTACATGCATTTAATAAATCCCTAATAGAATAATATCATTAAGGAATCAGAGCCAACAGAACTTTAACTAGAAATTCTGATTCAGCAGATTAGATCTGGAAGTGATTATGGAATATTCCAAGGTTGATTACCTAGGACGCATTCTAAGTGATGGACTATCTTAAAGCAGAGTGCCAAGAGTTCTTGGATATAACTTTTAGAGAAAGCAATGGAAATATTATAGATATTGAAATGTTAGGGTACATTTATCATGTGTTATCTAATCAACATACCCTAAATGCATATCCCAAGAGGCACTTGGGAATGACACTTAGTCATTAAAAAATATATTGGTCAATGCTCTGTTCTCTGAGCTCCATCATCCTGACCAAGGTTCTGTCTACCTTCCTAAGGAAGCCTGCTGGACCCATAAACATCCACGTTAGACCCCTCCTCCCCAATCCCCTGTCTGCTAGGTCTCCTTAGGGTCCAGCCAGCAGCAGTGAGCTGCACTCTATCCCTTGAGCTCAATCATCCGGGCCACAGCTATGACAGCCTTCCTGAGGAAGCAAGCCAGACCCAGGAACATCCAGGTTAGACCCCGCCCACCAATCCCCTGCCTGTCAATTCCTCCTAAAGCACACCCAACAGTGTAAACTTCACCCACTCCTCTGTGCTCAATTTTCCAGCCCACAACTCTGCCTTCATCCCCAATAGCCACATACAACCAGAGACAACCAGATGTCTAAAGGCCAGCATAAATCAGATATATTCAATGGACACCCCATTCTCCATGGTTGTGGGGAGAGTGGAGATTGCCTCTGACATAAACTCTGGTGCTCCCAATTTGATCACCTCCCCTTGGCAGGGAGCCCATGCAGGCACACAGAGGAAGGGGATGCAGGCTATCCAGATGAGACCTGATAGGCTGTGGCCAGATGATGGTGGACATGCCACCCTCCTTTCAGAGGTCTAAGAGAGAAGAATAGGACAGAAGAGGAAGGGAAGTTGGGAATGAGAAGATACAAGCAATTATATAATTATGAATAAATTATAATAAATATTTTTAAAAGAATACATATATTTTAAAAAAGAACAAAACTGAAAAAAAAACAGAGAAATATATCACCACCAGAGCCCAGCAAGCCCTGTATATCCTCACACAGACAAAGCACAAGAAGATGACCTTAAATTTAATCTTACATAGATGATAAAGGCCTTTAAAGAGGAACTGAATAAATCGCTTAAAGAAATATAGGAAAATACAATCAACAAGTGAAGGAAATTAATAAAGCAGTTCAAGACCTGAAAATGGGAATAGAAGCAATAACAAAAACACAAACTGAGGGGATTCTGGAGATGGAAAACCTAGAGAAGAGAACAGGAAATACAGACATGACTATCACCAAGAAAATACAATGGATGAAAGAGAGGCTCTCAGGCATAGATAATGTGATTTGAAGAAATCAATACATTGGTCAACCAACACATTAAATGTGAAAAGTTCTTGATACAAAACAATCAGTAATCTGGGAAACTATGAAAAGACAAAACCTAAGTATAATAAGAATAGAAGAAGAAAATTCCCATCTCCAAGGCCCAGAAAATGTTTTAAACAAAATCAGCGAATAAAATTTTCCCAACCTAAGGAAAGATATACCAATAAATACACAAGAAGCTTACAGAACACCAAATAGATTAGACCAAAAAAGAAAATTCTCCCACAATAACCAAAATACTAAATGTACATAACAAAGAAAAAATATTAAAGGCTGCAATGGAAAAAGGCCAAGTAACATATAAAGGCAGACCTATCAGAATTATATTTGACTTCTCAACAGAGACTAAAAGCCAGAAAGGCCTGGGCAGATGTTTTGAAGACACTAAGAGACCACAGATGTTAGCTCAGGCTACTCCCCAGCAAAATTTCAATCACCACAGATGGAGAAAACAAGATATTCCATGACAAAAAAAAACAAAATTTAAACACTATTCACTCCAGTCCTACAGAAGATACTAGAAGAAAATCTACAACCCAACGAGGCTATGTATACCCAAGAAAACACAGGAACTAAATAAGCCAACACCAGTAAAACCAAAAACAAAAGAAAAATAGAAGCAAACCCCAGACACACAAACACACACACACACCACTACTACTACGACGATGACCATCAAAATATCAAAATTAACATTCATTAGTCATTAATACCACTCAGCATCAATAGACTCAATTTCCCAATAAAATGGTACAGGCTAACAGAATGGATAAGAAAACAGGAGTCATCATTCTGCTGTGTAAAATATACACACCTCAGTGACAAAGATAGACATTATCTCAGAGTAAGTTGCTAGAAAAAGGATTTGCAAGCAGAAGGATGCAAGAAACAAGCTGAAGTAGTCATTCTAACATCTAATAAAGTAGAATCTCAGCCAAAATTAATCAAAAGAGATGGGGAAGGATACTTCACATTCATCAAAAGAAAAATCCACCAAGGTGACGTCTCAATTCTCAATATCTAAGCCCCAAGTACAAGGGCATCCACACTCATAAAAGAAACATTATTAAAGCTTAAATCACACATAGAACCCTACACACTAATAATGAGACTTCAGCTCCTCCCTCTCAGCAGTGAACAGGTCACTGAGACAGAAATTATACAGAGACACAATGAATCTAATAGATACTACGAATTGAATGTACCTAACAGATATCTACAGAATATTTCACCCAAATATAAAAGAACATACCTTCTTCTCAGCACCTCATGGAACCTTCTCCAAAATTGACCCTTACCAGGTCACAAGATTCAACAAGAAAGAGAATTTCAGACCAATATCCTTCATGAATATTGACACAAAGATAGCGATAAAGGGCTGGAGAGATGGCTCAGAGATTAAGGGCACTGACGGCTCCTCCTGAGGTCCTAAGTTCAATTCCCAGCAACCACACAGTGGCTCTTGACCATCTATAATGTAATCTGATGCCTTCTTCTGTCCTGCAGGTGTGTGTTCAGGCAGAGCACTGTATACATAATAAATAAATAAATCTTTTTTTAAAAGAGCAATAAAATACTTGCAAACTGAATCCAAGAACATATCAAAAACATCATCCAACATGATCAAGTAGGCTACATCCAATGGTCGCAGAGATCATTCAATATACAAAGTCCATCTATATATCCACCATATAAACAAACTGAAAGAAAAAAACCTCATGATCATCTCATTAGATGCTGAAAAATCCTCCAACCAACCCCAACACCCCTTCATGTTACAAGTCTTGGAGACATCAGGGATACAAGGCACAAGATCTAAACACAATAAAGGCAATATACAGCAAGCCAATATCCAACATCAAGTTAAATGGAGAAAAACATAAAGCAATTCCACTTTAATCAGGGACAAGACAAGGCTGGCAACTCTCTGGGTATCTATTCAATATAGTGCTTGAAGTTCTAGCTAGAGAAATAAGACAACTAAAAACAACCAAGGGGCCAAATTGGAAGGGAAGAAGTCTAAACATCACTATTTGCAGATGATATCAAGGAACTCCTACAGCTGATAAATACCTTAAGCAATTTGACTGGATACAAAATTAACTTTAAAAAAATCAGTAGCCTTCCTGTTTACAAAACAATAAATGGGCAGAGAAGGAAATTAGGAAAAAAACACCTTTTATGGTAGCCACAAATAACATGAAATATTTTGGTATAACTCTAACCAAGCAAGTGAAAGACTTATATGACAAGAATTTCAAGTCTCTGAGGAAAGAAATTGTAGAAGATGTCAGCGGATGGAAAGATCTCCCACACTCATGATCAGTAGAATTATCATAGTAAAAAATGGCCATTTTACGAAAAACAATCTACAGATTCAATGCAATTTCCATCAAAATTCAACACAGTGTTTTCTTTATTTAATCACTATACAGCTTGATCCCAGCTCCCTTCCTCCTCTCCTCCCAGTCCCATCTTCATGCCCCCTTCCCCCCACCCCCTGCCTCTCCTTCTTCCCAGTGAAAGGGAGGACCTCAAGGGGGTACCAATCCACTCTGGCATCTCAAGTCACAGCAGGACTAAATGTATCCCCTCCCAATGAAGCCTGACAAGGAAGCCCAGCTAGGGGAAGGGATCCAAAAGCAGGCAGCAAAATATAATACTCGGCTATGCTGCAGACGGGATCCTAGCATAACTGTCTTCTGAGAGGCTTCATCCAGCAGCTGATGGAAACAGATGCACAAACTCATAGCCAAAGAGTAAGATGAATTTGGAAAGTCTTGTGACTTGTGGGAGGAAGGACAGAGGGAGCTAAATGAGGCAAGAATACCACAAGAAGACCTACAGATTAAACTAACCTGGGCCCATGGGGGCTCATAGAGACATGTGGGTACCTAACAATGGGAGTAGAGGCTGTCTCCAACACAATTCTTTACAGACCTTGAAGGAACAACACTCGACTTCATAAGGAAAAACAAAAACTCCAGGGTATCTAAAACAATCCTATACAATAAAAAACCTCTGGAGGTATCACCATCCCTGATGTCAAGCTGAACTACAGAACAATAGTAATACATTGGCATAAAAGCAGACAGGTTGATCAATGGAATAGATTTGAAGACCTAGAAATAAACCCACACACCTACAGACACTTTGATTTTTGACAAAAAAAAAAAAAAAAAGCTGAAACTAAACTATGGGGAAAAAAAGCATATTCTACAAATGTTGCTGGTCTAACTGAATGTCTGCACGTAGAAGAATGCAAACAGACCAAATTTAACACCCTGAACAAAACTCAAGTACAAGTGAATTCAAATACCTCAACATACAACTGGATACATTAAACCTAATAGAAGAAACATTAGGGAACAGCCTTGAATGCATTGGCACAGGGGACAACTTCCTGAACAGAAAACCAACACCTCAGGCACTAAGATCAACAGTTAAATAGGACCCCATGAAACTGAAAAGCTTTTCTAAAGAAAAGGGTCACACCAGTAGCACAAAATGGCAGCCTACAGAAAGGGAAAATATCTTCACCAACCCTAGGACCAACAGAGGACTAATATCCAAAATATATAAAGAACTGAAGAAATTAGACACCAACAAACTAAATAATCCAATTAAAAAATTGGGTACAGCTTTAAACTGAGAATTCTTAACAGAGGAACTTATAATGGCTTAGAAGCACTTAAAGAAATATTCAGTGTCATTATTCATCAGGGAAATGCAAATCAAAATAACTCTGAGATTCCATTTACACCAGTCAGAATAGCTAAGATCAAAAACTCAAGTGACAGCAGATACTGGCAGAGTTGTAGACAAAGGGGAACACTCCTCCATCGTTGCTTGGAGTGCAAATTTGTACAATGACTTTGGAAATCAATCTGGCAGTTTCTCAGAAAACTGGAAAAAGTGCTACCTCAAGACTCAGCTATATCACTCCTGGGCACATACCCAAAAAATGATTCACCATAGCACAAGGACATTTGTTCAACTATGTTTATAGCAGCTTTGTTTGTAATAGCCAGAAACTGCAAACAACCTACACGGAACTCAAGAGTAGATAAAGAAACTGTGGTACATTTACACAATGGGATACTACTCAGCTATTAAAAACAAGAACATCATGAAATTTGCAGGGAAATAGGTGGAACTAGAAAAGATCATCCTAGTGGTGGCACATGCCTTTAATCCCAGCACTTGGGAGGCAGAGGCAGGCAGATCACTGTGAGTTCGAGGACAGTCTGGTCTCCAAAGTGAGTCCAGGACAGTCAAGGCTACACACAGAACCCCTGTCTCAAAAAAATAAAAAAGAAAGAAAGAAAGAAAGAAAGAAAGAAAGAAAGAAAAGAAAGAAAGAAAGAGAGAGAGAAAGAGAGAGAGAAAAGAGCATCCTGGGTGAGGTAACCCAGACCAAGAAAGACACATATGGTATGTACTTACTTATAAGTGGATATTAGCCATAAAGTATATGATAACCATGCTACAATTTACAGTCTCAAAGAAGCCAAATAACAAGGGGGTCCCAAGGGAGAATGTCTCATTCTCACTCAGAAGGGGAAATAAAATAGACATCAGAGGTAGATGTAGGAGGGGAATTGAGTGGGAGAGAGGGTGGGGAAGGGAACAGGAGGGATCAAGTGTACTGAGGACTTAAAGAGAGAACTGAAATGGAGGCACCAGTTCTAGGATGATCTAGAAGCCTATGACAAGGAAAACTTCCAGGAATCTCTGGGGGGGGGGGGGAGGACTAGCAACAGAGGATACAGAACCTGAAATGTCCTTTAACTAGGCAAGAGTTCCAATGGAGGAATGGGGACAACAACCCAACCACAAAACCTTCAATCCAAAATTTTCCTGCCTACAAGATGTGCAGGGATAAAGGTGGAACAGAAATTAAGGGACTGATCCACCTGGAGATCATCCCATGAGAAAAAGCCAACTCCTGACACTATTAATGATATTCTGCTATACTTGCAGACAGGAGCCTAGCACAACTGTCCACTTAGAAGTTTTACCCAACAGCTGATGGAAACAGATTCAGAGACCCACAAACAAATATTAAGTGAAGCTTGGGGAATCTTGTGGAAGAGGGAAAGAAGGATTGAAAGAGCCATAGAGGTCAAGGACACCCTAAGAAAATCAACAGAATCTACTAGCCTGGGTCCACAGGGGTTCACAGTGAAAAGCATGCATGAGCTGGACCTAGGCCCTTTATACATATGTAACAGATGTGTAGATTGGTCTTTATGTGTATCTCCTAACAACTGGATCAGGAGCTGTCTCTGATTCTGTTGCCTGCCTTTGGATCCCTTTCCTCTAACTGAACTGTCTTGTCTAGTCTCAGTATGAGAAGATGTGTGCAGTCCTATGGCAAGTTGATGTGTCAATGCATGTTGACATCCATGGGAGGCCTTCTGTCTTCTGAGGAAGAACGAAGAGTGAACGAGGGAGGGGGGTGAAAGGGAGGGAGTGGGAGAAGAGGAGGGAGGGGAAGCTGTGATCGGGATGCAAAGTAAATAAATTAATTAATGAAAAATTGGTGGCACATGCCTGTAATCCCAGCACATGGGGAGGCAGAGGCAGATGGATCTCTGTGGGTTTGAGGCCAGCCTGGTCTACAAAACAAGTCTAGGACAGCTAAGGCTAACACAGAGAAACCCTGTCTTGAGGGGGGAGGAGAAGAAGGAGGGGGAGGAGGAAGAGAGGGAGGGAGGGAGGGAGGGATGATTTATTGATCAGCAATACCAGCATCATTACTGAAGCTTTGTCATGTGTATCCTCACTGGATATGAGCAATATTAATGAATACCATGATAGAAATGAGTTTTGTTTTTTTTTTTTTTACTGTAGTTGAGATGACTGGATATGTTGGAGTTTCTCAGACTTCAGTATATATTGAAATCACATGAAAGGTTTGTTTGGTCACACAGTGCTGAGCCTTATCCTCAAGAGTTTCTAACTCAGTATGTCTGAGTAGAATCTGAAATTTTTCATTTCCTAGGTGATGATCATGGGGTGGGTTAACATATCAAAAGGAATGAATAAAGCAGGAAAATTCAACTACAGACAGAGGGGGAGAGATGGTCATTACAGTGGGCAGCAAGTTTAAATGATTTCATCAAAATATTAGTATACATGGGGACATTTGTTGGGAAGTCAGTCTTGGTGTCCTTAGATCTGAAATAGCTTAGCAGAAAACTAAAGTCTGATCTGTTCAGGAAACAACTACCAACGAGCAGAACATAACAATTGGAGATTAGGTCCAGTGATAGCACAGTGGAGATTCCTTTCCCCTAAGTCCCTGGGTGTCCCCACTTCACAAACATGAAGCACTTAACTTGGAAGTACCCCAGTACAATTTCACACTGTAAGTCACTCTTTCTGTCTCCTACTAGAATGGGCAGATGAACTGACACTGCCCAGACTTACCTGAGGTTGCTGGACATGAAAACTGAATTGAGAACTATGCCTAGTGGAGTTTCTATCTTAGTCTGTTGCACTGTTGGCAAGTATCCAGAAAGTATCAGTTCTACAGAAGTGTACCCAGTACTGAACACGAAACACTTGCTTTCATCTCTCACCATGTGAAGTTCTGATGGATTAAAGCTCATAGTTTGGAATTCTCCGTTGGCACATGAAAATGAACCAGCAAGCAATAAAAAGGACCACTCTATATAGCCTCAGTTAGCCAACCCAATCTTATCTATAGGAAACAGTGCTGTTGTTACCTTGCTGCTACCTGATAGGGTCAAGGAAGAGTATCAAAAAGTTTGTGTGTGTGTGTGTGTGTGTGTGTGTGTGTGTGTGTGTGTGTGTGAGAGAGAGAGAGAGAGACAGAGACAGAGACAGAGAGAGACAGAGACAGAGAGAGACAGAGAGAGAGACTAAAGGTTATATACTTTAAAAGAATTATATATGAAAATAACCAATGAATAATTTTTACATACAGCATAAAAGTTTTTATGTTATTCAAAATAAAGGCACAGTGAAACTCCATGGGGCCTGGAGAGACAGCTCAGTGGTTAAGAGCACTTGATGCATTCCAGAATATATAAGTTCAGCACCCAGCATCCACAAGGGGAAGCTTGCAACTGCCTGCCTGTAACTTAGGTACACACACACAAAATCAGCACCCTTCTCATAAATAATAAAATAAATCTTTTAAAATGTACACATTTCACGTAACCAAAATCCTAAGGTATGTGCACTAGACAGAAAAGGAAAGGAAAGGCTCCCAGGAAGAAGAAAAATAATTCTAGGTGAAACCATAAACTTCTAGAAACAAAAGCCATGAAAAGAGACATTATAAATATGAACAACCACACAGAGATCAGAATGAGTACTCACTTAAGTAAACAATAATGATGAGGTTATATTCCAAGGCTTAAAAATAAAACTGCAATTAACATGAGAAAGTTAAAACAAAACAAAAAGTACTCAACATTGATTAATATGTTTGGCACACAAATAATCTTTTTAAAGATGTATTTATTTACTTATTATGTATACAGTGTTCTGCCTAAATGTACACGTGCATGCCAAAAGAGGGCATCAGATCACATTATAGATGGTTGTGAGCCACCATGTGGTTGTTGAGAATTGAACTCAGGACCTCTGGAAGGGCAGTCAGTGCTCTTAATCTCTCAGCCATTTCTCCAGCCCATGTAAATAATCTTTATGTTAGTTTTAACAAATTTAAAATGTCTTTTAAATATCTGAAGTAAAAAATTTAAATCATGAAACAATATAAAAACTATCAAACTGAACAAGAGAAATAATTGAAAAATTGAGAAATAATAGAATAAGTAAAAACTGCTTTGTGGATAAAATAAGGAAGAAAAAGAAAATGAGCATAGATCCAGGAATATCCAACAGAAAAAAATAGCAGTTAAGACACAGCTATACATCCAAATATACCAAAAATGATCCTAAATAAATAAACTAAATACACCAAATGAAAAATAAATGTCAACAGAATAAAAATCAACTATTTCATGATTCCTGCAAAATATATGCCTAAATTTTAAGCACATAGAAAGGACATTAAATAAAAATAAAATGTACTATACAAATACTTAGAGAAACATTTGCCTTGTTTCCATATTATCAAAAAGGAGAAACTTTAGGACCACCATATTTTAGATGATAATATAGTGTATTTCATAATTATAAGAGTAATAATTAATGAAATAAAAATAATGAACATTTATATGTCCCTAATAGTGTAAGACTAAAATATAGAACTCAGTAGTTGACTAACCTACCAGGGAACAGAAGCACAAGTGTATAACTACAGTGTGAATTTAATATAGACTTCTCCATCACTTATAGAACACATAGGAAAAGGTTAGGAGTGAGAATATTAAAAGAATGTGTTTAACACACATTACTTGGCATTATAGATCAAATTATAAACTGGATATTTATTTTTAAATTAATAGAAAGCTAATAAAATCAGGCCACATGTGGACTCATAAAACAAGTTTCAACAATAACTAAAAGATGAAAATTGAATGAAGTGTGTTCCTTGGCTACAATGGAATAAGCCAGAAATTAGTAATCAAAATATAACAAAAACCTCAAATGTTCATAAATTAACCAGATGTTTCTACAAAGAACAAAAGAGAAATAAAATATTTGAATACACATTAGAAAATATTTGACATTATCAGTGACATATCAAAATGGATGGGATTCCTTTAAAGCTATGAATACAAATGATGCTTAACATTAAATGCACAGAAGAGAAAGATGAAATGCCAAAAGGCAAGGATCTAAACATCCATCTCATGAAGTTAGGAAAAGAAGAACAAATTAAGCTCAGACAAAGTGGGAAAAGTAATGAGAATAAGGACAGAAATCAGAAAGGGGGAAAATAAAGGTAGACCAGAGAACAACTGAGAAAGTCAAAGTTCAAAACCACATTTCCTTCTTTGAACACACTAGTAAAATTAATAAGTCATTGGGAAAATGATGCATGGTAGAAAAAGGGAATGTCCAGGAAACTTCTGAAGATGGAAAAACAGATTCAAGTTAACACCTGCCAAGAATTAAAATGCATATAAGAAAGTAATGATCAATTTTTGTCAATTTATTTAAATAGAAAATACTGTTTCTAAAAATATTCAAAAAGGAACTAGAATTTTAACTGTTATGAATTTTAAAGAAGTTAAATCCCAAGCTGATGAAACATCTCAGCAGGTAAAGATGCTTGTCACCAAGACTGATGGCCTGAGTTCATTCTCCAGGACCCACCTGCTGAAGGGAGAGAACTAATGCTCTAAAACTGTCTACAAGCCTTCCCAAGAGCACCATGGTATGTGCACATCCACAGACATAAACACAGAGAGAAGCACAAAATAATATATAAAATGCTGAAAATCTATTCTTACAAAAAACTCTTGGCCCAGGTGGTCACCTTAGTGAATTCTTTCAAACATCGAAAGGAGAAAGAATAGTTATCACATCATTATCTTCCAGAAACACTATTCTGTACAACAGACATAGCATGCTCCTCTTCTGTGCTGTATAACAAACATAACCTTTGATTAAAAAACCTGATAACCTCAGTATAAAAGAAAAGTCAAATTAATCTCCTTAAAGGATAGAATTTAAACATGTACAAATCTAGTAAACTATAAAAATCGTTCATTACAACCTATACATGTACATTCCAGAAAAGTAGGAGAGATTAGCATATGAAAATAGTTTACTACATAATATAATAGCTGAGAAAGATCAGCCAGTCCTTTAATAAGTAAAACCTAATCAACTGATCAGTCCAGAGTATACAGTACAATAAAAATGAATATACAACATACTCACATGTATGAAACACAATGAAAGTGTGCCTACATTTTTAAAAAATGGAGAAATCTCATACTAGCAACTTAACAGTACACTTGAAAGCTATAGAACAAAAAGAAGTAAGCACACTCAAGAGGAGTAGATGGCAAGAAATAATCAAATAGAGGGATAAAATCAATACAATAAAATAAAGAGAACAATACAAAGAATCAATGCAACAAAGAGTTGGTTCTTTGAGAAAATCAAGATGGACAAACCCTTATTCAGACTACCAAAGGACACAGAGAGAATAACCAAATTAGCAAAGCCAGAAACAAACAAAAAAAAGGATATAACAACAGCCATTGAGGAAATCCAGAGAATCACAAAGATACTCTTTAAAAACCTGTACTCTACCAAATTGGAGAATGCAGAAGAAATGAATAATTTTCTCAATAGGTAACACTTACCAAAGTTAAATTAAGATTAGATAAACAATTTAGATAGACCTATAACCCCTAGTAAAATAGAAGTAATCATTAAAAGTTTCTCAACCAAAACAAGCCCAGGGACAGACGGTTTTAGCACAGAATTCTACCAGACTCAAATTATTCCACAAAATAGAAACAGAAGAAATATTGTTCAATTCATTTGAGGCCACCGTGACCCAGATACCCAAACCTCATAAAGAGCCAACAAAGTAAGAGAATTACAGACCAATTTCCCTCATGAAGATAAATGAAAAAGTATTCAATAAAATACTTACAAACTGTGTCTTAGAACACATCAAAAAGATTACTCACCATGATCAACTAGGCTTCATTCCAGAGATGCAGGGACGGTTCAACATACAAAAATCAGTAAATGTGACCCACCATATAAACAAACTGAAAGGAAAAAAACCCACACAATCGTGCCATTAGCTTCTGGAAAAGACTGACAAAATCTAATAACTCTTCATGATAAAAGTCCTGGAGAGATTATAGACTAAGGGACATATCTAAGATAATGAAGGCGATATACAGCAAGGGTAGATCCTACATCAAGATAAATGCATAGAAACTCAAAGCAATTCCACCAAAATCAAGAACAAGACAATATTGTCTACTCTCTCCATATCTATTCAATATAGTAGTTGAAGTTTTAGCTAGAGCAACAAGACAACCGAAGCAGATCAAGGAGATACAAATTGGAAATGAAAAAGGTCAAAGTATTACTTGCAGATGTTGTGAGTATATAAGTGAGCCTAAAAATTTCACCAGGGGGTGCTGGAGAGATGCCTCAGAGGTTAAGAACAGTAACTGCTCTTCCAAAGGTCCTGAGCTCAATTCCCACAAACCACATGGTGGCTCACAACCATCTATAATGAAATCTGGTGCCCTCTTCTGCTGTGCAGATGTACATGCAAGCAGAATACTGTACACATAATAATAAATAACTTTTTAAAAAATGTTCACCAGGGAACTCCTACAGCTGTTAAATGCTTTCAGCAAAGTAGCTACATACAAGATTAACTCAACAACCCAACAGGAGGCTGAATAATGCATCATTCAGGTCCAAGACGGCATATATCTGTTTTCTCTAGAAGAATCAGACGCATGAGGATGAAAAGCCCCAGAGTTCTTCTTCATTCCAGGGTGACTATCTCTTCAATCTAGGCAATACAGACTGCAATTTTACTTTTTGTTTAGGGTCCATGGGTATTTTTAATCTGGACAGGGAACACTGAATTGACTAGTTAAACAGTTATATAAGCTTGGTGTTGGTCAGTCTGGGGCAGGGAGGGGAGGGGTAGGGGAACTGGTTTCTTCAGTCAGAGGGTAAGACCAAGATTTCACTGGATATCTATAAATCTAAGTGTGTCTCATCATCTGAGAAGGTGAGAGTGGACTTCAGTTTATGCAAAGGTCTTGTCTCAATCAGTTCTCTGCTGTTCAACACCCTTTTGAGCCGCCCCCAGCAACTGGAACCTACTTACACCTTCACATTTTTGTAAAGTTTGTAAGTTTTTTCTAATATCCAGGCCCAACTGTGTAACAAAGGGGGTCTTTTTAGCAGCTGTCTTTCATCTTTCTAAAAAGTACCTAGTAAACGTCAGTTTACGTCTCCTCAGGCAGTAGCCAGTGTTGGTGGACATAAGGGAAAGTCTGCCCTGTCCAGGCTGAGTTCCTTCACAGCAATCCCCATGTTCAGCCCAGGGGCAGGTTCTACTTTTTCAGAAAATGGTAGGTTTTACAGCTCATTGGTTGAAACAAAGGTGTAAGTTATGAAAGAGACAGGTGTGGGACTCTTTTCCTTTGGACTCAACCAGAGGGGAAACTTTTCCACTTCCCCAGCTCTGCTTAGGGTAGGCAAGAAGCCTGGGGAATGCTCACGTGGAGAAACAATTTTCCCCCACCCTGTGTGCATTCCACTTAGAGGGCAGGGGACCCTGGATGAGAGGCCCGGGCCTTCTCAACCTCTACTCCAGGAACAACCCTGACCATAAAGAGCAGGAGTCAGGCAACAGAACCAGCTAGCACTCCTCACTCCCAGAGTGAGACAGGTGGAGTGCTTTTTGTGTTTTCCTACTTGACCTGGCAGAGCCAAAAGAGTCCCCAACAGGAGTGGGGGAAGGCACAGGTCTTAAAACAGGGATAAGAGGACCCACACCAGGAAAACCACTGGTCAATATAGGAAAAGACACACATATGGAGAGAGAGGGAGAGGAGGAGGAGGGAGGGAGGGTGGGAGACAGACAGACAGGATCAGCAGCTCATCTGAGCTCTCCTGTGTGTCCAAACAGAAGGCGACTTAACCAGATTCACCTCTGGAGGTGTCAGACCAGGTGACTTTCTAATTTGTTTCCTTTTGCACAGAAGGTGTCAGAGCCCTCAAGTTATAGGCAGTAATTGATCAAAGGGAGCCCTTGGGACCTGGAATATATCAGGTTATGCACTGTCTAGAAGTCTCCTGACCAGCACACTCTTCATTGGTCTAAGGGGCTCTGAGACACACACACCCCTATGTCTTGAGGTCTAGGGTCTTGCTGTCACCTTTAGAAATCTTGTGGAGCATTCACCAGAGAAGATTGCCTAGACTTGGGTTTAAGCTAATAGAACGTCTTTATTAACTGTCTGGTAATGTTACTGGGTATTTGGGATCCCAGTGTAGCCCCAAGCCTTTCTCAGTGTGAGCTTTTAAGCACCAAAAAACATGCTCTGCGTATACATACTTCAGTTAACAAGAACAGCTAGCCAGAAGCAGAATTTTAGAAGCTAAAAGGCAAGGTTAGCAATTTTACAGACTTTCTCTAAAGTATGTCTTTGTTTTCATTTTGGCAAATGGTGTTGTCTGTGTGCTGAGTTTTATGACTACTTTTATCACATAGTCAGTTGTGCTAAGGTCTAGGGGCCTACTAAGGTCTGGGGTCCTATTACATATAAAAATACAAAAAAAAAAAAAGCAAAGAAAGATGAAGATCTTTGTGATAATTTTATATTGTTTTTTAAAAAGTAGGGGAACTCTACAAAGAAAAACCAGAAAGATGCTAGAAAGAGCCAGGTGCGATACAATTAATTATGAGGATTTAAGAAGCCACTCCTACCCTGAGAATGTTGTATCTTCATGGGAGCCAGATCCCCCTACCCTTCTCAGCCTTCCTTCCTAGCACAAATTCATTCCTTTGTGTCAGCAGAAATGCTGTCCACCAGGGACCCCTCAGCAGCCACGCTGGACAGAAAAGCAGATAACCAATTTTCACTATCTTTTCTGTCCTCCTTTACAGTCTCTCCAGACTTACTCTTTGTCCTGCTGCAGCCTGCGTGACATCATGAGCTCCTCCGCCCACTCTGCCTCCATTCCCCAAGGATGTTGCATTATAATATAAACCCAGCATCCCATTAGCTCTTTGCTGCCAAACAAATCAATATCCCTAGCATCTAGACCAGGCAACAGCAAGGAAAGAATGGAATACCTGCCAAACAAAGACAAAACCAGATGTCTACATTCAGAAACACTGCTCACACCAATACTCCAGGCGCCTAGGTCCCAAGGCACAAACATAGACATAAATAGCCAAGAAAAATGCCTCTTCTAGAAGCCGGTCACCATGTTGCAAAAGGCCCTGGGCACTTTTACGTTAAAGGCGTTGTCTTGGGTTACAGGTAGACTGGATATCACAATGGCAAGGATGAATATGTTCAAGGACCTTTAAAAGGATATGAATAGATTAATGAAGATTATGAAAACAGAAATATTTGAATGAAAAAAATAAGAAATGAAAGAAATAGAACCGCCAAGGCAAACCCAAACTGAAATAAAACTGAAAAAGGGAAACCTTAGGCTGGGCAGAGGTAAGCTTCAAGAATATGGAAAACAGAAGTGCAGGTCTTGAAGAAAAGGTATAAGAAATGGATAGCTCAATCAAAGAAAACACTAAATCTAAAAATTTCAGGCATCAAACATCTCAGGAAATTTATGAGATTATGAAAAGACCAAACCAACAAATAATAGCAGTAGAAGAAGAAAATGAAACCCAGACTAATGGCCCAGAAAATGTTTTTGACAAAATCATTTACAAAAAAAAATTCTCTGAACTAAAGAATGGGGTGCCTATCCAGGTTCAAGAAGCATATAGAATACCAAATGGACTGATCCAGAAAAGAAATTATCCATGAATCATAATAATCTAAACACTAAATGTGCAGAACAAAGAAAGGCTATTTAAAAACGTGAACAGGAACTCTGGCCCAGGCAGCAGGTAGGCTAACATGAGATTGTCACTTCTCCCTTGGCTCTGCCAAATCCAACCCCCAGGTTCATCCTCAGCTTTGCAGCAGAACATCCGGTTCAGCCTCCCTCTCCTCACCCTGCTCCCAACTCAGATGGATTCCACAGATCTTCCACTTCTAACCCTGCCCCCATTGCTTTATCCCAGCCCCAACCTCCCACAGGAACTCCCTTAGTCTCATCCCTAGCTCCATAGGAGAACTTCTGATGTGGCCTCTCCTCATTCTCTGCCTCCATTCCCAAGGAACTAAATAGATCCTTGAGAAACACTCTGCTTCCCTCCCTCCTGTAGATCCCTGTCCCACATCCCATTTTCGTTCCTAAATATCAGCTTCTCATACCCTGAAATACACTTTACCTAGATTCCCCCAGAGGCCACACCTATCAGGACTCCATAAGAATTCCCTACCAGGAAACACACAAATACAACAGTCCTAAGAATGAGAGAGGAAACAGAAACAAAGCAACAAAATAAGCACCCAACAGACACAAGACCAAATAACAGCACCTAGAATTACTATCTTTCTAATCCTAGATGCCTGGACACCAGCACAAAAACACTACCAATAATACCCAGAGCAACATGTCTCCACTAGAACCAAGCAACTCTACCACAGAAGGCACAGCTGAAACTCAAGAAAAAAGCCTTAAAACAGCCTTTATGACAAGGATGGAGGTCCTTCAAAAAAAATGAATAAATCTTAAAGAAATCTATGAAAACACAAACACTGAAAGGAAATGAATAAAAGCATTCAAACTTGTAAGTGAAAATAGAACCAATAAAGAAAACTCAAACTAAGGGAAATCTGGAAATGAAAACTTTAGGAATTTGAACAGGAAACAAAGAGGCCCTTTCACCAACAAAATACAAGAAATAGAAGAAAGACTGATAGGTATTGAAAACACAGTAGAAGAAATGGATATCTTAGTCAAAGAAAATGTTAAATCTAAAACTCTTGGCACATTCTGGAAATGAGACACAATGAAAAGCCAATTCTAAGAATAGTAGGAACACAGGAAGGAGAAGGAGCCCAGGTCAAAAGCATGGAAAATATTTTCAACAAAATCATGGGAAAAAATTTCCCTAACCTAAAGAAGGAGATGCCTATCAACGTACAAGAAGCACAGAAAAAACAAATAGACCAGACCAGAAAAGAAGATTCCTTCAGCACAAAATAGTCAAAACACTGAATCTACAGAACAAGGAAAGAATATTAAAACTTCAAGGGAAAAAGACCATGTAACATATAAAGACAGACCTATTTGAATTACATCTGACTTCATAATAGAGACACTAAAACGCAGAAAGACAAATATGCTGGGTGTTCACTTATATCTGTATATTACCCGTTAAGTCAATGATAACCATGCTACAAACCATAGAACTACCAAGGTTAGTTATAGAGTGGCAGGAAGTGGGGAGAAGGACACATAGTTGTGGATGCATCATTTGTTTTTTGAGACACAGTTTCTCTTTGCAGTCCTTGTTGTTCTAGAACTTGCTATGCAGTCCAAGCTGGCCTCAAACTCACAGAGATCTGCCTGCCTCTGCCTCCCAAGTGCTGAGATTAAATGTGTACTCTACCACACTCCTGGTTTTGTTTCTTGCTTTTTTCCCCTATTTTTTTAACAGAAAGACAGAGTCAGAGAGAAGGAGGGAGGGAGGGGGAGAAAGAGAGGGGGAAGGAGGGAAAGAGGGAGAGAGCAAGAGAACACAAAGCAGGGTACAGAAATGGGGGAAAGCTGGGAGGAATTGTGGAAGGGGAAATACATCATCAAAATATATGAAAATTTTATTCAAAAAAGTATTTAGAAAGTCAAAGTAATTCAAGTGCTAGTTGAACAAGTAAAGTAGAATATCAAGTTGTTAAGAAACAGACTCCTAATATGACAATCTAGTATATAACAAACCTGGTATTCTACATCAAAGGGGAAAGTGATGATACCAAGCACATTACAGTGAGTTCCAGTGTCAGGCAGAAACCAAAGTGCCCTATATATTGGCCGAAGCTTGCAGGCAGAATTTCTAGACTTATGCAGCATCAGATGAAGACAAGCATGCCAGTGAGGCGAACTCAAATTTTGACCTGCATCTCACTGTCAGTCATAGTATGAGCCCTCTGCTCCCCCATTGTCTCAGTCCTGCTCAGGTCCCTATGGCTACGAAGTTCAAGCATAGCAAAGCTTCATGTCAGCCTTGGCTTGCTGTCATTAGCACCTGTACTCCACCGCAGGTGAATCACTTATCCCTATGCCATTGCTCACAGTTCAGGCTTGCAGAACTGCTCAGCTATCTGCCAGAGTAATGTGTTCTGGTGGGATGGATCCACATTTGATCTGCTTTAACAAAACTATGGTGGGGTCTCAAGTGCTTTTCTGAAATGGCACAGGCTATAGGACCAAATTTAACATCAACCTTGAAAACCAAGGGTGTGCTCACCAGCACTACCCCAATTTTATGTAACATGTCTTGAAGCGATATTTTATTCATTGATATAGAACAAGGGAGTACAAACAAGACTTTGTCTTAGAACTCAACAGAAACTCATAATCCCTTTCCTTAAGACAGTTTCTATGGATGAAGCCTGAGATGAGCCCTTGAGTCAGGTGATTTGGTGCATCATACTTCTACGCTGGCCAGCAGCATCACTAGATGATAGTGTCAGTCTTGTGCTATGAACCCAACTCAACAGTAGGGAGCCCTTACTAGTGTGGGCCTTTGCACTACTACAGCACTGTAAGGGGCCAGTAGACTACTTTCAGGGTATAACACAATAAGCAAAGTTGGTAGCAACAGGCAATATGTATGAAACTGAGTCTGGACACATCACAATAATTCTTCTGCCTAGAATCTGGAAGAACTCCACTGTGTTTGACAACAGACTGGTGAGTGTGGGTAACATCTCTAGGCCTACTTCAATCCCAGAGAAAGTCCTGGTAGGTACTGTCTAGTAATCCAGAACAGTATATCAAACATGGACTTTGAGGAAAAACAGGCTCAACTTGTTCTCTTAAGAAGCCAACAGCAGATGTGCAGCAAACTTGGGTGCTGGTGCCAACTAGTGACAGAATAGTACAAGTGAGTGCAATTGCACAGAAAGTAATAGCTTTGCTGACAATTTCTGGAAGGAGAAGAGAAAAGAAAGCCAATCACAGATGAAACAAATGTCCAGTTCTTCAAGGGATAGGTGATCTTTCATACAAACAAGGCTCAAGACTTTCCAGGCCTGGCTGTGGTAGTGTGTGCTGGTAAGAAATACTGAAGAGGCAGAGGCAAGAGGGTAGTGAGCTCAAGTGGACTCTATTTTTAGCCCAGTTACTATAGCATGTGTCTGTAACCCCAACACTGGCAGTAGTGGAGAGGAAGAGATAGGTGGATGCCTGAAACATAGTAGACAGGTAGCCTCGTCAAATCAATAAAGTCAAGGTTTCATGAGCGATCCTGCCTCAAAACAGAAATAACTCTGGATAAAGGACAGAGAATTCAAGCTGGACTTTAGCTTGAATTTTCCTCCCCTTTGGCTAGCATTCACAGTTTTTAAATAATTTTTAACACATTTTACATGTATGAGTATGTACTTGCATGTCTGTATGTGCACCATGTATGTACAAGTGCTCATGGAGACAAGAAGAGGGTATAGGATCCCCTGGAATAAAACTGGAGGCAATTGTGAGCCACCCAGTGAGGGTGCTGGAAATCCAACTAGGGTCCTATACCAAAAAAAAAAATCTCTTTACTACTAAACCATATCTCCAGTCTTTTTTTTTTTTTTTTTAATGTATCAGTTTAAAAATGAACTCAGAGGCGGGGGTGGACTTTAATGTTGAAGTACAAGTGTAGTGTCGGAGTATATTACATGAGGGTGTGAATTCAATTGTAATTCTGAATCTGCAAGGAGCTAAAGGCTAACAGGATCTTGGTGTTGTTCCTTCCTCACCTGCCTAAGGCATTCTAGAATTGTATCTGATTGGCTTTAATAAAGAGCCCAAGTCCAATATCGGGGCAGAGAGTCGAAGGCAGAAAGTCTGGGCAGTGATAAAGAGACACTGGGAGAAGATTCAGATGCAGGAGATTTGCCAGCTGGCCACTGAGGTGGATGGATGGATGTGTACAGGAGCAGAGAGGTAGAGCTGGCCATGTGATGGAACATAGTGCTGTGTGTAGTCAAGTTAAGCTAGAAAACTGGCTGGGAATCTGGCAAGCAGAGGGCCTAAGCTTTAAAATATTAAAAAGTTTCTGTGTCATTATTTTACCACTGGTGGGTCTGAAAGAGTTTACTATATGCAAAGCCCTCAATCCAATATCCAGAATCTAATTAATCAATCAATTAATATCAATTCATTTTTTTAATCAATTAGTTTTTAATGATGGTCTTTTCATAAACCTGATGCTGGGTCAACTGGATAAACCCTTTCAATGTACTTTCTACCTCTCACACAAAGAATCAAGCACATATTCCTGAAGGTTAGAGAGAAACATAAAACCATTGGACTCTCAGAAATGATGTGGGAGGAGGAATAAGGATAAAGGAAGACTGAATCAATAAGATCCCTAAAGCACTAGCTATAAAGACGCAATTGCTGAATGTGACCTGATTACACCTGGGCGAGCCAATCCTCTAAAAGAGAGCAAAAATCAATTTACAGATAGAAAATATTTGCAATATTCAGATGTAGTTTGAGGTCAATGAGATTCAGAATCCATAAAGACCTACTACAAGTGAAGGCACTTGATGTCCATTGCACACAAGGTAGAACACATGGCAAATAAACTCAGGAGGGTGGACTCTACTCCACCAGTCTTTAAGAAATTGTATATTAAACTACAATGAACTATCGTCCCGCACTCACACCCACCAGAATGTCTAAACTTAAAAAGGCTGGCAGCACCAAGCTTTGTTAAGTGTGGCAGTTGGAACACTCATATATGTTTAAATAAAATGTGGTTCAATAGATTCACAGAGTGGGATAACACTTGGCTTCTTTTGAAGACTAAGTATTTATATACACTGATGTAGAAACAAATCTTATTCATGTTTTAATTAAAAGGATGAATGGTATGCTTCTCATGGGTATTTTATGACAAGAAAGGATAGAAATGTATACAAATACAAACAAAGGTATACAGATCTATACTTTAATAATATAAACATAAAATAGACACAAGAAAATATTAATAGCTTATTTTAATGAATAATGCTGAGGATAAGAGATGATTTTGTATCTTATGGTTATTTGAATTTACCATGCTTGCAGATTTTCTTATATGTATTCACATACACTATACAAAAACATGTGTGTGTTCTTGCAAATTGCTCTACAACACACTTCCCTGCCCTGGCTAAGAGGGACCTGCCAGGCCAAAGGCCATCTTCCCTGAGGAAAGACAGATTTTCTCTCTCCAGCATTAGCATACTCAAGGAAAAGGCTATACCAGGGAAGGAAACAGACTGACTCCCTGACAATCAGCTTTCCGGGGTTGATTTGTAAATGATAGAAGCTCCAAAATATGAAGAATTACATTTTGTTAATAACAAATGTTATTAACATTTTTACAGCTATCTAAGCACAGATCAGTCTGGCCAACTCAGTCTGATATGAAGTCTTAATGTGTTTCCCGGCTCCAAACCAGAGTGCTTCTACAATGGGCATCTCTGAACTCAAGTGTCCAACTATCTCTTTTTTTTTTAAATTTTTCCATTTATTAATAAAAATGAAAATACTAGTGCATGAAAACAAGAAAATAAAGAAAAAAACCATGACTCTCACATTTGAAAACCGTACCTCAATAAAGTACATTTTCTGGTCAAATTCCACAGAACATTTCAACCACAGAGGCTTTTCTACCCAAAAATTTCAGATCCTAGAGAATAGTCTGACAGAACACTAGGAAGCCAAGCAAACAGGATCTGTGACTATTTACGCTAGATAGGGTTACTATTGCTGTGATGAAATAATACCATGACCAAAAGAAACTTGGGAGGAAAAGGTCTATTTGGCTTATATGTCCATATTATAGTGCATTACTGAGGGAAGTCTGGGAAGGAACTCAAACAGGGCAGGAACCTGGAGGCAGGAACTGATGCAGAGACCATGAAGGAGTGCTTACTGGCTTCCTCATTATGGCTTCCAGCTATCTCTTATATGCAAGTGGCTGTCTTCCTTATTTTTAAGGATGTGGACCTCACTCTTTCCTCTTGGACCTCTCCCTCTCCTAGGCGTGTGAGTTGACTTTCACAGGGGCTTTTGCTCTAAAGGCAGAAGAGCAGAGGCAACCGTCCTCCCTAACCCAGCAGAGGTTCTTACAGGGCCCAGTGGATTGCCATTCAGCAATCCCATGACTCAGCAAACTGACTTCCAGCCAATTAACTCCTTATGAGTTGACATTCAGCAAATCAGCCATTCAATAAGTAAATTTTTATTGACTTGACCTGGATACATGTGCAACCTAAATTCTCAAGTAAAACTTTAATCAGAAATTAACTGAGAGTAAAGAATCACCTTTTCTTATACTTTAAGAAAACCCAAAGTATCTATTAATCAGTGTGTATCAAATGTGCTCTTCTCTCTCTCTCTCTCTCTCTCTCTCTCTCTCTCTCTCTCTCTCTCTCTCTCTCTCTCTCCCTCTCTCTCTCCCAAAGCATGCAGCTGCCACACTACAGCAGCCAGAATCTGCTCATAATGACCTAGCAGTCCTCAAGAGAAGAGAGGTAAAGAAGATGGAATGAGGCCACTTGGCCACTTGCCACCCGGAAACAGAAGATTACAGAAGCCTGAATATACCCAAGTTGGTTGCTGAAAAAAGAATCACTTGAGAACCAAGGTCAGTCATTTCAGAGAACTGGGTCTGATGATTAAACCAGTCAACACTAAGCCTTGGCCAAGCACAGGCAATACCCTAAGTCCTTGCATCAACTCTACAAGGTAAGAACAGTCACACAATATACCCACAAGATTTTCTCCAAGACCCCTACCATATTCAAACCCCAGGAGGCTCCAGGTCCTTAGGAAACATCATGGTATCAACAAGTAACCAGACATGACTTTCTGGATACTCTGTCTTTTCTCTTGATTACTGCTAATGCCTAATACGACAGAAAGGCTATGTTAGCTGTTACACAATTTTGTTTAGGGAATGATAATAAGAAATGAAAGTTCAGAATTCTTTATCAGGCTACGTGTAATCATTGGTTAGTTGGATCTGAGTGCTGCACCCATGGATACGGTGGGCAGACTGTACTATTGTGATGGTAACACGGAAGAGAAAGCCAAGAACAGAGCGGTGAAGTGACCGACGCAGTGTGACCGAATGGGCATTTAGAACTCCAGGCCACAGATTCTCTACTGAAGGTCAACACTTGATCTCAGTTCAGCTGGAGGGCCACAGAGGCAATGTCAGAGCTAAAGCCCAAGAGTGGAAGAAAGCTAGCAGTGAGGATAAGAGGCTGAAGGGAAACAAGTCAAAGCAGAGCAGATACTAAGTCATCCTGAACTCTTCCCCCCTGCAAAAGACTGACTCTTGATCCACAGAAAAGGAAACTGGAAACTGCAAGCCCAGGTCAAGACATGTGTCCAGACAGCAGTGAACCATGCTTAGGATACAGGAATGCTGATTCCAAAGCCCACAGAAATGGGACTCATAGAGGGAGCCACATAAGAAGAGGGGACGACAAAGAAGGGGATCTTCTGCAATGACTGGCTCCACCAAAAACATGAACTCTTTTCCCCAAAGCAAGGTTTGATGACATCCCAGTCACCTGGCCCTTAGGGAGTGTCTAGCAGTTCTACAGATAGGCCCCTCCATCTGTAGGCTGCCAGGCACTTGCAGCCATCCCCTCACCCGATCGCAGCTGTCACACCTGGCTCACCAAGGCATTTAATTTGGTAGAGCAAACGTTGGTTATCAGATAGAATCCTTATCAAATTTCAATTAGTACTGCGAAGCAATTGATGTCTAATTAACACACCAATAATGTTGTTGGGTGTCAATTAAATGACTAAACAGTCCTTTCTATTTTGTTGCACCAAGACAGTAATTGTAAATTTCTCAGTTCAGTAACTTTGGAGTTAATTTTATTGTAAGCCTTTTGAAATTATGGAAAGCCAGAAAGAACTTGAGGGCAGATATTTAATTGATGTGATACTTTGGTATTGAAAAATCCTACCTTAGGTTAAGTATCTTTCTGAAAAACTTAATTATTGATTTCTGGAAAGGTCAAAGACATAGGGTATGTATATATTTTCTGTATTTATTCTTAAAGAGTTTCATATATATATATATATATATATATATATATATAAAATAAAATTTTACATACCCACCCTTCTTTTCCCTCTCTAATTCCTTCAAGTTCCCCCTATAAAATCCCATTCCAAAATCCATGTCTTCATTTCTTTCTTTCTTTTTATATTGACCCACTAAGTCCAATTACTTCTGCCCATATATGCTTGGGTGTGGTGTTGTCCACTTCAGCATGGGTAAAGTTCCAGTGGCCACACCTCAGAGAAGAGCAATGCTCCCTCCCCAGTAGTTACCAACTGTCAATATCTCCTTGATAAGGAGTAGGGTCTCAAGAGCAATCTAACGCACATTGCTATCACTGAGTTCAGAGAAGTGTTCCATGTCCCTGTCCTCTGTGTCCCATAAGAGAGGCACAATGGCTATGTGGGACTGCAAAGCGCTGTAGAGATATCAGAGGTAGGCAGAGAGGAAGTAGATAAAGAGCTTAGCCTAGGGTGTGAGAGGCCTCACCTTGGCTTTAGAAGGGTGAGCTACTTACTGTCTCTAAAGCCCACCACTACCCCATCTCAGGTTCTGTCCTCATGCTCACCTTGCCAGATGATCTGTCAGACTCTCCCAGGAGAGGCGCTGTAGAAGGAATGTGGGCTTGGAAGAGAGAGAAGTTTTGCTTCATTGAGTTGGCTTGTCACTCTGATGAGCACCAAAGAGATGCCTCTTTATCAGCAGCTTCAGCTGTATCTAGTCTATATCCCATGTCCCCTCACTGTGTCCACTGCAAGACCCCTAGTACCACTCAGTATCCCAGTCAACATTCTGGGGTCCAGCTATTTGATCTGCTTTGGAAATTGATAATCCTGTTCTCTTTCCTGATTTATCCAGCCATAGAGAAGTTCAGTGCCTACCTTGGAGATGCTTTGGAATCCTCTTGGTTCCATTTCAGCTACACAGCTCATGACTTTATGCCACGTGATATGTTAAATTCTCTCTGCTCAAATAACTGATGACATCTGACTCCCAATGGGAACATGACTGATGAAGAAGGATGGACCAGACCTATGGAAGTCTTGGCAATAACCTCATGGAACACTTGGAAAAACAAGGAGATGAAGAAACGAGAATTCGGGGCTAGGTGGGTGGATGAGAGGGGAATGGAGGTGGTAACGCCCACCTGTAGTGGGTAAGAACCAAACTCTTTTTGTCCTCTGTGTGGCCTTGGGCAAATTGCTTTGCCTTTCAATGTCTGGGTTTCTTCATCAGTAAAACTGGCCTGATACTGGTCTTCACTTCACCATCTGGCTTTGTGTATTTAACATTATACGGAAGCTTGTGGCAGCATGCCTGGCATAGAAATGCTCAATCAATCTCTCGGTCACCATCACTCTCATCATCATCTTCCCCAGAGACTGGCTGGAAGAAGCTGGCTGTGATATATATCACAAAAAGTAAAATACCCTCTTCCCATGACCACAGGGTGAGCTCCTATGGGCTGTAGTCAGGACAGCCATGGCTCAACGCAAAAATGACCTGCTCAGCACAAAGCCAGTGGGTGGGGCACAAAGCACAGTGGACCATGGGAGGCTTCCTGGACAGTGCAGCACATAACTCTTGGCCATGCTCCCCTTTCCTTTTGTCCTGGGGGAAGGAGGTGAAGCTGAGGCTAGTTTTCCACACTTCTAGGCTCCTCCAGCTACATTTGCCCCAGGAACAGATGGGGAGGTTGCTCCTCATCTCCCAGACTATTGAAGGAGGGTCTTGTGCACTGTTTTCAGATGCTGATTTCAGTGCCCTGAGACCTGGATACTGTCCTGCATGGTTATAAATGTTGACCCATCTCCTGTACCCATGTGATGTAAGGAATGTTCTCCACTTATTCCTGGTTGGCTAATAAAGATGCTGAAACCTGTGACTGGGCAGAAAAGAGGTAGGTGGAGTTTAGGTTTCTGGGCTTGGGGTCAAGAGACCATGAGGATGAGAGGGGAATAGCACAAGATAGAGCTGTAAGGGAGTGGCCATGGGGCAGGATGGACAATGAGCACGTGACCAGGAGAACAGACTGATGGAAGAGAAGCTGCCCAGGAGTCATCAGATTGCCAAGTGATTGGCTTTTTTGGAGGTTTTAAGGGTAGCAGGATTAGAATAGCTCAGAATCTGCGCAGCATAGTGTCTACAGCTTAATAATAAATCATAGTCTCTGTATGTCAGTTATTTTGGAAGCTAGCAGGGTTAAAGAAAACTTATACCAGACCCCTTGCTTTGTGTCTTAAGCTCCTTCAAACACCCTGGAAGGAACTCTCAGATGGTATGACCAGAGGCTATGTGCCAAGACAACTTCAGAAGTCACCAGCTTTGGGGGGTTCAATCTTTGATAACTCTAACAAGGCTGGAGTGAAACTCAGGAGTGAGGGGGAGCTAGGATCTGTGTGGAGTGAAGACAGTGACACCCTGGTGGCAAGGTTGATTTGAGTCTGTGGGATATAATTTAAGTACTAGCGTGTGTTCTGGCATGCGTGGAAAACCAGCACCTGCTTCCTCGTTCCCTCCTACAGTGAGTAGCATGGCCCTGCAGAAACAGCACCCTTTTTGCTTCTGTGCAACAGGCAGCAGTCCTCACATGGGGCCATATTCACTGGGTCATGGCCTTGGACACGTGTGACCCACACCTAGAGAGAAAAATCATCCGTGACCTACCTTCAGGACCATGTATGTCTGAGGGAGGAACAAGTTTGGCTTTCAGGTTCCAGTGCCTTATTATGGTTGCTATCATTCACACTTGTGAGTATATGAGAGAAGAGGGAGTGCACCCATGCCACGACACTCATGTACAAGTCAGGCAACAACTTTCTGGAGTCAGTTCTCTCCTTCCACTCGAGGTTCCAGAAAGCTAACTCAAGTTAACAGGTTTGCCCAGCAAACACTTTCACCCACTGAGTCTTTTCACTGGCCCAGGTGGGGGTTTTCATCTGTTCTATAATGTACACACTTGTCACCACTAGCAGACACCACTCCAAATAATCTAACATGCAGCAGCAAGTGAGGACCACTGACCTGGGGCAGCGACTTCCAACTCAGACTAAACCATCAGAGCCCCCCCTTGGGTTCTAAAACCGGAACCTCTGGAATCTACTCACTCCAATTGTTCTCCGTTGTCTGTGGTTATCTAAAAGACCTGGAGAATGTGTTTCCACAGACCATGGGACCCCTCCCAGAGCTGCAGACTCATGCTATCTGTAGCTTGGAGTTTAGCACCTCAAGCTAGTGATACCTGCCCCCACAGACTTTACACTGAGAAGGACAGCCCTGAATCCACTAGAAACAAAGCTCTAGGTAGAGAAATCCTTCAAAACCAAGTCCACCACCTGTGACCTGGTTTGTGCTAAACTAGGCTGTTTGGACCGCCTAAAGTCAGGAACATGAGGTGTAAGGGGCCACAGTAGATTCTGGGTACTGGCAGCCTTGCCTGGGGCTCACCCTACACCCTCTCTGGCAAGCAAAACAGTTTTGTGCTCACACAGCTCTTCTGGAGAGAGGAGGGGTGCTGTGACCCTCTGCCAGTTCCAGGCTCTGGCCCTTCTGAGGGGCACCCATACAGTGCTAGGATTTGAACATGATTCTCCAAAGGCACAACTTGTTAGGGTTTGAGTCTGAAGTGTCTTCCACAGGCCCATGTTTCCAATGTTAGTCCTCCACTTGTGGCATTATTTTGAGGGTTATAGAGCCTATAGGAGTTGGGGGAAGTTGGTCCCTGGGGGCAGATCTTTGTTCCAGCCTGTATTTGTGTTCTAGTGCAAGCCATGTGAACTACCTTTTCCTTCAGTTTTTGTGACCATGTGTGGAGCCAGTCTCAGTGCTTTGCCTGATATGGGGAACTGCAATCCTTCCAAGGCCTTAATCTAAAATAAATCTTTCTTCCTCTAATTGTTTTTGTCATGCATTGGTTACAGGCTCAGAGATATACATGTGTTGGAAACTCAGTCCGCAGTCTGGGAAGGGAGAGGAGCTGCCATGGAAGGGATTAATGTATTTCTCACAGCGTATCAGTTCTTCCTCTGAGAGTCAGCTATAAAAAGAACACGCCTGGACCCCGAGTCTCCGGCTTCTGATTTCACCTTCACTTTAGCTCCCACTCTGCACTTGGGTGCCATCTGTCATGAGGCCCGCATCAGACCAAACCAATCTTAGACTTCAAAATGGTGAGCTAAATACATCTCTTTTTAAAAAAGAAAATATGCAGTTCCTGTCTTTTTTGTTACAGCAGCTAAAAATGGACTAATACAGATGCTCTGGAGCTGCTGGTTTCTAGAGTCTTCATTTTTTTCACTTCACTTGAGCTGGGATAACCTACCTCAAAAAGCCTGCTAGCACGGAGATCAAAGTTTATATATAAAATTATTTTTAAAATAGCTCAAAGCAGCAACATTTTAGCAGTTTAGCAATGTCTTTCTTTGTTTTCCTGTACACCTCACTAAGGAGCTACTAATCATTGATAAGATATGGCCTTGCCATTATGGCTTGAGGTTACAAAGGCCACCCAGAACTCTGAGCTAGCTCAGAGACCTTCCTCTATGCTAAGGGGATGTTGTATGTGTGGAGCCCTCCCCTCAGATTCCCACCTTCCTGGGAGCCTTGGCCTCCTTCCCCCTCTAAGGAATGGCCAATGGGTCCCTCAGTTTGCATATACATTTTAGCTAGAAGGAGTTGTACATCCATACCTTCTGACATGGCTTAAAGAATTGCGACTGCTGCCTCATGTGGCCATGCCTTCTTCATTAAGCCCAAGGACAATGCCTCCTGTGGGCTCAGAGACAACATCTGTCATGTCAGGGGCTCAGAACCACTGGAGCTCCAGGGAAGAGGAAATGTGGGTAAGATGCCTACATGCAGCCCTGGGACTAGGAACTGCCTTCTCTGAAAGCCTTCCCTCTGGACCAGTGATGGATGTTCGTGCACAACCCAACCAATTGCTCTTGTTTTCTACATATTCCGCCAGAGGTTTCAGCACCACCGCTTGTATTATCATGTTACCACCACTTGGAAATGCCATTTCTATTACGAACTAAATTCTGTATTTTAATATTTCCCATGATATACCCTCTTCTGTATCAGTAACTAGAGTCTTTCTATTATTGTTCCTTTAGGGTCTGTTTTAATATCTGAAGCAAGTTTAATATCTGGACACTTCTCATATGAGGATTTTCATAGCTGTTTTTTTTTTATGTGACTTGTTTTATTTAAATTTTAGTAATCATTGGAGTCAATGCTTTTTTCCCTAATGATCTCTCTGTATCTATCTCTCAGTCTCTCTCTGTCTCTGTGTGTGTGTGTGTGTGTATGCGAATGTGTGTGTGGTGTGTGTGTGATAAGTGCATGTGTGTGTGTGTGGCGAGTGCATGTATATGTGGTGTGGTGTGTGTGTGTGTGTGTATGAGGTGTGTGTGGTGAATGTGTGTGTGTATATATGTGTGGTGTGTGTACGTGTGTGTGGTGAATGTGAGTATATGTGGTGTGTGTATGAGGTATATGTGTGTGGCTGAGTGTGTGCATATGTGATGTGTGCGTGTGTGTGCATGCATGCGCACATGCGCGTACATGCATCTCTTCAGAAGCCAGAGGGGTGTCCGGTCCCCTGGAGCTGGAGTTTCAGGTGGCTGAGAGCCATCTGACTAGGGTGCTGGGAACCTAACTCTGATCTTTTGGAGGAGCGGCAAGTTCTCTGTCCCCAGGCCAGCTCAGTGGCAGAGCTGCATTCTTTTGGTTGCTGTCCAGTCGTGATGAGTCGCTAGAACAGTCTGCGCACCTGTTTATTGAGTCATTATCCATTCTGGGGATGCCCTAATGGCTTACTGGCTTCACCTCCCCATAGGAAACATTCAGTAGTCTGTTCCTCCTAGAACGCCTTTGGGATGTCTTTTAGAGAATTTCAAATACCTACACCAACATTAAGGGCTGCTAAGCTTAGATGCCTCTACAACCAAACTTGGACAGATCCAAAACTATGCCATTTTACTTATTGCCAACAATAGGGCAAAATGGAAGGAAGTTCCCCATGTTCAAACCTTTTCTTTGCTCTCTCAAAATTTTCAAGCATTGTCAGCATCGTCTCTTTCCTTATTTTCAAGCCTTTTCTCCAAGAGTCTCTCTCTCTCTTTTTTTAATATAATCCCAAGAGTTTCAAATGGACACTTAAGGGAATTTTCTCCATAACCTACTAGCTTTGTCTTCTGCCCACATATATGTTCCAGGATCCTGCCAGATGTCCTGCATCCAGGACATCATCAAAACAACTACTGACAATTACATCAGTCCAACTCACAGATTGTGTCAGCTGAACCTGCAGTGCCCCTCCTGGCTACAGATATTCACAGACCCTGTACAACAAATGCAACAGCCTATTCTTCCAGAACCTGGCCAACATTTCAGCCTTTTAAGCCCATCACCACCCCACTGTCAGCAGGAAGTATATAAGATAATTACTTCACCCCTTATCCATTTACAAAAGGGTGAAATGCTGTGCTCCAGACCTGGGACAAACAGCTCCAGGTACCCCCCAACCCACCCCCAGCACATCTCAGTCCCTATCTGCTGCAGGACATGGTTGACATGCCCTGCCCTCTACCTGAACTTTCAGGACAGAGCTTTTCCTTCTCCCTCACCATATCACCTGGACATTTTGTTACTATTGCTTATTCTCTATTTTTTCTCCCTTATCTATATTCATATACTTTAACTTACCTTATATAGAAACAATCCAATGAGGATCCATGATGGCGGTGAGCAGTGTGAACCATGTTTGGAGGCTCCAGTGAACAATTCAGGGAATTGCACAGATTTCTGAGCCAGGAACACCGAGGTCCCCACACCACGGCAGCGGGAGTGCTCCACGGTTCGGAGGGACCAGGGTGCGGAGGACCTGCGTGCCCCTGCACACGGGAGGAGCGTGAATTTTCTTGGATTGGAGCAACAGTGGCGGAGGCAGCGGCAGCAGCTGCAGCAGCGGCACCAGTGTCACCAGTGTCAGCAGTGGTGGTGGCTGAAGTTTGCAGCTCAGAGCCTTCCTGTGGAGGCGATTGGTGGGGTGGCCAGGGGGAGTTGCTGTGGGAGAGGGGACTCTGGGCTGGATTTGGGTTGCGTGGTGCCTTGGGACCCAGATTGGACTCGGCGGACAGTTCGGCTCCAGAGTCCCGGGTTCTGGCTGAGTTCAGCAAGTGATTCTGCCCGGGGCACTGACTCACCACAGCCACAGCACCCCTGCAGTGACGCAGTCTTGGTGGAGCGCTTGGTTCCACCAGTGGCACTGGCTCAGTGCAGCCGCAGTTCTCCTGCTGTGACACAGGCTGGGCAGAGCACTCGGTTCCACCAGCGGCGCTGGCTCAGTGCAGCCGCAGTTCTCCTGCTGTGACACAGGCTGGGCAGAGCACTCGGTTCCACCAGCGGCGCTGGCTCAGTGCAGCCGCAGTTCTCCTGCTGTGACACAGGCTGGGCAGAGTGCTCGGTTCCACCAGCGGCGCTGGCTCAGTGTAGCCACAGTTCTCCTGCTGTGACACAGGCTGGGCGGAGCGCTCAGTTCCACCACTGGCACTGGCTCAGCACAGCCGTAGTTCTCCTGCTGTGACGCAGGTGGGGTGGAGCGCTCAGCTCCACCGGAGGCCCTAGATTGGCGCACCCGCAGTTCTCTTGCTGTGACACAGGCGGGTGGAGTGCTCAGTTCCACCGGCTCTAAAACTCTGGTTGGACACAGTGTGCAGTTTGAATCTAGAATCCTGGCTGAACTTGTTGGACAGTTTGGGCCCTGAATCAATAACTGACCACAGCACGCACTTTGGGCCACATGCCCCTAGCGGAGCTTGGTGCGCAGTCCCAGCCTAAAAATTCTAGCTGGACCCTTTGTGCATTTTGGGCCCAGAATCCCTAGCTGAGCTCAGCAGATAGTTCAGGGCCCTGAGAATCTAGCTGCGTTCGGCCCGTGGTTTGGGCCCAGTGTTCCTGGCTGGACTTGACAGGGGACACAGAGACTGTGGATACCTTGGCCTGACCCAAGGCTCATTCAGACACCCAGAACAATTGCAGGACCCACAGCACAGGGGAGCTGAGGATCACTAGCTGTGAGAGTCCAAAACAACAGGACTAACCTCCTACCATCCATACCAGTGAGGCATTAGAGCTTCCAGCCTAGGGAAATCGAGAGAAAACAAGTGAATCTATCATCAGGCTCCCTCCATCCAACTCTGGAAGCTACACAACAAAAACAAAGAAGGCAAGGTATCTAAAGGACAGCGAAAAAGAATATGCAAAAAAAAAACCCAAAACAACATGGCATCTCCAGTTTCCAGCTATCCCAAAGAAAACAACCCAGAGAACTCAAATACAACGGAAATACAAGAAAATGACCTTGAATCCTTAGTAATGAGGATGATAATGGAGGAAACAAATAAAATTCGTAATCAAATGCAGGAAGACACAGCCAAACAGGTGAAAGATATAAAAGAAGCACATAGAGTGGAACTGGAAGAATTGCAGGAAAATGCAAACAACCAGATGAAAGAAATAAAGAAAACGGTTCGAGCTCTGAAGACCTATAAAGAGGCAATGGAAGAAACTCAGGAATATACAAAAAATCAGATGAAAGAAATCAAAAAATCAGTTCAAGATCTGAAAATGAAAATGGATTCAATGATAAACACACAGACAGAAGAAAAACAAGAACGTGAGACCTCAGAGAAGAAGGCAAGCAACACAGAGGTGAGCTTTTCTAACAGAATCCAAGAGATGGAAGAACGAATCTCAGGGCTAGAAGATACAATCAGAGATCTTGAAGCAACCATTAAAGAAAATGCCAAATCTGGAAAACTCCTAACACAAAACATGCAAAAAATTAAGGACACCATGAAAAGAAGAACTCTGAGGATAATAGGCATTGAACAAAGAGAAGATATCAGACTCCAGGGCCCAGAAACTATTCTCAACAAAATCATAGAAGAAAATTTTCCCAATGTAAAGAAAGAGATGCCTATAAACATACAAGAGACCTACAGAACACCAAATAGAATTGGCCAGAAAAGAAAAACTTCCCGTCACATAATAATCAAAACACAAAACATGCAGAACAAAGAAAAAATATTAAAAGCTGCAAGGGAAAAGGGCCAAATAACATTTAATGGTAAACCTATCAGAATTACACCCGACTTCTCAGCAGAGACCATAAAAGCCAGAAGGGCCTGGACAGAGATCCTGCAAACCCTAAGAGACCACAGATGCCAGGCCAGACTACTTTACCCAGCAAAACTATCAATAACCATTGATGAAGAAAACAAAATATTCCATGACAAAAACAAATTCAAACAGTACCTATCCACAAATCCAGCTTTACAGAAGGTACAAGAAGGAAAACTCCATCCCAAAGGGTCAAGCTACACCAAAACTACTCAAAAAATATATACCTATACCATGGCAAAAACACAACTACATAAACGCTGGACTGGAAACAACATCAAAATTAAGACTCTTAACAATCACTGGTCATTAATATCTCTCAACATCAATGGTCTCAATTCTCCAATAAAAAGACACAGACTAACTGAATGGGTGCATAAACAAGATCCAACATTCTTCTGCATTCAAGAAACACATCGCACCCATAACGATAGGCATTACCTCAGGGTAAAAGGTTGGAAAAAATATTCCAAGCAAATGGTCACAAGAAGCAAGTAGGCGTAGCCATTTTAGTATCGAACAAAATGGACTTGCAACCAAAATTAATCAAAAGGGATGAGGAAGGACACTTCATACTCATCAAAGGTAAAGTCAACCAAGATGACATCACAATTCTGAACATCTATACTCCCAATACAAGGGCACCCACATTTGTAAAAGATCTCCTAAAAAAGCTTAAACCACACATCGATCCCCACACAATAATAGTGGGAGACTTCAACACCCCACTCTCATTGAAGGATAAGTCATTGAAACAGAAACTAAGCCGAGAAATAACATCATTAACCAATACCATGGGTCAAATGGATCTAACAGATATCTATAGAACCTTTCACCCAAACAAGAAAGAATACACCTTCTTCTCTGCACCCCATGGAACCTTCTCCAAAATTGATCACATCGTAGGTCACAACGTAGGTCACAAAGCAAGCCTCAATAGATACAAGAGGATTGAAATAATACCTTGTAGCCTATCAGATCACCATGCTCTTAGGCTGCAATTCAACAACAACAGAAATAACAAAAAGCCTACATGTACATGGAAACTAAACAACTCTCTGCTAAATGACACCTGGGTCAGGGAAGAAATAAAGAAAGAAATCAAGGAGTTTCTGAAATTCAATGAAATGAAGGAACAACATACCCAAATTTGTGAGATACATTGAAAGCAGTGCAAAGAGGAAAATTCATAACACTAAATGCCTTTAAAAATAAATTGGAAACATCACACATAAGCATCTTAACGAAACAACTGGAAGCCCTAGGGAAAAAAGAAGCAGAAACACCCAAGAGGAGTAGACGTCTGGAAATAATCAAACTCAGGGCTGAAATTAACAAATTAGAAACTAAGAAAACAGCCCAAAAAGTCAACAAAACCAAGAGCTGGTTCTTTGAGAAAATCAACAAGATAGACAGACCGTTAGCCAAACTAACTAAAAGGCAGAGAGACAGTATTGAAATCAACAAAATCAGAAATGAAAAGTGAGACATAACAACAGACACTGAAGAAATTCAAAGAATCATAAGATCCTACTTTGAAGGCATATACGCCACAAAATTTGAAAATCTAAGAAAAATGGACGATTTTCTTGATCAATTTCACTTGCCAAAGTTGAGTGAAGAACAGATAAACAAGCTAAATAGTCCCATTTCCCCTACAGAAATAGAAGCAATCATTGATAGTTTCCCAACCAAAAAAAGCCCAGGGCCAGATGGTTTCAGTGCAGAATTCTACCAGACCTTCAAGGGCAAGCTAATAACGATACTCTTCAAGCTACTCCAAAAGATAGAAATGGATGGGAAATTACCAAATTCATTCTATGAGGCCATAGTCTCATTGATACCTAAACCTCACAAAGACTCAACAAAGAAAGAGAATTTCAGACCACTTTCTCTTATGAACATAGATGCAAAAATACTAAATAAAATACTTGCAAAACGAATACAAGAACACATCAAAGATATCATTCATCATGACCAAGTAGGCTTCATTCCAGGCATGCAGGGATGGTTTAATATACGGAAATCCATCAATGTAATCCACCATATAAACAAACTGAAAATAAAAAACCACATGATCATCTCCTTGGATGCAGAGAAAGCATTTGATAAAATCCAACACTCATTCATGTTTAAAGTTTTAGAGAGATCGGGGATACAAGGCACTTTCCTCAACATAATAAAGGCTATATACAGCAAGCCAATAGCCAAAATCAAAGTAAATGGTGAGATACTCAAGGAAATTCCTCTAAAATCGGGAACAAGGCAAGGCTGCCCACTCTCTCCATATCTCTTCAATATAGTACTAGAAGTTCTAGCCAGAGCAATAAGACAACAAAAGGAGATCAAGGGGATCCAAATGGGAAAAGAGGAAGTCAAATTATCCCTATTTGCAGATGATATGATAGTGTACTTAAGTGACCCTCAAAATTCCACCAGAGAACTCCTACAGCTGATGAACACCTTCAGCAAATTAGCTGGATACAAAATTAACTCAAAAAAGTCTGTAGCCTTCCTATACACAAATGACAAGCATGCAGAGAAAGAAATTAGGAAAACCACACCCTTCACATTAGCCACAAGCAATATAAAATATCTAGGAGTTACTCTAACTAAGCAAGTGAAGGACTTGTATGAAAAAAATTTCAAAACTCTGAAGAAAGAGATTGAAGATGACCTGAGAAGATGGAATGATCTTCCTTGCTCATGGATCAGGAGAACTAACATAGTAAAAATGGCCATCCTACCAAAAGCAATCTACAGATTCAATGCAGTCCCTATCAAAATACCTACACAATTTTTTTAGGACGTTGAAAGTTCAATTCTGAACTTCATATGGAAAAACAAAAAACCCATAATAGCTAAAACAATCTTATACAATAAAAGGTGCTCCGGAGGAATCTCCATACCTGCTCTCAAACTGTACTATAAAGCAATAGTAATTAAAACAGCATGGTACTGGCACAGCAACAGGATGGTTGATCAGTGGAATCGAATCGAAGGCCCAGATATGAATCCACACACATATGGTCACTTGATTTTTGACAAAGAAGCCAAATCCATTCAATGGAAAAAGGATAGCATCTTCAACAAATGGTGCTGGTCTAACTGGAGGGCTATGTGTAAAAAAATGAAACTGGACCCATATTTGTCACCTTGTACAAAACTCAAATCCAAGTGGATTAAAGACCTCAACATAAAACCAGAGACACTAAGTCACTTAGAAGAAAAAGTGGGGAAGAGCCTGGAACATATTGGCACAGGAAGACAACTTCCTGAACAGAACACCAACGGCCCAGGCCTTAATGTCAACCATTAATAAATGGGACCTCATGAGGCTGAGAAGCTTCTGTAAGGCAGGAGACACTGTCAAGAGAACAAAGCGACAGCCTACAGACTGGGAAAAGATCTTCACCAACCCTACATCTGACAAAGGTCTAATATCCAAAATATATAAAGAACTCAAGAAATTAAACACCACCAAACCGAATAACCTAATTGAGAATTGGGGCTTGGAACTAAACAGAGAATTCTCAACAGAGGAATATCAAATGGCTGAGAAACACTTAAAGAAATGCTCAACCTCCTTAGTCATCAGGGAAATGCAAATCAAAACAACTCTGAGATTCCATCTTACACCCATCAGAATGGCTAAGATAAAAAATTCAAGCGACACCACATGCTGGTGAGGATGTGGGGGAGAGAGGAACACTCCTTCATTGCTGGTGGGAATGCAAACTAGTACAGCCACTTTGGAAATCTATCTGGTGCTATCTCAGAAAAATGGGAATAGGGCTTCCTCAAGACCCAGCTATTCCACTCCTTGGAATATACCCAGAAGATGCTCCAGCACACAACAAGAAAATTTGCTCAACCATGTTCATAGCAGCCTTATTCATAATAGCCAGAACATGGAAACAGCCTAAGTGTCCCTCAGTAGAAGAATGGATAAAGAAACTGTGGTACATATACACTATGGAATACTACTCAGCTATTAAAAAACAAGGAATTCGCAAAATTTGTGGATAAATGGATTGAGCTAGAAATGATCATAATGAGTGAGTTAACCCAGAAGCAGAAAGAATCAAATGGTATATACTCACTTATATCTGCATACTAGCCCAAGTGGCATGTCCCACGAAAGCCTTCACTTACCAGGAAACTGGGACAGTGCGGAGGACATCCTATTGGGACTCTAAATGACAGAAGCTTGGGAGAATAGCAAAGTAGAAGGATCCAGAGGGTCCTAGAAACCTACAAGTAGAACATTATGATAGGCAGATTTGGGTCCAGGGGTCCGGCTCAAACTAAGGCACCAGCCAAGGACAATACAGGTGGTAAACTTTAAACCCCTACCGAGATCTAGCCAATGGTCAGAACATTCTCCACAGTTGAGTGGAGAGTGGGATATGACTTTCTCACGTACTCTGGTGCCTCACATTTGACCATGTCCCCTGGAGGGGGAGACCTGGTGGCACTCAGAGGAAGGAAAGCAGGTAGCCAAGAAGAGACTTGATACCCTATGAGAATATACAGGGGGAGGTAATCCCCCTCAGGAACAGTCATAGGGGAGGGGAATAATGGGAAAATGGGAGGGAGGGAAGAATGGGAGGATACAAGGGATAGGATAACCATTGAGATGTAACAAGAATAAATTAATAAAAAAAAAAGAAAAAAAAACAATCCTACATCCTCATTTTTTTTAATTATAGGAAAAGGGAGGAATGTTAGAGTTCTGCTTTAGTTCACTTACCTGTGATGTCATTGCCTACCTGCCATGGGAGCACGGCCCTGCCCAGTACATAAAAGGAGAGCCCTACCTTGCCCCTCTCTTACCTCTTTCTCTCTTCCTCTGTCTCTGTCTCTCCCTCTCTCTGAGGTACCCTTCCCCCCATCCTTCTCCCCCGCAATGCTCACTTAATAAACCTCATTTAATCTAATATCTGCTGCCTGGCATCTTATTTCTTATCTTATTTTTTTAATTATAAAAGTCCTACTATTATCTGTATATATGTCCTACAAGGCCCAGGCAGCAGCCATGGTCCAGGCCGAGACATCAGAGCTCTGTATTTTGGCTAGTACTAGAATAATCCAGGAATGAACTTCGCACTGCTGGAGCACAAATAAGACATAATACTTGCACTGGGCTTTCTAGAAAAGTCCCTTCCTGCTGTCTCTGGAGCCTGACAAGATGGCACTGCATTGCTGAGGCCAGGACTGAGCCATGAATAGAGCTGGGAGTAGGCCCAAGCAAGAAGTAAATGAGATCAAAGGAGAAAATTAACAATGTGTCTTCTAGGTTCCCTGTAAGCTACATTGCCACCTCAGCCAATACCAATGTTTTCTTCCACTGTCCTAAGAATCCTGTGGCTTCATCTTTCACCAGCCTGGAGCCAGATTCCCCATCATCAACTTTAGGACACTTCATTAGGCCCTATCATACTTGCCTGCTGTACTGGCTGATGATGTGAGGTTTACAGAGCCCACCGTGACCTTCTGAGGACTGCCCCTCAGCCTGGAAAGTCGAATGCCTGACAGGAGAAGAGGAGATATTGCTTGATTGACTGGGGTGGGTCCTCTAAGGAGCATTGATACCCTTTAATCTAAAATCATACATGTATATATAAAAACTGCTTGTTCACCCTCTTCATTGAATGGGGCCTGCCTGGCTGCATGGCATGTTTAATGTCACCCTTTCCCATTGGTGACAGTCATGTCCCCATCCTCTTCTCATCGCCATTAACATAAAAATGGCTCTGTAATGACACCAAGGCCTACCAAGCATGGCTCCATGGTTATGTCATTGTAATTTGGGTGAACTGGAAGTGGAGGATCACATGCCACAGAGCAGTTCTCCCTCATTATTTTCATCACACTAAAGGAGTTACAAGGTTTCTTGAAAACTCGGCTGTTTCCAGGCCTTAGAAGTGGCACTCAGAGGGGATGACCCTCAGACCTCAGGTGTCCTGAAGCCTATGAGACTGCAGGAGAGGAGGGTTACATGGTCTAACAACTGCCTGGAGGGAGGAATTTGTCACCTCCTTGGAAAGACAAGGGGATTAGGAGATCATGGAGACAAAGGAGGGCCTGATCTGGCCAGCAGCTTCATAATTGCCTGCTTTGTTGAGATCATAGCAAAGGAGGAAGAGAACAGCAGTGATTGCAGAAGCCCAACAGTGACCCCAACACAAAGAGCATGATGGGTCATCCATCCAGAAGGATGCCGAACAGAAAGCAAGCTCAACAGTACCTTTGGATGCACAAGTTTCACCAAGGCTAATTGATTAAAGTTCTGTAGTGAGCTCCATGGACTCAGCTACAAGGTTCTGGGACTCTCCGAAAAGAAAGCACTTGTCTGCTGTTTAAACCTCAGGCTAATCTGGACCATCAGGACAGTGTAGCACAGGCCAAGGCTGGAAGGCACTGGTCTAGGGGGCGTGGTATCTTCCACAGCCTCAGAATGAAGATACACAAAAGTCCAGCACCATGCAGCAGAGAGAGCACAAATGGGGCAGCTCATTATTCCACAAGAGATGGTTGCACACACCATTTGGAGAGGCCTGAGGAGGACTCACAGCATTAGTGACTCCTCTCTGGAGAGTCTGAACAACCCCATCCCTGGAGCACGAGTAGATGCTACCTCACTGTCTCATGTTATAGGCCACTTGCCTGAATACTGACAGGAGACGATACTCTCCCTGGTATACCACAGACCCATGTCACACAGCATACACATGCTAACACATGCACAATATATCACATACCCCACAACATACATGCATACCACACACACCAAAAAAAAAAGAATTCAAATTCCATAAATATCATGTATGTCTACCTCACACACATACAACATGCATACTTAAACTCATACGACATATACTATACCACACAGGAGAGAGAGAGAGAGAGAGAGAGAGAGAGAGAGAGAGAGAGAGAGAGAGGAGAGACTATGTACATATCACACAAATTTCTAAGAGGGTGGGTAGATCTTTAGCTTACACAACCTACAAAATAAAATATTATCTCTATAATAACATTATATCGCAGAATGGACCATAATTCACTCTGGCTTGACCCAGAAGGTGGCACTGGCCATTCAGTTTTGCTGGATGCCCAATACATACTGGGTGGTGCTACATGGTAGGCACTGGGAAGGCTGGTCCGTGGCTGAGCTGGGGCCCACTCGCCATGTTCATTTTGGGATCCAAGATGAAAAAGCAGCAGCACCTCTCACTGGACACAGTCCTGAGTTCTGGGAACTGAGACAGCTTCCCAACACTTCACAGAGCTGATGGCCTGTGTCACACTGACCAAAGTCAAATGGCCAAGGCCATAGTCCAAGCCAGGGAATAGCTAAGCATGAGGCTGTGGTGACAGCAGGTGTGGGGGCCATTGCAGGTTTGTAAAGAATGAGAGCCAGTACATGGAAAGACCCAGGGTACCACTCAGGGTGAGGACCTCTTTTTTGGTCACTTAGCAACTCAGAGCAAGTCACATGATCTTCAGAGTTAAAACTGTGGAGAAGATAGAAAACCAGCCCTTTTATTGGGGGTGGTACTTAGGAGTCTTGACTGAAACTCAGCCCCAGGAAACTTTATCCCAAGGGATATAGAAGGGAATAAGTGGGCTGGGATAACAAATAGCAAACGCTGAAAATCAGAATTTAGGAGTCAGTAGAGCCCTGGGAGCCTCCACATGACACTGTGTTAGCCAAGTCAGGTATGAGTTAAGTGAGGCAAACTGCAGCTGCATTTCCATAGCCCAGTGTCCTGGTGACCAGAATGCCCTTTGTAGTCAATCATTGATGAATCAGCAGCCAAATTGTTCCCCTTATATCAGAAACCAAGCTATCAGGACATTCTCCAACAAAGTGCATGGATGAAGGGTCTGCATCTTCAAAGACTTGATTGCATCATAATACCACTTACATTGTGGAGTTGACTCCCTCTTGTAGGTTTTCTAGAGGATCATGGGGAGAAATTTTTAAAAGGGAGATCCAGCTCCCAGTGATTTGGAAGAGAAAAGGATCACATTATCCCACAAAGATGCCACCCACCTCATAAGTACTCGAGGAAACTTATTTAAAATCCACAAGACAAAAGCCACTGGGCTGTGCCCACAATAGAGCAAATCACTCTGACTTCTCTCAGGGTGTGTGTTCTGCTGAATCAGCCTCTGCTTAATAAACTAGGTCTCCTGGCTTAATTCTTTCTTCAAGAAGGCAAGAATCAAAAGACTCACCTAACTCACACGCACCTGCATACACACACCCAAACACACACACTCACTCACTCACACACACACACACTCACTCACTCACAAACACACACACTCACACACACACACACTCACACACAAACACATACAAACTCACTCACACACACATACACACACACACTCACTCACTCACTCACACACACATACAAACTCACTCACACACACATACACACTCACTCACACACACAAACACATACACACTCACTCACACACACACACACACACACACACACTCACTCACTCACACACAAACACATACACACTCACTCACACACACATACACACTCACACACAAACACATACACACTCACTCACACAAACACACATACACTCACTCACGCACACATACACACTCACACACAAACACATACACACTCACTCACACACACATACACACTCACACACAAACACATACACACTCACTCACACACACAAACACACACACACACTCACTCATACACATACACAAACATACACACCAGGAAGGCACTATAAAACCAAAACAGCCAGTCTCTTGATCTCACAGAATTTACAAAGACCAGAAGTAAGGCATAGTACCTTAACTGGCTATAGTCACTTGGGTGGTTGTTTATAGGGCCTTCGACATTATCTAATTTATTCTGAGTTCTGTGTTGGCTTGGTCTGTTCAGCTAGCACAGGGCTTTGTGCAAGTCAGTGTGTTCTTATAAAATTTTGTTCAGCATCCTGGTGCTGCGAGCTGCTGAGCAGTAGAAGGAGACAAGATGGTGCACGGCTGGGAGTGCACACACTGCTGTTGCTGGTTAAAGAGTGTCAGTGAGATGACGATGATGGTGAGAAGCTTAAGTCTTAGTGGACTGAGCAGCAAAGGAGCAAAGCTGCCTCCTGCCAGCACACCAGCATCATGCTGTGCAGATAAACTCTCCAACACAGGTTCCTCTTGTTGTTTATTTACCAGTAGGACCTAATAATGTTTAGGCCTGTACTTATTATTATTACGGCAGTATTTTCTAACCCGCTAGCAATCAGTCAAGACACAGACACTTGCTGGGTATTGGTGGCACATGCCTGTAATCCCAGCACTCAGGAGGCAGAGGCAGGTGGATTGCTGTGAGTTCAAGGCTAGCCTCGTCTACAGAGTGAGTCCAGGACAGCCAAGGCTACACAGAGAAACCCTGTCTCAAAAAAAACTAAAAAAACAAAAACAAACAAACAAACAAACAAAAAAACCACAGACACTTGTTATATTTTATAATAGTCTTAGTTAACCTGGGACAGGGCAGACATTAATACCCTAAACTACTTCCCATAGTGGGCAGGTATGGGATCCCATATCATCTGTTTTTAATAATTTCTATTAAGCTACCTCCCATCCATAACCCCATATACTTGCTAATGTTCTTCATCTGGGCCAAATCCTCCATCCATGCTGGCCATGTGCTTCTCCTCCACCCAACCCATGATGGCGCAACTTTCTCCTCCTCTTTTCAGGTCTCTTTTCTTCCCAAGAGTCCCTCCCTGTCTCTCCAAGCCCGGGGAACCTGAGCCACGCCTATCTCATTTTCCCTGCCCAGGTGTGATGTATTTTTATTAATTAGCATCAAAATACATCAGACCAAACCCCAACAGGTTCCCATGCTTGGACACAGGATCACATACTGAACTGAATGAAGAAGAGATGAAGTGAAGATGGTAGCAGCACCAGAGAGAACAGCGGGGACAGGGCCACTGCACAGCCTTGACTAGACCACTGACTTCAGCCGAGACTAGAGGTCAGAAGGCTCTGCCCTCCACGTGAATGAAAAGGTGAGGACTCCATAGTTCCTAAATAGGGTTGAAGAGAAGGTTTATTGTAGATATGAAGGAGAACACAGCCAGAGGCATCTGGAAGAATCCAGACAAAGCCTGCCCAGCAGGATGAACTGGGCCGAGGGAGGAGGTGGGGTGGGGGGAGAGTAGAGCAGAAGAGGAAGAGAGGAGTGGGGTAAGAGGAACAAGAGAGATCCAAGAGATTGCATGGCCAAAACAGGTGAGGTTATACGGGGATCAGAGGCTGGGGAAGGGAGGTGGAAGCCCAGCCTCTGGGAGGGAGGGGTTAGGGTAGGGATCAGGGTGAGAGGTGCTGGGAGGAGCCACAGGTACCAGTGAGACTTGTCCTGGGTTTAAGACCTAACACTGACCTATTTACCTCTAGAAAAGAGGGGAAATGTCCCATCTCCATCCTTCCCAAAAGATGTCACTCACAACTTCATTTACATGAAAAGTAACCACTATGCATACCTGCCTTGGGTAAAGCCCTGAGGTGGATAAAGAGACATCTGAGTCAAGTGAAACTTTGCTGTGACACAGGGAACACTACTTTTGTTCACTTGAGTATGTATGTGACTATGAAATGTGCGTATGCAATGGAGGGTCCAGCAAGGTGAATGGATTCCATACAGGCTGAGGAGTAACACAGCAGAATGTAGTCAGACTATCTCCTGGGGAGGAGCAAGCAGCCTGATCTCAGTGTCTGCAAATAAGAGCAGGAAAACTGGCAAGGAAGCCCAATGCCAGAAAACATGAAATTGGAATCACCTCATGGGCCGGGTGACAGAGCTGCTCCTTTGGGGACAATTCAAGTGACTCACATGAAAGTGTTAGGGATGGGACCACAATTCAGTGTGCAGGGGGATGTGTGAACACACCTGCAGGAGGAAGAGCAGTGCCAACTTGGGAAGACACAGCAGAAGATACCCATAAGTAGCCCATATCCAGTGTCCTTCACACTGCATGAGCACCATTACTTCCTACCAAGTGGGCAGCTCCTGGGCCTTCCCAAGCTACATTTGGTGACCTAGAGCCTGTTGCAGGACGGCTGGTCCCTTCTACCTAAGCAAGGACAGGCACAGGACTGGGTGTTTCATGGGGAAGCTGGGGCCACTGCACAGCTAAGGCCTTGAGATTAGACAAGGGTAACATCCAGATGTTCACAGGGGATGGATGCCAGCCTCGTTATCATGCTCTGTGTCTACCCAGGATGGATGCCTATGGGTTCTCCAGACAGACATACTGGGAGAGCAAGAGGAAGCACTTTGGAACCATTTGGAATTCCACTCAGCACACCTCAGCTCCTTACTGCACAGCAGCCCTGTGGTCAGGCCATTGTGTCCCCATCAAGCTGTCTCTGTAAAACGGGGACAGGAACACCAGCCCTAGATGTGGCTCTGGACAGAAGAATGGTCTCCTGACTGGCCACTGCATTGTCAGAGATTTCATGACAGCCTGACCAGATCCCTCCATTGGGATTCTTCATTGGGACCACTGAGGCCCTGCTCCCTTTAGGTGTTTTCCATGATCAGAAGGACGTCCAGGACAACTCTCAGACAGGCTTGTGCTACACAGACAGAGTCAACCTAAAGGGCAGAGCAAAGCCTGGGGAAGAAAGGCCGGTGACAGGACTGACAAGCTGGCTCCAAGGCCTGGATCCCACACACTCAAAGGCGGCAGCAGCTCTGTCCGTGAGGAGCTAATTGTGCCCTTCTTTCCTAGAGCAACAGAGAGCGGGTCTCCCTTCCCCTTACAAGCAGCACCCCTATTCTGAGCTGGGCAGGGCTCACAGCCTCTCTTGGCCTAGGATGGTGTGCCTTACCCCAGCCTGAGGAATGGGCAGATGGGCAGGCAAAAGATTTGGAGCTCTGGATGCCCAAAGGAATGGGTTCTGGCCAGGCTGCTCTGCCACAGCTGCAGTACAGTGCCCTGCACTAAGAAACTGAGGCAGGCTGTTCTCTGGCCAAGGCTGACATCTGAGAAGTTAAGCAGCCCTGTGTTCCTGGGCCAAGGATGACAAGCAGCCATCAATGCCAAGGACTATAAATATCCCAACGCCATGAAGGGGTCAAAGTCAGGTTCTCTCACACAGGTCCCACCTGGCATGGGGGAGGGATGGGATGAGCACTGCCTATTGGGGTTTATTGTTCATTTATTCTCTCCTTTTGCCCACGGAGAGTCAGTGGATGTCCTATGAAAGAGCACTCAAGTGGGTCAGCTCAGCCCTGAGCACTGGGCTCTTCCCTGGCTAGCCTTACTCTCTGGACAGGAGGCAACCAACAGTGCCAAGACTGAAGCCAGACACCTACCCACGAGCACCACTGGATCCTCAGAATGACAAAGGCTGGTGAGGATTCCAGACAAGATAGAGCCAGCTCCTGACACCAAACAGAATGAGAAATAGAAATAGCCTGGCATGCTATGGCTACTGACTTCCCGGAGCCACACAGGTGGGCTCACGTACCACATATGAGATGATGTGCTCCCACAGAAATCCACTGTCTTAGGGTAGGAGATGCAGCTCGGCTTAGAGAGTGTTGCCTTAGTGTGCACAGAGTCCCCTAGGACTTCATAAAACTAAGCATAGCGACACATGGCTGAAGTCCCTAGAGAGAGAGAGAAGGTAGAGGGGGGTAAAAAGTTCAGTTTGAGGTCATTAGACCCTTCTTGAAAATAAACAAAGAAATAAATAAATAAATGCCTATATAATTGCACACATGCTCTCACACACATTTAGATACCTTAACTTGTACACATACATGTATAGACATCTACAGTCCCACCCAAGCCACAGACATGGAGATGCATATTCACACGTGACTACCAGCACAACCCACTCATCTCCACAGTCCAAGAGTCAAGGTCTACCCTCCGCTAGCAGCACATCCAGGTCTTGTGGCACCTGTGAGCCCTCAGCTGCCTGACACAGCCAGGGAGAAAGTAAGGACTTTTACTTCACAGGAAGCTGGCTCCTGTCCCTAACCATCAAAGTCTGTGTTCTGGCCCAGGAACTGCAGGAAGTGAGGAAGGGGGGAGGGGCTTCGATAGAAGAAATCTAAGAAGTTTCTGGAGAGTACAGAGCTGGAAGAACTTCAGGCATTGAGGACTGTGAATGCTGGAGCCATGTGGCAGACAAGTCTTGTCCCCATGAAGGAATATATTCCCACTTAGCAGTCTGACTGTGGTGCGGAAGAGTCAAGGACAAGCACAGCGTACCTGTCACAAAAAGAGCTCAGCTTGCCCATCCTGGAGGAATGGGACTGAGAGGTCTCCCAGACAGAGGCTTGGGAGGTGAAACCCTTGCGTGAGACACAGCACTGGGACCTTTCAGGGAGAACAGGGACAGGCATGAGAGTATCCAGATGATTTTAACATCTTCAAAAAGTCCTGTATTGTTTTTAAATTATCTGTATTATTAGTATTATCTGTAGGCCCAGTTAGCGATCAATCAAGACACAGACACTTGTTATATTTTAAAATAGCCTTAGTTAACCTGGGGCAGGGCAGATATCAATCCTCTAAACTACCTCCCATAGTGGGGCAGGCATGGATTCCCTGCCTCAGTCCCATGCCATCTGCTTCTAACATCTATCAAGTTACCTCCCATCCATAATCCCAAATACTTGCTAATGTTCTTCATCTGGGCCGGATTCTCCATCCACGCCGGCCATGTGCTTCTCCTCCAGCTAACCCATGGCGGCCTTCCTCTCTTCCCTTCAGGTCTTCCTCCTTTCTCCTTTCTCTTGGCAGTCTCTCTTCTTCCCAGAATTCCTCTCTCTCCTAGCCCCACCTGTCTCCTTTGCCCTGCCCAGGTGGGATGGCTTTTTATTAAGCAAAAGGTTGGTCACAGAGACAGGAAGCAGTAATTAGCATCAGAAGACATCAGACCATCCCCCAGCAGTCCTGAGTTCAATTCCCAGCAACCACATCTATAGTGAGATCTCTCTTCTGAACTGCAGGCAGAATACTGTATACATAATAAATAAATAAATCCTTTTTAAAAAAAAAATCACAAGACTATTGAGGCTCAGAGAGTCTGGTCACTCCCTCCTGGTGACACAACAGATTTGAACTAAGGCTTGTCAGAAGACAGAGCTCAAAATCCCACAGCCCCTAGCCCAGGTGAGAGTGGCCACTGGTGACCTCACTGCCTTGGTTTCCCTTAGGTGTCAGCCCAGCCCAGGGCACCACTCTAGAGGAGCCAGCATCCTATGAGCAATCCTCAGGGATTACTCGCAGGCCACAGGTGGGAGGACAAGCAAGGGCTTAGAGAGGATGGCTGGTCCTCTCTAGTGCAGCCAGTGTCGCCAGGCCAACACAGGAATCCATCTCCCACACTTGCCCAGGCCTGGAGGGCTATCTGAAAGGGAACTTTTGGTGCTGGAGCCAGGAAAGTCTGAGTCAGACTAGAACAAAATGGCAACTGCAGAGGTTACTAGTTAGGGAGCCTAGGTTCCTAACTCCATCCTGAAAAGAAACATGCTTGTGCATGAAGCGTATCAGAGGGGGTTGGGGGGTACAGCTGTCCTGATCAGGGGGCCTGCCTGCCAAGGGTACCATGCAGTGACTCCTATAGGCCCATAGAAGACACCTAACAGGGGCCTGAGTCCTGAATTATGGCTGGGACCCTTAGGGCCTACTTGGTGGCCTTGCAGCGCCCCCTCCTGGCAGATCTCATTCTGCTAAATAAAAACCTGAATAGTCCAAAGTGAAGCATTTCTTTCTGCTTGCTTTCCAGAATCCCACATTCTGGGTGTCATCTAGTCAAGGTATTGCAGTTGTGACTTGCACCCATCATCCTGAGGGCATTCACCTCTATGTGTTGCTCATCTCGATGCACAGGTGGGCTTGTTTTTACAGGCCTCTCAGGCTCTGGAAGTTTCCGCATCACAGCTCTGCAGTCTTCTGCATATGCAGTTCTGAGAACTCTGGGGGTGTTTCCCATGCACACATCAGCTGCCAGTGTATCCCTCCAACCCTGGCTGTGACAGATGAAAGTATAGGGTGCCCTGGTTGCTGGGACCCCATCTATTACATGAGTCCGGAGTCCCAGATCAAAGACAGAATCAGCCACATATACCTCAGAAGCACACAGATTGAACATGACACCATCAGACACACATCACACACCCTGCTCCTCATCTCCTATGTTTCTGGACAGGTCAAAGTGCCTTTAATGGAGTATTCACACGCTCAGCATATTTATTTCCATGCCAGAAACATCAAGCTTCGCAAAGGTGGGGGTTAGTGTGGTTTGTCATCCCACAATGACACCAGGAACACAGACACACACACACACACACACAGAGAGAGAGAGAGAGAGAGAGAGAGAGAGAGAGAGAGAGAGAGAGAAGTACTCTATATTTGCAGACTGGTTCCCTGGAATTTTACTTATAAAACAAACAAAGTCTCTTTTGGAGTTGCCCTGGTCATCAGGTCCTTGTCAGTAGCCTGTGCTCACTGGACAAGGACAGGGAAGAAAAGTAAACAATTTCTGTGAAATCCACTGTCTATCAGCTGAACTGTCCCGCTATCTTGCAAGGAGCTCCTGCCCGGCTTAGGACACATGGCAGACCAAGGTGACAAGTTCATACAGGAAACAAAGTCAAGAGTTCACTACCTCACCTGGGACCCACATCTGAAGTCTCTACCCTTGATTAGTGTGGGTGGCGATGCCTGCTCTGCCACCTACAGTTGGTATAAGCATAGTTCTCAGACTTTCAGATGAGGACCGTCAGCACCCATGCCTCTGGTTGTGTGTAGTCACAGAACCCACACACAAGTGACACACGGACCCAAGGGCCCAAGACTGCAGCCGCTGGAGCCCTGAGGCCTACCAACCTGTCCCTGAACGCAGAGCAGGGACCTAGTTTTCCAGTGGGACACGTGAAGACAGGTTCCTTGACTCTAAGGACCCAGACCCAGAAATCCCTCTTCAGAAGGCAGCGTTTCCCTCCCAAAGAATGAAAAGAGAAATCTGAGGGGCATGTGCACCAGGAGATGTGGCCAGTGCATCACTTTGGCATGGAATCCGCATGCCACCTCCACCCCCACCCCCACCCCCACCCCAGCCCCTGTAAGAGCACAGTCTGGGAGGGCTATCAATCATTCCAAAGACCTGGCTGCCAGCACTTCCTGTTCAGGAAAGTCCCTTCCTCTCCCTGCCTTTGAGAAGGTCTAAGAGGGGACCAGTCTTGTGTGACTCCACAATCCTGCACGTAGGGTGCTGTTGCCATTTTATAGATCAACCGCTCGACTGCTGGGAAATAGAGCTGTGCGCGGTGGGACATCCTTACACCTCCACCAGAGCCAACTCAGCCCACAGCAGGCCTACTTTCTCCAACCTGAAAGCAGCGGGAAAGTGCTCTATAGAGTGAGCTGCAGCTGCGCGCCCTCGTGTGGCCGTGCTTGGGAACGCAGGTCTGGCCACAGGGACACAGTAGGTGAAACTGGCAAGGAAGCCCCATCTGGAGTACCACAAAAGAGACCTAGATGCCCCCTGGACACGTCTTCCCTGAATTTGGCTTTCTTAGTGAAACGGAATTTCTTATAATGTCCCATTTCTGAGGGGGAAGGATGCAAGTGGCACAGCCCAGACTCCCACACCCCAAAGTTCCCCTTTGGGAGCTCAGGAACGACAATGGACCAGGAACAACTTACCTTCTGAGCCGCATGCAAGGCCTCTCCAGTGCTGCTCTGCAGTGCAGCTCCGAGGGGCAGGGAGCAAGACAGTCCTCATTCGCTACACTTTTATTCCAGGACTTAGCAGGTGCCAACCCTGAGCCAATCACCTTACTCTGAGGCTGTGCCCTCTGCACACCACGAGGGACATCTGAAAGCAATCAGGGAAATTCAGACTTCCCAAAGCTACAAGACCGAGCCCTTCAGGGAGTCCTGTGCATCTCAGTGGAGCACTGTCTACCATTTCCTTCTGTATTAGTCAGGGTTCTCTACAGTGACAGAAATGTGTATATATGTGTGTGTGTGTGTGTGTGTGTGTGTGTGTGTGTGTGTGTGTGTGTGTGTGTGTTTGGTGTAACGTGGTATATAGTATGTGATACGTATGATTTATAGGCTGTGGTACAGCTAATCTAACAATGACTGCCTGTGAACAAACAGTCTAAGAATCCAGTAGCTGTTCATCAGTCCACGAGGCTGAGTGTCTCAGCGGATCTTCAGTGTATGCCAGAATCCTGAAAAAGTAAGCTCTCGTGCCCATCACAGAATGGACTTGGAAGCAAAAGCAAGGGCAAGCAGGCAAAGAGCAAAGACTTCCTTCTACCATGCCCTTTATATAGGCTGCCAGCAAAAGGTGTGGTACAGATTAACGGTGGCTCTTCCTACCTCCAAGACCCAGATTAGAAGTGGGCCTTTCCACTTCAAAGGATTTGATTAAGAAGAAAAAAAAAAAAAAAAAAAAAAAAAACCCCACACAGTATTTGGGTTTCAGTTGGTCCCATATGTAATCAAGTTGATAACCCAGAATAGCCATTATCCCTTCCCTGCATGAAGCCCCAGGAAAAGACTGTCCATACACCTGATCCCATCTGTATGCACTCTGAAAACCTCTTACTGAATGAGGAGACACGATGTGGCAGGACCACACACCTCTGATCACCAGGTCCAATACTATCTAATAACCAGAGTATATTGTAAGGTGCATTAAGAATAAACAAAGGCTAGAACTCTACCTCAGAGACAGAGGTACAAAAACACCTGGGATGGTACATACAAGGCCCTGGGTCCCAGACCCAGCACTCCAAAAACTAACAAACTGTAAAGCCTAGTCCGGCAAGCAGCCTTCATTATTTTGGCCAATATCCCTGGGTTTGATGTCACCTTTTGTCGCGTCCCTTCCGACCAGCGGAAAACAAGGACACGACCCGAGCGTTCTTCTCCAGGCAGTTTATTCAGGAAGCTTTTCAGCAAGCTTCTTCTTCTCCCGCTCGCTCGCTTCTCCTCCCCCAACACCTCTGCGCCCCTTTATATCCTCTATCTCACCCAATCAGCAGCCCTTACGTCGGTAGCTCCAATTGGTTCCCGACAAGGCGGGATGTATACGTCAGAGCAAAGCGCGGCCCACAACCCAAATAAGGACTTGTTTACCAGGAGCAGAATTGCAAGTCATCCTGCCTGGCAGGTTGCCAGGCGCCATCTTAGCGAGGGTGATAGCTTCAGCTTCTTACAACCTTTGATTTAGCAAAAGACGCTCAATCTTGTGATATTATATGACAGTTTAAATCTCATAGGCTCGTGTATTTGAATGCTTGGTCTGCAGTTGGTAAAGCTGTTTGAGAATTAGAGATTTGGTCTTGTTGAAAGGGGTGTGCCAGCTGGGCACTGGAGATGCACACATTTAATCACAGCACTCAGGAAGTAGAGACTGGGAAATCTTTCTGAGTTCCAGGCTATCCAGGTGTATAGAGTGAGTTCCAGGACAGCTGAGGCTACACAGAGAAACAAGAAAGAAAGAAAGAAAGAAAGAAAGAAAGAAAGAAAGAAGAAAGAAAGAAAGAAAGAAAGAGGTGTTCCAGGGGGAGTGGGCTTTGAGGTTTCAAAAGACTGTCACCGCCCGCCTCTCTCTGCTTCCTAAGGTTTGAGCTCTTAGCTACTCCTACAGCACCATGCCTGCTGCCATGTTCTCCTCGTGACAGTGACGGACTCTAACACTCTAAGCCTGTATGACCCAAATAAACTCACTCTTCTATAGTTGTCCCAGTCACGGTGTCACAGCAACAGAAGAGCAACTAAGACAAATGTCAAGGACTTTTCCAGGAACTTTGCTCCATTCAGTCATCATGCAGAGCAGAAAGAAAGGAAGGAAGAAAGAAACAAAGAAAGAAAGAAAACCAACCCTACTAAGAGTGTGGTACAGCCCAAGAAGAGCAGCTGGAATGCCTAGAAACTGACTGTAATATTACAACACACAAGGCAGAGGAAACACAACCCGAGTGATGATTAGCTTGACTGGGGAGTCGGGGGCTCATGTACTTGAAAGCATAGGTCACACTATGCTGTTGAGATTTAGGTGAGGTGAGAAGCATTTTAGTTGACTCTGTTTCTAGCCTCTTCTAGGACCAAAAGGAAGGCTGGCCTTTGAAGGGTTCATCTACAGACAAGGAAGCAGAGGCAGCAGACAAAAGCCACACTCTGGTACCCACCCTGCTTCCCACTGGAGGAAGTGATGCTCACGAGGAGAAGGCAGAACCCTTCTGCTCATTCTGGTCCACTGGAAAACACCCTTGCTTTCCCTTTGCTCCTAGCCAACTGATGACAGCCCTCCCTTGCAAACCTTTCTACTCCTGGACTGCTGCTACACAAAGAGTCAGCTGTTCCCACACACGGAGCAGGACCGGGGACACTGAATATTGCAGCCAAGTTCTCCATCCAGCTTTGTACTTCACCTAAGGCATCTCAGAATCTCCCAAGCCAGCCTTAATCCGGAGATCAAGGACAAAGTGTTGCCCTGACACACACACAGAAAAAAAAAAATAGCTTGGCCAAAGTTCTCAGGCTTTTTGTATGGACCTTGCCTACTACACCTCATTGTCTCTGTGAAGTCAGAAGGAGGCTGCCAGATAAGCTATAGAGCTATGGGGCCAGCGAGATGGCTCAGCAGGTGAAAGGTCTTGCAGCTGAGCCTGACATCCTGAGTTCCATCCCCGGGATCCACATGGTGGAAGAGAGTGAGAGACAGAGAGAGAGAGAGAGAGAGAGAGAGAGAGAGAGAGAGACAGAGAGAGAGAGAGAGAGGACAGAGAGAGAGAGAGACAGAGAGAGAGAGACAGAGAGAGAGACAGAGACAGAGAGAGAGAGAGAGAGAGAGAGAGAGAGAGAGACAGAGAGAGAGACAGAGACAGAGACAGAGACAGAGAGAAGGGAAGGAGGGAGGTAGGTAGGGAGGTAGGGAGGGCAGGCCAGGCAGAGAGACAAACAGACACAGAGAATAAATGCAGCAGTTCTTTGTTTTTTTTGTTTTTTTTTTTTTTCAAGACAGGGTTTCTCTGGGAAGCACTGGCTATTCTGGGACTCACTTAGTAGATCAGGCTGGCCCTGAACTCAGAGATCCACCTCCCTCTGTCTCCCAAGAGCTGGGATTAAAGGCATTTGCCACCACCACCCAGCGTTATTATTATTGTTATTATTATTATTACTAATTTATATTTTATGTGCATTGGTGTTTGCCAACATGCATGTTTGTGTGCAGGTGTCACACTGCATGGAATTGGAGTTAGAGACAGTTGTAAGCCACCATGTGGTGGCTGGAAATTGAACACAGGACCTCTGCAAGAACAGCCAATATTCTTAACCGCTGAGCCATCTCTCCAGCCTGAAATAATATATTTCAAATTTTTCAATGAGACACTTTAATTTGATTTTGATTTGAGACATGCTGTGGACTTTACAATTCTAAGACATTGCAGCTCAGAGCAGCTTTGATTCGAGTTCTATGCAGTCACAAGAGCAAAGGCCTGGTATTCATCTTTGACTGACAGCACAGAGCACCACTGTCAGCCACTGTGTTAACCCACAAGGTGTTGGACCCATAAGGCTGTCTGAAATGTAACTGAGCCAAAATTACAGGGTGTTCCCATCTCAAGTGACTGTCCTAAGAAAGAGGGAGCAGGCTAGACCAGGCCTCTTCTAGAAGTTAAATGAGGAGCCTAGGCTGGCTCTTTTGACAACTGGTATCCACACCAAGGCCACACCCAGTGCCCTCAGTGCTGTTGTTGCATTGTTACTCAATGCCAAGAACAGAAACCTGTTATAAAATGTTCCATTTTTCATGGGCAGTGACAACAAGGACATGCTTCTTCCCTCTTTGTTTTGGAGGCCAGGAAACTCAGGGATAAAGCTGCTCTTACTGAAAAGGTTTCCCTGGCTCCCAAGCTCTAAGTTCACATCTCTTGGAATGGTTCTTATCTGAAAAGTTAAGAAACTGACAATCATTTTTTGAGACAGGCACAGTATGCATGCATAAGGAAGTTGTTTGCCAGTTTGACCACTAGGTGGCAGCATTTTATAATAGAAGACAGCCGGCTTCAACTCCACTAGGCCCTATTTGGCTGCTGAGTGACTTGGGTGACCTTTATCACTGGAAGCTTGGTTTTATGTCAGAAAGGGGGTGCTACTGCAAAACTGAGCTGAGATCAAATGCACCCTGAGAAGTCACACACATTCCATGACTAAGTACCAGGATCCGTTTCTAATTCTACCATGCTGTTTAATAGGCATGAGCTCAGGCAGGTTACTTAACTTCTCTGAGCTCCTGTTCGCCCTGCAAAATGGAGATGCTAGGGCCCGCACTGTAGGACTCTTGTACCAATGAGATGGCAGGATATGGAGCTCAGACCACCAGAACCATCAGGATCGTCCACCTAACCACCTAACACCCACGGCAAGGGTGCCTGAAATGTCTTTGAGGCTTCTAGATGGCCCAGGGACTGGTCTATATAGCAAGGTGACAGGGTCAGTTTTGGGTCCTGAGACATTTCAGTTCAGAGCAGTCACATGTAGTCACAGGAGCTCTCAGCCTCAGGAGTATAAAGGAGGAGCCAGGGAAGTGGACAGTGAAGAAAGGTGCTTCGGACCAGGCTGCTCTCCCGTTCCTCCCCCAGACTGCAGAGATTAGTCACGATCCTCATCAAAGTTCCACCATTCCGTCTTGCAAAACCTGGAAAGATAATCTTAAATTTTACATGGAATTATGAAATACAATGAAACAAGATGGAGAAGCAAGCAGCTATCTTTAAGAGTTGAGTTTCTTCATGAAGCATGTGTGTCTGGATCCCATGAGTTTCCTTAACTCAAGAACAATGTCTACACACCCATCCACGTGCTCTGGGTACCACAGTTACCTTCTCCATGCACAGAGCATCAATCCTAGCCAACATGGGCTTACAGCCTTCACAATGCTGACATCATTAAATGCTAAACTCTGCAAATCCTTCTCCACAAACAGTAACTGCTGGGTAACCAGGCTCTTCACTCACTCAGCTCTACCTGGGGCCACACAATGGTTTCTTCCTTTGTAGTCTGCACCCATAGGGATGCTAGCTTTGGGCTATGACAATTGCAATTCCCAAAGACCAGGTTGCTTTTGAAACTCACTCTACTTTCTTTGTTTTGTTGAATTTCACGTTACATCGAAAGAAGCCCATATCTGGGTAAAGTATTAAAATTATATAGAATATCTATCTTTAAATCTGCCTCCCTCAGGCTAACTCTTCCCACTAAAGGATTTTTAACTCTCACCTAAAGTATCTTGGTCCCCATAATAAATATCCCCAATTCTCCATCTTTTGTTTCAGGTGTGTGTGTGTGTGTGTGTGTGTGTGTGTGTGTGTGTGTGTGAAGCCAGACATCAGATCCTGAACTATTTTGTAGGAGCATTTATCTAAAGCCACAGATAAGTCTAGAAGCCTGAGAGCTGAGCCTTCCAAATGCTCTGTCTGAATTCCTAAGAGTGCCAATATTTCTCTCATGAATAAGAGATGAGATAAAATAAATTTTATTTAAGTATTTCGGGGGCACTACTTAGGGACCAGTGCTGACTCCTCAGTAAAATGTGTTGAGAAAAGAAGGTGGCCACAAAATATCCCATGCTTAGTTAAGATACTCAGAAAGAGGGTTCCAAATATAAGTGGTCCAAACACCTCACACTATGCCCTTGTATTCCTGTTGCAGCCTCAGAAAGCAAGCTGAAGTTGTGCCTGTTTTATCTCTAAGGTGGAAGGCTGCTTTGGGCCATTTTCCTAGGCAAGACTCTGTGTCCATGCAAATCAGCGGGTCTCCCAAGGTGTTCTGCTTGAGCAGACTCAGCCCCAGGATCGACATCATTTGTTCAATCATGCAGTTAAGCAAGGTGACAAAGGGACATCCACACTGAGAAGGGAAGGTACCACTGTCATCTGCAGAGACAAAATCCTATGAGCAAGACCACCTCCCGAAGCCCATAATAACATTATTGAACCTGATAACTGAGCACAATCTCACTATGAGATCCATAGACAAAAATCAACTGCATCTCTATACAAATGCTGAGCAATCTAAAATCTAAAAAAAAAAAAAAAAAAAAAAAAAAAAAAAAAAAAAAAAAAGTGGGGGGGGGGAGTGGCAATATAATTTCACCCACAATAGCATCAAAAACAATGACGTATATGAAAATAATGTAAGATCTGCACCTTGGTGATCATAAAGAAGAAATAACTGAAGAGACAGTCCATTGTGTAGATAGAGTCAACACTGTTAAGGTGATGATCAACCCAACACAGAAGACCCCCTTGTCCTTACTGAAATCCTTGTGATTTTGAGGAACTGACAAAATGACCCCCAAATTTACACAGAACTATACAACATTATGAATGGACAAAATAGTCTTGCCTTAAAAGGGAGGACTTCCTACCTAAGATAATGAGCCAAAATTATGAATAGTGCATATGGGCCCTATTCATATGGGCACAGAGAACCTCAGGGCAGACCTCACTTTGAAGAAACGAATTCTTTTTATACTCAATTGATTTTCAGTAAAGGGCCTTTAAGAAATGGAAGCTGATGGTCATATGCAAATGAACACAGCCTTTACTTCATACTGGGTATGAAGTATGAATATGCCACAGGCCTCAGTGCAGGACTCCAGCTGTATAAGTGCCACAAGAAGCCACAGAAAATGATCTTCAAGATCTGGGGCTTGACTCAGTTCCACCCTAGGCGCCACCTCAGCTCAGCAGCACCTCCCCTGCAGTGACACAGTCTGGGTGGAGCGCTTGGTTCCACCACTGGTGCTAACTCAGAGCAGCCGCAGTTCTCTTACTGTGGCGCAGGCTGGACAGAGCACTCGGTTCCACCAGCTCTAAGACTCTGGTTGGACACAGTGTGCAGTTTGAATACAGAATTCCTGGCTGAGATTGGTGGTCAGTTCGGGCCCTGAGTCAATAACTGACCACAGCACGCACTTTGGGCCAAAAGGCCCTAGCGGAGCTTGGTGCGTAGTCCCAGCCCAAAAATTCTGGCTGGACCCTGTGTGCATGTTGGGCCCAGAATCCCTAGCTGAGCTTGGCAGACGGTTCAGGCCCTGAGAATCTAGCTGAGTTCAGCCCGTGGTTCGGGCCCAGTGCTCCTGGCTGGACTTGGCAGGGAACACAGGAGGCTGTGGATACCTTGGCCTGACCCAACGCTCATTCAGAGACCCAGAACAATTGCAGGATCCACAGCACAGGGGGGCTGAAGATCACTGGCTGTGAGAGACCAGAACAACAGGGCTAACCTCCTAACATCCACACCAGTGAAGCTTTGAGCTCACAGCCTAGGGAAATCGTGAGAAAACAAGTGAATCTATCATCAGACACCCTCCATCCAACTCTGGAAGCTACCCAACAAAAACAAAGACGGCAAGATGTCTAAAGGACAACGAAAAAGCATACGCAAAAAAACCCCAAAACAACATGGCGTCTCCAGTTTCCAGCTATCCCAAAGAAAACAACCCAGAGAACTCAAATACAATGGAAATACAAGAAAATGACCTCAAATCCTTAGTAATGAGGATGATAATGGAGGAAACAAATGAAATTCGTAATCAAATGCAGGAAGACGCAGACAAACAGGTGAGAGACATAAAAGAAGCACATAGAGTGGAACTGGAAAAATTGCAGGAAAATGCAAACAACCAGATGAAAGAAATAAGTAAAACGGTTCAAGCTCTGAAGACCTATAAAGAGGCAATGGAAGAAACTCAGGAATACACAAAAAATCAGATGAAAGAAATCAAAAAATCAGTTCAAGATCTGAAAATGAAAATGGATTCAATGATAAACACACAGACAGAAGAAAAACGAGAACGAGAGACCTCAGAGAAGAAGGCGAGCAACACAGAGGTGAGCTTTTCTAACAGAATCCAAGAGATGGAAGAACGAATCTCAGGGCTAGAAGATAATCACAGATATTGAATCGACCATTAAAGAAAATGGCAAATTTGGAAAACTCCTGACACAAAACATCCAAGAAATTAAGGACACCATGAAAAGAAGAACTCTGAGGATAATAGGCATTGAAGAAAGAGAAGACATCAGACTCCAGGGCCCAGAAACTATTCTCAACAAAATCATAGAAGAAAATTTCCCCAATCTAAAGAAAGAAATGTCTATAAACATGCAAGAGGACTACAGAACACCAAATAGAATTGACCAGAAAAGAAAAACTGCCCGCCACATAATAATCAAAACACAAAACATGCAGAACAACAAAAAAAAAATATTAAAAGCTGCAAGGGAAAAGGGCCAAATAACATTTAATGGTAAACCTATCAGAATTACACCCGACTTCTCAGCAGAGACCATAAAAGCCAGAAGGGCCTGGACAGAGATCCTGCAAACCCTAAGAGAACACAGATGCCAGGCCAGACTACTTTACCCAGCAAAATTATCAATAATCATTGATGGAGAAAACAAAATATTCCATGACAAAAACAAATTCAAACAGTACCTATCCACAAATCCAGCTTTACAGAAGGTACTAGAAGGAAAACTCCACCCCAAAAGGTCAAGCTACAACCAAAACTACCCAGGAAATAGATAACTATCCCATGGCAAAAACACAACTACAAAAATGCTTGACTGGAAACAACATCAAAACTAAGACTCTTAACAGTCACTGTTCATTAATATCTCTCAACATCAATGGCCTCAATTCTCCAATAAAAAGACACAGACTAACTGAATGGGTACATAAACAAGATCCAACATTCTTCCGCATTCAAGAAACACATCTCACCCATAATGAAAGGCATTACCTCAGAATAAAAGGTTGGAAAAAAATATTCCAAGCAAATGGTCACAAGAAGCAAGCAGGCGTAGCCATTTTAGTATCGAACAAATTAGACTTTCAACCAAAATTAATCAAAAGGGATGAGGAAGGACACTTCATACTCATCAAAGGTAAAGTCAACCAAGATGACATCACAATTCTGAACATCTATGCTCCCAATACAAGGGCACCCACATTTGTAAAAGATCTCCTAAAAAAGCTTAAACCACACATCGATCCCCACACAATAATAGTGGGAGACTTCAACACCCCACTCTCACTGAAGGATAAGTCATTGAAACAGAAACTAAACCGAGAAATAACATCATTAACCAATGCCATGGGTCAAATGGATCTAACAGATATCTATAGAACCTTTCACCCAAACAAGAAAGAATACACCTTCTTCTCTGCACCCCATGGAACCTTCTCCAAAATTGATCACATCGTAGGTCACAAAGCAAGCCTCGACAGATACAAGAGGATTGAAATAATACCTTGTATCCTTTCAGATCACCATGCTCTTAGGCTGCAACTCAACAACAACAGAAATAACAAAAAGCCTACACGTACGTGGAAACTAAACAACTCTCTGCTAAATGACACCTGGGTCAGGGAAGAAATAAAGAAAGAAATCAAGGAGTTTCTGAAAGTCAATGAAAATGAAGAAACAACATACCCAAATTTGTGGGATACATTGAAAGCAGTGCAAAGAGGAAAATTCATAGCACTAAGTGCCTTTAAAAATAAATTGGAAACATCGCACATAAGCATCTTCACAACACAACTGGAAGCCCTAGGAAAAAAAGAAGCAGAAACACCCAAGAGGAATAGACGCCTGGAAATAATCAAACTCAGGGCTGAAATTAACAAATTAGAAACTAAGAAAACAGTCCAAAGAATCAACAAAACCAAAAGCTAGTTCTTTGAGAAAATCGACAAGATAGACCATTAGCCAAACTAACTAAAAGGCAGAGAGACAGTATTGAAATCAACAAAATCAGAAATGAAAAGGGAGACATAACAACAGACACTGAAGAAATTCAAAGAATCATAAGATCCTTCTTTAAAGGCATATACGCCACAAAATTTGAAAATCTAAGGGAAATGGACGATTTTCTTGATCAATTTCACTTGCCAAAGTTGAATGAAGAACTGATAAACAAGCTAAATAGTCCCATTTCCCCTACAGAAATAGAAGCAATCATCGATGGTCTCCCAACCAAAAAAAGCCCAGGGCCAGATGGTTTCAGTGCAGAATTCTACCAGACCTTTAAGGGCGAGCTAATACCGATACTCTTCAAGCTACTCCAAAAGATAGAAGTGGATGGAAAATTACCAAATTCATTCAATGAGGCCATAGTCTCATTGATACCTAAACCTCACAAAGACTCAACAAAGAAAGAGAATTTCAGACCAATTTCTCTTATGAACATAGATGCAAAAATACTAAATAAAATACTTGCAAAACGAATACAGGAACACATCAAAGATATCATTCATCATGACCAAGTAGGCTTCATTCCAGGCATGCAGGGATGGTTTAATATACGGAAATCCATCAATGTAATCCATCATATAAACAAACTGAAAATAAAAAACCACATGATCATCTCCTTGGATGCAGAGAAAGCATTTGATAAAATCCAACACTCATTCATGTTTAAAGTTTTAGAGAGATCGGGGATACAAGGCACTTTCCTCAACATAATAAAGGCTATATACAGCAAGCCAATAGCCAAAATCAAAGTAAATGGTGAGATACTCAAGGAAATTCCTCTAAAATCGGGAACAAGGCAAGGCTGCCCACTCTCTCCATATCTCTTCAATATAGTACTCGAAGTTCTAGCCAGAGCAATAAGACAACAAAAGGAGATCAAGGGTATCCAAATGGGAAAGGAGGAAGTCAAATTATCCCTATTTGCAGATGATATGATAGTGTACTTAAGTGACCCTCAAAATTGCACCAGAGAACTCCTACAGCTGATAAACACCTTCAGCAAATTGGCTGGATACAAAATTAACTCAAAAAAGTCTGTAGCCTTCCTATACACAAATGACAAGCTTGCAGAGGAAGAAATTAGGAAAACCACACCCTTCACATTAGCCACAAGCAATATAAAATATCTAGGAGTTACCCTAACTAAGCAAGTGAAGGACTTGTATGAAAAAAATTTCAAAACTCTGAAGAAAGAGATTGAAGATGACCTGAGAAGATGGCATGATCTTCCTTGCTCATGGATCAGGAGAATTAACATAGTAAAAATGGCCATCCTACCAAAAGCAATCTACAGATTCAATGCAATCCCTATCAAAATACCTACACAATTTTTTAAAGACATTGAAAGTTCAATTCTGAACTTCATATGGAAAAACAAAAAATCCAGAATAGCTAAAACAATCTTGTACAATAAAAGGTGCTCCGGAGGAATCTCCATACCTGCTCTCAAACTGTACTATAAAGCAATAGTAATTAAAACAGCATGGTACTGGCACAGCAACAGGCTGGTTGATCAGTGGAATCGAATCGAAGACCCAGATATGAATCCACACACATATGGTCACTTGATTTTTGACAAAGAAGCCAAATCCATTCAATGGAAAAAGGATAGCATCTTCAACAAATGGTGCTGGTCTAACTGGAGGTCTATGTGTAAAAAATGCAACTGGACCCATATTTGTCACCTTGCACAAAACTCAAATCCAAGTGGATTAAAGACCTCAACATAAAACCAGAGACACTAAGCCACTTAGAGGAAAAAGTGGGAAAGAGTCTGGAACATATTGGCACAGGAGACAACTTCCTGAACAGAACACCAACGGCCCAGGCCTTAATGTCAACCATTAATAAATGGGACCTCATGAGGCTGAGAAGCTTCTGTAAGGCAGGAGACACTGTCAAGAGAACAAAGCGACAGCCTACAGACTGGGAAAAAATCTTCACCAACCCTACATCTGACAAAGGTCTAATGTCCAAAATATATAAAGAACTCAAGAAATTAAACACCACCACACCGAATAACCCAATTGAGAAATAGGGCTTGGAACTAAACAGAGACTTCTCAACAGAGGAGTATCAAATGGCTGAGAAACACTTAAAGAAATGCTCAACCTCCTTAGTCATCAGGGAAATGCAAATCAAAACAACTCTGAGATTCCATCTTACACCCATCAGAATGGCTAAGATCAAAAACTCAAGCGACACCACATGCTGGCGAGGATGTGGGGAGAGAGGAACACTCCTTCATTGCTGGTGGGAATGCAAACTAGTACAGCCACTTTGGAAATCTATCTGGTGCTATCTCAGAAAAATGGGAATAGGGCTTCCCCAAGACCCAGCTATTCCACTCCTTGGAATATACCCAGAAGATGCTCCAGCACACAACAAGAAAATTTGCTCAACCATGTTCATAGCAGCCTTATTCATAATAGCCAGAACATGGAAACAGCCTAAGTGTCCCTCAGTAGAAGAATGGATAAAGAAACTGTGGTACATATACACTATGGAATACTACTCAGCTATTAAAAACAAGGAATTCCCGAAATTTGTGGACAAATGGATTGAGCTAAAAATGATCATAATGAGTGAGTTAACCCAGAAGCAGAAAGAATCAAATGGTATATACTCACTTATATCTGCATACTAGCCCAAGGGGCATGTCCCACAAAAGCCTTCACTTACCAGGAAACTGGGACAGAGGGGAAGGCATCCTATTGGGACTCTAAATGAGAGACGCATGGGAGAATAGCAAAATAAAAGGATACAGAGGGTCCTAGAAATCTACAAGTAGAACAATATGATAGGCAGATTTGGGCCCAGGGGTCCCGCTCAAACTAAGGCACCAGCCAAGGACAATACAGGAGGTAAACTTTAAACCCCTTCCCAGATCTAGCCAATGGTCAGAATATTCTCCACAGTTGAGTGGAGAGTGTGATATGACTTTCTCACGTACTATGGTGCCTCACATTTGACCATGTCCCCTGGAGGAGGAGACCTGGTGGTACTCAGAGGAAGGACAGCAGGTAGCCAAGAAGAGACTTGATACCCTATGAGAATATACAGGGGGAGGTAATCCCCCTCAGGAACAGTCATAGGGGAGGGGAATAATGGGAAAATGGGGGGTGGGGGGAATGGGAGGATACAAGGGATGGGATAAACATTGAGATGTAACAAGAATAAATTAATAAAAAAAATTATCTTGAATAACAAAAAAAAAAAAAAAAGATCTGGGGCTTGGCAACAATTCAGGTATGACACCAAAGAACAAAAAGGTAAATGTAAAGATGATTACAATTTGCCTTATCAAGATTGGAACATTTGTGCTCCCTCGCATATGAGCATAAGAAAACATCTGGTAGAAAAGATCTTGCCAAATAAATGCTTATCCAGGAAGTGGCCTGTATCTGGGACACACAGTGTATCTTCACACTTCAGTAATAAAATGAATGCCCATAGGAATATACAAAGATGTAGATAGACCTGTCACCAAAGACCATAAGTGAATAGCTAACGACAACACAGGAAGATGACACATTAGTTATTAGGAAAATGCAAATACAGAAACACAATCAGACATCAACTCACACCCAGTGGAATGGATGTATTAGGAAAACACAGTGCTAAACATAGGCAAGGACGTGGAAGAATGGGGACCATCAAACACTGTTTGTAAGGACATGAAATTGTGTAGCCACTTTGGAAAATAGCTTGGCAACTATTTGAGAGATTAAACATAACTGTATTACACATCCCAGCAATTCCACTCATGGGCATATACCCAAGAGAAAGGACAATACATTGTATGAAGGTCTAATCCTGGGTGTCACTGGCATCTCTATTCACAGTTGTCCCAAGAGGAAAATAAGTAAATGTCTATCAGCTGGTGAAAGGGGAGGCACATTTTATATGCCTGTACAATGGAATACTATTTAGCAAAGAAAGAAATGAACTGACATGTGTTATGACTTGCTAAATGGAAGAAGTCTAACATAAGATACTACATCATGTATGATGCTATTTATACAAAAATACAGAGGAAAGTACATAAACACAAGATAGAAATTTGTGGTATCCGACAGGAAGGGGTAGGCATTAATAAATGTGGGTCTTTATAGAGTAATAATAAATTATAAAATGAATTTATAATGAGAGCTATATAGTTGATAAACTCACTAGATTTTCTTAACTATATGCTTGGATTGGGTCAGTTATATATGTATAATATAAATCAATAAAGTGCATTTATCTTTGATGTCTGAGGGAAACTGGTTCTAGGGTTCTTGACTGCCAAACACATGGGTTCTCAAATTCCTAAACAAAGCTGCATACTGCTTACATATAACCTAAGCCCCTCCCCTCATGTACTTTGTGACTCCTAGATAACTTAAGTATTCAATATGCTGTGAATCATATGCAAAAATTTGTCAGATTCATACATAAAGTCTGTACAAGTTCAATAAAGTCATAATTGTCCCTGGGATATATATTGGGGGGTAAGGGTGAGACAGGGTTTCTCTGTATAGCTTTGGCCAGCCTGAACTCTCTTTATAGACCAGGCTGGCCTCTGACTTCTAACTCACAGAGATTCGCCTGCCTCTGCCTCCTCAAGTGCTGGGATTGAAGGCGTGCACCACCACCATGCCCAGCTGCCCCTGCGTATTTTTTTGAGATGTTGATAAGAAACTTGTATATGTGTAGAACTGACTGTATCAGCCGAGGGACAAAACAAAATTAGAAACTGAGAAGACATCTTTGGAAACCAACCTCATAGAGATGATTTATCTTCTCACCACTAGGTCCTGGGGAGGAGGATGGGCCCAGGCAATGATGCTTTGTTTGAAAGATGCCTAATTCTCAAATAATATATACCATGTACAGTGTAAAGTACTGAGGGAAGGGGCTGAGCAGATGCTTCTGACCTAGTGCAACTCCACAAAGGCTGGAGACAGCCTCGACCACACAGCTGGAAAGCACCAAGAGTGCTAGCGTTGTCTTCTTTGTCTTCAGGCAGCAGAGTGCAGACAGAGCTTGTCTTGATCATTTTCTTAGCTCCAGAGCTGCTGTGCACATCCTTGTGCACGCGCTTGGCCCTGTAGGCATCTCTTGTCCGCATCAGGCCAAGCAAAGACCAAGACAGTAAATGTATGTGGGCAGGGCGTGTATCTCTGACATTTGAATTTGTCGCATTTCATCTCTAAATGTTGAGTGACAGAACAAGAGCCTGTTCAAAAAAGAAAGGGGGCAGGGAGTCCTTTTTTTTTCCTCAGGCGGGAAAAAAAAAATACCAGCATAACTTCAGTTGTACTTACTAGATATTAGAGAGATATTGGTGAGACTGGCTGCTGGCCAGTGAGTGTAGATGGGGTAACAGGAAAACTTGTGCCAGTCTAAGAATTGTATTCCTCTGTGCAAAGTAGGTCAATAGTGGCTTCGATTTTAGCACTATAGCTTGCCTTGCCCAAGTAGCTTGCCTTGCTGAAAGTATGCAGTCAGGAAGCCAGTTCCTTTAAAAGGAAGCTCCAAGAAGCACTGTGCCGCTGAGAGCTAGACTGACTCACTCTGGTTGACCTAAATAAAGAGCATAAACGTTTGGGTTCTGCCCCCTTGGCTCAAGACCAAGCAGCAGAATTCGGTGGCCTGTCCTTCAGCGCATCCAAGCTTGGCAGGTGGCAGCCATTAGTGAACAAAGCCACGGAAGCCTCAAGTCTTCAATCAAAGGGAGTTGTGAGCCAGGCAAGCCCCCTGCCCCTAATCGGCCTGTTCCAGTGTCTAGCACATCCAACCATTGTTTAAAAACACATCCATGTGTGTATGCATTCTGTCCCTCCAGGCATGAAAGTGAAGAAGGTAACTCAGTGAAAGCCAGGACCTTATAGCGAACAGTCCTCTTACAGTGGAACCCAGGAAATCACTGTTCAGAGTAGATTTACATCAATACACTCCTAGTTGGGAGGGTGTGGACAGAACTAATGATGAGTAAATAAAGACATTTAACTTGTAGAAGGCAGAGTGGGGGCTGGTGTAAGGTAGGGTGAATCTCCTCACACACAGCTGGCATGCGCCAAGGGAACAAATGAGCCAAGTTTGAGAAGAACAAAGTCTGTCACTAATAGTTGAATTGTCTCTGACATACATTCTCAACCATAACTACCTGAGTGAAAGAAGGCATGAATGCATGAGCTATAGCGCTAGTTCTGACGCCAGGCAGACGGGCCTTTAGCTTAATATGCAATCCTATCACAGGAAGTTATAAAGAGACAGATAGTTAGCTCTGGCTTGAGAGATTCAATGTCTAGAGAAATGACCTTATTTTTAAAAAACACACACAAGCTTTTCTCTGAAAAAGGGATCTTACAATAAAAGTAAATGTACCTTACAAAGATACAAAGGTAAAATATCTTAAGTTGTACCACCATTATTGTTAGTTTTATACAGGTTTTTATTAGCCTATGCACGAGACTGCAATGCATGAGCTTCTATCTCTTATCTTGCTTATGAATTGTTATAATACCAGTATTTAATACCATGACTATAATATGAACATTCTGGTAAATATTTAAGACCATTGCCTGGCTGTGGAATTATTTTGTGTGTGCAAATTAGTTATTCTCTTGAGATGCGGGTTGTTTCAGGCTTCCCACACCAGCATTCCTTGAATACAAAGGTGTGTCATATGCAGAACATTACAGCACTGCGTGTCTCAGACAGGTGGCCAGGGTCAACACCATGCTTTGTTGCCTCTTTGTATTTCCATAGTTGTTTTGTGCTGTGATATTTTACATCATTCTAAAGAGTTAGAATCATGGTTTCCTGGGCTTCCGCTGTGAAATCCTGGGAGATCTGAAAGGTTCTCCTACTGCCCAAGCCAAGCTCTCATAAGAGCATCCAGACCACCGAGGTCCAAGCTTCACAGAATACTCACAACTAGCCCAACTCTTTTCCTAAGCACCTGGGCTCTGTCCAGCCCTGGCTCTATCCAAGGCAGCCCACAGCACCAGGACTCTGACAGTCTCAGTAACAAAATCCAACAGATGAGTTATAGTAATAATCCATCACAGACTATTAACTTCGTCGGTGCAACTCACATTTACACTGGACTTACCTTTGTCATGTATGTACAAACCATCAGCTACAATTTATTGTGGAAACTTAGCTTCCTATAATTTCCTATAATTTAAAACTACTGTGAACCAACATGCTTGCAAAATGTTCAGATTAGTTGAGTATGTTGGCCTTATTTTTGTTCATTTTAAAAATGCCAAGTGCAAGTCTTATTTTTGGAAGCAGCACTTATTTCAAAGTGAGTCATTCTGTGGCCTGGAACATTGTAATGTCCATTTGAGCGCGGGTTCTGTTGGTGCCACAGCATTTGGGCTGCTGGACCTGGCAGCCCAGTGTTTTTTTCACTGTGGTGATTGACACCTGAGATGGATTATGCTATAGAAAACATCTTTTATAGTCATTTTCAGCCCCAAAGTGACGGAGTAAATTAAGAGTTCATGTTTTAGGATCTGGGAAGCAGCAGTTCCAGGTTTATAGCTTAGGAAGCAAACAAGAGCCCGTGAGGAAGTTCCTTTTATCATTTTACAAAGAACAGACATTAAGAGAGCGGCCTGGAGCAGATGACACACAAGTGAAGAAAAGACTCTTTGGGTAACCCAAGTCTCTCCCCAGAGATTCACCTGGAGAGTACATTGGAAGGTCTTCAAACTGTCCAGGTTGTGTCTGAATAAGAGAATGAGGGAGAGGAAGGTATGGGCACAGATCTGAATACCACAGCAAGACCTTCAGCAATGAGATTTTTGGCGTGAGGTAGTTAGTTTAGGAGGGTTGAGACATCTCAATGCCACATTCTAAGGATTTACAGTAGAAAGCAGGGTATTATTCTTTGTGTGTGTGTGTGTGTGTGTGTGTGTGTGTGTGTGTGTGTGTGTGTGTGTAGGCCAGGCTGGCCTTGAATTCATGATCCTCCTGCCTCAGCCCCCTTCAGCAAATCTTACCAGCGTGTGCCGCCATGACCAGCAGGGTATTTTATGTGGCTAGAGAGTTCTTGAAAAAAAAAAAAAAAAAAAAATATATATATATATATATATATATATACACATATATAAATATATATCCCTTTTATAGATAATATATCCCTTTTCAAAGTGAGTTAAAAATATATTCTCCCTTATAAATTTATAAATATGTGAATGTATATACACATATATGTACGCATATACGTATCCCTCTTTTCAAAGGACAATGAAAGTAAGATACCAAAAATAAACAGTGCCTGGAAGTTAAAGCACAGAATGAAATGACGCTGCATAGGAGTCACATTAGGTAAGGGTGGGCTGCTGTTCCTCAAGTGAATGGTGTGAAAGCTGAAACTGAACAGGCCTTCAGCTCTAGGCAGGAGACCCACTCAGTTTCCTGAATACACAGCAGCCTGCGGAGCCACCCCACCACCTCACCTCAAACCCGGACAACAGCAGACAGGATTCCTAACTTCTGCTTGACTGTCTTCTCTGTGGGGAAAGACTATTTTTATAATGGAAAATATAGAAGACCTAACAGTGTACGAGAAGGTAGTGAAGTGACCACACTCAGCTGAATGAGAGATTTGAGTCACTGAAAGCCTGTACTCACTAGTAAGTCAGACAGCCTGGAAGCTGAGAGAGGCACCACTGTCTGGTGTGGCAAATGCCATTGCCAAACTTAATTACTAATTAAGTTTCCCTGAACTCTTTCTAGGATATACATATATAAACTTACGCACATACACCCATGCACATATAAATCTCCATTTTGGATCAATACAATGGTATGATCCTTGTATCAATTTTTCATCCCATATCTGATTAGAAATTTAAAATTATATATTCCATATTTGTATGCAAAATTTTATTAAACAAGTTTCTGATGGAAGGTATTTTGTGTATGGATTGTTTAAAAATGATTGAAAATTAAAATGACATTTTTTTCCCCTTGCACAGCTTTGTAATTGAAGTAGTTTCTTCAGATATTCACAATCCATCCTAATATTCTCTTAAAACAGATAATTTAAATAGAAACCAAAGCTCTAGCCTGTTGCAATCAGTGAAGATGTGAAACTAGTGCTCAGTCCTGGAATTCCCAGGTATCATGGCTTGGAGTATAAGTGTGTGGAGAGGAGCCTATAAGTGAAAACTCAGAACTTAAAAAATCACAATACCTTATATGTTAGTGGGGAAATGATATAAGAGAAAAAAAGCTGTAGAGAGACAAGTTCATCTTCATAATTATGAACTTTATTTTTTTTATTTACTAAGCCAACACTTTCAGGAAAGACTTTACATCTGGTTTCCATAATTCATTTTACAGGCAAATTCTAATATCCATTATGTACTCTGAACTGGATTGTAAAACCAATGGGGAAAACAACACTGCAGATACTGTTTCTGGTTTGAGTTAGTCGTGACCAAGTCCTCAAGGCCAGCATTACTTATCGTGGCAATGCTCCACCAAAAAGAAAGGGGGCAACGTTTACTTAACAAGGTGAAGACACAGTCACCAATCCATTACATAATTATAAAACCCTCACAATCATCTGTCCAAATGTATCCTCTCCAATGGCTGCAGCAGAAACTTAAAGGGACCAACAGAAAGTGGAACTCAAGCACAGGATTAGGCGATCTACAAGGAAGACCCCACGTATTTCTACTACGGCTATCCTTCGTTCTCACATGTGTGCAGAAGCATGCAAACACAAGAACCCAAGCTAACTCAGCAACACAGAAGCTACTTGTGGAGAGGGTAAGGTAATGGTGCTGCAGTCTTACTGGCCTTCAGTACAAGCTCTTCTGACCCACAAGTGCATCCTCAGGAAACTGGCAGGGCCATTCTGGTGGCAAACCAGGAGCGCACCTGCAGCTGGAACACCATCGATGGCATAGGACCTTTCAGGAGTGACAGTTATGACAATCAAGTTGTCTTTGATACATTGAGTAAAATACTTAAATGGACAATGGACACTCAAAACAGTGCTATCATGGGCAAAGTGGCATGCTGGGATACAGTTCTGTGAGAGGCTGTACAGCTACCTTCAAACAGCAAGGATTACAGAGAAAGGCATTAGCTAAACAAAGCCACACCCAGAGGAGGCATTTTGATATTTCAGGCACAACTCCAAGCTAATAAGCTCATTTAAAGTGCGTATCTGATATTTTCTTTCATACTCAGATTTTTGCTTACTAAAATGCTTAGTAAGTTCCCTAACATCTACATAGATACAACAGACAGCAGTCAATATGCCTGAAAATACTGCACAAATGGAAAATGAGACTTCAAAAGAAAAATAACAGGTAGATAGTCTCAGTGAGCAGAAATCTTCTAAACGATATAACTCTATAATCCTTTGTTGGATGCCTTGAAATCTTAGCTGTACCTATGCCCGTAAACATTTTAGACCAAGCTTTCTTTGAACAAATTCAAGGATACATAGCAAAACTCTAGCTAAAAAGAAAAAAAAAAAACCAATTTTTCGAAATGTATCCTAAAAGCCAAATTATTTTCTCTTTCATGCATGTGGAAATTAACCAACCTCACCCTTAAGACTAAGAATTCAGCCACTGCCACTGTCTTCACTGACTGCACAGAGTAACTGAACTACCTTTCTGTAAAGGACAGTTGACAGCAGGTTAATTTACAGATGCAATCAAGAGATCAAGCCAAAGTGAGAAAATGACCTCTGGTTATTCAGCAGTGCTGGGCCCTCATTTCCACTTGGTATTACTAGGAGCAGACAAGATGATATTCTTGCAGCTTTTGTAGAAAACTGCAGGCCAACAGTCTATGTTGTTTGTGAATGCATCCTAGATATTATCCCTAGGTAACATACTTGAAGCATACATTATGCTTCAAAGGTATCCTGACGAGGGCTAGGAATGTAGCTCACTTGGTAGAGTGCTTGCCTAGCACACATTAAGCCCTGGATTCAGTCTCCAGCGCCACAGAAATGCAAGTGTGCTGGGACATGCCTGGAGTCCCAGCCCTCTGGAGATGGAGGCAGGAGATATTAAAAAAAAATCCAAGGTTATCTTTGGCTACAAGTGAGTTAGAGGTCAACCTGGCATACGCGAGGCTCTTGTCTTTTAAATATATATATATATGCCTATCACCTGTCAAGACTGAGAACCAACAAAGATTTAGAGAGGGTGAGCTGGTGGATAAACATTTCTGTAAAATCATTTTGGAGAAAAAAATTTAAGTGGGCCAAAGATTAGAATTAACAAATTACTAGTCAACATTTTTAAATAACAGACAACAAAGACATTTCCCTCAGACAAGAGAGAAGGTTATAAATACATTTAAATTTTTACTTTCCCCTAAGGATAAGGCCAAGTTGCAAAAGTATTTCATAAAGGTCTATACAAGTCTCTGATTACAAAACAAAACAAACACTACTACATTAGTGTGTTTTTCTATTGCAGAGAATAGAGCATGATTGTAGCATTATGTGTGATGCATAAGATTAATTTTCATTCTCCTTAAGGGGAAAGCAGGTGTGCCTACATATAGCTGCAGCCGACCTGGGTCACTTTCAGGAAATGCTTTTGCCCACAGCAGTGATGACTCAATAGCATCTAGCCTACATGCAGGGTGTCCTGAGCTTCTGTTCTTCCTCTGACTAAAGTGCTCACCTATTCCCAGACCTGAGACAGGTCTGCATCTCCAAACGGCAAATTCACTAGAGAGGTTCTAACTGCCCCCAAGTGGAGCAAATGTGACTTTGAACCTTTACACTAATGCATCTGATACCATGTTTCTCTTTGTAACCTAGGTACATTTAAAAAGGAATCCATAGATGTTTATTTATCTTGGCTATTATTCCTTCGGATAAATTTTAGTCGGCTATCAGATGCTGACTCTGTGAAGTTATCTGAAAAATCTTTTAAATAAACTATGGCTCACTAGCCTAAAGATGACATGATTTGGGCAGACTCAACAGTGTAGAAATGGTCAGGTGTGGTTGGGTCCCTGTACACAGTTACCTGGAGGTCCCACAGCTACCTTCTGTAGCACATCTGGAGCAAGATCTCTTAATGAAGTACAGTTTCCTGTCTACATCTTAACATTTTCCCAAAATCTTTTCAAGAAACTGCCATTCAAACTTACAAAAACAGAAAAGGGAAACTTAGAAAATCCAGAAAAGTGACTTATGATAGTCTTACATTTATATATTTTTTCTCAAAGTGTTTTAACTCATTTTTTTATACAAAATAAGCTTTAAATCACTCTTATATCCCATCAGATTTTTGTGCAAATATTTCAAGTCTATTATTCCAGTCTTCAGATATTAGCAAAAAAAAAAAAAAAAAATCAATAAATACAAATATTACACTAAAGACTTAATTTTAAATTGTCAATGTATGTTGTGGAAACATAAGTAATATGACGGCTCTGTAAGTTAATAAGGTTCAAGATCCAACTACCTACAAAGCTCGAGCACCAACACAGGTTACAACTCATTCACCACAGGCGGCTCAAGCTCTCCAAACTTCCCCAGTAACAAATAGTACGTGCGTGTGCGCGTGTGTGCGTGTGAGAGAGAGAGAGAGAGAGAGAGAGAGAGAGAGAGAGAGAGAGAGAGAGAGAGAGAGAGAGAGAGAGAAACAGCCTGGAAATTTGTCTGATAAGTGGAGAAACAGTAGAACTGGATCATTGATCCTAGAAAGGAGAGAAAAAATCAGTAAGGACTCCCTTACTAGAAGCCTGGTCTTTTCTTTATTCATTGGACAGCTTTTGCATAGACCTCATAAATATACAAACCACTGGCCAGAACCCTGCTCAAGGACAGCCATCTTCCATCCTCACTCTGGATCTTTAGTTCAAATAGCAGCCACAGTCACAGGATGAATAAGCAAAGGAGTGGGGTTCTGATAACCACAGTTATTACAGACCACAACAAGACTAAATCAGCAATGTACATGTTTTGCCTGAAAAATGGAATATTCTGACTTTTCTGGTATGCAGAGAGAGGGCTGGATAGTGTGAGTAGGGACCTGGGCCTCTGGAGATGGATAAGTAAACTTGTGTTTACCTGAGACAAGTATGTGCAAAGGGTATATAATTCAACCAGGACATAGAATGGAAGAGCCAAACTAGTAGAAGCTTCTGCATTTTAATTTTAAGATTTGCTGTAATGGAACCTCCAACATAGTAATAAATTGCACATAAAGCTATTACAGAGCAGACTGCTTTCAAAGAACAGATTGGCAGGTGATGGCTATGCGCTTAATGCATCTTTGGTTTAGGAAGACGAGAATATCGATTAGAGGCCACACAATCCCCAGAATGCAAACTGCTGTGTGAATGATGCAGTTCTTTTGGTCGTGCTAACGGCCTTGGGATGCTTCTCTTGGCCTGGAAGTTTTGAGGCTCTAGTTGGGGATTGCTTATTTGTTTTTGTTTGAAAGAGCCAGAAGGGGGACGAAGTTTAGATGTTTTCAGATTCAAATGGTTTGCAAGATTGTTTTGATTAGATGTCAGCTGAAGTTTTGAATTGCATGGTGTGATTACTGATGCCTTCTTACATGTGGAAGTCCTACTTAATGAGGAATCTGGAGGAGGTGCTGAAGAACTCAAGATGGATGGCTTTAAAAGTTGTGAGGACTTGGGCTGAGGAGACTGGTTTCTTTCAACCCTCTTAGTCTGGTCCACGGTACTTGACTGGGAAGCTGTCTGAGGAGGAGTCTTTACAAGCTGCATGTCACTAGTTTGATTCTTTGCCAAATGATAAGGCTCTTGAGCATTCACAGTCATGCTCGGGTTCATTTCAGAAGCTATGTCCTTCTCCACATCCGCTGTCAACTGTGGGCTCAGCGAAGAAGGACGCTCTTCCAAGTCATAGCTCTTCTCTTGCTGCAGGCCCTGTGCAAAGCCTTCGTCGGGATGTGCACCGCCCTGACACATACCTTGGACTGCATATTCACTGTGGGCCTCGATATGTTGTGGCTTGATTAGTTTTCCCTGGGCGTGGTCTGTACGTCTGGGAAGGCTGCTGGAAGGCTGTAGTACTTGAGGCTGTTAAAAATTTTTTTAAAAATTACCAAAAATTTATATTAGAACTTTACCCAGAATTAATGCAACCTTATTTCCAATTAAGCAAAACTTCCACTTATCATAGTTTAATATGGAAGACATGTGATTTTTTTAAAAGTAAGGGATGAATTGCAATATCCAAGCAAACTCATGACACATAATGATAATGCAAACAAAAATGATACAGGCAGCAAACACTGAACAAGTTCCAAAATTAAATGGGACAAAAGAAAGCTTTTAACTAGTAAAAAAAAAAAAATCCTTGCATCATTAGATGTTTTATTTTCAACCTTATCTACAAGAGATCCAGAGGAAATTTTCATTAGCACTTTGACTTAATTTCCTTAAGTGGGACTCACATCTAATAGCAACCTTCAAAATATTACCCATTTTATTTAATGCATATCAGTCTTTTGCATGCTTATGTATACATGCACCATGTGTGTCCCTAGTATCCTTGGAGGCTAAAATATGGCATCAGACCCCCTGGAACCAAAATTACAGATGGTTGTAAGGTGAACAAGTGGCTGCTAGGACCTGAACCCTGATCTTATGCAAGAGCATTCAGAGCTCTAACCACTGAGTCATTTCTCCAGCTATTATGCATTTTAAAGTTCATTTTTACACATGTTGCCAAGTATTGCATCTCTTTCAAGAATTTCCAAGAGCACTAAGTTGAATCCTTAGAGCCCCAGCAACCCAACAGTCTTTTCAATGACAGCTGAGAGAGCAGAGAGATGCAACCACCTGGAACTGGAACCGAAGCACAGCAGCCAAGTTGTCAAGGCCGAGCAGCCTTGTGATAGTACCTTTACAAACTAAAGAGAACATGTGATTTCCTTTATTTTTGGCTATCTAGTTTTTTGTTTTGTCTTTTTTTAAAGTTACAAACTAACACATGGATCAGTTAAAACAATCAGTGACCATTATTTATTTCCTCTCCGACATATATATACTTTCTATTTAATAACTTGGGCTAAAATGTCAAAAAGTTTGGGCTTGAAATGTGAATTTTATCTTTTTTTCCCCCAGAGCCTTGTGCTTGCTAGGCAAGCACTCTACCACTGAGCTAAACCCCCAGTGTGACTTTTAATATCACCTTTAACTAATATTTTTTAATTCTGCTAATCTACAAAGAAACCTAAACAGCATCTTTCACAGCCCCTGCTGTAGAGATGGACCTATCTGCCCACATTCATTGTCTTCTCTTCCTCCTTGGTCATCAATGGCGGTGGCTGCCAGGGTGGGCAGTGACAGGAGGGGCAACTGAGAAAAGGATCACCACTCAGGAGGGATGGCTGAAGGTTGCCAGTACTTTAAAAGTCGGGGGTGGGGGACTGGGGGTGGGGGTGGCTAGGAACATTGTGCCAGTCAACATTCCAGTATGGAGGAAGGAGGGGCCTACAAGCTCCAACTCGTGAGGAGCTGAGGGCTTTCTAAGGGAGAGTTGCAGTTTTCTTTAAGAGTGTTGCCCCCCGCCAGGTTAATCAGGGAGAATGTGGGCTATACACACTGGATTTGATAGGTTATTTTTACTCTTTAAAAAGAATGTAAAGTTGGGAGGGGATGGAGAGGTGGAGGTAGATCTGGGAGGAGTTAGGGGAACTGAGAAGATAAGAATGATCAAACCAGTTGGGTGTGGTGGCGCACGCCTTTAATCCCAACACTCGGGAGGCAGAAGCAGGCGGATCGCTGTGAGTTCGAGGCCAGTCTGGTCAACAAAATGAGTCCAAGACAGCCAAGGCTACACAAAGAAACCCTGTCTTGAAAAACTAAAATGATCAAACCATATTGAACGTATACCCAAATGGGAAAAACATATTTAAAAGGCAAAACAATAACCAAAATTAATCTGTACAGAGAAATACATTTTAACAATAACTCTCACAGTAATTTAAAATAAAGCTAGCTCAACTCTTGCCTAAAGCTAACTACTTCAGAAGACAGTGGCATATTTCCACAATCTATAACCACAGAGATGAATAAAATGTCCTCCAAATGAGAGGTACTAAAATATCATTAGTAAGTAATTCAGAAGATTCGTCTAAAGGTTTCCTAGTGAGCACTTAAAAGCAATCACAAATGTCAAAAAGACTTAATAGAAAGACTGAGCAGAGTTACACTACCTACCAAAGGTGGGGGTGTGGAAAAGGGCAGCACTAACAGCCAAGCACAGGGCACTTGTTTCTCTTTTCACCTCTAAACAGAATAAAGTTTTCTCATACCAATTTAAAAGGCTTTAAAGCAATTTAAGAACTGAAACTATCAGTCACAATTTTTAAATGTCTTTTTTTTTGTAATATTACCTAAGGAACAAAAAGGTGCTATTGGTCTGTAAAAATTTCCTATCAAGTCAAGGTAATCAGAGAGCCAGTCTTCCAGAAAAGGCCACTGGACCTGAGATATCCATCCGCATGACTGATCGCTCACACTCCCTGTCCCCTATAGAGCCACATGGAGACAGAGCAGCGTATTGACCTAGGAGAGCTCCAGTTACAAGCCTGGCAAGTAGAAACTCACAAAGTTCCTAAGAATATACCATGTTGAGTCTCTCTCTGAGGAAATAAGACTAAATAGTTATATAAATGAAGTCTAAATTATTACCTAGTTAGAAACAAATCAGTGATTTCTAGTAGGTAAATAATGTGAATTTTAGACTTCATGAAAAAAAACAGTTTTAACAATATAATTTCCCTAGTCCTAAAATTAATGCCCTATGTTTGTAAACTAGAAGTTGGGAATTCCATTATTATGAAGAGAAAAGGTCTACTTCAAGGAAGAGGGGAAACTGCTCTACTGTGAGGTCTAAGGAGACAAGTGTGGGAGAGAGATCCTACTAACAAACTACAAGCCACCAGCTAACTGCTACCAAACACATACATCTATTAAATGTACACCATGAGGAGTGAGGAAAAACTGGAGGTGGGCCCTCACAGTCCCTGTGCTTGACGGAGCAGCTTAAGGAGGTCAGGCAAATAAATGGGGCGGGGGGCGGGGGGGACCGCTTCTAACCACATGTGACCAAAATGAAAACAAAAGCCTGACTGGAGACAAAACACAGAAAATGTACAAACAATCTGGACTGAGGTTTTAAAGGGTAAGCAGGAATTTCCAGAAGGGAGAGAATTCTGAGATGTGGACTGGTTTGTGGCCATGACTAACAAAACCCACCATGTTCTGTCACTCAGATGCCACAACAGTGTAGAGACAGCACTGCTGGGAGAAGAGGCAAGGCTGGCACCAGCAGGCACTTGCTAAGCTAACTTGGTAACCTACATGCTGAGAGAACGTTAGGCAAAGATCAGAGGATAGAGAGCACTTCAGGGTCTCACTTTGGTAGAAACAGTGAGAAGCTCGAGGAGGTGAAGAAACTCTAAGTCAGACAGTCAGCAGTGAGCTACCCGCTGCCCAAGTGAGCGATCCCAACAGCTTAAGTAAAGTTTAAACTGCAACATCAGCATACTGTGGGGCAGGGGGACGGGACAAACAGATGTGAAAGGGAAGCCCACAGTATCTGGGCAAGGTCTCTGGAGAAATGCCAACTAGCCCCTGCACTTCATAGCCTTAGCAGCTCACCAGACTCCTAACATAAGGCAACAGAAACCCAATCATTATTGGAGGGCTCAGGCATCTGTAGTCACAGATGAGTGAGGTGTACTACTCTATTCTTGAGACTTGTAGAGAGTTTGTTAAGAAAGCTCTGAAATGTAGACTGATGTCCAGTGCCTCTAACTGGACTCTGCAAGTGCAAGATTCACTTGCACAGTTTTAAATAACTAAACAGTACCGTTCTGCACATTCTGCACATTCTACAGACTCTACAAATTCTCAGATTAAATGGTTATATGTGTCAAGGACAATGTCAGCAATAGGCACTACTGGGGAATTGTGCAAAGGCTTGATGGCCATGTTTAGCGATAACCTCAGGTGCCTATTTGGACTGTTTGCAAGAATAGTGAGAGGCCATGAAGCTCCTCGAGCAAGTGCTATCACAATTCATTTTCATAGTGGTGGTTAAAAACATGCTTGCTCAATAACATATTTTGTATATTTGACTTGTATCATTTCATTGTTTGTAATGTTTATGAAGGTTCTCAATTCTGATGGACTAGATGTTTATTTCTGAAAATGAACCATTTATTTTCAAAGTACCAAAAAAAAAAAAATGCTTGCTATAAAAATGAGCAAGTGAATTATTAGCTACATATTTAAGAATAGCTCAATTGGCCATAAAATAGCAAAGATGACTGGTTAGGTCAATAATAGATCATTATTGATTAAATAAAAATCAAACTCTAAAAACTAATGGACAAATAAATCTGGATAATAGAAAACTAAACCTGCTTCTCTTAAAATGTTTAATGTTAATTACATATTAACTTGAACAAAAGTATCTTTTATAATGACCTACACTTAGTGAGCAAGTGCTTAGTTTCTGTTTGTTTTGTTTTAACTTGTATAGGCATTTTTGGCTCACGAGGCTGGGAAATTGTTTCAGCAGACATGCAGCTATTTCCCTGTAACAGTATGATTATGCATGCAAACCACTTAGCACAGGGCTTCCTGACACATATCACCTATGATAACTAGACAGGATAAACATAGTCAGTTCAAGGTATGGCTCTTCTGTAACTGGGTCTGGTGGAGCAGCCCATATCTTCATCACATGAAAACATATTAGTTGCTACAGAACATGAAGTTTCTAGGTTCAAAAGCAGTTCAATAAATTAGTCACAATTATGAGTTTTCAATCAAGAACAGCCTTGTGTGTCTATGATACCAAGGCTAAGATTTCCTTACTTCCATCACAGACAGAAGAACTGGAGTTAGAACATAAGAAATATATTAAAAATTTCAAAGAGTTATCAGATGGCTCTGTGATGCAGCCAGTCAAATGTTGTATTGACTCACTTAGCCTCTATAAAACTGTTGTTAGCTTGATTTTTGGATCTATTCCTTGCAATTGGTAAGATGTTAAGCAATCATTACAGTGCCCTGAAATGGAATTTCATAATTAAGTTTCTGCAAATAATAGTATGACTATCAGTTCCTTAACACAATACTTAGCATTTACAAATTCTGGAAAAATGTGATACTCCAGACTGGAAGGCAGGGGTCTCCTTCTGCACAAGCATAGAAGCCCCATGACCAAGTTTGCGTGACGGCTGCTTTTCCTGTGGCTCTGGGAGGATGGCATTAGCCTCTTCTTTTTCTAAATGAGGACACTGACGTTTAAGGAAGTAATGGTCAAATTTCAAATACTTCAGCAAGTGGCAAAGGTCAATTTTAAACCATCAGAGATTTTAAAATGTAACACTACAACTTATTACTGTTATGTTATTTGGGTATTAGTTATGAAGTCATAGGCTTTCATAATATACAGCATAATCAGACGATTATCTTAAAGTTTTAGTGTAAGTAAGCAATCTGCATCTTCAGTATGATCATACAGGCAAAGTCTCCTCCTTGCTTCTCAGTTGATTCTCACCTACAAAGGATAAGAATTAGACACCAAGCCCAAGCCCCTTTGTGGAGCACTTGTCTGCACAGAGGTGGCTCTACAGTGACTCACTGGCAGAAAGCCCAAGGAAAGCTCTGCATCATCACTGTCTCATCACACACCAAAGGTCTCTAAAATTATCATGTTGAGTTTCATAAGCATCCTTCCCCTCCTCCAGGTCCTAGGAAAAAGATGGCAGCTAAAGTGTCAAACCCTGAGTAAAAGTGTTCCACAGTCTGTAAAGTAGGAAACAGGAAATATTCAAGTATAAAACTGCTACTGTATAACACACATGGAATACCTAAAGTCATTTCATGGGCTACATATGAGTTTATCATTATTGAATACACTTTAATACTTAAAAGGAAGATGGAGATGGAGCCACCTGTGACATGCCTGTAATCTCATGCATGCACGCTCTCACATGCACCATGCAAACTGGGAGAAAACAGAAAAACAAAAAGTGACCATGGGGAAGGTGGAAGGAAAAAATCTGAAATTGTACTATACCACGCTTTGTCAGAGAAGTAGTGGACTAACTTCTCAACTCCTTGCCAATGGCACAATGGGAGAGCAGAGACAAGAGAAAGACAGGACAACAGCATCAGACAGAACACTGAGGATTGCCATGACTGGGCAGCAGCCAAGGGCATCTTCTCTGCCTGAGTTTTTCTAGGCATTATTGTACATAGTAATTTGCATATAGTAAATCATATTTGATAGATTATACCTTTTGCTAAAGTGGTTTACAAGTTAATAGAAATGTTCATGTCCATGTGTAACACTTCTTGCACAGAGGAATCACTTGAATTTTACCAAACACAATACTGAAGAGAATTTTGACACAATTTAATACTAATATTCCAAACACCTAAGGAGGTTAGGCCTCATATAACCCCTTATGAAGAAAGAAAAATTTAGTATTTGCTAGTTTGTTTTTATTGCTACAATGGCACTAAAGACCTCTTAAAGCATAACTAGCTGAACTTTGACTTAGAAGTGATGTTCACCTGAAGTTCCACACATCACCGTGAAGACAAGATCCATTTATCTATTTATTTATTTATTTATTTATTGAAGACAAGATTCCTAACTAAGCCCCTCTGTAACACGATTCAAGGAGGCCAATCATGGCTTCCAGTGATTTTTGGAAGCCAGGAATACTCTTTTGTTCTCTGGATTTCAGAATGGCACTTCCAGGTCTCAGAAAACTTAAGAGGACATATGATTAATACATATATTACTTGAAAACTACAGAACTCATAGATTGCTTTGAGTTTACAGCTGGTTAACTGCTTTTAAAATTATCAAAGGGGTTAAGAGTGCCTGTATTTGCTACAGAGGCACAGTCGCTGAGATTGACTGATTCCGACCAGCTACCACTTAAAGACAGGCTATCATATCTACCTAGCAGAGGCACAGTACTGTTGGAGAAAACTTCTACATTGTTTAATAATAATATAATTCCACTGGTATAACCAAAAGGGTGGAATTTGCAAGCACAATGCCTCAGCAACAAGAAACACACCCACCAGCAGCAGAGCAGGCGTCACAAAAGCTACAGACAGAAAACAGTCACTGTTGCACCTGCCACAACTGCAGGTACTGACATAAACTAACACAAGTCTAAGTTTATGGGAAGTCCTACTAGACCATGAGTTAGGTGCATATTTCTAATTAACCAACCAGTAACTATGCTAGATAGCATCTGAAATTGACTGCAAAATATATATGATATTACAGGGAAAACTGCTTAATGTACAATTGGTTTAGTTCAGTTTCTATGAAATTATCCTAGTTTCCATTTCAATCAAAATATTTTATCTTTATGAAAAGTCACTCCCAAAGCTAATTGCTCATAAAAGCACAATAGCTGAGGCAACCATGTATACAGAGTTGACTGACTGAAGTCACAACTCAGAGTCAGTCAGACCATGTAAACCCAACCTGTCTATCAGCTTGTCTGGAGCGGGATGATGCACAGTAATTGACCCTGCTTAAGCAGAGAGCATTTAGTAAATGATGTCTTTCCAGCGCTCTGCTTACACAAGTGATGGCACTGGATTGTGTACAAAGACAAAATCCACCGTAGAAATTTATGTGGGCTAGAAGAATTACTCCCAAATGATAATACATTGTCATCCACCAAAAAGAGTGGTTTCAAGTTACACTATATGAAAAATGTTTATATGATTTGAAAATACAACTACAAAATGTTTTGACTTTATAAAAGACTAGAAGGAAATATATAAAATCATTTTAGTTCTTTTAGCTTCTTTACAATGAGCCACTATATTGTATGTCAGAAGAAATTTTAAGTTTTACAGAAAAAGTCATCTACAATAAACTGCAAGGTGCTCTGGAATTAGAATGAAATGCAGCTCTGATGTGTTTACATACCCTGAGCAAACTACTACATCACTCTGATTTACAGACATTTCTGACTATACAACTGGAATAATTAATAGCTTACTATGAGTTACTGTACAGATCAAGTGAATAAAAAAATGCCTATATATCCAATGTAGTCTTTATCATTTTCTTAAATATATGGCTCTATTTTATGACCTATACATACATTTTCCTAAATATTTTTTGAAAATAATTTCCAAAGTGAAGTATTTAAATATTAGACTAAGGCTATGAACCCTGAGGTGGTAATTCTTGAGCCAAAAAATAATGAAAAAGCAAGCACTGAGTAAGCTGTTGAAAATAAGCAGGCAAGGGGATGGAGAAATGGTTCAGTGGTTAAGGGTTTCACCTGTTCTTCTGGAGGTCCTGAGTTCAATTCCCAGCAACCACATGGTGGCTCATAACCATCTATAATGTTATCTGATGCCCTCTTTTGCAGATAAAGCACTCATGTACAATAAATACAATAAATAAATCTTTTATAAAAAAAAAAGAAAAGAAAAGAAGTGGGCAAAAGCCAGGTGCGGTGGTATACGCCTTTAATCCCAGCACTTGGGAGGTAGAGGGAGGAGGATCACTGTGAGTTTGAAGCCAGCCTGGTCTATAAAGTGAGTACAGGACAGCCTAGTTAACACAGAAAAACACTGTCTCAAAAACACTAAAAAAAGAAAAGAAAAGAAAATGAGCAGGCTAGCAGCAAGCACAGCAGGTTAAGTCAAGTGAGCACTGTCTGGCTGAATGGAAGAGTAGTTCTTGCTCAAAACCCCTCATCTTCAACATCAAAGAAGTGTTACTGGAAAACGGCTTTAATCCTCAGGAAAGAGCACTTAAAAATGATAAAAGTATTTCAGTAAAAAATGTTCCAAGCTCCTTTATTTCTTGATATTTTTCACGTGTGGATGTGGTGTGTGCGTGTTTGTATGTCAATGTTTTTGCGTGTGCCAGGAACCATTCTTGGTCATTTTTCACCTGATTCACTGTGGCAGTCTCTCAATTAACTCCCAAGCCCTTTTATATTGCTAGTCTGCAGCTAATTAGTTTGCTCTGGGGACCCAGCCCCTCTTTCTGAGGCTATAGCTACAGGTGGGCCGCCCTGGCAACCAATATGTGCATGGGTGTCTAGGGTTCAGAACTCAGGCCCTCAGGGTTCAGTGCTTTAACTGCCGAGCCACCTCCTCAGGTCCTAGCTAAGCCTCAGTGTCCTGATATCAACATTCGTAGGAAAAAAGTTAAGTCCACTAGACAAGAAAATGAATCTCTTCTGCCCTAAGAGAAAGAGCCAGGAATCTTCTATCTGAATTTTGAATGTAGGTATACATATATTGAATTACAAATACATATTTGTATCCAATAAATACATACTGGCTGGGATGCAAAATCAATTTTTTATCACTTGTCAAAATTATTTGTTAAGAATTATCTGAAGTATATATAAGAAAGGAAACATGCAAAACTATAAACCCTATGATTTCTATGTGATTCTGGTAAATATAATTATTAAATATAAACTTAGACATCAAGCAACACATCCAGAAATTTCTGGGCTGTTAGGACAGATGGAAGATGTGCTCATATGGTTTGTTTTCTTTCCTTCCCATCTAGCTTGCTTCACACAGAAGACAGAGATACAGAGAATTCTTAAGTTCTTTCAAATAGCACGAGCAAGAGAAAATTCTGAAAAGTATATTGTTCTTAAATTTTTGAAGCACTAAGTGTGGCAAGAGAAACTATTTGGACGTGTCATTAGGGCCTTCTGTTTGGCAGAAGTCATTCTTTTATTAATTTTTCATACTCTGCAGCAAGTTACTCATCATTCTCAAGCCCGTGTGGGTGAACATTAGAAGGAGCAACCAGTGCCAGTAACTGAAGTCTCCACTGACACAGCAGAAAGGGCTCTATATACCTAAATGAATTATTTTTCGCTGGCCTATAAAAATTTTATTTGAAATCAAAAGAAAAACAGCAGAAAGAAAATATTACTATTCATTTTTAATTAAAAAATATAAAAGTACAAGTCAACATTTCCAGAGAAAGCCATGTAAAAGCCAGGAACTTCTATGCTTATCTCCATTTCCTAGAGTTATTCTTAAATTTACCAAGACTTTCGGCCAGTGCAGCATTGTGGAATGCCCTAGGCTACATACTCCTAATAATTGATGACTTCACACTCTGTGTGTCTAGAACAGGCTATTTTCTCATACTGTATCTACTGCTACTAGTGTCTACTACTCACTCTTACAACTTAAAATGAAAACCAGACTGCCGGTACTGAAGGTACAGGCACAACTCCTGGCCTCTGCATTTGATGATAAACATAGTACATTCAAGCAAGCATCAGAAAGAACTTTGTAAGTTAAATGTTACAATGAAAGAGAAACTCCCTTCTATTAGTTATAATCAACCACTCTAAACACTGAGTGCTAGGAACCACAAACTACTTAAATGCAAAAATAGGCATTATCCCCGTTGAATATTAGTTTAGTATAGAAAAAAAATAAGATCTATTCTTACACTCTCTGGGAAACCATTAGATCTACTATGATTTCATAGCTTTACTTCTTCTCTCTCCTCTCCTCTCCTCTCCTCTCCTCTCCTCTCCTCTCTCTCCTCCTCTCTCTCTCTCTCTCTCTCTCTCTCTCTCTCTCTCCCTCTCTCTCCCTCTCTCTTCTCCCTCACCTCCCCCTCACACACAGTAGAGCAATAGCTTTGTTAGCATACAGTACTGGTTATCCAAAGGGGTGACTCTCAGATAACACAGTAGTTAAAACATATTTCTCTTCCATAAGAACCTTTCAAAGTCAGTGAGAGATGCTGAAGAGGTGGGAAATGATCCTGTAGCTATGGCTCAACAGGGATCTCATGAGAATTCCTAGAGCAAGACATAACCTACCCATTCCCAAGCACCTAGCAGAGCCAAATCATACAAGTAATCCTTACTTTTTCCTAATCTAGGGATGTTTGATCTAGGAAAATCAGAGATCAGTCTTGATCACACTGCTGTAGCACACAATCAGAAACTGACAACACTGAACCCAGGAGGAAAAGGAAGAAGCAGGTGCCAACAGAAGGCCAATGGCTAGAGGAAAGAATAAGAAAAGTCTAAAGCTTATACCAGTTAAGAAATTAACAAGAAGGATAGCTCCAGAGACATAAAAACAAAAACAAAAATAAAACAAACACCCCTCCAGCTCCATTTGCATACAGGATAATTAACCTTACTTCAATTCCATATTGCAGCTAGTGGAGAGATGACAGGGGCTACAGTGAGCAGCACAGAGGCAAGCAGGCTGATCTAGGATGAGTCTGCCAAGCAGTTCTAGCTGCTGACTACAAGCCTCAGAAGCCATCATTTGATAATGGATTCCCTGTTTCGTCATCAGCAGCTCTCTATGGTCCCCTGTGTGCTATGATTGTTTAAACAGAAGGAATGGATGCAACTACTCCAGAAGTAAGAGGGGAGCTTATAAAGGTGTTATAATATTATTCCCCTTCCCACTGCCTCTCATACAAGAGCTGGCTTCAGAATAACCTGTTACAGCCCACAAGCTCTACAAACTCTATTTTTCATCAAAAGTAAAAGCACAGAAGAAAAAGAGAGGCACCAACTAAACCATGTCTTATCTGGAATTCATGTTACTTATTTCTAATTTTGATAAATGAAGACATAATTTTTCAAAAAACAAAACTTATTTTTAGTTGATTGAAATTCCCCTTTGGACTCTTGATATTTCACATAAGGAAAATCAGTGGGGAAATGGTAGGACTCACAATCAGAATAAAGCATGAGGAAGGTGTAAAACTAACTCTGACCTATTTTTCATTACTATTAGCTATTTTGGGGTGGGTGACTTTTCAAAAAAGATAAAATACAGCCAACTTACCAGGAATAGTTAAATACATAATATAAAGCAGTCAATACATGTGGAAGGTCAGATGATAACTGAATCATTACAAGTGTTAGTAAACCATGCATTTCAAAGCCATTGCTTCTATGCTGGGAAGCAGCTAAAAAATTATAAAGACATATTAGTGGTTTTAAAAAGGCCTTGAAAAATTCTAAGATTTATTTATATGGCAATTAAATACAATCAAAGCCTTTGATTAGGAAATATTTAAAGGAGTATACAATGGTGTAGTAAGTCTGATCCCTAAACAGTATGCATCTGTCCATCATATCTGTGCAGACTTTAAAAACTCAGTAAAAAAAAACTATTATTATTTACATATTTCATAATCTTGATAAGATCTATTTAGAGACAGATGCATGTCAGCCAGTCTAGGGTCACCAGGAAAAGGTTTCAACAGCATTATGATGAAATTAACTTCTGGCAGCTTTCAGGAAGCCGTAAGTGGAGGTTTGTTGGCATGCAGTCAGGGAAGTGTTAGGAGAGCAAACCACAGGGAGTGCTCGTTGTAGCAAGTGCCTGCAGATTACTCTGGAGGGAAAAGCAGGTACTGGGGAGGGGCAGGCCATGCAGAAGGGAAATACCATGACAGGGAAGCCAGGGCAGGATGGGAGTGAGAGGCACAGACTCACTCTGTCTGCGGTGCGATGGAACAGTCCGTGGCATCCCCTGGAAGGAGCCCTGCCAAGGAGAGAAGGAGGGAGCAGAGTACCCACCCTGTGCAGAAAGAGACGGGGCAGGGAGGCATAATGAAGAAGGGAACCAGAGAAACCAAAGTCATATTTGTTTTCGCTTCTTAAAATAACACAGCAACAGTGTAAATGAGAAGTAAACTCCATCTTTACTATATAGGCAGCTCAAATGATTAGCACATCAGAATTCAAAATCTAGCTGTCGAATATTTCTACAGAGAATACCCCTCTAGTCTGTAGTTAACACACACACTTTCCTGGTGCCATTAAACACATCGTCATGCATCTTTCAAAGCATCAGATTATCAGTTATTTTGCAGAAAAGGGACTACAGAGGGAAGAAAAATTACATGTAGTAGCATATAGGTGAATCAGGAAATCAAACATTAGCACTCAAATGTTTTTATTTCTTTCCAAGTCATAGATTTTTCAAAAGATTAGAACACAAAAACATAGGGTTAGAGATGATTAAGACATTGTGGAAGTAAGTTCTCACAAAGCGTGGCATGCAAGCCGTAAGGGATGCATGCTTCTTAGCATGAGTAAATAAAGCCCTTTAACTTAACTTAATCATGCCTTATCAAAATTAGAAGACATGTGTATGCCAGATGTCAGATGTCACAGAACCAGAAGCACATTTTGCCTCAACTCAACAATGTAGCCAAATTAAAAGATACCTACACATAAAACTACAAAACACAAATGAAATGGCTCCAGTACTAGCAAAACTCTGCTGCTATATTCTGTTTTCTAATTTATCATAGCAAACCTACTTCTTTCAACACATACTCAAAACACTTTCAAAAATGTCTTCCATAGGTCTGGAATAAATCCAAATAGAATGACTGATACTTTAAACAGATCAGTAGAACGCTGTAACAGCAATGTGTTACTTGTTATTAGCCTTGAAAAACAATTCCACTCAGGTGATGATTTTATATATAACTACAAAATGTACAAACAGTGTAAGACATGAACAATGAGTTCCTGTGTGCAGACCTCTGCTGTAGAGCATGGTGTCTCAGAAGCACAGGTGGCTCCTGCCACTCTTCATAAAGCCAGCTGGCACAGGCTACATGCAAATCTGATGCCTGAAAAATGACTAACATTACACAATGTAAAAGCAACTGTCTGACCATCTCACAAATGTTACTTGTTCAAATACTGGTGTGTGTGTGTGTGTGTGTGTGTGTGTGTGTGTGTGTGTGTGTGTGTGTGTGTGTATTTTCACATACACAAATCCTTTTCAGTCACAAATATAAATACAACAATAAATAAATAAGATCCCTTGGCAAAGAAATAAAAAATGTAATTCCCTTCGAGTACGTATCTCCAAATATATGCAAATGTACACATAAGTATCTCTGAGTTGTAATATGGCAACTTCCAGAGAAGAGGAAAATGGCAAATCTGAGTTTCAAGTCAGGATAGTCTCACAGATAGTTTCCAGATCAGGAAAGCATCGGTCTCAAAAGAAAAGCACATAGGACAGATTATTCAAAAAAGAAACCTGTGAGATCTACTGTTGTTTCAGTTACTCCACATCCTATCTCCCAGGCAACAAAATAAAAGAGCAAATGATTTCTTGCTAATAAGAATATAAACATTAATGTTAGAAATCAATGCTTTCCATGATGCATCTGTAGTAGTTTTCTGATTTTATAAAAACAAAAAGGGAAAACTTGACTCCATTGAGTCTATAGCGTAAGCATCCAATTCTTGAGGAAATGACTGCTTATGACACACGTTACTCCACTTGCTAAATTGAAATGTTGCATGTGTCTCTACTATACACAATGATATGAGCTAAGACTCAGTCAATGTTAGGAAAAACCCCAACAGAACATTTTGAGATATATGGCTCTCATACGTAACAGTCAGTTAATAAACAACGGAGAGAAGTAGAGTTAGGTCCAACTGTGAACAGAGTTTTAACTTGTACAAGCCTTTACATGTGACAGAACAGTCTGCATATTCCCACACTTGTTTTGCTAGTAACTCAGGACAGCTGATTACGTGACAGGACACACAGGTCCTTTAGACCTTCTTTGTTGTCTGATAGGGACTAAGGGTTAATTCTTAATTATTTAAGTTAAGATGTTCAAACAAATGGCTGGCTGGTAACAAGAATATGTCTTGATATTTTGGATTTTAATGTGCAAATTGACTTATCTTCAAATGTTGAGATTAAATGGTTTTAAAACAATATTGGAAAAACACAGTAACAGAATTCAGCCACTGACCTATGATTTTTTTCTCTTCCAAATCATTTATTTTTGCAATTTTTAAATTAATATAGTCACATCATTTTCCTCTTCCTACCCTTTCCCATACACCCTCACTCCTCAAATTCATGGCATCTTTTTCTTTTCAGTTATTAGAAGCCAGTATTAAATAATGCTATATTTGAGAAAAGCTACAAGGTCTTTTATAAGCACAGACTGGCTTTGTAATTACGGCCACCCTTTTCCAAGTGCTGGGATCAATAGGACTGCACCAATCACAGCGGGCTCTGTAACTATTTAAAATGAACCTTCAGCTGGGTCTGATGGTGAAAGCCTTTATCCTCCAAACTCAGGTAATACAGGCACATGGAGCTCTGCTGAGCTCAAGGCCAGCATGGTATACACAGAGAGTTCCAGGCAGCCAAGGCAGCAGTGAAACCATGTCTCCAAGAAAAACAAAGTGAAGTGAGCTTTGGTTTCTGAGAGCACTAGGCTCCCACAGCATTCCTGAGTCCTGCAAGTACTTGAACAAGTTGCTGCTCAGTTTTAGCTTCCTTGTGTGCAAGGAAATGAGGTTCCTGGCATCTCCACTGCTGTTAAGTCCCAGTAAGCAAGCCTCTGGAGAATTGGGGCCGTGTCTTTTTCCACTCAGTTAAACAGCGCTCATCACAGAGCAAGAGCACACAGTTGTCTAGCTGCAGCTTTTCGCTCTCTGCTCTACTGTTTTGCTTCTTATTTCTCACGGCTTCTCTACTCCAGACATCTTACTTGTGGCCATTAGTGGTTCCCCGACTCCACTCAGACAGATCTCCAGAGGAAACGCCAGTTAGCCTCAGAATGTTCGCTTTCCACCATTCTGCTGCCAGTGGGAGCCATCACCTCAGTGTCCATCTACAACGGCCTTTCACATTTCTTTCCCCCTCCTAAATGGCTTCCAACAGACCCTAGTCAGTGAACTCTCAGCCATTTTTGTCATGTTACACTGCAGTCAGATTTCTTCCTTCATGTTGAGACAATGTTCAAATAGACTCCTCACAGAAAGCCTAAGGAGATGCGAGTGATCAAATGACTGTAACAATGTCAAAAACACTGAAATGTCTCAAGACACATGAGGAAATGTGAAAAAGGCAACCGAGAGTACACCCTGCAACCTTCATAAAGGCCTAGAGAGATTGTTTGAAACTTATATTAAAAAGAATTTTTCTTTTTTTAAAATAATATTTATCATTTATACAGTATTCTGCCTGTATGTGCGCCTGCCCATCCGATCTCATTCAGATGGTCATGATGTGGTTGCTGGGAATTGAACTCAGGACCTCTGGAAGAGCAAACGGTGTTCTTAACCTCTGAGCCATATCTCCAGGCCCTATATTAAAAAGATTTTTAAATGCCTTTTCATTTCTAAAAATTCTGCCTAAAAAACCTGAAGATTTCAAACAAGAGCCAAGCTGCACCCTCCTCCCCCAACACCTAAATCCTGTATAAATATGCTGGACTCGAACATCTGGAATAATAGAGTGAAAGGGTTTAACTATTTCTTAAGTAACTACATGATGAGGATGTTTTCAAATATATGCAAGTGACTTACAAAACAAAAACAAAAACAGGAACATCTGGAGCAAGGTATAACTTTTGAGTGAAAAGAAAATCACTATATTAACTGTTTCCAAACAACGTGTTTCAAGTGAAGTCCAATGAGCAGGGGGAAAGATCACAGAGTAAACTCATTATTCACATGATACCTACATATTATTGAGGTAAGTTAAACAAGAATGTGTTTATTCATTGAATGCACCTCAGTGAAACCACAGTAATTCCTATATTAGACTTGCTGACTCTGTACTTGGAAGAGCTTCCACACTAAATTTCACTGTTTTCCTTAGGGCACGTCTGTGTTCCAGCCTAACTGTGTACTTACTATTGCCAAATCATGGCCCACCTCTGCCTTTACTGGCTGTTCTGTAGTTAGTTACAGGCATTCCATTCCTCTCATCCTGCAAGGCTCTCCCGTGTGCTCTGGGGATAAGAACTATGGACCAGTAGTCAGAAGTCAGAAGTTACAGAACTGTCCCAGCCACTTCTTTTCTACATAAATGTAACAGGCTATTTAATGTCCCTTTATTTTTATTCCTATTAAAAACAAAAAAGGAATGTAGTCAGGTGATGCCTATAAAAAGTACAATGGGGAAAGCTGAAGTCTGAGTTTTTTATAGTACTTGGCTAAAAACCTGGCCTCTACTTCTGCCAAGACTGCTGTGAAATTAACTCAGGAATATACTAGGGTTGTTCTGGACCAGTTACTTTTACCTCAAGTAAGGAGGCAGATTTCCAGAACAGCGAGGCTGAGGAGCCAGGGAGATTATGAAGTTTAATGACTTCCATAAAGATGCAAAGTGAAGCTTCTCATACTTAACAGAAAAAGCAACTAATGATGTTTAAAACCACAAACACCCTGTGGGAAAACTGGAGATCCTAGAAAGATCAAATGCCCATGGAGAGGCACAGTCTTTCATCTTGGGCTTGTCTCCAAACATTTAAGTTTCCACACCCTCTAACATCAACATAGAACTAAGCTCTCTTTGTCTAAGGATGCCATTTGCCTTCCATGACAGTCGCACGCTACCTTCCTTCACCAAGCTCTTGGTCTGCCTGGACCATCCTCAGCCTGCACAGAACCTGCACTGGATAATCTCAGTGAGTTCCTAGTCCCTGTGGCTGCTTAGGAACTGAGTAGTCTCCATTTTACCTGTGTATCTCCTTCTCTAATTCCTCACTGCTCCTTCAACAACAAAGGCCATCTCCAAATAGAGTCATCCCTGTCATAGCATCCAACAGAGAAAGCAACTAGACATTACATGAAAGGAAATAAAGTAACAATTTTGTAAACTTTAAAGGCTTATAGTTACATTTTCTAAGTTGGATTGATCATATTAGCCTTTATATTTTCCTATTAATTTGTATTACTGGGACTCTGCTGCATTACAGAACACAAATGGAATCTCAAAGTATACCAAGCTCTAATTAATAGAAGTCTGTCACCTACCCCACACAATAGGGTAATGACTGACATCCTGAAGTAAGTCCCGGGGACCGGTGTGAATAATAGGCTACTTTTTAGCACTAAGTATATTTTGATATATAACACTTTCAAAAACAACAAACAATATTTAGGTTATAATTTCTTATTTTTTTGAGTAAATCATACCCTATGTTTCCATGCATTAATATTTCCTAATTCCCTCAGTAGTTTGTAATTATAATAAAACCTATTTGGAAAGTTTCAAAACAAAAGGAAATGTGCTACATCATACACCTTCGAAGTAGGATACACTGTACAAGTCAAACCACGGTATTACTACTCCCACAAAAACATGCAATGAGAAAAGAGTAGACACTCAAATAAAATAGGCTACAGTGAGCAGAATGGAAAAGCTATTAAAAGCGCATTCACTTCTAGGGAACACACAAGAGAAGCTTTGGAAAGCACATAACACCTAGGAGACAACAGAAAAGCAACTCACCTAAAGGAAAAAAACAGCTACGGCAGATTCAAAATGATTAGTGATTAGATTGAAAATCAAAGCAACACACCTAAATAGCAAAGGACAGGCGTCAAGAACAAGTGACTTACAGGAATTCTTCTCCATGGTGTCTGGGTGTATTTATCAGCATATGTACACTTGTCCTCTTTAGATTTCTGGTGGCAGTTACACCGGGTTGCCTGGACAAGACCACAAATGTTTAAAATGGTTTAATTTTGCACATAGATACAGGTAGTTAGAGGCTGTGTTTGGAAGAACAAGTCAAATCATCAAGCCACACAATGTTGCTCAGGCTTCTTTCAGGGCAGAAGTGCCTACATCAAACAATAGGGTCTATTCAGACATCTATCCCTGAGCTACGATTTCAAATAGTCAAAATTTTCTCTTGACAATCTCTTAAACTGTCTAAAAAAAACCTCACTCTATATAATTTCATGTGAATGAGCGTTGTGTATATACACAATATCACTTATATAGATGTAAAATGTATGTAGCAATCAAGGGCATAGAAAGAATGATATTCTTTCTCTGGTCTAATTTGATCCATTGTAGAGCACTGCCCTCAGGCCCTAGCATGACCATCACCAGACCAACTGTCCTTACTTGCAAGAGAACTTCAAGATTGGGCCTGATGACATTCCTTCCTAAGACAGGGCGGGAAGGTTCCAATAATTCACCTTTAGTAGCCACTCTTTTCTGCATCCTCCAACCAGCCCCATCTACTTCTGACCTAATGACTATGGTGGTCCTGTCATCTTGGGGAGTGCTGGAGTTTATATTCTGTGGAGCATTAACTAAGGAGGAACTCCATCTATGCACCTATAGGGTAAGGATTTCCAGTGGTATAGCTGCTTTGGGTCCACCCATGGCCCTTTAGCAACTCCTCACCCATCTGAAAAAGAAATCAGTAGACCCTTTTGGTCCCCCAAGTTGGACTCTGATGGACCGGTAGCCCAGGTTGGTGATGATGTCCTATAAGGAAGAGGAGATGTTCCTTTATAACTATCTGGGGAAACTGGTCTGGTAATAAGCAGGAAAGGTAGCTTCTTTAATGAGTCTCTGATGGAATTCTCCTGGATATTGCACAAACAGTCCACATGCTGTGTCTGTTCCTTTGTGCAGTGCTGCAGAGCCTCTCTAATGATCCACGAACTTACCATACTGGAATATTATCAATCAACAATAAGGTCCCTGTTTGTCCCTGTTCACTCAGGAGCTGGATGCCTGCAATATGACCTCAGTGGCAAAAATGAAGCCCTTGACACAATGGATGAAGTTAGTATTTTATAAAGCTGATTTTGCTGTTACACTGTTTTTTTGACTTTCAGTAAATATCCTTTCTGATTTTGGAATTTTATGCAGTATGTTCTTTTTCAGCCTGGCCTTTTAACTAAGGGATCTGACAGATCATTTATCATTGCCACAGAGATGAAATATTTCCCTAGAATCCCCTTCAGTATAACACAATCCTTAAGACCAAGTACTTAGTGCCACTCTTTGCACAGAGAGAAAATGCCAAGTACTCATTTCTCAAAACTTGTATGAAAGAAAGTCATTTACTCTGCATCAATAAGCAAAAGTAAAATGGAGAATTTTACACCCCCACAAAATCAACAATGAACTAACAAAGAATCATTCTCATGAGTACTTCACATCTTATGTCAGGGTTCAGTCATATGCTTTACTGGATCATATACCCTCTAAATGCAATGCTACATGAAACTCTGAAAGGCAAAAAAAAAAAAAAAAAAAAAAAAAAAAAAGTCAAACTCCACTCCTGCCCAGTCCTATAAAAGGAAACCCAGCCCCAATAGAAAGAGTCTGTTTTAGTCTATGTTATAATACTTACAAGCTGATGCTCTAATAGTTGAATTTTCTCATCTTTTTTCTTTATTTCGTCTTTAAGTTGTTTTATTTCATTTAATAAATCTTCATTCTGAAATATGGAAAAATACTGTGATTTTCTTATAAGAAGCATAAAGTCAGTGAAATCCAACAATGAATGATTTGTTCATCTAAATAGAAATCTACTAATTTTTTTCCTTTTTTCTTATTAATTTATTCAAATTACATCTCAGTTGTTAGCCCATTCCTTGTATCCTCCCATTCCTCCCTCCCTCCCGCTTCCCTCCCTATTCCCCTACCCTATGTCTGTGACTGAGGGGGACCTCCTCCCCCTGTATATGCTCATAGGGTATCGAGTCTCTTCTTGATGACCTATTATCCTTCTTCTGAGTGCCACCAGGCATCCCCATCCAAGGGACATGGTCAAATATGGGGCACCAGAATTTGTCTGAAAGTCAGATCTCCTTCTCCACTTAACGGTGAAGAATGTCCTGTCCATCGGCTAGTCTGGGTAGGGGTTAGAAGTTTACTGCCTATATTTTCCTTGGCTGGTGCCATAGTTTGAAGAGGACCCCAGGGCCCAGACCCGCCTGTAGTTTTCCAGAACCCTCTGGATCCTTCTATTTTCTCATTCTCCCAGGCTTCTCACACCTAAAGACCCAATAGGATGTCCTCCCCTCTGACCCACTTTCCTGGTAGGTAAAGTTTTCCATGGGGACGTACCCCTTGGACTAGTGTCTCAATATAAGTGAGTATATACCATTTAACTCTATTTGCTTCTGGGTGAACTCACTCATTATGATAATTTCTAGTTCAATCCATTTGTCCACAAATTTCAGAAATTCCTTGTTTTTAATAGCTGAGCAGTATTCCATAGTGTAAATGTACCACAGTTTCTTTATCCATTCTTCTACTGAGGGACACTTAGGCTGTTTCCATGTTCTGGCTATTATGAATAAGGCCGCTATGAACATGGTTGAGCATATGTCCCTGTTGTGTGGTAGTGCATCTTCTGGGTATATTCCAAGGAGTGGAATAGCTGGGTCTTGAGGAAGCCCTATTCCCATTTTTCTGAGAAAGCGCCAGATAGATTTCCAAAGTGGTTGTGCTAGTTTGCATTCCCACCAGCAATGAAGGAGTGTTCCTCTTTCTCCACATCCTCGCCAGCATGTGGTGTCAGTTTAAAAATGGTTTCATGGTCTAAAGGCAACTGACATGTAAATAACAAGCAAAAATGGAAGTAACTGCTACCGTTCCCCAACTTCCCACTTGGGTGAGCACATGTGTATGCAGCTTTCCTTTTCATTAACATAAAAAAGAAATTGCACCAAAGATCATATAGTAAAAGAAATCGCCATATAACTCAGACTTCAACTTAAATTTCAAAGGATATTGTAAGTTTTCTGCTGGAAAGCAACAAGGCAAAACAAACAGAGGGAACAGTCTAATTAATGTACAGGAGAAGCTTCAAGAGTGGCTCAGAATTCAGCAGGAGAAATACGCCAGGTAAGTACCAGGAGAGAGTGGTCTTCAATGAGCCACTGCCCTGACAAGCACTGCCTGAATTAAAGGGAAAGGCACCAGCCAACATCAGCAGCAGACATACCCAATACTGTAAAAAGGAAGCCTTTGCCAAGTTAAGCAGTATTCTGCTACATTTCCAAAATGGCAAGTACTGCTAAGCTACCCTCAGCCAGTTTGTGTACCCCTATCAATTATCCATATATAAACATATACTGAGGAAGCAGAATAAGAAATTAGAGTATATTGTCATGAAGGTTTTATCCAAACAAAAAACATGTAAAATATTGATAATGTGTTGTTAACTGAAGAAAATGTGTCCTCTCCACCAGCTACAGTGAAACAGAGATTCAGAGTGAATATAATCAAAATATGTAACATACATGCAAGAAACTGTCTTTTAATTTAAAATGAAATTATTTTAACAAGATCACAAATAAACATTAAAAAACAGATTTTAGGATGTGATATAAGTGGCCCAAAATGACATGTAAAAATCAGAGTTTATAAAATGCTATGATATATACTGTAATTAGGAAAGACTGAAAGAGCTAGACTTAAAGAGTTTAAGTAGAAATACAGAAATCAAGAGGAAAAAGATGGATTAGAGAAAACGAAGGAAATATTTACATGAATACACTAAGGACACATTTCTACACTGTATAGAATATAAAATCATTGATTAGGATCTGATGACTATAACTCATTACACAGAACCCTAAGACTCTGTATCATTAACACTGAAGTCAAAACATGATGAAGAACTTCTACCTCAAGGACAGTGTAAGAGCAGATTCAAGGCCCTGATAAAAATGCCTCACAACTCTGCCTGACAACTCTCACAACTATGTAATGGTAACTGATGGAGAAACAGAAAGTACTGAAAGTACATTTTTACAGACACTAATAAACGTGAACATACCCAGTATAATTCAGATCTCATAACAAGTTTTACAACTTGTTTTTCAACTGAAATATGACAAGCAACGTGATGCAACATTGTGTAGCCATTATTTATGTAAACACGGCTGGTTTCTACACTGTTAGAGAAAATGTGACCCCATGCGATATTCAGATACAGTACACAGCAGCACATCAGGCTCTGTACATTGACACCTTATACCACAGGAAAAGATGTGCCTGTCAGGAATAGGCTCCAGCAAAGTCTGAGCAGAAGGTCTGAAGACAGAACCACCACAAACTTGACTGTTCCATAAGACACTCTTAGCACCACACATCACAGAAGTGAGCCCAAGCACAGCACACCCAGTGAGCCATACAGTAGCTCTGCCATACACGTGCTACAGCCAAAAAGTAAGAAGTCATTTGGCTAAGAAACCAGGCAAAGGCCACATCAGAGAGGACCAAGGCTAGCAAGCATGGCCTTAGCCAGGAAATGACAGATTTGAACTTGAGATGGCTTTCGCATTTTTAACCAGGACAAAACTGGGCTAGTAACCTGCATCCAAGGCACTGTGATGAGATGTGATGAGAAAGAAACCTGGACCAAGACAGGGGTCACAGCCTCTAGGAAACTTGGCAATGTACACCTAGTGGGAGAAGTCAAATCCATGTTTCTACCTTGAGTGATATTGTGAATGGCTATAAATCAAAAGAAACAGAGAATACGGGACACAATAAACTACTGCATCTCAGCTTGAGTAACAAGAACATCGTAAAGGAGCTGCCTAGGCACAAAGGGAGCAGGGTGTGGATGTCAGTCTTCAACGCGGCCATCATGGCACAGTAAACACATGGACAAACTAGAACGGAAAAGCACCAACAACGTGGCAAAGTACAAAGTTGAAATTACTTTTCTCTCTTCATACGCATTCCTGGCCTGGTGTGGCAGTGCATACTTGTCAGCACAGCAGTTCACAGGTGAGAGCGGGAGGATCTGGAGTTCAAGGATAACCTCAGCAACACAGCAAATTTGAGAGAAGCCTGGACTACATGAGACCTTGTCTCAAAATTAATTTCTGCATGTATAAAACTTCATAAAATTTGAGGGAAAAATAATTTGAGGTGAAAAATGTGAGCTACAAAGCTAAGGAAAATTTAGACATTTTCCAAGGTCATCTAAACCATGGGTTTTAAACTGGGTGCAGACATGAAACTGTTTTTTAAAACTCAGTCTTCTGCAGATCTACTGGTGCAGAACACTACCTCACTACCAGCAGTGTGGAAATCCACAGTGTGAGTGATTGAGCAATGACAGGTGGACGACGGGAGTAGCCCAACGTAACTACTGTGCTATCGCCTTGGGGTTATGATTGCTTTGTATATATATCGGTGATTCTTGGTAAATCACTCAGAAGCCTATACTCCTCTGTCCAGGTATTTTCAGCTTTGTGAACCAATTAGAAGTAGCATTTGCCACATCCAGGCAGAATGCATATGAATTTTCCAAAATTCTTTTTTCTTCATACGACAATGCTACATCTCACCATAAGGCTGATCCTTCAGTTTGGCTCTCAGAATGAAGAAGCCACGTGAAGCAGAATTTCAGAATACAGACCATGTGTAAGTAAGTGAGACTTAGCATCTTATATTATTTTAAGTCACTAATGTTCTGAGATTATCTGTCATTTGCAGTGACTAACAAATATGGGCAATTATACCTTGGAAAAGAGATGTGGATGCCTTTACTTGAAAATATTTTTTAAATAGTATATTTAGTTTTATTTCATGTGCTAGGTCTGAGGGTGTCAGATCCCTTGGAACTGGAATTACAGACAGTTCTGTGAGCTGCCATGTGAGTGCTGGGAATTGAATCCAGGTCCTCTGGAAATGCAGCCAGGGCTCTTAACCACTGAGCCATCTCTCCAGCCCCTACTTGAAAATATTAAGTGAATCAATATTTGTGTATGCTAGAGAAATAGTTCTAGAAGAGCTATCTACTAAAATCTGAAGATCATGAGAACTATAACATTTTAAATTGCTTATTAAAATATGCATCAATTCTATCATTGCATTTGCAAACATGGAAAAAGTAACCTCATTATTTGAATGTTTCTTCAACTCTATGAAGTACCTACTACCATTGTACTTTTATAAAAAAAAAAAAAACTAATTTTGATAATTATTATTCATAGGTATAAGCAACAGTAGCAACGCCAGGGCAAATTACTTTCCAACTGACAAGGGGCAATTAAGTTAAAGCATCCCAGGACTATCATTTTAGCTTAGGTTCGGAGGAAGTCTGATCGGTTTCCCAAACAACAAAGCTCTAGGTTAGCCTTCTCACTCACAGCCTGGGGGATATTAAACAAAAATTCGGCCACTGAGTTACAATTCCAGACCATTTTTATGACAGTATCTCACTAAATAAGTTGCCTGGGCTGGCCTTGAACCCACTGTGTTGCAAAGGCAGACTGAGTGGTGGGAGCTGTAGGCTCTAGTTTTTTGATACCACTATTATTCAAAGCTTAAAATGTCACTGCTATGTTATTTTTATAGTAAAGGCTTTCAAGTCTTCAGTGTAACTACGGGCCATACCTTATTTATCTGATCGCTGTCTTCCGGCTCCGGACTGGATGGCAATGACAGCTGAACATCATGCAGTGATCCACTTCCATCATGCTACCAGGAAAAAAAACGACAAAATAAAATATGAATACAGTGATCACAAACATTCACTTGAACTCCAATTCTCTGTAGTCAAGTACTGGAAAAGAACAAGAAAGAGATAAGGCTTCAGAAAGCTCCTCTCACTGCTGCACTAGCAAGAAAAAAGGGTGGAGGGGGGCAGGCAGAGATAGCTTCAGATAACAGGAACACTGAATGGTTAGGGTTAGAAAAGATCTATAGGGAATCTCCAGAAGACATTTAAAATTAACTCAGTTAAGAAAAGATGGAAAATGTATAATGAAAGCATGTTTAGATACAAGTTTCAGCATAAACAATTGATAGGTAAATTTAAAACCTCAACAAAGGTTGGCCATAAAAAACATTTGATTAAGTATTAGATAATCAAAAACATGTGTCACATGACTAGACATAAGATGTCTGAAAAAAGGCCTAATGGTGTTCTGTGCTGGATCAGGACAGACATAGGCAGAGGTACAGAGTAGGGAGGAGCATCAGGGCCACATGAGAGGAAGCTGGAAATGTCCTAATAAGATAATGAGGTGGTGCTACATAAACGTGCACACACAAAGGTCAAGCTGATTGTGGAGATCTCTTAAGCACTCTAATAGCTACAGAATGTACCTCAGGAAGAAACGCTGAGAAAATATTTTGTCCTTAAACACCATAGTGAAAATGAGATGATACTATTACATTCTGGACTTTGCTGAACTGACGATTTACTAGTTTAAAAAACTCCCATGTTCAAGATTCAAAGAGCCAATCTCAAGAAAGATCAGCCAGCGGAGGATGTGCCGGAGGTGAGGCTGAGGAACTGAGTCTGAGCAGTGCTGCACCACTACAACAGCTCCGAGAACGTTGCCCTCCACAGAGATGCGTGTTCAGAGTCTACACAACTGTGGATTTACCTAAACTGAGGTAGGAGTGTGTGAACGGGGTTGTGGCGGGAGGAGGGGAGGGCAGCTAAGCTATTTGTTGTATAATAAATCTATTCAGTCAGAATCTGCAATAGATAGGCCAAAGAATACGTATTTAGCAAAGCTTAACAATCAATACAGATGGCAGGTATGACTAGTAAGCATTTGCCAGATTCTTACCATTAGATAAATTACACTTCTACTAGTGGTAATATGAACACTAAGACCTGAGAAGGGAGGGAGGGAAGGAAGGGGGAGGGAGGGAAAGGGAAAGAGAGACAGAGAGTGAGAGAGTGAGAGTGCTGCACACACGCAAGCATGTGAAGAGCAGAAAACTACCCCATGTGTCATCCTCAGCAATGACATCTTTTTCTTTTGAGCTTGTCTTCCACTGGCCTGATTTTCCAGTTAGGCTAGAGATATCCTCCTGGCCTTCCCATTCTACCACACACCCGACAGTTCGAGTGAGTACTGGGGAGCAAGAGAGCGAGAAGGAGAGCAAGAGAGCTAGTGAAAATAAGAGGTGGAGGGAGAATATTGGCCAGTCAGCAAGAAAGGGAGGCTGGTTCTTTATTATTTATTTTTATTTCATCTACATTGGTATTTTAACAGCATGTAGGGCTGTGTGGCATATCCCCTGGAACAGAGGTTACAGACAGTTGCAAGCTGTCATGTAGGTGCTGGGAACTGAACTGCAGTCCTTTGGAAGATCAGCTAGTGCTCTTAACTGCTGAGTCATCTCTCCAGCCCCTGATCCTTGGTTTTCATGCAGTGTTTGACTTGACTGAGCCATCCCCCTGGCCCCAGAACAAGGAAATAAAGCATGGAGGGAGTGTTTATTTTACAACACACGTCTCAATAAGTTCATCCCTATTCCGATGACCTGGCATGTCAAAGCAGGATAAATCTTACAAAAAAGTGCATTTGAGATAAAGAGGCTCTGAAAACTTATCCTACTTCCACACATCTAAGTATCTTCCTGCCTACAGTACAAAGCACTAAAGAATGAGAGAAAACACAGTACATACTGTTTTGCAATGGCTGTGGGTGTAGCTGTGGGAAGTTATGCAGCAAGGCAAGAAAGAGAAAACCCCGTATTTCTGGGGGAAAGAAAGGAGAGAGCTCAGCCCATCTGAAAATAACAGGGATGAAAAATAACAGGAAAACAAGTTGCATCTAAATTCCTAGGTATACCGCAAGTACAACTTTGCTTGAACAGCTAATCAAAGGCTGAAAGACAGCCAAGAAATAAACTAAAACCACGCCCAGGCTCCAACTAGCTCATGCTGAACACCAAACAGATCTAGACCATAGGACAAAGGCATTGAGAAAGGAACTATGGTTTCAATCTGGAGCTTGCAGCCTAATGTTTATTAGACCTTTCCCTACTCTAAGAAACATGTGCATGCCTCTCTTGCCTTCGTCCCTCTCCCCACTGTGTGTGTGTGTGTGTGTGTGTGTGTGTGTGTGTGTGTGTGTGTGTGCATTCACTATAGAACTCAAGATGAAAAACTTCATACACAACACTAAAATACCCAAGACAATCCAAAATTACCATATACACAAACAGAAAAATGTCAACTCACACAAACACCACAGCCATAATAACATAAACTTTAGAATTAACTAGAAAAGATATATTAATAAGAGTTATAAAAAAAACTCAGCCAGGTACCATAGTACATGCCTGTAATGCCTACACTTTGGTACACAGAGGCAGTAAGATTTCTGTGAGTTCAAGACCAGTCTGGGCTACAAAGTGCGTGCAGAACAGCTCATCCCTCCTCCCCCAAAAAAGTAAAGGTGAACTTGATATAAATAGAAAAAGTATCCCTCCACAAATAAAATATACAAAGTAAAAATAATTAGTTTTTAATTTAAAGGTTCACTATCAGTACTTGAGATGACAGAGTGAATAAAAAAACAGACTGACAGAAATGGTTCACTATAATCAATGAAGAGAAAAAACAGTGACCAGGAAAAATAAATAAACAGAGTCTGCTTAGGACTGTGTGGGGGCAATAACAACAAGGTTATTTCAGTCACTGGTGTCACAGAAGAAACGGGCAAGCATGAAATGCAGAACTAAGAGCTTAAGAAATTATTCAAAGAACTGAACACACAAACTAGGTGCTGTGAAGACAGGCTTATTTCAATAGCAGAGAGACTCTCAATGGGTAGAAAGAAACACAAACTTCTAATCCTTGATGAAGATTAGAGAAAGTTACAGATAAATAAGAAAATGAAAATGTAGAGGCCAAAGTTCGTGGAGTGGAACTAAAGTGGTATTTAGGGAAAATGGTGGTTGGAAAGGCTGACCTAAATAAAAACGTGTCACACCAGTTACCAGAACATAGTAAACCAAGAATAAGCAGAGAACAGAACTAAGCAATAAGGAGCAGGAAGTAATAAGACAAACAGCAATCAATAAAACATTAACAGTTTCTTTGGCCAGGTATGGTAGTGGCTCTCTTTAATCCCAGCACTAGGAGGCAGAGAGGCAGACCAATTTCTGTAAGTTCCAGGCCAGCCATAGCTATATAGAGACCCTGTATTTAAAAAACAACAGCAGCAAAACAACAAAGAAAAACACAACACAACACAAAAAAACACTCTGTAGAAACTATGAAAGCATGTAGCACAACCCCAAAGGTAGAAGGGGATGCAGATCACAAACAGTGCTAGGGCCAGGAGTGGAAACTCAGGGTTGCTGTATCTCTTAAATGCTGAACACCAAGAGGCATCACATGCACAGCTCTACAGACACAAATCTGCAAAGTGTTATAAAATGAAGAAATTCCTCTAAAACTAGTAAGTTTTAAACTCATCTAAGATTAAACAAATGCCCTCTGTAAGTCTACAACTGCCAACAAACGTGAATTGAAATTTTAAAATTGTTGACAGTTTAAAGTGGTCAGTTCACAAGGCAAGGCTGCCCACTCTCTCCATATCTCTTCAATATAGTACTCGAAGTTCTAGCTAGAGCAATAAGACAACAAAAGGAGATCAAGGGTATCCAAATGGGAAAGGAGGAAGTCAAATTATCCCTCTTTGCAGATGATATGATAGTGTACATAAGTGACCCTCAAAACTCCACCAGAGAACTCCTACAGCTGATAAACACCTTCAGCAAATTGGCTGGATACAAAATTAACTCAAAAAAGTCTGTAGCCTTCCTATACACAAATGACAAGCTTGCAGAGGAAGAAATTAGGAAAACCACACCCTTCACATTAGCCACAAGCAATATAAAATATCTAGGAGTTACCCTAACTAAGCAAGTGAAGGACTTGTATGAAAAAAATTTCAAAACTCTGAAGAAAGAGATTGAAGATGACCTGAGAAGATGGCATGATCTTCCTTGCTCATGGATCGGGAGAATTAACATAGTAAAAATGGCCATCCTACCAAAAGCAATCTACAGATTCAATGCAATCCCTATCAAAATACCTACACAATTTTTTAAAGACATTGGAAGTTCAATTCTGAACTTCATATGGAAAAACAAAAAACCCAGAATAGCTAAAACAATCTTGTACAATAAAAGGTGCTCCGGAGGAACCTCCATACCTGATCTCAAACTGTACTATAAAGCAATAGTAATTAAAACAGCATGGTACTGGCACAGCAACAGGCTGGTTGATCAGTGGAATCGAATCGAAGACCCAGATATGAATCCACACACATATGGTCACTTGATTTTTGACAAAGAAGCCAAATCCATTCAATGGAAAAAGGATAGCATCTTCAACAAATGGTGCTGGTCTAACTGGAGGTCTATGTGTAAAAAAATGCAACTGGACCCATATTTGTCACCTTGCACAAAACTCAAATCCAAGTGGATTAAAGACCTCAACATAAACCAGAGACACTAAGCCACTTAGAAGAAAAAGTGGGAAAGAGCCTGGAACATATTGGCACAGGAGACAACTTCCTGAACAGAACACCAACGGCCCAGGCCTTAATGTCAACCATTAATAAATGGGACCTCATGAGGCTGAGAAGCTTCTGTAAGGCAGGAGACACTGTCAAGAGAACAAAGCGACAGCCTACAGACTGGGAAAAAATCTTCACCAACCCTACATCTGACAAAGGTCTAATATCCAAAATATATAAAGAACTCAAGAAATTAAACACCACCCAAACCGAATAACCCAATTGAGAAATGGGGCTTGGAACTAAACAGAGAATTCTCAACAGAGGAGTATCAAATGGCTGAGAAACACTTAAAGAAATGCTCAACCTCCTTAGTCATCAGGGAAATGCAAATCAAAACAACTCTGAAATTCCATCTTACACCCATCAGAATGGCTAAGATAAAAAATTCAAGCGACACCACATGCTGGCGAGGATGTGGGGAGAGAGGAACACTCCTTCATTGCTGGTGGGAATGCAAACTAGTACAGCCACTTTGGAAATCTATCTGGTGCTATCTCAGAAAAATGGGAATAGGGCTTCCTCAAGACCCAGCTATTCCACTCCTTGGAATATACCCAGAAGATGCTCCAGCACACAACAAGAAAATTTGCTCAACCATGTTCATAGCAGCCTTATTCATAATAGCCAGAACATGGAAACAGCCTAAGTGTCCCTCAGTAGAAGAGTGGATAAAGAAACTGTGGTACATATACACTATGGAATACTACTCAGCTATTAAAAACAAGGAATTCCCGAAATTTGTGGATAAATGGATTGAGCTAGAAATGATCATAATGAGTGAGTTAACCCAGAAGCAGAAAGAATCAAATGGTATATACTCACTTATATCTGCATACTAGCCCAAGGGGCATGTCCCACAAAAGCCTTCACTTACCAGGAAACTGGGACAGAGGGGAAGGCATCCTACTGGGACTCTAAGTGAGAGACGCATGGGAGAACAGCAGAATAAAAGGATCCAGAGGGTCCTAGAAATCTACAAGTAGAACAATATGATAGGCAGATTTGGGCCCAGGGGTCCCGCTCAAACTAAGGCACCAGCCAAGGACAATACAGGAGGTAAACTTTAAACCCCTTCCCAGATCTAGCCAATGGTCAGAATATTCTCCACAGTTGAGTGGAGAGTGTGATACGACTTTCTCACATACTCTGGTGCCTCACATTTGACCATGTCCCCTGGAGGGGGAGACCTGGTGGCACTCAGAGGAAGGACAGCAAGTAGCCAAGAAGAGACTTGATACCCTATGAGAATATATAGGGGGACGTAATGCCCCTCAGGAACAGTCATAGGGGAGGGGAATAATGGGAAAATGGGGGGGGGGGGACGAATGGGAGGATACAAGGGATGGGATAAACATTGAGATGTAACAAGAATAAATTAATAAAAAAATATAATGTAAAATAAATAAATAAATAAATAAAATGGTCAGTTCACATCCCTGATAACAAGACAAGAAATAGTGTAAGTAAAGATGACAAATCCTTAATATAATACTGAAAATAAGATTCAAAGTATCTAAACTGTAGAATATGTCATAAGGAAATGGGATGAAGTCTATGAATACAAGGCTAGTTCAGTTAGCCAAGAGGAATGTAAATCACACATACAAAAATAAAAGATCTCAGCACATGTGTCCTTATACAACACAACCATGGAAAGGAAAGCTAGGGGTAAGGAGGGAGGGAACGGAGCAGTGGAGGGTAGAAGGACAGGTAACCAAGTGAAGCAAAGAGCTTACAAAGAAGGTAGAAGAAGCCATACACTGCTGTTATTGTTTAATGACTTCATTTGTAGTATTTTTGAACATACACTATAGCCTCAAAAAAAGTTAACTTCTGTAGCTGATAAACAAAACTGTAAAACTCTTGCACTAGTCTACAAAGGTACTAAAATATCCTTAAGAATTTATTTCATATCAATACGGTTCTTTACCATCAGCCAATTTAATTTTCTTTTCCCCGACAGGGTGTCATGAAGCTCAAACTGGTCTCAAACGTGCTGCATAGCTAAGGATGACAGGAATTCCAGACATTCCTGACTCAAGCCAAGTGCTGGGATTACAGGCAAAGTGACCTCTTGCTTAATTTAATGAGGGAGTGAGAACCAAACCCAGGGCTTCCTGCATGGCAGGCAAGTACTCTACCAACTGGGCTATCTCCTCAGCTCCCAAATTAATACTAACACTGGAGGGTGTCAGGGAGACACAGGACTGTATAGACCATCCTAAGAGAATTTGAAATTAATAATTAAGTTGTTTCTACGTCTTAAATTTTTAAAAATTTTGCATTCTATCCTGGCACGGTGGTGCACACCTGTAATCCAAGGACTCAGGGAGGCAGAGGCAGGCAGATCTCTGTGAGTTTGAAGCCAGCCTGGTCTACAAAGCAAGTCCAGGAGGACAGCTAAGGCTACACAAGGAAACCCTGACTGGGGGGAGGGGGGGGGAGGAAAAAAAATCTTGCATTCTATTTTTTAAAGCCTAGCAATTTAGACTTAGAAGATCAAAGAGGAAAGGGGCTTTACTTAGATCAAAGCATAAGAGCTTAGTCATCATCAACATACTCTCCCCTTGAATTAAAACTAAGACTACTCTTCCCTTAAATAAGACACTCACAATGGCAGTATTAGCTACTTAACCTTGCCTAAGATGAAAGTATCTGGGCCAAAATTAGAAAATACCTTGAGACACATATAAACTTGAGGAAGAAGACTGAAAACATTTTATTTTTAAAGTTGGCTATGCAGGTAAAGTCACCTGTCATGAAGCCTGAAGGCCTCAGTTCAATTCCCAGGAACCACGTGGTGGAAGAAGAAAATAAACTCTCCCAAGGTATGCTTTGTCCCCTGGCTTCAACACACATAATGCTATAAATTAATCATTTAATTAACTTAATAAATAATACTAAGAAATTACTTCACCTCTGATTTTTTAAACTTCACAATATACACAATAAGGAAATAACACCTATTGATGCTGGGTACTGTTTTGAGTCTTCTGTACTCAAATACAAATACAAGCACAAAATAAGATCTAAAGCATAGCAAATGAACAAAACATAAGCAGTTCAGATAACTGGCTATCCAAATATTCTGGGCTTTTACTGAGTTTCTTCAATCCTGAATTCTAAATGCCATTATAATGCTAATGTATTCATCAGCAAATCACAAAATAAGAGCATGTGCTCAGGCTGAGAGTTGAATAGAGGGTCTTGTTCTCACTAGGCAAGAACTCTACCTCTGAGCTACATCCCCAGTCCACGCTGTATTTTATTAAAAATGACTAGATTACATCTTCTCATCTAAAAACATCAAAGGATTACTGCCAGGCAACCTTCTTCAGCTGTTCTGTTTTGGGACAGCAGGAAAGTACATTTCTGGAGTGGTACTTAGCTTCCACAAATTAAGGATTGGAAAACCTGGTAATACCATCTTACCCAGGAGGGTCTCCCATGAGTTTGCAAAAACTGGAGTCTTCCTATGAGTTCCAGAGCAGCTACAGAGGACATGAAATCTTGAAATGGTTAGCAAAAATGTCTGGCAACACTGACCAGTCTGTGCTGACAAGCATCATCAGTGATGTCAACAAAGCTGCTTTGTGTTCAGACAGGCTAGTGCCCAGTCATGGTCATGGAGGCATCTCAAGAAAGGCAGCAGAGGAAGGGGAAAGAGCTTCTTCGCATTTTCAAGAGTAGTTAGGTTGTTTGTCTGTTTGTAAATTCAAAGACATATAGACAAGCAAATCACACTGAATACAGTCCACAGTGTGAACTAACAATTTGAGTGCTACTGTCAACTGATGAAGTGTTCGAAATCTAATAATTCAAGCAACATTTGAGGATGTAAAAACTAGAGTTAAAATTTTTCAGTTTTTCAGAAGTGAGTTGATCCTAACAGATGCTTAGGGCAAGCATCTTAGACAAAAGAAAAATACCTGACATTTTTCAAAAAATGAATATTGAAATATATGGAAAAACTCATCATAATACTTTGAGAAAATACTACGTGTAACCCTATGTTTAAAGGTATCATTTAGCCTAGGTAACGCATCTCTGAATATGGACAGTCTTTCAGTAATGCCCTTCCTCCACACATTTTCAGCTAGGCATGGTAGTTCACTTCTGTAATCCTAACATCCAGGGCTAAGCTATTTCCATTCTTATCCACTCCTCTGTGTTAGTACAGTATCCTGAGCTAATGGTTTTCCTGGCGGTTTTTTGTTTTGTTTTTCCTCCTCTTACTATTTTCCAATGTTCACAAAGCTTACCCTTTAACATTTCCAATTTTGTACTCATTCTCATAAATTCCAAATGTAAACCTGCTAAGATACTGGTTGAAATTATACTAGAGATATAAACAGTGCTGCAAGGAGCTGAGATTCACGCCATACAGCTCAGATTGACTCTTCCATTGTCCACAGAGCACGTAACTCCCACCCTCTGTAACATGCATGTAATTCCCTACCCTCTGTAACACGCATGTAATTCCCACCCTCTGTAACACGCACGTAATTCCCTACCCTCTGTAACATGCCATTCTTGTTGCTATTTAACACTTGTATGTCAGCCCAAACGATAAGCTAGTCGTTCTGCTTAAACATTTAACATCTATGAATTAAATAATGGTTAAATATTCAGCTTTTCTTTAGAACAAACATTTTCTGAATTGCTTTCTTTATAAAGCATCAGAATATCACTCTATAGGCTTACTGGCTTTTTAAGGTTTTATCTACACTTGATAACTCTGTTCTTTATCATTTAGACCCTGTATTTAGAGCTTGTTAGATATGAAGTTTAAGTACACTACTATTTGCCTGTTTTTGTGAGGGGAGTGGGACATGATACACAGAATGAAGTAAACTTCCTATCACATCCAGGTACACTACATATGTAGTGGGCATGTATGCAGGCATGTACGTATGCATGCATCTGTGCACACAGTATTATAAAAAATTCTATTACATAGTCTTTATTACATGCAATGATCCTAACAATTTCTATGGTTTTGCCTAAGTAAAAAGCATATTCACTACAAACAAAGTTCGTGTCAAGACTCACACACTAAGCTTAACCTATACATTGAAGAATAATGCACTGATGTACAATCAAAAATAAGGTTCTCTTTCTTTTTAACTTCAACATTGTCATACTATTTGACATTCAATCAGTACTTAATAGAGTATGGAGAATGATAATGTAACAACAACTAAATAAACTTTAACGTAAGTAAAGTTCACATTGTGGACATCTATGTAACAGTGCAAGCAACTCAAACAAACAAACAACAATTCTCAAGTTTTCATAGTGTAAAAGGCCCTAAGATTTAGCACAACTGACACCATGATGGAAGTACCATTCAGACCTCAAGTTCCAGCACAAAGGCAGCAACCGCTGCCAGCATAAGAACAAATGCCTAATCCATCAACGCCCACTGTTCTGGTCCAGTCCCTAATGTACTAACCTTGTTCTTTGGCTTCTGTAGTTCTAGTTCTGGTTAACTTAAGTGTCTCAACCAAGGATATTATAGTTTTGGTACTTAAAAGCTCACCCTGAGAAAGGCTCAGGGCAACACTTGGTTCCCCAACACCCAGGTTGCTGCTACCCAGCTAATAAAGACTTTCTATTGGCTTGAAACTGTGTCCAAGTAGTCTTCTCTGATATATACCTCCCAACAATACTGCCCAAAGCAATTAGCAGATTCAATAAAATTCCTATCAAAATGTCAGAGATTTACTTCACCAAATTAGTAAAATCAATCCCCAAATGTATCTGGAACCACAAAGGTATCCAGATAGCCCAACTAATTTTGAGCATACCCTTTTTAGTACAAAATACCCTTTAATACATGGCTTGATGCAGCAAATCTATCTCTCCTGAGTGTAAAGAAAGTTACTGATCCTAAGAAATGTACTTGAAATTCTAGCACTCAGGATACTGAGGCAAATCGATCCTAATTTCATAGCCAGTCTGGTCCTCATAGTAAAGTTCAAGAGCACCCTGAGCTATATAATAAGATCCTGTCTCAATGAAAAAATAAACAAAAAATGGTAGCATTTACCAACAGCAGAATAACTTTCAGTACTAGAAATAAATGTAATAAAACTAAAGTAATCTATAAAATATTGCTGAAAAATTAAGACTAAATCAACTTACCAACACACCACACTCCTGGACATATAGATATTCTCAGCCATCAATTCTTCCTGAAATGTACTTACTGATTCACTGTTATTTCAATCAAAATCCCAAGAGATTTTCATATAATCTAACAAATGATTCCAAGACTTTATAGAAAAACAAGGTACTCTGAGTTCTTAGTAGGGAGGAGAGAAAACTCAGCACTGAGGACTTGCAGCAAAACAAGGCTCTGGATTCAATATGAAAGAAAAAAAGGAGGAAATAGGCACTGGAGAAAAAAAAGAAAAGATTAGAAGTGAGCATTGTCACAGAAAAACAAACAAACCAAAAAATTATCATTAAGACTAAGTCAGAAGCCAGGGTAGAAAAAACAGACTGTCATCACAGCAGGAGGAGTGTGTGCTCTGGGTCAGCCTGGAAACACAGGGAGACCCTGTCTCCAAAAGAAGAGGGGGTGAAAGGGACAGCAAGTAAAACATGGATAGGAAAAGCTAGATTCCTGGGTAACAGGAGTCTGCAGTCAGAAAGGAACGCACTGGGACTTTATTATTAATGTTTCATTTCTCAGGTTGGATATTGAGTGTCAAGCAGATTTGCATCTTTCCATATTTTCTGCAGTAGACAGTCTTTATGTGATGCTCATATATGCTTTTGTAAGCCTTTTTTTTTTTCCCCTTGGAGTGATGAGAACTGTGTGGTAACAAGTTTTACTATCTACACTATGCTCACATATTTGGTTTTGCCAAAGAAGTTAAATTCAGAAAAACGGAACTTCATATTAGTAACATTTTACTGCAGGTAGATTTGTACTCACACATGTGTATATGCTTCAAGCAAAAACGCCTGAAGCAGATTACAGAGGACTAAAGGCTGGGAGGCACCGCCACTATTGTGTTCATTATAGTCCCATAGTCTCAAGTGCAGGTTTTAAAACGATCATCAAGATGCCATAAATCATGCAATAAAACATACAGAATATTAACTTAAAATAATGCAAAAGCCTAGGTTGGAAAAACGTGTTCTATGCCAACACACACACATACACAGGCGCGCGCACGCGCGCGCACACACACACACACACACACACACACACACACACACACACACACACAAAGGTGGCCATGAGAAACACTGAGCTATACATAACAAATGAAAATACATGAAAGCAAAATTTAACAGGTAACAATTTTAAACATTTATATGGAAAGGAAGACTTTCTCCAAGCGAACTCATAAAGATGACTTTAATAAAACAGATTCCAATCACTGATAGCGTGGCCTAGTAGTAGAGCACTTGCCTAACACGGCACAAGGTGATGGGTGTGAACTCCAGCACCTTAAGAAAGTGGAACAGACTCCACTCACTTCTTGGTTTGGCCAAGAAGATAGGAGTAGGGGATGGTGGATGGTAAGAGGGTTTGAAAGCTCCCTTCATATGCTTAGCTCCACACTGTCCCTTACGGCTTTCCCAGAATATTGCATGAGGCCTTGAAGACAAAGACACTAGGGTGGGGAAATCCCTTGTTTGTTCTCACTAATTGCTTTCTGAGCCTCTGCTTATATAGCACTAATAAGAGTTCATTATTTTTTGTTTTGTTTTGTTCTTAACGAATGTCCCACGTTTTAATTTGTCTGGTTTTTCCCTTTCTTACTGTTCTCTCATGTGTTTCATACTTGGGAAATAGAGGCAAATCTCTGTGAGTTCAAGGCCAGCTTGGCCTATATACCAAAATTCCAGGAAAGCTAGAGCTACACAGAGATACCCTGCCTGCTTCCCCTCACCAAAAAAGAATATAAATGTGAAAATGTAATACATTAAAAATGCCCAGTGTTCCAGACTGAATCCAAAATGTTTTCCATGGTTTCATATTTTGCAGTAAACCATATTCTCCACCTGTGACACTATTTTAACAAGATGTGGAAGTTTTACGAGGTGCAAATGGTGGATGCAAGTCAACAGAGGTGGGCCTTCGAAGGTTAGTTTGTCTCTGGTTCTAGCATTAGCTGTCATGAGAGAAGAAGCCTCTGGCACACAATCTGCTGTCAGGATTGAACTGCCCCACCACGCTGTCGCCACCAGGGTGGACTATAATCTGCGAGCCAGGTTGTTTCTGTGGGGTATTTTGATCAAAGTGACAAAAGTAATTAATACAGATTTCTTTTTTAAACCTAAACAAAAGCAGAATTTTTATCTATGGAGATGCTATAGGCACTGCAGAGGTGTGCAGGATGGAGGAACATCTTTATCTGGTGCTGAGGGCCCACTGGCATTCATCCAACCAAAAACTGAAGACCAGCCATCTGGCAGACCTGGCCCATGTACAAGGTCAAAAGTCAGCTTTTAATTACTCAATTTCAAATATTAATAAATAATTAGTATATGGGATATTAGAAAAGACATACCAAAATAAAAGAAAAATCTTATCCTTTGAAAGAGATAAAATGCAAAAACAAAAACAAAAAGCAAAACACACCCCACCCCTCAGCAGTATTAACAAAGCAGACCAGAAGCTCTCTACTTAACGTGCATCTTGAGAGAGCAGTAACTGGTCTATATAAACAAGGAACTGAATTCAATAGAGTCTGGGATACTGAAAATGTTGCAAATGGTTGAATAAAAATATAGCTGGAATATAAAATTAGAGAAATACACAGAAAGCATGATGAGTTCTTCCAGTGTGACAATGTAAAAGAAATAAAAGATTAAGATAAGGAATTTGGAAGTCCTGGTTTCTGATTAGTAACAATTACAGAAACACAGCAGATAATAACTAAGGTCGGAACATAAGAACATATCACACTATGAGTTCCAACAGCCTAACAACTGCTGAGAAAGCAAATGTAAACCACTCACAACAAATTCACACTGAAAATCACCTTGATACTGCAGCATGTAAAGATTAGAAGATCTTTAATCTCTTAGACAGATTTTTTTTTTTTACAAAAAGGCAAAACACAATGAAAAATGGGGGCTCATAATGCAACATACTTCATAATAGCTAAAATTGGATCATAGAAAAGCAGTATCTTCCATTTTTTTCTTACTTTGATTTCAGCCACACTTTTTCCAAAATCATAAACTTAATATCAACCATATGCGAGTACAGAATAAAGAGAATTTTCTTAATGATGTAACTAAAAATGTTGTCATGTATTTATCTTGTTAGGAAATAAATTAAGGATATATTCCATTGAAATGAGGGCAGTTACCAGACAAAAGAAGATGTACTATCCAGAAAATGGTGACCCTCTGACTACCACACACACATAAGCACACAGGTACACACAGTACTTATACAAACACTATAAAATAGTATATTTAATTTAAAAATGTAAGAGACAGTTATACCAACTCTTAGATGACAGTTTTTAAATTTATTTTGCAACTAGAAAACTCTAAAGATATCCTAAAATTATTCCGCAATTTTCACCTCACAATTTTGTTTTCACTACATAAATATGAAGTCAGTTTGGTCAATGTGAACTACTGGACATTTAGAGACAGTCTTTCGGGGTCACAGCTTCACACACAGAAAGTGTTTCAAAGACAATCCCTACAATGCAGCATCAGCTATCAACTCACTGTCTTTTGTCAGTTAGCATTCTTACTTCAAATTGAACATGGTCTGTCTTACCAGCTGGTATTTGTTGGGGCTGATTTGGAGCTACTATGTGTTCAAATGTACCTGCTTGCCCCCAAGATCCTTACTGTCCTACTAGCAAATTCTTACATATTCTCCAAAATGATGTTGTGTGAACTTTGCCTCCAAAGTTAGCTCTGATTGGCTAATAAAGCTGTCTATACCAGGGCCTGGCAAAGGAGAGGTAGGCAGAGTGAAAGTTTGCAGACTTGTAGGATCACAGAAGGAAAATGAGGGCAGAGAGGGAGGAAGAGAGGAGGAGGCTGTCATGGGTTATCATAACCAGAAGCATGTGGCCAAGAGCAGCTTGTTCTCTGAGGACTGGCCTGATGGAGCAGAAGCAGCCTAAGTGGCACATGTGCAAATATCTATGGGGATTTTGGATAGAAAGCAGACAAGATAGCTTAGAGAGTTAATATATGCTCAGCCCTAGTGTTTTAAGGCTTATTTTAAATCTAACAAGTTTATGTGTCTTTTATTTATAAAATAGCAGGTTAAGGAATAACTGCTGCTGTATTAATAAACAGCATTAATTAATATTAGTAGAGTAATTAATTCTATTTACAGATATTTAATAAGCTTTATCATTTAGAGGAATATACCCTAAAACAAAAGGGATATTTAGTATATTTTAGCTATTCCCTACCCTTTTCTACCAAGTTGCACCTTTAAAATGCAGCTCATGAACAGAAAATCTTCCTCCCAGATCAGCCAATAGAGAGACAATAATGGAGTAAAGCCTATCTCTTAGTTATAGTTTATCTAATCTGGAACCTTTATGTATGGACATTTCCACTACAGAATCCTTGTATGTTTACAAGGAGTCCAAGCATCACAGATCCCACCCTCTTTTCCCAGCCTCAGCACACAAAAGCTTCTTTTCAACAAGTATTCGATAGCCACAAGTAGTCCAGAAAAGCCTATTACTAAGAGCGGTAACACCCAGAGTCAACTACTATGAGCTCGATTATACTTTCAGCCTTTACAGGGCAGATAGAAAAGGCCGGTTTTGGTGGCCAGTGGGAACTCTAAAACTTGGCCTCTGCTCATATGACACGAGGGCATACAATCCTGAGAAAGGTGACCCAGACAGCAAACTAAGAAAAGTCAGGTAGTTCTTTCTCAATTATAATTTTTAAATTTGGCTAGAATATCAACTGCAAAATTAGACTTAAAGACACATAAAAGCTACCCACAAATTAAAATTGGTATTTCATTCCTTGTTTATTTGCTAATGCTGAGTATTTTCATAAAGAAGGTACCCTTGAATCACAAGCTGAGTTTTCCTATCAGCATATCCTGTGACTCTGTTCAACATCTGGTGCTACTACAGGCTAGACTGTCTCTAAAGACAACAGGTCTTCAAAGTCTCAAACAAAAATCAAATTAATTCTATTTACCATTAAGCAGAAATTATAGAAGTTACTAATGCCCAACAGGTTTCTGATATCAGACTGTTCAATTAACAACTACAACTTCTAAATTTTCAGGAACCTTACTATGTTAAGCTTTCCTTTTCTCTAACAAGAATCTATGTTCTTTCTTCTTTTGTCTTATGGTGTTGGGGATGAATTCAAAGCATGTACTATTTATAGGTTTTGTTTAAAAAAAACAAACAAGCAACAAAAAAAACTAGACATATTAGAAACCCAAGTAACTTTTTAGAAAAGCTAATCTGTTTTCAAGTTACAAAGGTAGAGGTAGAACATTGATTACATACGCACCTGATGCAACAGGCGCTTGAGTTTCAGTAACTGTGTCTTTACAGCTGTGCAGTCCTGGACCATGTGCCGGAGGGTCATCTCATCCAGTATCACTGTGCTGTCTGGCACACCTACAAACATCTTCTGAGCCTGGAAAAAGGGCGTCCCTCCATAGCTTTCAAAATGACCCAAAGGGGATTCTCTATAAGGAGAGCCTCTGGAAGGGTGGGGAAGAAGGGAAGGAAAAGATACACAATTTAAGAAGAAAGAAAGAAAGGTTATTATTATTGCAGCAATCTTTACAACTCCTTTCCACAGTGCCTCCACACTCACCCCAGTCCTCAATGTCCCCACTGGGAAGCACAATCTGTTAGTAAAATGGTTGTCGTCTATGATTCTCTAGCCTCATCCACTTGTGGTATTTCACACACTGGCTGAATAAACGTTCCTCAAGAGCCAAAAGAAAAAGAAAATACTCTTGACAAGGCTGTAGCTGTCAGAACTGTGCTCACCCTTTCTGCACTGACTCGTCTTTGCCTTCTGACTTGGGGTGGCATCTTAAATGGCACAGCATTCTAGATGCATAGCTAGGTAACAAAGGCACATTAGTTCCCAATGTGGACATGCCTTTAGACTGTCATCTCTTCTATGCTCATCTTTAAAGCCGACGGTGCTCTTTTTCTTTCTTCTTCCTTCCTTTCTTTTCTTTCTTTCTTTTGGTTTTTCCAGACAGGGTTTCTCTGCAGAGCCTGGGCTGTCCTGGATTCGCTTTGTAGACCAGGCTGGCCTTGAACTCACAGAGAGGGCTGAGATTATAGGTGTATGCCCAGCTTCTTTGCTCTTTTCTTACAATGACCAAAAAACCATTTTTTACTAATAAAAGTTTCAGCAAGGTTTTACAGGCATCTGATGTACACCATGTATTTCCTAATTTCAAACTACAGTTTAAAAAACATAAAACCTACTCTTCCAGCCATGGGATAGAGTGCTTGACCAGCAGGCAAAAGCCCCTGGCTTGATTCTCATAAACTGCTGGTACAGTCCTATAATCCCATCACTTAGGAGGCAGAGGCCAGAGGATTAGTTAGTTGTACGTGTTTATCCTCCTTAGCTACAGAGCAAGTTTGAATTGAGGGCAGCCTAAACTACATGAGAAGCTGTCTTTATATTAAAAAAAAAAAAGCTATCTTTAAAACTTTAATTCAAGTGTGGCAAGGACATTTATGCTTGTAATCATTTTCGGGGGCAAAAGAAACAGGAGAACAAAGCCTGGGAAAAGTTCATCTCAACAACAACAACAACAACAACAACAACAAAAAGGTGGTACTTCCCTTCAGTTTCATCCTATAATAGCCATACAAAATAAGAGAAAAAGTAAGAATAATATATTTCATGGGAATGTAAAATATAATGTATTATCCAGAATTGATAGCTTAAAAATTATTGTATCCACATTATATATAATTCCAGTTATTAATGTATGACAAATATATGAAATCTGACTATCTAACACAGTATACTTAGAGAACATTTCTCCAATATGATAGCCATTGTCATATATTAGAAATAAAGCTAAATTCTGTGTATTAAATATGTACAAATCAGTGTGCTGGAGTTCAATCACCATGAAGAGAGAAATACAGTATCTGCTTAAGCTTCTAGTTTTCAACAAATAATCCCAGAAGCCTCAATATTTATTGTTAGATATTTTCACAAGATTGTTTTTCTCTGAAACTACTCATTCAAATTTCAGAACTAATGCTCTCCTAACCAAAGCAAAAAATCTTCATGAATTTTATACCACTTACTTATTAATAAGATCTTATATATTCCCATAATTCTGCTTTAATTTTCTTATCAATTTTGAGTTCTAAAATTTAAATTTTAAGATTTCAAACATCAGTAAATTAGTATGAATTTACCCGCCTATGGCTATATTCTGATGAAAAATATTTACTAGTGAAAAAATAACAAGAGTTAAAACAAAAATACAGAATAACTCAACAAGTAAGTAATAGATATGAAAATAGCTGTGTCTTCTGAGGAAATAGGCTGATACACTTGGGAGTTTTTTTTATGGTAGCAGAGGACTTAGGATAGACTGTAACATACAGTTAAAGTGTAAAATAAAAGGGAAAAAAGAAAAAAGAGTAATGGCTAAAAGTAAAAGGAGAATATTCAAAGTGGTTTATGATGCCAGAGATAGAATCTAGCTCTTCAAGCTGCTTCCCCAAACTGTGGCCTTCATAGAAACTTCTTAATCAACAGCTAATTATGCACAGTTCCCAAAGCACACTAAAAGTGCTCCTCATTTCCAACGGCACCTTCTTCTTTCAGTGGTTCCTGCGAGTCCTGCACTCATCCTGCAGCCCCTCTACTCGTCTATCTCAACAACTCCTCTTCATCTGTAGTTAGCTGACACTACTCTCTGGGGAACCGTCCTTAATGCCCTAAGGTACAACCATGGGCTGCTGTAGGCATTTTTACAGAGCCCAGTACTGTATCCTCTTACAGTACACAATACACTGGGTATGCTTTTTCATGCCTGGCAAAGTGTGTGCTTCATGAAGAAAGACTGCATTTTCATTCCTTTGATGTGCATAGGGTTTATTGTTATTACTGCTTTGGCACTGAGTAAATAAGGAGAATGGATTTTAACTCTCAGTTTGTTGTTTTAAAACTTTCATCTCTAAGATTCTAAAACTTTACAGCTGTGACATGAAAAACAAAGTACTCTTTATGGAGCTGGAGAGCTGGCTCAGTGGATAAGAGCACTTTTTGTTCTTGCAGAGGTTCGATTCCCAGCACCCACAGGTTCTCACAATCTATAACCCCAGTTCCAAGGGATCCAAGGGCACCTTCCACTCTCAGCAGGTACCAGATGCACACATAGTTCACATACATGCATACATACACACACACACACACACACACACACACACACACACACACTCACACACAGGCAACAGGGGTATGAGGAGGGTTGAGAGAACAGAAGGAAATGGGTAGGGAGGACTAACCAAAACAAAGAATAGGAAAAATCCTTAATAAAACCCACTGCTTTGTAAATGTGTGTGTGTGTGTGTGTGTGTGTGTGTGTGTGTGTGTGTTTAAATGGAGGTGCCTTGTCTGTGTATATAATGCTTCCTTAAATAATGAGTTATTACATAAAAATCTCAGTGACAGGTATAGGATGCTTCCTGGTGAGTTAGGAAGGCCCCAGAAGCTCCCAAAACAATACAGGCATTGTTCTCGTTTCCACACCATAACTAGATGTCAAGATCCTATTGCTGAACACACAGCACCTTGGTTGTAGGACAAGAAAAACAAGCTGGATGCGACCTGGAAACTTTGCCCCAGCTGGCTAGATGGGTAACTAATCAATGGACTTATCACATAGCGGATCATGCAGGCTAACATACTGACCTGTCGGAATGAGGTGCCCACTAATAGTATCATGACAGTTATGGGGTAGCTAACTGCCTTCTAATTGGAATCAAAGCCTGTTCCACAGGAGAGAATTCATGCCTGGCACAAGAAATCTGGTCAAGGACCCATGGCTGTAGCAGTCATCGAATGGAACCTATTAGGATGTTTTGCTAAACGGACATACTGTCAAACTACCTTCTAAATCTCTGCTAATAACAATAAATTAATGTTGCTCTCAGCCTTGGTCAGAGAGGCTTCTTCCTGCAGTGAGTAGCAGGCAATGCAGACTCACAGCTGGTCTACATGGGACATATACATCAACCTTGAAAAGGCTCAGAAACACTGCAGAAGAGGAGGACAGAGGAATGCAATAGCTGGAAGAGGGAGAAGAGTATTGTAAAATGCTGTCTTGTGGACATGGGATGGCATTCGCACTCAAAAATTCACAGGCACCTGCACATACCTGCACAGAATCAAACAAGTCAGTCCTCTAGTGTGGACTGGGGAGGGGATCGTGGGCTCCAGAAGCTATTTGCAACTGATGGCTGTGGTGGAGATAAAGTCCTTTTTCTTTAGTGGTTTGGCCCATGGTAAATTGTCCACATTCTAGTGGATAGCTTTACACTCACGCAAGCAGCACTTGCTGGACTCAGTGGTTATTTTAAAAAGAGGAGGAGAAGGAGGATAAAAAAGAAAGAATGAAGATGGAAAAACTGAAGGAGGGAGGGAAGGGGTAAGGAGGAAAAGAGAAGAGAGGAAAGGAAAAAGAAGGAAAGAAAAAGAAAGGAAAGGAAGTTGGGAGGGGGGAATGTTACAGGATCTAGAAGCAGATAGGAGGGGAGAACCAGGGTACGGATGACCAAGATATACTGTATACACATATGAAATTGTCAAAAGATAGATTAAAGATATTCTAAAAAATACCCTAGTTAAAAAACATACTGAACGTTACTTATTTGATGCATAAATTAATAAAAAAGGGACTTGGCAGGGAAAATACTCAGCTTTCTACAGCATGACAATCAAGTATGAACACGAGCTTCAACTGAGTTTACAGAAATGAGAGACAAATGCACGGAACTCAAGACTTTCAAGAAAAGAGTATTCATCACTAACTGAATATATTAATTAAGATCTGTCATGTAGAAAAGGCACGGTAGATTAAAGAGCCTGCCCTGGCCTCTGATTTGGATTCAAATTCTAGTTGACAATGGCTACTAAAACTATTAATTAAAATATATAGCCCTTTTAAAACAGTCATATTTTCTTCATTTTTAAATTACTTATAAAGATCTTGAGTTGGGAGTCTCAGCTATCATTTGCTATATAACACAGGCCAAGTGACACAGTTTCCATACACGTCATTTTTCTTGCCTACAAATTAATGAGAATATTAACAATAATTACTTCCCTAGGCTGGCAAAGTACATAAATCAAGTAATATGTTAAGGAGTTTAGAATATTAAACAATATATAGTAAATATTAAATAAAACTAAATTACTACCACACTATGAATCATTTCCAACTTTCTTTTGAACAGAAATGTCAAAGATGCGGTAAAGATATGGCCGCCAACAGGTTGGCTTTATAACTGTAAAGATATGGCCGCCAACAGGTTGGCTTTATAACTGTAAAGATATGGCCGCCGACAGGTTGGCTTTATAACTGTAAAGATATGGCCGCCGACAGGTTGGCTTTATAACTGTAAAGATATGGCCGCCGACAGGTTGGCTTTATAACTGTAAAGATATGGCCGCCGACAGGTTGGCTTTGTAACTGTAAAGATATGGCCGCCGACAGGTTGGCTTTGTAACTGTAAAGATATGGCCGCCGACAGGTTGGCTTTGTAACTGTAAAGATATGGCCGCCGACAGGTTGGCTTTGTAACTGTAAAGATATGGCCGCCGACAGGTTGGCTTTGTAACTGTAAAGATATGGCCGCCGACAGGTTGGCTTTGTAACTGTAAAGATATGGCCGCCGACAGGTTGGCTTTGTAACTGTAAAGATATGGCCGCCGACAGGTTGGCTTTGTAACTGTAAAGATATGGCCGCCGACAGGTTGGCTTTGTAACTGTAAAGATATGGCCGCCGACAGGTTGGCTTTGTAACTGTAAAGATATGGCCGCCGACAGGTTGGCTTTGTAACTGTAAAGATATGGCCGCCGACAGGTTGGCTTTATAACTGTAAAGATATGGCAGCCAACAGGTTGGCTTTATAACTGTAAAGATATGGCCGTCAACAGGTTGGCTTTATAACTGTGTTTGTTGCTAAACCAGCTGACTATAGCTTCAAAATAACATAAAACCTCACCAGGGAAACATTTGGAGACTGGTAGGGAAACATAGATATAAAGGGAAGGCTGGGAGGCAGCCAACATGGAAGGAAGAGAAAGGAAATATGTGGTGGAAAAATTAAAGGGAGACTGCAGAAGAGGAAGACAGTGACAGTCATGGGTTTCTGGATTGTGAGATGATATGTTTACACATGACAGGGAATGCTGGAAACCGAGAGGAGCTGTATCACTTTCCAAGAGTGAAGCTCACATCCAGGAGCAAAAAAATAAAGAGTAAGAACAGGCCCAAGGAAGAAGGAAGCTCTACGCATAACACCCACTGTCGCTCAACAGGTGTAATGCTACAGCTGCGTACAAGCCAGCAGCCCTAGACTTCTAAGAGTAGAACCAGACAATAACAGCAAGACAGAAGACCGGAGGCTCGGGGCGTGACCACAACACATGATAACTGTGTCAGTCACGGAGCCCATGGGCAGTCACAGGGTGGCAGATAAGAATTCAACTAGCAGTGATGCGGGCAATGACGAGTTACAGAAGCACAGGAGGTGAAGTAAATGCCCACCACCACCAGTACTACTTAACACTCTGCTTTTTTAAAGCACTGCTACAGATCTTGAACTTGAAGTCTCAGCTATTATTTATCAGCTATACAACACAGGGAAAGTGACACAGTTTCTTATATGTTCTATATAGAACAATTTAATATTTCTTATATAGTATCTTATATGTTCTCTCTATATATAACAATTTAATATTGTTCTATAAGTACATCCAATAAAACCAAGAGGGGGGAAAAAAAACCCAGGACTTAGAGAAGTTAGAGAAAAGAAATTCATTTAGTACTGTATTTTCCTAGAAGTTCAAATTGGATTAGAAGCAGCACTTGCCATCTAACCCACCAGCCTAATAAAACAATCACATCACTAAAGATTGTTTATTATAATTTTAAAATGAGCTTCCCAAATTATCCATCCTATTTATAACTTAGTTTCTTATTCTTCTCCACTTTTGTAATAACTTGATTATGAGGATGCACACCTTTGTACTTTACACTGGTAGGTACAGGTGTGTCTCTGAGAGCACATGAGTGGGTTATTTTTCTTTATTTTCTAAGTCATAATTTTGATTTTAAAATTAATCTTTAGTATTTTTCTAACAATTAAAAACTTTATGCATGTTTTATGGTAATAATTTTTTAATGCTAGATTTCACACAATCCTAATCAATACTCTATGATGTTATGTTATGGATACCACTGAAGTGATTCAATGAGTAAGAAAAATAATCAAACCTGATGCTCACCCACTTTGGGACTTCCTATATGAAGCTATAACAATCAAGATACTATGGAATTGCTGAACCACACACAAAAATATGAAAGGAAAGCAAGAGTCTAGAAATGGATTCATAAATGTAGTCACCTCCTCTTTTAAAAAGCAGCAAAGGCAATTCGATATTAGATGGCCTTTTGAACAAATGGAACCAAGCAACAAAACATCTACATGCAAAAGAAAAGAAATGACCTCAAATTTCACAAACTTTAATCCAAAATTAATAATAGACCTCAAAGTAAAATACACAACTATAAAATTCCTAAGAAGCAGGAAAGAACACCTAGAGGATCTCAGGTTTGCAAATGTGCTTTTAGATATAGTGTGTGTGTGTGTGTGTGTGCGCGCGCGCACACACACACACACACACACACACGTATCCCAAGAAAGATAAATTGTATACTGAAACTTTGTTTCTAATGTCATCTTCAAATTTAAAAAATGAAAAATAACATTTAGGAAATTAGAAAAGCCAGTGTAGAAGAAAATATTTCCTATACATGTATCCAATTCAGGACTAGTATCTCAAATATACAAAGAGCAATTAAAATTCAGCAAAATGAGAATAACCCAATTTAAAGATTGGCAAAGTTCTGGACACTTCAACAAAGCAGAGACACAGATGGAACAAGCATCTGAAAAATGTTCAGTATCACATCATTAGAAAACGGTGGATTAAAACACGACCCCACCACACACCGAAGGTTAACGTCCAAAGCACGGACCACCAGGCATTCCCGCTCACTGAGGGCTGGAAGAAGGCAAAGTGGCAACAAGCCACAGCAACAACAAACCCTGGAGAGGGGAGATCTGATCTGAGTATTTCTCCTTCAAACTCTTTGTGACAAGCAAAGAATGATGTGCACTTAATTCTTAATATGACAGAGAGACAACAGGAAGAGGATGGAGAAAGTGAGGGGCAGAAATAAACTGAAGTGATGATCAGAAATTTCTAAAACTTAATGAAATACTAACCCTCATATCAAGAAGCTCAACAAATTCCAGGTATACTCAGCTAAAGGAAATACCAACCTAGACATACCATAATCTATCTGTGAGAAGCTACAATCAAAGTAAATATTTTTTAAATGGCAAAAAAGATGACTCATGATGTGGAAGAAATGTTAAATAAGAGTTGAGTTCTCATCAGAAAGCCAGGGGACAAATCTAGAAAGAAAGGCTATCAACAAAGCATCTAGCAAAGTCATACTTTAAAATAAAGAGAAATTTAAAATAGAAGGCACTTCAAGAGAATAAAACCAGGACAATCTGTTGCTAGCTGCCCTTCCTTCCCAAAAGTTACAGTGACACAAGATAGTACAGTATCTTGGAGTGAGAATTCTGGAATTTTGTGTTGTTTTTGTTGTTGTTAACTTGAAAAACACAGAAATATTATAAAAATGTGCTTTCATTATAATCCCAGGTGTAGGGATAGGGGGCTGCTTCAGAATGTCCACAGCAGCTGACTATGATTTGCATCATGCTCTAGGAGAAGAATAAGGTTTTGTTTTGTTTTTGTTTTTGTTTTTTTGTTTTTGCCAGCTGCAGATAGTTTCTGTGATTGCGTGATGTTTGGAATTCTGGGAACTTTTCAGAGGGTATATAAATGCTAGAGCCCCAGATAGGAGGTCAATGGCTGTTGGTCATTTAGAGGGGTTAGTTGTGGTTTGTTAGTAGCCACAAAGAAGAAACAGAAGGAAATAAAAATTAGATTTAGGGATTTTCCTATTTCCTCTCGTCTCTGTATCCTTGTTTCTCTCCTATCTCATCTTAGGGGGTAAAGGGGGGTATAAGGAGGAAGGGGTATAAAGTGTAGGGAAAAGAAGAACCCACAAAGTAGCAAAGGTCAGCTACAGTACCTCTATAAGTTTGTCTTCAGTGATAAACATATCAAACCAGCAGATCAACAAGGAACCAAAGGACTTGGGCAACAATGTACACTAAGACCTAATAGGCATTTATAGAATATCTACAGATATTAAATTAGTAATAAAAATTTTGCCACAAAAAGTCCAGGTCTGATTAAAAATCAGTAACATCCTTTCACAAACTCTTCCCTTAACTATTAGAGAAGGGAAGCTTCCCAATTCATTGTAAATGGTCCTATAACCAAAACTAAATCCACTTCAAAAAACTAAATTAGTATTTAAGAGTAGATACATAAAAATCCATAGCAAATAGAAATGTAAAAATTACATAATATAAGCAACTGAACTGTTCAAGAAATAAATGGCTGGTTAAGAAAGTCAACGTGACATACTGTAGTAACAGGGTAACAGGAAGGGAAAGGCATCTCAATGGATACTGAAAAAAACATTCGATAAAACACAGTATAGCACCATGAGAAAAATACTCAACAAAACCTGAATAGAAGGAATGTCTTCTAATTAATAAAGGAAGTTTGAGAGGAGAAAAGAAAAAAAAAAGCAACAAAATACATAATTCCACTCTTGACAGTAGTAGATGGATGTTTTACCTCAAATATCAGAAACAAGACCTAACTGTTGGCTCTTGCTACTTCTATTCAACACCATGCCAAAAGCTGTAGCCATGGCAATTTTGAAAGAAAGAAAATGATACAGATTGAAAAAGAAAAATTAAAACTATTTGTTCTCAGATGACATAAAGTTTGTATAAAAAAACAAAGAGCTGAGGAAAAAGTTTATAAGAATAATTTGCATAACAATGAAGTTAATCATGGCTGATTCAAAACTTACAATAAAGGAGGACAGTGAGCCAAGGGGCCACAATTTTTATAAAGTCCACACAGCAGGATCAATAAAGAGAAGCGGATGCAGCTAAATGACCCAAGACCCGAAACAGTGACTTAAAAAGACTTCATTCAGAAGTGACAACAAAGCGTGAGAACAAAGACACACGCCACCTCCAAACAGTGAAATACTAGGAGTCCTGGAAAATAAGACCTTTCCCTATAAAAATGCTACTGGAAAAGAAATGCATCTAGTTGAGAGCTGGATTTCAGCTACAATTACTAGAACAACCACAAGGAGGAGAAGGCTATAACTCCGTTAGGGTAGAGAGAATTCTATATGGCTTTGGGGAAAGGGAACTAATGGGAGGTAACAGGAGTGGACCATTAAGCTGAGGTAAAAGAAAACAGCAGTATTGCAATGAGAAAATCAGAGAACATCCAGAGCAGTAGCTCTGAACCGGAAGTGTCCAAGCAGGCCTAATTGATTGGTTAGGCACAATGCTATAATGAACTATGATGTCAATGGTGGTTAAGAACCAAGAGAAAGGGAACCAGTACTCACCAAGTTAGCGAATAGAAAGGAGTTTCTGTACACTTAAAGCTCAAAGGTAAAATGAACCAGTCAACCTATAAGCCTCAGCATTATCAGTGAGCTCAGCCACTCCTTAGAAAACTCAACGCTAAGTGAGTCAAATTAGCAAGTCTTATCTGTGCATCTCTCCCCCTCGCCAAAACCTCTAGGAACTGACAATTCTTAACTACAAGTGCTTTCAAGTATATAAACTCTGAGGAAGGATTTGTGATCACGTTTTGGAGAAATGTTCTATGTTATCTTTAACTTCTGCAAAATTACAATTTATAGAAACAAACAGGTATAATGCAGCCACCATTTAAACAAATAACTTAATCTGTTCACTCTTACATTTATCTAACCAAAGAGCTCTCTTCCGCACCTGTTGATATATAGGGAGTTACAGTTTATGGTGCTGGACTTTTGGGGGGTGTTTTTTCTAACTTTTCTGGTAGATGAGTATACTCAGCCTCGGCTGGACCACTTCTAAGGACAGAAACAATTACCTCCATGTTACTCATCCCTTTTCTAATAATCTGAGTAACATATGTATATATATGTATATGTGTATATATATGTATATACACAGAGAATGTGTGTGTGGGTGTGTGTGTGTGTTCCAAATCAACAAGAAATCCAGCTATGGTAAACCTGAAGAGTGGTTCTCTGAAAATCCCAAATTACCACCCAACCTTCTACACCTGCCCTTGCACCAGGCTGAATGTTCACTACCCTCCTTCAGATACTACACTAATTCTCTGAAGTCTCTAGTCAGATACATAGGATTGACTCAAAAGCAACATCATTTATTCTGTAGTAGCCTAGGTAAAACACACAAACAAAAACAGCTGCTGCACATTCATGGACACCCCTTTTCTGCCCCTTTATTAGACACTCATTAGCACAACAGGGACACTACATTGTAAGTACCACACGCTTCCTTCTCCACAGACTCCAAATACTATTTATATGTGTATAAACGGCACAGACACAACAGTCTTTCCCCAGATGAATGTAAAGATATCTTCTATTAGGCTGTACCAATGCAGAATTCTTCTGTCATCATTACCAATCCACAACTTTCACCTCTTATACTCTCTCCAAATTCCTATCAGCTTAAGACCTTAGAGTACTGTACAATATATAGGCTACCAATTGAGTATCTTTTAAGTGAATGGACAAATTTTTAAAGAAAGCATTTGTTATGGTTTGAATATGACATGTGTCCCAAAGATTCATTTTTGAGTGTTTGACCCCGTATGGTGATGATGTTCTGGGAGGCTGAAGAATGTATGGGAGGGGGTTGGTAGAAATGAGGCACTGAGGCCGAGCTTTTGAAGGTTACACCTGGCAGTCAGTTCCGCCTCGCTCTCTGCTCCCTGACCTGCAGTGAAATGAGGAACCCCTGCCACACATTCCTAACACCACGAGCTGTTTCATCATGCCTCCCCTGCCACGACGGACTCAAGCTCTGAAACTGAGTCAGAACAAACCCGTCCTCTCTGTTAGCTGCTTCTGTTAGGTGTTGTGGTTAACAGTGAAGCAAAAGTGACTGATACTGAAATGCTGTTAAACCTGCCTTAATTTCATTGATTTTTATTATTTTTATCTTTTTTATTAATTTATTCAGATTACATCTCAATTTTATCCCCCTGCTTGTCTCCTCTCGTTCCTCCCTCCCTCCCTCTTTCACCCTATTCCCATCCCCTAGGTCCGAATTTCACTTATTATAAACACATATCTGAGACTAGAGAAGCACAGCCACCGTCAATAGTAATGACCACGATCTTTATGCCAGGCTCTTCCTGACAGGATCGACTCTACACCATCCCCATCAATGCCACACTGCCTACAAGTGCCGCATGCATTCTTCCATCCCACCTCATTTACATCCTTCCATTTCTTTACTCAAACAGAAAGTCTTAATATATATATTTAGTCAGAAGAACATAAGAAGAGGAGTTAAGAGAATGCCTGGGACTCTTCTTAACATTCACACATGAGCGCTCCCTCTGTATTTGCCCTGTACAGTGAATAATCCAGGAGAAACAAACGCTCCATCTTATGCACTGTGTATCTGGTAACAACATGTCAAGCTGTGATCTTTGCTTTGGCTACAAGCAGCCTTAGCAACAATTCTGCTCTTGCTTTAAGGGGCACAGAGGACCAAATGTATTTCTTCCATTCTTCACCTCAGTTTATTATTCATACAACAATATGCTAAAGGATAAACATAAACTCCTTGTGAATAAGAGTTTTTTAATTAAGTTAGAAAAACAAAACAAAACATGCTACTGTTAGCCACAAACCAGGTACAGCACACACACACCTTTATCCTAGCCCATATGCACTTACAGAACTATGTTTTTAACCCTGCTCACAAATGGCTGGCCAAAGGCTGAAGTGTGCACAAGGTTACATAAACTTATTCGCAAAGCTAGTCTAGCGTGGGAGCAGCTCTGGTTCAGGTGTGAATGGCAGTGAGCCCATTCTACTACACAGTCTGATCAACTTCACATGATCCTGTACTTCAGAACGGAAAGTACTTCTAGTGTCATATACATCTTTTAGCAGTATTTGTGGAATTTTGCACTTTTAGCTTATAAGCCAAATAAAACCAATAACAGTTACTTTGTACAATATTATTTTTAAAAATTATAAAGTAACAAAGTCAACATTTCCAAATGAGTACCCCTTAAAGTCATATCACAACTTAAAAGTCCTTATCGTAGATGCAATTTGTAAATCTGTGCTAAAGCTCCTGAAAAAGATTTCAGCTAAGAAAAAATTAGTTATTATAACAACTGTACATCACATGTAACCTGAACTGGTTTTGGCATCTTGAAAACCAGGCAACACTGGCTTGGAGACAGAGCTGTTAGTGAGGTTAGGCAGAGGACAGAGGGGAAGGCGCAGTTAGAAGAGACTCACCTGCTCAAGTCACTTTTCCCGTGGTGGTGGTAGTGGTCAGGATGGCTAAGGTGGTAATGGTCCTGTCCACTCCACCTCTGGGGTGGTCTTTTCCAAAATCCGTCCTGCGACTGTCGTGCATTTCTGTCTGATCGGTCAAAGCGGTTCATATTGTCACACTCCACTGGGCAGATGAAAAAGCAACAGACTATAAATATGTGCACACTCTATAAAAAGTTAACTACTTAATGGCCTGATAATTAAATGCTGCTGAGAGTATTTTTTTTTTAATTCTAAAAGTATCAGCCATGCATGCTAACCAACCACAAGTTTTCCAAAAGAAACCAGTTCTTATATATCGAATATAAGTGGCTTTATATAGCGAAGCTGAAATGAACTCTAACACTTCTGTTCCAGCCACTTTAGCTGTTGAACTGTTTTAAAACAAGGAAAAACTTCCCTGAAATCAACATTACGTATTTCAAATACAAACAATCAGAATAGGCAAGTGTAGATCTTAAGAACAGCACAGGACCCACGCTTAAAAATGAGTGCCTCAATTAAGTTTCTCAGCCTCAAAACATCATAGACCATCATGTTTTTAAATAAAGCTCACACTTTTAAACAGTAAGCTACTCCCATCTGCTGCGACAGAGCTGGTTCAGAAAGTCTGAAATGCTACCGAAAACAAAGCCAGTGCTTTGTAACAACAAACAGTCCACTCCTGGAAGCCAAACACCACGAAAACTCGACAAAAATCCCTGAAGCACACAGGCTTCTTCACTCACCCAAATGCACTGCTCTCACATCTCTGAGCACCTTCTGAGAAAGCTACTTGGTACAAGGGAGACATTGTGCTGCCGGCTGCCTACTCAGACATAGTTGCACACAAGGCGCCGCTGAGACAGGCCTTCCTTCCTGCTCCACTCCCAGCCCTCCCTGTGGGAAGCAAGCCCAGCCTGCCCTGTGACTCCATCTTCGCTCAGTGCTTACATAGCTACTGAGTTAGGACTGTTACTAAAAATACTTCTAAACACTAACCCAAGCCATGGAACAGGAAGGGCTTCTCCAGCCCAAGAACTAAATGAAAAAGTTCACAATTTCTTGTGATTAAAAACTTCCATGTCAGTGTAATCGTGATTTTTTTTTTTTAATTGACTTATTTTAAGTGCCTGTTATCATTAACCAGAAGCTTGGCTTTGAAATTCTCGAATTGTCTCATCTTCACAGAATATTAAAAGGCTTCCCATTTATAAAAGGATGATGCAGGAAAAAACAAAAGCAAACAGCTTAAGCACCGCTGTAAGAACACGGAAGCTCTGTGTGCATTCATGAGAAATCAGTGAGGACTGATATGTAGTTTTCTTTCATTGTAGATTCAGCTTTTAAACGATAGTCTTAACACATGAAATGACTTCCAATAATTTTTTATTATGTTTTTGTTAAAATCAAACAGAATTTAAGTTCAGCTATAGAAAACCTAAGGATAATAAAAGCACAATGAAGACTTTGTTGAAAATAGCAGTAGAAATGAGGTGGCAAGGGGAAAATTCAAAAATGAACCTTAACTTTTAAAGCTTATTTCAGTTGAGTCCCTTGGGTGCCGTCCCCAGCAAGCTCTCAGGTGCTTGCAGCCGGGTGCACTGAGTCCCAGAGCATTTCACAAATTTCCAGGACCAAAGGGATTGATGTTGTTATCAGAATGTCCTGCTACAGCCTTAGAGTAAAGATCAGCACAGCACAACAAGCAACAAGAAGCACACGAAGCAGGCAAGCCAGCTGAGTATGAGCGCAATTACGTCACACAAGTCACTTTGGTGAACAGACTGCAACTGAGGGATCTCTACTGAAACCTGAACTCAATCCCAATGGAGGGTCAGCAGGACAGACAAACATCTGCTGTGGCTGCAAACGATTCAAGTTCAAATTTAGACATAACTTCTCAGGACGATCTTGACTCTCCTGGGAGTGCTGTTCCTATACCCCCTCAGGCATCCGTGCATCAAGCACGTCTTTAAAAACTCTGGAAACTAGCTAAGATGGTGATATTAAAACATTAGTGGTGGTTTCCTAGGGAAAAATTAAGTTAGTCCTTGACAGACTAAAAGATACAAAATAGAAAAGAAAGTGAAAATAATAAAATCACAAGACAGAGATCAATAAAAACCTGATTCTAGGGTCTAGCAGACAACAGCACAGTAAGACTTTATGGGGAAAGTAAACCCCACTGACTGTGTGATGCTGTAAGGTTGACGGTGCCTGTGGTAAACCTCCAAGTAAAGGTAAAGGCACAACAAAAGCTACCTCAACTCAAAAATACTAAAGCTAAGATGCTGACACAAAGCCAGACCATGTGGTGACTCTAACCACCACTGGAATGCTGTTCTAGAGAGCAGCTTCCTGCCTTCTGAAGATGGTCTCTAGTTCAAAGGGCAGAAGGCAGCTTGTTTTAGTTCCAGTACTGTAAGAGACAGGTAATCAGGGCTTTAGGCCATGGAGAAGGAAAAGGATCTAACGTAGCTAACAAGATATGTGATATGAGTGTGGCTATGTCATGCTGGGTGTCATTTTTCCTGGTTTGATAAAGGAACAAAACATGATACCCAATGTATCCTAGGCTTTTCTCTTACATTACAACTTTCAAGTCCTAAGAGAGATAAAGATGACACGGGTAGTAATTGTATAAGTAACTGGCTCAGAGACAGGATGACACTATGACCCACAAAGCGTGAGGAGGATGTACTTTACAGGAGGTCTTACACTATCAAGAAAGTTTTCAACTGCAATTTAATTTTAAAAAAAGAAAAAATCATGTAAGTAAAAAAATCATGAACTGAATTACCTAACACAGTACTGGTATAAAAAGATAATTTTCTAGAAAAAATACAAGGAACTAGAAGCAAGCAGGAATAAGATAAACCTCACATATCTGAATACAAAGTGTAGCAAAAATGTGACCTTATGGGTTTGAACATAAGACAAGTATAATTTAGTCAGCAATAGAACTTTGTGTGGGAGTCAGGAAGTGGTTAGAAAAACAGCTTTTCAACAAAGTCCAAAGTCTGAACAGAGTGGCTAAAATGATTAACAGTGTAGAGATGGTATTCACTAAGACAACCCCCTAACCTGCAGATTATCCTCTGATGTGTCAAGTGCCAGGTGTGTTTGTGAGTAATGGAGGCTGGCCTTTAGAATTTCCTAAACAAGAGGAAAAGGCAACACAGCTGCGCTTTTGACATACCAGAAATATTAATAAACACCCTACAACAGAAGAAGGCATCCTACAACAGAAAGAACCAATCACAAACATCCCTTAGCCTTCCAAAAGAAATTCAGATCGCAAAAGTGTTTCCTTATGAAATTCGTTGGTCTATTAATTCAGGTCAAGGTTAAAAAAAGAACAGCATGCAAAATTAAGACAATCTCTCACTAAGCACAATCCTTTCTTCCAAATCACAACTCAAACCCACATGTTTCTCGATCTGCTGCCTACAGTTCCATGCCTCTTTGACTTCCCTCTGACGCACCTCTCCCTCTGACCTGCTGCCATTGCTTTTAAACTAGACAAAGGCCTCTTAAGTACAGTACCTGATAAACCTAAGCAGGACAGGGAAAATGGTATAGTCTGGTCTTCTTCTCTGCTTAGAAGCATAGCTAAATACTTTGAAAGGACTAAATGGCATCAGAAAAACCCAAGGGAAATCTGGGATAGCTCTTAGGAATCACAGTCTAGTGCTAACAGATCTGTATCAACCAGTTCATAATTAAAAGATACTACATGCAAAAACAAAGATTCAAAACAATGTAAAACATGTAACAGTGGTTTAGGAACCTATGGTAGGAGCCAGGCACGGTAGTACATACCTTTAATCCCAGTACTCAGGAGGAAGAGGCAGGTAAATCTCCGAGACTTCAAGATCAGCCTGGTCTACACATAGTGATAAGCCAACCAAGGCTACACAGTTAGACCCTATCTGAAAGAACAAAATCAAATAAACAAAAACCTAGAATGAAGTGCAGAAGAAAGAGGGTATGGGAATTTTTTTCTGATTAAGTCTTTCCTACAAACACAAACTGAGCTCTGGTTTAGGCATGCAATGAAAAGGTGGGGGTGAGGTGACAAATAAATTCGCTGCAGGCACCAGGGACAGATGAACACTATCAGAAAGCATTCGCAAGATTCTAAAACAAATACTACCTGACCTTCCTCATACTCTATGGAGAGACAGAGAACAAGAGAGGGGGTGGGAGGCGGGGGTAACGAGAGCGAGCATGAGAGCGAGAGCCACCAAAGCTTAAAGATCTGGGATAAAAATGAAAAACCAAACACACACACACACACACACACACACACACACACACACAAATGAGGCTCAGAATAAAATAACATTCTCCACAGAAGACAGATGTTCTACCTCAGCACATAGAGGATGGATGTTGGGATCTCTAAAACACCTTTATTTTACAAAGACAGAAGAACAACTACCCCAGAGAGACAGGGAGAGAGAAACAAAACTGGATAATTAATAAAAGTGTTCTTGGAGGAAGTAGAGCACTTCACTGCCTATTTTACTTTAAATTTCTACAAAAGCTTTTCAAAAAACAAAGGCACATTGCAAATGTTTGTTTTATTTTTACTAAACTATTACTTTATTGTAATGAACTCCCTAACAGAAACCATCACACAGTCACTCAAACACACACTTGTCCAGCCCAAACTCTATGCACCTTGATGAACTTCTATACAGTAAGAATAGCCATTCAGAAGCCATGGAGCGTAACGTGGAGATTTTTCCCTTTCACTATGAATTACTTTTTTGTGCATTTATCCAACCACACACACAAACACAATGACAGAGTTAAAATTAGAAACACTTTACTTATCTTCTTTCTTGACTGGTGTTTTTTTTTTTTTAATTTATTATTATGTATACAGTGTTCTGACTGCATGTACACCTGCAGGCCAAAAGACAGCATCAGATCACATTATAGATGGTTGTGAGCCACCATGTGGTTGCTAGGAATTGAACTCAGGACCTTTGGAAGAGCAAGCAGTGTTCTTAATCACTGAGCCATCTCTCCAGCCCTTGACTCATGTTCTTTCACCTGTGTTCTGGCCTTCCACATCACCTAACATCACCCTTTCTCAGCCTCCTTTACAAATCTTATAGCACTAACAGCTAAAAGTATGCAAATGTTTTACCTGCAAGTGATCAAATGTTCTATTAATATAAACTAAACATCATCCTAAACTTCATTACTGTTACTTACTCATCCAAGAATCACCAGAACACTCAGAAATGGATGTCTCCAAATCCTAGAGTGTAACTGTTCAACAATTAAGACAGCCGACATTCTTCCCCCCAGCTAGCACATATGCCACACTCAGAGAAAAAGACTTGTACACAGATGCAATGATCAGATAAGCACTTTCTTCATGACTGTCTCCTTCAAGAAACTAGAGTGATGGCTCAATAGGAAAAATTGTTACTCTGCAAACAAGAGGCCCAGACTTCAGAACCCTCACATAGTCACATACAAAAGAGGACTTGGTCATAGGTGCCTTGTGCCCCTAGCACAAGGTGGGTGGAGACAAGAAGATCCTGGGTTCAATGACCAGCTGGTCTAGGCAAAACGCGAACATCAAATTCAGAGAAGAGACTTTGTCTCAAACACGAAGGTGGTGAACAACAGACGAACACATGCATTGTTAATCTCTGTATTCACACACACACAGGAAAGGACACCTCCACATACACGCTGTATACAAACAACGTCCAACTCATACACAGTAATGTTTTTTTAAGTAAAGAAACACATGTTCTTAATGAGGTCATGGTAACCCTAACCAGACCAAATCCAAATGGAAGGACTCCCTGATACACCTGTCTTCTTTGGGGCCACAGATGCCAATAATACTGGCAGAACTAGTTTAAGTTGAAACACCTGAGGGCTCAGAGAACCAACGCAACTTCTTCTCCAACTTGTACAACATCCTCAAATAGAGAGAAGCTAAGAAGCACTAAAGTCAACAGTCAACAATGGGAAAAGATCCCTAACCCACCAGTCGTCCCAACATTATCACCAGCCAAAAAGATCTAAAAAGTATCTTCCACCTTTGTGAAGTAGTAAACATAAATACTACTTTATTTTGGGTGCTGACAGAAAGAACTAAGTTTAGGCTCACACTGCTTTCTTCGGTGTTCTTTCAATTCAAACTAGCCAATATTTGTTCATTTTCTTCGAGGGAATCATCTGTGCCTTATGTGGAATGTGACTGGAGTTCCTGCCTTCCTCTGAATACGCAATGAAGACCTTACATAGCTGCAATCTCTCTGACACGAGGATAACTAGGCTGAGTTCTTAGACTGGTTTGATCTGTGCTTCATATGCAAGCTCAGAAAGGGAATAAAATTTCCAAGAAGTTGTAGTAACTTGTCAAAGTGTCAGCACTACCTACACTGTGACTTGTCCCAAGGAGGGAAACCCCTCACCTCTCACTACCAGCCTAGAAAGAAAAAGAAAAACAAGCATGCTGCATGTCCTGCACCACTAAGTCTTCTGCTGTGTGCGTGGCCATTTTCAATGGTTTACATTTCATTTTCTCTTTGTGCTCCAGAGGAGTGAGTGTGTGGCACTATGATCTCCCAGGTCACTAACTCAGATTTCACAACTATGATTTTGGTAACCTACTGATCTGTTTTAGTGTTGTGGGGAATCCTATTCCATACAGCTCTGGACAGCAGTGGGTGCAACCACATCTCCCTTGGGCCCTCATTATCATCTTCCTGTACTACCTAAGGCTGGCAATTCAGCTTTCTGCTCCTCCTGGCGTTGGCCATCATTTTTCTTTCTTGGGGCTGGAAGTCCATTATGATTGCAGAAGTACTACCCCAAGTGCCAAGAGCACACAGGAAGTCTAAGTCTCTACTCTTGTGGCAGCAATGAACAATGCCCTCAGCACTTCACTTTAACAAATTTATAAATGCAAGCTCAGTCATGGCCTACAGAGCTTCTTGCTGTGAATGTTTCAGAGGGGCAGGCTAGGTTATAATGCTTGCTCTCATCAGCAGAACATGGTTAAATGAACGTCCTGATTCTAAGCCATAAGATGTGAGTTTCTGCTTACCCCATTTATTTCTGGTATTTATCATAAGAATAACCAGCCCCAGCTACTGCAGATCCTAAAATAACAAACCCCTCAGTAATCTGCAGTCTCATAGGCAATACTATTATCCCAGGTAATTCAAGATCCATGAATCAGGGAAATAAACACATGCTCATTCTTTAGACTGTAACAGAGCACCTTTTCAGGGAATTAAAAAAGAAAATAAGGAGTCCAACCAACGTCAGTATGACTGATGTGGTGAGAAGAAAGCGCACTCAGAACAAATATACTCAGCTTCCAAAAAATACTCACACTGTTCTAGCACCATAAAAAGGGATTCATCCTTTGCAATTAGGGAAACCTAAGACACTACACAAATGTTTCCTGACAAGGAATCCTGAGATCTCTGGAGCCATTCTTCCCAGAGCAGCCAGGCTGCCAGTTCATCCCCACTCCCAAGGTGTCTCTGGCTCCCTTACTAGTTCCCAAAACAGAAACCATGGCTATGCTGTGCCACCAGAGACAAAGAATCGAGGGCACTTCTGCACATGGATTACCTATGGCCCTACTTGGTTGGTTACTGGGATGAACATAAGAGTCAAAGGGTGGTATGGTTGATTCAGAAAGTGATTACTTTCCCAGAACTGATCTTAAAGCAGTTATCAAATTAATACCTATATTCTTCTCCTAAACAAGTGTTTCTCTAAATGTATTTTTTTATTCAAAATGAAGCAAAGTGAGGAAAAATTGGACATTTACACACACACACACACACACACACACACACACACACACACACACACACACACACACCCTACTACTTGTTTAGGTAAAGGTATACAATGTTGCTGAATCATACAGAATTATATTTAAGACCCACATAATCAGGTTTTAATCATGTAACTTACAAGTAAACCTATCTTACACCAGTAAAAACTGATTCTCAGTCTAAAGGCTCCCCTGAGAGTATCTTACAATTATCACACAGGCTCCAACCCACTCCCTCACATATGTGCATCTGGAACTTAACTTACCATTTTCAAGAGGTGTGTCCTCCGGCAAATCCACATCCAGCATAAGGTCATCATCCTCAAGGTCACATGATTCAAGATTATTCAGAATGTCCTGTAGACAAAAGCAGCAAAAGCACTATGACCTCACTCAGGGGACACACATATAGCCATTCATTCTGAAAGGATCATAATAGAATAACAGATTTATTCATCATTTGTACTGTAAGAGTAAAGCAGTTCTAATATTCAAAACAATTTTTAAAAATCCATCTGCACTATACTTTGAATTTTGGATGCCCTCTCCTGAAGAGGAAAATAGCAAGATGCAGGTGATACAAAGGGGGAAATGAGGGAAAAGAAGGAAAGATCTTTAACTTAGGAGAGGAAAGGGAGGATAATACAGAAGTGATGAAGAGGGGGGCAAATAACATTAGGCATGTTAGAAAATGACATGGGAAATCATTATTTTATATTTACCTAAATATATGTATAAAACATATAAGTACATATGTGTATATACATTATGTAGTTTAGGTGAAGGTACACCCCTTGGAGTGATTAATACTCCCTGCAAGAGCCATAGCTAATGAAACCCCAGTACCAGGCATAAGAAGCCTTCGTTGGTCAAGAGTCTAAGAGACTCCCAAAACAACCAAGCTACTGTTTTTGCCCTTGGTCCTGGGCTGACTAAGAAAACAAACTGAGTAAGTCAATGAGCATCACCCCTCCATGGCTTCTGCTTCATTTCCTGCCTCTGGATTCCTGCCCCGCTTGAGGGCCTGCCCTACTATCATGAACCGTATCGTGATGTGGAACTCTAACAAAATAAACCCTTTCCTCCCCAAGTTGCTTTGGTCAAGGTGTTGTTGTATCAGAGCAATAGAAAGCCCGAACTAAGACACTATTAGAAGGTACTTTGTGGAGAAAAATAATGATCAAGAGGAGCTCACAGAACTTGCCAGGCATGGTGCCGCGCGCCTTTAATCCCAGCACTCAGGAGGCAGAGGCAGGCAGATCTCTGTGAGTCTGAGGCCAGCCTGGTCTACAAAGCAAGTCCAGGACAGCCAAGGCTACACAGAGAGACCCTGTTTCGAAAAACCAAAATAATAATAATAATAATAATAATAAGAGGAGCTCACAGGCCCTAGATATAAACATTATTCTGCTAGATGAACATAGGATCAAACCACCCTCTAAATGCATCTCTAGACCCATAGGTTAGTGCCACTCTCAGACCTCCTGAGATTAGTTTCTTTATAGCGTAGACAGTTCTCAAAACAGTAACTCACAGCTGGCTAAAGTGCACAGAGCACGTGTTTGCAGTGCTCGATTACAATGAGCCACCTGTACCACACCACACCTTGCAGGGCTCAGGGCCACTGCAGAAGAAGGGCAGAAACAACTAAAGCCAGAGATAGATAGGACTCCCATGACACTGTCTCCTGACCTGACAGGCCCACTGCACTCATGAGGTCGCAGCCTCTGTAGTGTCTGCACAATGCCTGCATAAGATCAAGCCAGTCAGTATTCTAGCATGGGCTGAGAATGAACTCATGAGCTCCCACCCCTAACTGAGGCGCTTTTAACAGTTAGTAGCTTCTGGGACAAGAAAGAACTGTTTTCTTTAAGGGTGTGGCCTATGCTTGGTTACATGACCCAGTGGATTAGCTGACATCCAAGAGTTTATGGGTAGCATAAATCAGACATGGTGAGTTATTTTAAGGGGGGAAAAAAGAGGAGACAATTTGGGGGTGATAAGGAACTTGTATCTAAGAGAAGTTAAGAGGAAGAGTAGTGGAGAGTAATTGTGATCAGAATACACTGTATAAAAATCCTCAGAATGAGCCGGGGGTGGTGGCACACACCTTTAATCCCAGCACTCATGAGGCAGAGGCAGGCAGATCCCTGTGAGTTCGAGGCCTGGTCTACAAAGTGAGTCCAGGACAGCCAGTACTGTTATACAGAGAAGCCCTGTCTTAAAAAAGCAAACAAAAACAAAAACAAAAAACAATTCTTCAGAATATAAGAATTATGGGACTTAAGACTCAGCAGTGTAGACAAAGGCAAAAGCCAATCATCATACTGTCAATAATGACTAGCACTTTGATATGCCTACATTTTAGAATAACTTAACAAGCATAGGTATAGACATGACAAAAGTGTTTATCTAAATTACAAGAAGAGATGTGCACTAGGATGGTTGCTATAGCAATCTATAGTTGTAAAATTTTAGAAATGATCCTGATGTTTATTATTATGTTCATCAGTAACTGAATAAATAATATATATCTACAAAATAATGTAGTATATGGTGGTATAAAATAACAGGAATATACACATGAAGTGACACAAAATAGTTTAAGAAAAACAGCAGCAAATGAACCTTAACACTACGACAAATCAACTTAACTACCAAAGGGAAATGAGAACTAAAAGAAACAAGCCAAGGAAACTTGGAAAGCAGTACTTCAGTTATATACTATTAAGAACAAAGCTGCAAAGAAGAGTATAACCCATGCATGCACACAAATAGATACATATATACAATTATAGCATACACTATAATCCCAATGCACACATATTGTGGTATAGAGCCAGGTTTCTCAGCTTCTGAGAAGAATTAAAAAGTAGGAAGTGGAAAAGACTAGAATGAACCCCGTGCCAGTGGGTGGAGTCGAAGGCACCACTACGAACAACTGGGTAACAAAAACTACAATTCCTAACTACTTTAATGTGATACTTAAAATCAATGACATGCAACAAGCCCGCCTAGGCCCTAGTGTGGGTTTCTAAATCCATTTCTACATTTTTTTTTTCCTTAGAGAAGTGAAGGTTCTACAAGATGAATACCTAGAGTATCTTCTGGTGCAGAAACAAGGAGTGCCCAAAGGTACTGAAGCATTCAGAAGATGCAGGCGCTGGCATGCAGGCACCCTATTGTTAGCAAATGCAATCTGAATAATGAGCAATGCTGCTGAAATGCAGGGTAAGTGCCTATCAGTCCATAATGACACAAATCGTCTGAGGTGGACAGGAAAGGGGAACAGCTCGTCATTACAGCAAAACTCCAGTTAATAAAGAATCAGTAAATGTGACATGCACTCTTGGTGACTGGCCCTTGGCAAGACAGCCTTGTGGGTACACAGAGGAAGGGGATGCAGGCTATCCTGCTGAGACCTAATAGGCTGTGACCAGTCAGTGCCGTAGGAGGGCCTCCTATCAGAGGTCTATGGAGGGAGAAGAGGGCAGAAGAGAGAGGGATGGTGGGAACAGAAGATAAGAGCAAGGGGATAACAATCGGGATGTAATGTAAATAAATTACAACAAATAAAATATACATTTGAAAAAGGAGAATCAGTAAATCCTAACTCTGGGAAAGATGAATGTCTGCACCTTCTCAACGTATCTGCACAAAATAAAAAGAAACATAAGTCTGCATTTGAAAAGCCTGGTGGGCATTACTTCATCATCTGGAGAAAGTACCAAAGCCAAAAACCAAGCACTTCCTGATGGGCATGCAAAGGGCTCATTATCATTTCTTTGGCATTCTTGCCACAAAAGCATAACCACAATCTCATTATGAGAAGGACATATGCTGGAGAATATTCTAAAAACAAAGGAACAAAGAAGAAGGAGGGAAAAAAAGCATTAGATGAGCTAAGGAGGCAGAACTAGCAAATAGATGAGGGGCTGGAATGGAGTCTGGACATCAGATGTTGGCCACAACACTGGTAAATTTTTTAAAAGGTGTGAATCTGAGTTAGGGCTAAATTCAGCTTACATTCCTGGTTCATACCTATGTCAACTATGGCACTATGGCAATGCAGTATATTAACCTTAGGAGTACTGATGTGCCAAAGGTATACAGTAACACTGCATAAATTCAGACTTAAATCTAAAATTAATCCAAAACAAAACCAAAACTGAAGCTGTGTCCTATATACCGATTCCTGTCCCCCTCATGTATATAGCAAACTTTAATAACCACTAATCACTGTGCCAAATAATGAGCATTTAAGAAAGTAAGAAACTTTTGACGGCAGGAAATTTTTATTCAAATAGATATCATGCTTTCCAAGGATTGAAAACAGGAAAAAAGCTAGTGTTACCAGCTTGACAGGTAAAATGCTTACTGCTAAGCCCAATGATCTAAGCTTGATACCAGAGACATACATGGTAGAAGAGAACTGACTTCTGAAAATTATTCTCTGACCACATGAGCGTGCATGTGTGTATGTACACGCACACACACACACACCAAAAAAGTAATGAAAACTTAAAATCCCTTTGTTGCCAGGCATGGTGGTGCACGCCTTTAATACCAGCACTCGGGAGGCAGAGACAGACAGGTCACTGTGAGTTTGAGGCCAGTCTGGTCTACAAAGCAAGTCCAGGACAGCCAAGGCTACACAGAGAAATCCTGTCAGGAAGAAAGGAGGAGGCGGAGGAAGAGGAGGGGGGAAGGAGAAGGAGGAGGAAGAAAATAAGAAAAAGAAGGAGGAGGAAGAAGAAGAGGAGGAGGAGGAGGAGGAGGAGGAGGAGGAGGAGGAGGAAGAAGAAGAAGAAGAAGAAGAAGAAGAAGAAGAAGAAGAAGAAGAAGAAGAAGAAGAAGAAGAAGGAGAAGAAGAAGATCCCTTTGTTCTTTATGCAAAACAACTTCAGAGCTCAGAAACGCATCCAAGTAACTTGCCATGCGGCGTGAACTATAGGTTCTAAGTTATGAGACACTAACTGAAGGTAAGATCAAAATGTGAGATTCTGCTTGGTGGTCTAATGTTCTTCGGCTATTTCTCGTTGCGTCAAATTTTAAAAGAAGGCACATCAGGCAATGGTGCACGCAACCTGTAATCCAAGCACTAGAGAGGCAGAGACAGGCGGATCTCTGTGAGATCAAGGCCAGCCTGGACTACAAAGCGATTCCAGGATAGTCAAGGCTACACAGTGAAACCTTGCCTGGAAAAGGACAACAAGAGGAGGAAGAGGAGGAAGAGGCAGCTCCACAAACCACCTTTCAATCTCTGCCTCCTTGCAACCCAAGGCAAGGTACTGAGTTCACAGGTTCTAAGAACAGACTGCCTGACTTAACCAAGAGAGCAACAAAAAACTAATGTAATGCCACCTAAATGCCCTAGAAATGGAAGAGTTTGGAGGCAATATGCCCTGCCCTTTGCTTTACAACAAACAAAGAGGGCAGCCTGAGCTGTTGCCCACTCAGAATAGAGCAGCAACTCTGACAACTCTTAAAAGCTATCCAGTTTGTGGGAAACATTCAGCCTTACAGCTTCAGTGCCCTCTCGAACAATCTTCAGTACCTGCCTAATGCGGTCTAGAGAAGCCACGTCTTCTCAGTCTTAGTAACCATGCATCTACGATAGGGACAACAGCTACCCAATGGGAACATTGAAATGAACACTGTGCTTTTTGCTAACAAATTACTTTTAAGTTTGTCCTTATTTGTCACACAGCCTTTTGCCTGGAGGTTTAAACAGTACATCAACTCTGCATGTATAAAACAAATATTCCAAAAACTACCGTGCTCAATATTATGTATATACAAGGAGTGTATATGAACATTGAAACAAATATTAATAAAATATTTACTACTGTATCAGTCTCACTCTGTTTAGAACATGATTTGCAAGTATCTGCAAGTTCATCTTGGGATATTAGGTTTTCGTTGCCTTCCTAGCTCATTTCCCTAGCTTCATCCCTAGCTCTTTTCTACCTTACACTATACTCAGCTAGGCTGCTATTCCTCCTCAAGATTGATGGTACCCACACACTACTACACATGCTCCCCCTATGCTAACATGCTCACCTTCATAGTTTCCTCAGCCAAAAGATCAACTCTGTACATACTCTGCAAATTTTCATTCCAATGTCACTTCCTTTTTAAAACAACTTCATTCTCAGGCTGGAGAGATGGCTCAGCAGTTAAGAGCACTGTCTGCTCTTCCAGCAACCACACGGAAGCTCATAGCCATCTATACTGGGATCTGATGCCCTCTTCTGTCATGCAGGTGAACATGGAGTTAGAGCACTCATATACAAACAATAAATAAAATTTCATTTTCATATTCTCTCTCTCTCCCTCCCTCCCTCCTTCCCTGTTCCCCCTCCCTCTCTCTCCTCCCTCAACACAGACATACACTATATGAAGTCCTCATGCACACTAGTAATAGTCTATGACCTTTAAATCCAAACTGTGACTGTCTGTTTATATGGTACTAGAATCTGAACTCATCGAGGATAAAGATAAATTTATCCATTGATATCTTCAGAACTTAACAGTATTCCTGCAAAATAGTAGAAAGTCAAAATTAATTAAACTTTAGATTACAATATAGCTAATGTATTATAGCACTCATTATCATTAAGTGAAAATATAAGTATATTTAAAAGGTCAAAATAAACTATATTAGTAAGTTTAAGCCAATTCAAAAATAAACTACTAGGACAAAAAAGAACTTCTGCTAATAATTCAATATGGAAAAACATCTGCTGAGATACACAGGTTGTTTCCTGTCACTGTATCACCACATCTGTAGCAACTACACAAACAGATCCTTCTATCCTCTCACGTTCTGTGATTCTCTATCAGGCCACAGCTGGAGAGATCAAGATGAGTTTGAAATTCTCATTTACCTATTTTAAGACTGTCTCAACTTTCTGTAAGCTGTCCCCGCACCTTCCCAGCTACACTGGCAAGGCATTTTTAGTTACTTGCAGCATGCTATTATGACACGTGATACCTTAGAAACTCACTTTCTAAAGAGGCTATGTCACAATATGCATGGAAAATACTGAGCAGCAATAAACAGTAGCTGCAGTTGAGGGGCTCTTTTTATCTTTTAATTGAGTGGCAATATTTATGGGGCCTTTTGTGGCATTTATTTCAATAATCATTTAATGAGATTGTAGAGCTTAAAACAAGCAACGAGTAACAATAAAATGCTAACCATGTTCAAGACAAAAAGTAGAAACTAGAAACAAGAGATTCAAAGTGACCAGAATGCCTAAAGTAATAATTGAGAGGAGCCCAGAGAGTGGAAAGCCAATGGCAGATCCCACATCCAAGGCTGGGGAAGCCAACAGGAAAACAACAAGTCTACCCAGCAAGTCCACATGATTTGGCAGAATGAACAGAAGCAGAAATGTTACTCGTAATTTCTAAAACTGAGGAGGTGATGTTTTCCATTTGTATAATCAAACAAGCATGAATTCAGCCAACTGCATCCCCGCTAACCATTTTCCAAACTGTCTTTTCCTCTACGTCTTCACTCACCACCACCTTAATACAAGCCACGGCCACCTCTCCCTTCCACTATTCTTCATGTCTTCCAATTCAATCTTTCACACAGAACATTTTTAAATGTTCCTTACCAGTAAAGTCCTCCTGTGATGCACCACACCTCTTGAGATGATGTCTGCCTTCCATCCTCAGCTAACCTTCTCTGGACAAACCCTCAAAGACACAACCACATATGTCTCCTAAATAATTCTGAACCTTAGAGGGACGAGAGAGAGGAAAGGAGCAGAGTGCATTGTCAGAGTACAGACCACTGCTGGCTTGGAAGACAGAAGGCAGGTAGAAGCCAAAGAATGAATCTAAAAACTGCAATGTGCAAGGAAATGGGTTCCCCTAGAGGGTCCAAAAATGATGCGTCCTTATGTACCCTGACTTTAGGTCAGTTAGATACACTGGATTTCCAGACTCCAAAATGGTAAGATAAATTTGTGCTGTTTGGGGCTGAGATTACGGGCAGCTCAGTGCACTTCCCAAAGATACTCAAAGCCCTGAGTGGCAGACCCATCATTTTTTTTTTAAAAAATACAATTGTGTGTTGTTTTAAACTACTAACTTGGGATAATTTGTTACAGCAACAAAAGAAAATTAATATTCCAACAGGTTTGTGTGTTTTTCATTAAACCTGACTCGGATTACAAAAAAAAAGCAACAAATCAATCTGAAAGTCTACCATCACTTAATAAGATTGCTTTACATTAAAGGGCAATTCCGTTCTCCATTTCTAAAGTATCACAAAAATTAAACCTTATATTACATTTTTTCAAATAAGCAATAATATTTCCCCTTGGAGGTTTTAAAAGATGTCACCTAAATCATTAAGAATGAGCTGATCCCAGATTTTTACAAATCCTTCCATAAAGAGGACACTAAGGCAATCTAATTTAAATTCCCTAACCATCACAGTTTATAGTAAATTTTTATTTTAACTGGTATTTCAGAAACTGACATTTCTAGCTTTGTGAACACTTGCAGACCTACACATCCATATTAATCACATGACATGATCTAAGAGCTTAGGACACACAGGGGCAGTCCATGTGCTTATTCAGGTCACTTGTTTTGAATTCATAGCAGACACATGTGAGGATGGTGGGATATATCTGTAGTTTACTAAGATGTCCTAGAGTATCTCCACAGTACTCCACCTTCCTCAGACTGCGTCTTCCCCTTGGATCAGGAAAGAGTAATATCGAAGTGCATGGTGGTGTACACCTTTAGTCTCAGCACCTGGGAGGCAGAGGCAAGCGAGCCTCTGAGTCTAAAGTCAGCCTGGTGTACATAGAGTTCCAGGACAGACAGGCCTGACTGAAAAAGAAGCAAAGAAAAACCCAGGAGCCACTACACTGTTCTAAAGTACAGTGTGGTGACTTGTTGCTTTCCATCTGTTAGACTCAAGCATATTAGTCAAGAGACACACTCATGGATTTTAACATGTGTACATTCTAAACTCTGTGGAGGGGGCCTTTTGTCAGCTGCGATAGAGAACTTCTAAAAACATCAAGTCCTAAATGGGTTCCTGCTGCCATCTACCGGACAAAATGATGATAAGCACTTCAATTATACATTTAAAAGACCTATAAATAAGGAGCACAATGATGTATTACACTGTAACCTTAAAATAAACTGTAACCTTGATCTAATCAGATGAAAATACTCTGTAAATTGCATATACAAACATCTCTCCCTATATCTGTGAAACTTAAAAGCCCCTAATAACAGCATCTGTTTTCTCCATATCCCAGGCATATGAGCATAGAGTTATGCTGCCTGAAATCCCATTAGAATGTTATGTATTTACAAACCAATTTGATTTATGAGGATTTCTATTTTATAACCTAGATAATAACACTGAGACATTTTACTTGTAATGTTTTATAAAGAGACATGCACTAATGCCTGGTAGCACTTCTAGTTCCCTTTCCAGACATAGGAAAATTACATTTCCTATCCCTTTAGTATTAAGTGGTACCACAGACAACCTGATTATCAGGTTAGGAGTGAAAGCACCTAGTGCCGCCTGCAGGCCAAATTAAATATTGCAAGAGTATGACTCTCAATACTGTCTTCTATCATGGTAACAAGGCTTCAAGGACAAGGTCAAGCCCAAAGCCAAAGCAGCTTAGGTCACTACAGACAACTGTCCCAGAGAGCTGCCCAGACCAATGAGAGACTTTGTTAAGAATAAAAGCCAAACCATCCACTGTATTAAGCCACACTGAACTGGTGATAGAATGATACATCAGCACAGTCAAACCAAGGATTTGTCAACAGCTTATTCTTGGTCATGGAGCAATTTACTCATCAATTTTCCACCCTGTCTGTGAAACACAGATAGATGTCAAGCACCATCCCTGACATCCCTTCATCAAGAGGCACTTCTCAATTGGCAACTACAAATGTCTTCAAAGCCATGTTCTTAACCTGACCAATGTACATAAATATACATAAATGCCTTTATGTATAAGAAGTTGCGTGTGTGTGTGTGTGTGTGTGTGTGTGTGTGTGTGTGTGTGTGTTTAAGTCAGATGTCATATACTCTGGGTGTTTTAGTTAAACATTTTATAGACAGGCATGGGTTCCTATTTCTCAAACAAGAAAGTTGATTTCTAGGTTTAATATATTTATCAGCGTCATTGTGTCTCTGTTTAATGCAGTAGAACAGGCACACAAATCCATACATACTATGCTGTTCATTTCGGAGGACTCATAGCTGCCAACAGGATGGACGCTGCCAATGGGTTCCAGGCCCTCTTCATCCCACATGTATGTTCCATCAGAGCTGTCAGACGGAGAGAGTTCAAATGAAGACCCAGCTCTGTAATCCGTATCTGGTGAAATCAAGTTATTTCCGGAGGTATGCTTTGTACATTCACTCCTGTCTTCAAATGATTTTAAAATAAAGAAAAAAACATGAATTTATAAAACACAGTCATTTCTCATTTCCAAAACATAAGCTCTAATAATCCAATATATTATAACAGAATTTGGTTCAAAAACCTATAACAGTAGCATTTTCCTAAATCCTAAATATTTTAAAAAGGAGGCAAAGTTTTAAAAATAAGCTGCTGAAGCATTTTGTAGTAAACAAAGCTCACTTTATGATGTTGTTTACACCCTCACGTTCCTTTACTATGTCCCAATACTGAAGTTTAGGCACTGCTCAGGAAACTTCCTCTCTGCAGGCTACTTAACCTCATCAGTGTGTCCTTAAAGATAACTGGTTCAGAACATCCTCCATTGTATAAGGCCTCAGACAAGCGGGAGGATAGCACATCACTCTGTGAGACCCTTGCCTAGGCATGCCTTTATGCACTCCCTTCTGTGTTCTTCCTCAGGGTATCTGAACAAATAACATTCACCCTGTACTGAGTACCAATATAGCCCCATCTAAGAAGATATGTTTAATAGGCACTCCCTCTCCTCAGCAGCATAAGCAAACAACGCTTCAGTGAGCGTCACCATAAGGACTAACAAACACCTTACCTAGGATTGAAAACATTCAACTAAGCATGCTTATGCTATCTGATGATGCTTGACATAGCTTTACTCTTAGCGGACTGCAATGCTGGCGACAGTGAATGGTGTCCTTTAATGCCACGCCTCTGCCAGGCAGAGTGGGGAAAGCCATCTGGGAAGTACGACCCGCGCTATGTAGGGACTGGCTTGCATATGACAGGTGCAAAGAGGCACGGCACGCAGAGCTGGACTGACTATCCCAGACAAGATGAAACCAGGACCAAAACAAGCCACAGCCTGATGCCCTGCCCCACTCATCTAAACTGAGCCCTCTCGGTCAAACAGCATCCGGGATTCTATCGGAAGACAGACTAAACGTTGGCTCTAATATAATCACTAGGGGATGCACACAAATTAAGGATATTTACCAGAGACACTTATATCTATCCATTCATCGGGTTTACTGAAGATCTGTTCGTTTTCCTTAGGAGAATCAAATATATCCTTTGATGGTCCATTGTCATGCTTCTCTTCTTTGAGAGTAATTTCCTCTGGAGTTATTCTGGTTCTGTTGGAGTCCTCTAAGTCTATAAAGTCATCACTGAAATCTTCACTTAGATCATTCTTATCAGACGATGACAAAGAGGACAAAGAAATATCATCCACATCATCACTCAGGTACCTAATTTTAGAATCCTGCTTCATAGTCTGATCATTGTCTGTTCGGTAACTTTCATTTTCAATTAGTTCTTGGTCCTTACCAGTAGAGCTGTCCGTGGCTGAAATGATACCTTCCTCCTCTACACACATGTCAGCAGGTGGGTTTTTATTACTATCAACTGTCATAGTCCCAGAAAATGGAGGTCGGCTAGATTTCAGTAGAGAGGGATGAACCATCCTATAGCCCAATGAGGAAGACACACCTGGGCCATTTGATAAAGCCAGTTTCTTTCCACCGGAAGCATAAGGCCTATTAAAACCAAACCCCAAGTGTTCGTTCCCATTGAGTACTTCCGACTGCCGGGAACTTCTCGCCAGCATACCTGACCGGAGAGGCACTCGAGCGGGTAGCTGTTGGTTCTGATAAGGCTTTGTAAGGTCAACAGCTCTGTTGAAGGAATGTGATCGGGTTATAGATGAAGGTGGAAGGAAGGAATTCTGAATGGAATGTGAAAAACTTTGTGACCTTACCATTTTTTCACAAGTGATAGCTTTAGTATTGTCTGGGGACTGTGCTAAGCTTTCTCCGGAACTGCTTCTGCTGGCGCAGGAGCTCACTCTTGGCTTCTGCATGCTACCAGCAGGCCGGTTCCCGTAAAACGTATTCAAATGCGACTTTGCAGTGACCGAAGAATATGAAGTCCTTCCTAGTAATGTGCCTTTGAATTTACCCAAATTAGAAGGTCCAGAAAAAGATTTCTGATTTACCTCCTCTGCAGATGACACAAACATGGTTGATGGTCTTGCTAACTTGGATGTGAAGAAGGAAGCACTTTTCAAACCTCCCTCTATCCCATCCCTATCAAGCGTTCCTGGAGCAGGAGCATGCTGTCCAGGGTCAACTAGTCTGTCGTGTGTGCTCTGAGTATTATTAAGTTCTGCTGTATTTTGTGAACCAAGTTGGTATTTATTTGTTTTTCTCCAATTAAATGAATGGGACAACGAACAATCAGAGCCATTATTTTTGATGTAATTCTTGACGTTGCTACTCTTGGAAGTCCCTAATAAAGTCACAGTGGCCCCACTTGGCATTGGTTGCAGTGCACTTCTCACAGACTTCGTTCCATACTTTGGCAGCTTGGAACCCAAAAATGTCTTGATTTGTGTTTTTTCTTCCATGGGCTATAAGGTGCATTGGTTCTTAAAACTTGACAGAATCTGAGGAGGGAAATAAAGATTAACATTTATAAATAAGTTTAATAACAAGGACATATATTTATTAATTACATGTAGAAAATTATGATTCCTACACAAAATAAGTAAAACAAAAAATTAATTTAGTCTTGACATTGTTAATAAACATAGTACATCAAGAATGAAAAACTGAACTGTTTTGTAGACCTGTGCTTAGTGGCGGCTACTTTGAGCCATTAATGTATCAAAAGGACTGCAAATTCCAATTAGATTCTGCAGTAGTATCAAGATCAAGTACCCCTGTGTGCCCTACTTACTAAAAGAACAGCAGACCACCCATGCCAGACAACTGCTTTTCCCATTTGTATAGTGGCCTTTGCCATAAAACACACTCCCATACTCACAAACACTTTTTTAAAATAGCTATAAGGAAATTGGTAACTAAAGTACAGCATATATCATGGTCATTTTCCAATTGCTAAACAATACATAATAAAGATTCCATCATCTATGTCAGAGGCAAAGCTAAAACATCTCCTTTCTGCAGAAGTAGACTGAGGCGATAATTCTAGTCTTTTACTTCTCCGTGCCTCACTTTCCATCTCAAATAAGCACAATTCATGTTATTTTCCAACAGCTTCTAACGAGGAGCTCAAACTCCATACACATTGTCACTACAAAGTGCTTCAGGGTCTGCCAACTAGAAGGGGAAAAATGTTAGAATCTGAATGCACTTTTTCCTACAGTAGTATTTATAAAGTTCTAAGTATACAAATAATTGCAGAACAAATGGTGTCAGTCAGCTTGAACTGTTGTTTTAGAATGAAATGATTCTGATGTCTCACATAAATTTTCTAACCCTGCATATCTTTGTGAGCCCTGTCATTTCACTAGTATATAAACAACTTTCTTTCTGAATGTCGAAGAAACTTTCTTAGTCAGGCATAGTGGTACATGCTTGTAATGCCAGAACTCAGGGAGGCAGAGGCAGGCAGGTCTCTGTAGAGTTCAAGGCTAGCCTGGTCTACACAGTGAGTTCCAGGACAGCCAAGGGTACACAGAGAATCCTGTCTCAAAAAAAAAAAAAGAGAAGGAGAGAAGGAAGGAAGGAAAGAAAGAAAAGAAAAAATGAAAGAAGCTTTCTTCTACATTTGCTCATATCTCTGAAATAACAAGCGCTGTGACTCTGCCTCATTTCGGTAACCATGCTGCCTTTGATGCATGTTACATGATACGTCTTTTAGAAGTGCAATTGCCAACAATTTGAAAAAGCTCATATTGGCTACATCATCTAATGATATAATTTGTGAGATACTCTAATAAATACTGTTTCTGAGCTTTAGTGGGGAATTAAGAATGGCTGCCACAGAGCTCGGGAATATCTGTGATTCCCTGAGTTCATTTCTGTATTTTTTTTAAAGTTATGGCAAAGTTACTGAATTAGCACGGTGCAGTTCAAAAAATTTCAAAATTGTATAAGATATTTTTTGGAAGACTAGTAAGTCAAAGTCAAGAGGTTGCAAAGCAATCTACAGCTGGATAAAACCTGGGAAGCAGGAGCAAATGTAATAATGCATGTACACAGTAGTGCCATATTTGTTAATATCCATATTTATGGGGTGATAGATTTTACTCATATCCCAAGGCTAGATCAAGATTCTAAAACCTAAAATACTGTCCATAAACCACCAATGATGATTTGGATTCACATCTGACTTCAGGGTTGGTGCAGACTGCGTTCATGACAAAGGAATGAAGTGTACTGGGAGGCATGCTGCCTGTGGGGACAAGCGTGAAGGCAGGGAGACGGCAGAGGCCACTGTTACCTCAGGAGCATGAACACTGAAGGCCCAGTGGTAAGTTCTGCAGGGAAACAGTCAACCTGCCCCTTTGAAAACTCCTTTCATATCCATTACCTTAACCTCTCAGATGCCACCTACTCACCTTCTTTATTTAGTATTGCAAATAGCTTTTCAGAAGGTTACAAATTGCCTGAATTTTAGGAAAACTTTATCTACTTAGCTAAGGGGCAATTAACTGAACAACAATGCTAATGAAACAAGCATAAGCCGTCATGTCACATCTGAAACTTGCTTTCACATTCAGACTCCACATCATTATTTAAATGCTTTGTCCGTTTGCTTTTAAATTCGTAGTATTCAGTTACTTCCCCTCACATCCTCTTTGCCCAGGGCTCCCGGCTGTCATATGTAACATACGCTGACTCAAAGGCTTGATTATGGCGATTAAATAAAAAAGGAACCGTCCTTAAAACTGTACATTTCACTCCAGGTTCTGCATGGTTCTAAAAGAACACATGACGTTCGATACAAAGCCCCACTATTATGTCAGCTAGACCTTTTCTGTGCTACTACAACTTAGTTTTTAGTCAAATGGAAGCAAGCTTGCAAAAGTTAGGCTCAGGGAATCTGTGATACAGCAACATCCATCATCTTAGTCAGTGTAAAGTCAAAGGGTATTACTTGCTAAATTTTTAATTACAAGGGCAGCGAGAACACTAGCATAGAAAGTGGAATCCAAAGCTCTCCTGCCCAAACAATAAACATATTTCCTTCCAAATATTATCAGTGTTTAGGTATGCAGACTAACTGTGGAATGTGCAAAAGGCCTTAATATGCTACAGGCCAGGAAAAGAAGCTGGTGCCACTGCTGGTATAATGGCCAAGCCTATTAATACCTTTGTAGCTACCTGAATAAGTACATTCAGACTTTTTAAGCACTGGTGCTTATCAAATCACAACTTGCAACAGTTTAATATTGTGGTCTGTATCGGGCCTGCTAGAACAAAGTTCCCTAAATTAGATTAAATGAGCAGTAAAGTCAAGGCCACAAAATGCCAAGTGTAGAAAGGAAGAGTAACTTGAGTGACTTTAACACCAATGGATGGTTACTGGGATGTGAATTCACCAATGCACACAGCACTGTAGATTTGATCTCACGTACGTTACCCCACAAAGTTTGGTCTATTCATTCCCGATAATAAATACCTAAATAGGAAATATTCTGTAAAGATGATGTGATGGTTAATCTTGACTGTTACTCTGATAAAGTGTGTAATCACTGAAGAGACGCACTGCCAGCAAGGATGTTTCTACCACAGATTAGCTGAAGGGGTGAGACTCACCCGCAGAGTAAACAGGACCTTCTAGTAGCTCTGACATAGAGAGCCACGGGAAGGACAGCGCTGCCTGCCGACCTTCGCTTCTCCCTGAGCAAGTGTGCACAGCATTGCTGCTGCTGTTACCTGACATCAAACTCCGGCTTCTTCAGCCTTCCACACTAGACCTAGTAACGAGGCCCTCCAAGAGCTTCCAGGACTTCTGCACTGGACTGAAACGACTAAAGAACCCCGCTGTGAGGGCTGAGCAGTCAGTCACAGATTTCCAAGCCTCTCCAGCATAAAGACAATCACTGTTGGACTACGCAATCCCTATCATGCAATCCAGCCTAGTAAATCTTTTTAAAATGCACACATATATATACGTGTGTGTGTGTGTGTGTGTGTGTTGAGACACAATTTCTCTGTATAGACTTGGCTGTCCTAGACTTGCTTTGTAGACCAGGCTGGCTTCGAACCTGAACTCACAGAGACCCACCTGGCTCTGCCTGGTAGAATGTTAGGGCACAGGCATGAGCCTCCGCAACCTGCTACATATGTGTGTGTGCGTGTATATTCTGTTCATTCCATTTCCCTGCCAAATTCAGACAGAGATACACAGGAATTTTATTTGCATAGAAAATTCATTTTAGTGCTTTAGACAGGCTCCAACACAGCGAAAGAACACTTAAAGTGAAATTAATCCTCATCCTATTATGAATGAAAGGAAATACTGAAAGTCCCCTATGAAAGACCCTTGCCTATGAGACAATCTGAAGCTACTCAGGTCTCCAGGCCTATCACACCTGCTGGTTTAAAAGAAAGCTTAGGAACAGAAAAAATTCTAAGCAACACCAGATAGACCCAGTAAAATCTAGAATGAGAAAATCTTCCACAAGAGAAAGGACTCAGATTTTTCCACAACAGATGAAGAGGGATTATTGTAAACTCAGAATAAACACATTAACCAAATGAGATGGTATAGAACTCAAAAAGATCCCTAATTTAAACAAATTCCCAGTAACAGAATTCTTTTGACCTTCAGGAAAATTAAAGAAAGACTAAGATTTTACACTCTAAGAATGAAAGGTTGATTTGCAGCCTAGGCTGGCCTTGAACCTGTAATTGTCAGCTGCTCAATCAGATATAAAATTTTAATTTAGACAAAGTAGAGCTACTTTCTGGAGCTAAAAAAAAAAAAAAAAAAAAAAAAAAAGCGGTATAAGTTATTCTCTTCATAATTTTACCCAAAGTGAACCGAGGGAAGACTGAGATACCTGCAACAGTCTCTGCATGCCAATCACTGCATAAACACACTCCCAAGCATGAGGCAGCACCTAGACATGAGTACATAGTACATAAGTATATAACTACTTTAACTTGTGCTCAAGCAAAGGGTGACCAGGTTAAACTATGGTCACCTTCTGAATTTTCTTTTCTTCTTCTTCTTCTTCTTCTTCTTCTTCTTCTTCTTCTTCTTCTTCTTCTTCTTCTTCTTCTTCTTCTTCTTCTTCTTTTTTTCTTCTTTTTTAGACATGGTTTCTCTGTACAGTCCTGGCTATCCCGGACTCACTTTGTAAAACTGGCTAGCCTCTAACTCACGGGAGATCTGCCTACCTCTGCCTCCCAAGTGCTGGGACTACAGGCGTGCACCACCACTCCCCAGCCACCTTCTGAATTTTCAAACGCTGCTTGACAACACATGGTTTTTAGCCTAACATTATGGAATTTGGGGTAAGATATCTTATTTTGTAGTTTAATGTATTCTCCAAATCCCTGGAGGCAAAGGAAGCAAGAAACTAAGAAACCAAGGATGTTCTCTAGAAATTCTGCACATCTAAGTTCCACACCTAAGGGAATAAGTCATAGGGAATAAGTCCCTAAAAATATACAATCAGCAACATTCTCTTTTCCGGCAGAATTCCTACACGTTTCTCCAAACACCAGTAAAATGTTCATCTTATCACTGTTCACGTCTTTTGCTTTTTCCTGGGCATTCTGGATATGCCATTACTCTTCACAGTACACACAAGTATCATACTCACAGAGAGAACGGTCCAGCAGAGACCACACATTACAGCGCACACACAAATACAAAGAACACTATAAACAGGAGGTATAAGAGCATACACTGAAAACTAAATCCAATGGAGGGATTAAAAAGTTAAGAGGATTTTTGAGACTTCTATGGGCAGTACAGATGGTCATCAGCCCAAGGTTATTTCAGCAGCCACTTACATATGATTTGGAGGAGTTCTAGGACTCACCCACATGTGTTTGCACGTATAGTCTCTTGTGCCCAGAATATACAACTCTTCACCTTTCTCACACTCTTCATAGCACTAAGGTACCTCTGCATAGGTTAAATAATCAAGCTATGTTACAGTCTTCCGTATTTCAGCTCTTCCATGATAGGTACCCTCTTGCTTAATAATTTATTTGAATTCACAGTCTCAATTTCTACTCACGCCAAGTTACCTCATTTCTCTCCCTCCTCCCATTTTTCTAAGAAGAAACAAACTTCATGGCACAACACACTTCTAGAAATACTAAATTATGAAAGAAATGGGATGTGACAACAAGTAAATAAAGACATTAAAATGGAAAACAATATATCCTAAGTCAAAAGCACAGAACAGCATGGCACATTCAGAAAACACAAAGTAGCTAAACAAGGAAAGGAAAACATAGTGTTAATTCAGAGACATAAATCAGAAGAAAAAGAGGACATAGAAGAAACGCAGCTAGCCGGGCGTGGTGGCGCACGCCTTTAATCCCAGCACTCGGGAGGCAGAGGCAGGCGGATCGCTGTGAGTTCGAGGCCAGCCTGGTCTACAAAGTGAGTCCAGGACAGCCAAGGCTACACAGAGAAGCCCTGTCTCAAAAAACCAAAAAAAAAAAAAAAAGAAGAAGAAGAGAAGAAGAAACGCAGCCTACCAAGCACTTAAAGCCAAAAGAAAAACAGCTTGAGGGACTAGGAAGGTGGCTCAGTGGGTAGAGTTCTTACTGTACAAGCACAGGACTTTAGGCTGGAAACAACAGCCACATAAAAAGTAGGAAGTAGCTACACACATCTGTAACGCCAGGACTACAGAGCAGGAAACAGAAATGAAAGATTCCCCAGATGAGGCCAGCCTGGTCTACAAAGCGAGCCCAGGACAGCCAAGGCTACACAGAGAAACCCTGTCTCAAAAAACCATAAAAAAGAAAGAAAGAAAGATCCCCAGAGCTTGCTGGCCAGACAGCCTAACCAATCAGTGCACTCCAGGCATAAGTCTGTCACTGCCTCAAAACATATAACAGAGAGTGATGGAGAAGACAACCAGCATCAGCCTCTGGCCCTGACATGCACATGCACGCATACCTGCCCATCCATGAACACAACACACACACACACACACACACACACACACACACACACACACGGACTCGACTTTTTAAAAATCACTCTGACTTCCATATGGAGGATGGACTAAAAGAAAAAGAAGTTAACCACTGATGATCCCATCAGGCCCAGTAGAGAGTCCTAATCCAAAGCTCACAGATGGTGCTGGTTAAACTAAATGGGTCACAAAATAAAGCTGAAAGTCAGGAATCTGGGAACGGGATAGACAGAGATGAAAGAGCACTGAAAAGGGATCAAAGGGAGATAAGAGAAGGAAGAGGCAGAAGAGTAATGAAAATACATTATATACAAACTGTCAAAGAAGAAAGCCAGTTTAACAGAAGATGGGTTAAGAAAAAAACCAAAAGGATTGTGGTAAAAAGCATACGTACGGTGGCTGGAGAGATGGCTCAGACGTTAAGGGCACTGATTGCTCCTCCAGAGGTCCTGAGTTCAATTCCCAGTAACCACATGGTGGCTCACAACCATCTATAATGTAATCTGATGCTTTCTTCTGGCCTGCAGGTGCACATGCAGCCAAAGCAGTGTATATATAATAAATAAATAAAGCATACATACAATAGAATAGCAATATTAAACCTTAGGGATTTCTGTCACATCATTAGACAAATTTGGGGAAATAAATAGATGAATAAATCATCAAATGAAAGGGCTCAGGATTCCAGATGTGTCCAACTGGACAAAGAGTAGTGCCTTATCAACGGTAAACGTCACAGACAGAGGAGGCCATGGACTCAGTATGCTATGCTGAGACTCAGGAGCTCACTCTGCTGTGTGTTAGTGTATGCCTGTGTTAGTGTTTCCTGTTCTGCTACAGAGTATGCCTGTGATAGTGTTTCCTGGTCAAGCAATGGAGGCAAAATGCAAAAGCAAAGACAGAAAAAGGACAATGACGTGAGAACTGTCAATACAGAGACAAAAATCAAGTGCTCACGAGAAACAAGATAGTTCATCCTGGAAAACATGCAGAGGAGAGGAAGCCTCAGGCAACGTTCTGGGATTGTGGGTGAAAGGAGGGAAGCATAGAAGGCAGCATAAGACCAACAACCTGCCAGGCATGGTGGCGCACACCTTTAATCCCAGCACTCAGGTGGCAGAGGCAGGCAGATATCTGTGAGTTCGAGGCCAGTCTAGTCTATAAAGAAAGTCCAGGACAGCCAAGGCTACACAGAGAGACCCTGTCTCGAAAAACCAAAAATAAAAATTAAAAAAAAAAAAAACTAATGATCTACAACCTAACAGCAAAGAAGAGAATATAAAAAGGAGTTTGGAAGAGAATTTGAAGATAACAGAAAGCGATGTCAAATCCCACAGAAAAACAAAGAGAAGTAAAACACTGTGAAAAAGCCATTGGACCTGATAATTTGCAATATGAGCTCCTTTTGCCAAGGAAGTTTCAGGAGAAAGGGTGAGGAGTTGGAAATCACCTATTCTTTTAAAGCCAAGAAAGATTTGGTCATTAACTTGAGGGAATGAATACAGAGGCAATCACCTTTGGAGTTTGATTTTGATTTTTTTTTTATCCTTTTTAGACACGGGCACTCAAAGAAGTTAAAAGTAAAAAACACAGTAGGAACAGTTGATATGAGTTTTATTATGAGACATAAAACACTAGACAGGAAAAGCAAGGAGAGGATCTAACTTACACACGAGTCAAGACATCGACCTGGTAGCACACTGCTCATGTCTCTGAAGACGTCAACCTGGTGGCACACTGCTCGTGTCTCTGACCCAGGAGCATTCTGGCCTAGAGTAGCAGAACTAATAACAGGCCCCACTCACATGCCGTCACCAGACATCTGAACTTGGAGGATAAGGAATAACGCCTGCAGCACAATAGAGCTGGAGGAGGCGAGGATGAGGGCCTACTAAGTATTGTGAGCAGATTCAACCGTAAAGAATATGGAGAACCTGACCAGTACAAATAATTTCAAAATTGTAACTGCAACGAGAAAATAATATATACTCTGATGCTTAATTTAAAATTTTTCTGTCAGCTTCTAGACAAAATATGGTGTATAACAGACAATGATGCATACAAATGAGCCAGGCCCTGTCTAGCTCAGATCAACATCCCAACATAAGAAAAAATTTTTGTAGGTGTCTGAGGTTTTTTTTTAATATATTTTATTAATTTATTCATATTATATCTCAATTGTTATCCCATCCCTTGTATCCTCCCATTCCTCCCTCCCTCCCATTTTCCCCTTACTCCCCTCCCCTATGAGCATGACTAAGGGGGACCTCCTCCCCCTGTATATGCTCATAGGGTACCAAGTCTCTTTTTGAAGGCTTGTCCCATGAAAGTCTTCACTTACCAGGAAAGTGGGACAGGGGGAGGACATCCTATTTGGACTCTAGATGAGAGAAGCATGGGAGAATGGGGAAATAGAAGGATCCAGAGGGTCCTAGAAACCTACAAGAACATTATGATGGGCAGATCTGGGCCCAGGGGTCCTGTTCAAACTATGGCACCAGCCAAGGACAATACGTGCAGTAAACTTCGAACTTCTACCCAGATCTAGCCAATGGACAGGACATTCTCCACAGTTGAGTGGAGAGTGGGGTCTGACTTTCACAAGAACGCTGGTGCCCCATATTTGACCACGTCCCCTGGATGGAGAGGCCTGGTGGCACTCAGAGGAAGGATAGCAGGCTACCAGACAGGAAATTTTATAGAAAATATGCTGTGTGCAGTGACCCCACAACCACCTGAACAAGAAACTCTAGTCTCATTCAGGCAAGAAAGTGAAAGGATCTAGATGTCCCTGCTGAGAAGAGAACAAGACAGAGAGATCCTAAGGATAAATTTTATAGTCTTTTATAGGTGAGAAGCCAAGTTACTTGTCCAACAGAAAACGAATTTATTGTCCATACATTAAGCCTAAAATAGTTCTCACCGCTTCAAGAAACAAGAGACGGCTAAGAAATCAATTGTAGAAAATAAAAGGCAATGTTCTAAATAGAAGCATGAAGTAAAATTTAAAAAACAACTTACACATGAAATGTAACTATTTGATGTAGGAGAAAGTTTTGAAACACAGATTGAGGGAGCGAGCCTACATAAAGGAAAAGATACTAACTAGAAACAAGTCAGCTTGACCATTAGAAGTCTGGCAAGGTACATTGGCCCCTCTGATCCCCTCATGAAATCAAGGTGGAACAACCAGTTACATATGGACTTCAAGGTTAGTCTGGGCTTCATGATACCCTTCCTCAAAAACATACAGAAAAGTTTGTATTTACAAAGTCTGTCTATCAGACAGTTACAAAAATAATGGACTGTAAAATGGTTAAAAGAGTTCATCTCCTTGGGTGAAGAAGTCATCAGACCAAACAAATAATGCAGGTCATAGTCAGTGGCCCTTAAAGAAAAAACAAGAAGAACCAAGCACTGGTGGTGCACGCCTTTAATCCCAGCACCTGGGAGGCAGAGGCAGGAGAATCAATGTGAGTTCAAGGCCAGCCTGGTCTACAGAGTGAGTCCAGGACAGTCAAGGCTACACAGAGAAACCTTGTCTCGAAGGAAAAAAATAAAAAGAAAGAAAGAAAGAGAAAAAGAAAAAAGAAGAAGACTGGAAAGTTGGTTCAGAGCTAAAATCACTTGCTGCTCTTCCCAGCACCCTAGACAAGCTGCTCACAAGCACCGCTAACTCCAGCTCCAACGGAACTGAGCTCTGGCCTGTAGAGCATGCACACACACATATGTACATATACATATACACAGAGAAAAAGAGAGAGTGTGAGAGAGAGAGCAAGAGAATCATTCACACACGCACACACAAATACATAAAATAATAATCTTTAAAAGAAGAAAACTCTTGCTAGAAATTTTCTCTTAAAATTCTAAACAGCACTATTACAGTATGAATGACTGTTCTTCTCCAAAATGTGTGCATTGCAACTTCAAATATAGATTATGAGGAGGAGCCCCGCGGGAGTCAATAGGGAATGAGGCTGGGCTCGCATGGGTCTAATGCCTTTACAAAAGAGGCCAAGTAGCTGTTTTTCCCCTATTACACATGAGGACAAATCAGAGTGTAGTCTGTGAGAAAGAAAGCTTTCCCTGAACAGCGGGTCCTTAACTAAAGTGATTTTGGATTTCTCAAGTCCTAGGACTATGAACAATAAATTTCCACTGTTTTAAATTACTTAGTCTAAAATAAAACATTTTGTTATAGCTGCCTTATAACAAATTAGAAACTGCAAAAAACAGATTTAATTTTCAAGAAACCTTTTTTCTTTTGTATTTTCCATAAAGAAAATCAGCACAGACCCTATGACGGTTACAGCATCAGCAGTTTTACTAATGTTCAATTGTTCCTTAAAATTAATTTTGTAGGGGCTGGAGACATGGTTCAGTGGTTAAAAGCATTGATTGCTCTTCTGCAGGTCCTAAGTTCAATTCCCAGCAACCACAAGGCAGCTCACAACCATCTGTAATAAGATCTGGTCCCTCTTCTGGTGTGCACAGAGACAGTGTACTCATATACATAAAATAAATAAATCTCTTAAAAATTAATTTTGCGTACCTGAAGCAGTCTTTTTCTGGATCCTCACAACAACATAGATAGACTTGACCATATCAAAAAGGAATCATACTCAGTAAAGGCTGGGCTCAGCGAGTTCTGGCTGGGCTGTGGGTATGTGTATACACCCATGGAAATGCATGTCTAGGGAGTGACTCAATCAAACACAGTCTGAGGAGCACTGCACTGCACTCTGAAGTTCAGAAGTCTTTCTCACAGGCACCACAACCAGGCAGAGTACTTCCTAAGAATGTGAGGAAATGACAAAGGGGGCAGGTAGGGTTCTGCTCTACTGCAGACATCATTCCACAGAACTGACTGACCACGCTATTCAGAGAACCATGCTATTTCTATTCTTTCAAAATTATTTTTAAACATACCAAGCACTGTAAGACCCAAATACATATGACATGAAACATTTAATGGAGAGATCTAAGAAACTTTTTCCTCACAAGTAACTCCTGGAAACATAAAGACCCAACAACCCACACACTTCTCCAGCTAACTTGAGATGACACTGCCACCTAATGGCCAATACTGAGAACTGAATGCCCTGCTGCCTTGCTCCACCTCCTACTCCTCAACCAACTTTCAGGATGTAGCTGCTTTAACTTCAAAAGGTTTAAGACACTTAGCACACCACTCTACCTCCTCTCAATCTCATGAATAAATTTATCCCACACAGTATTTTTTCCAGCGTCACCCACAGAATTTCATAAGGCAATGTAAATTTTTCTATATTTGTTCTATCCAGTCCGTGTATCTGCCCTGCCGATACAGCAGTCACCAGCTAAATGTGGCTATCACAGTGCAGGAGCCCTAACAAAATGGGAAGTCTTCACTGCTGTTGCCCTTGGTTGCTCCGCCGGAGGTGGAAAGTGCATTCCTATTTATTGGTAAATACACCATGCCCTCAGACACAGGACACAGAGAAACCGAAGTGAATCTGACCTGCAATCCGCCTCCTCCTCCTCCCTGAGAACTAGTTTTCAGTGTACCAGAAAGCACCATGAAGACTTCCAAAGGAGGAAAGCAACCAACAGTCCTACCCAATTATGACACACTTGAGACTCATGTGGGTAAGGGCAGTCAGCCAAGTCGGCTCACAGGGCCTCGGCAACAGTGAGCACACCCAACTAGCCACTCACCCCTTCCAACTGGGAATAGCAAACAGCCAGCTACACTGGCCAACGAAGCCATGGATCCTACAAGACCTAACCTGCTACCACCGCTTTCCTAAGCCAGTGGAATTCCTAACTGCATCCTAAACACTTATCTTTATACCCACAGAAAGAGTAGAGCTCATCCTCATCAAAGAAGTTTCTTTTTGCTGCGGAAGGAAACCACTACAGCAAGCCACAAGTAGTCAAAACATAAACAACTGACCCTGGAGTGTGCAACCCCAACCGATATATCTTCAACACAACTCTTTCTGCTAAGGCTCAGGGTACATCTAGGAAGGGGAGGCAGAGATTGTAAGAAACAGAAGACCAGGAAACCTGTAGTAAGAGTGTGCTTTCTAGCTAGGACAGGAAAGCTAAGCTATACTCATGTAAGTTCAACAACATGGCTGCCTGAAGAGGACCTGGAACAACTCCAACAGTTGACATTCCAATGTGCATGTGAAAAACGTGTAAAATTTCACAGTGCCCTGACCCTATATGAAGAGATACAGGCAATCAATATTCCTGAGAGGGGAAGAATCAGTCTTCCCCAGGAATAACACCCTTTATTGTTTACCTAATACTGAATGATCAACCCTAGAAACAAATAAATACAGCCTCAGCAGGTTGTATTTATACAATGATTTGTGTGTGTGTGTGTGTGTGTGTGTGTGTGTGTGTGTGTGTGTGTGTAAAACAACAACGAATAAAGACAAGGCCTTAAATTGGGGGAGGGCTTGGACATGGTAGGGTAGAGGGAAGAGGGAGAAATGATGTAACTATATATTAAAGCAAAAAAAAAGATCCAATGCAACAATACTTTGTACAATGTTGCACTAAGTAGCATTGTACTGTCCACATCCTTGCTGTCAATCCTCCTGGCTTCTTCAGATATCTCATGTTTAAGGGACACAGTATGTGACAGTATATCAAAATTCTCTAACCCATCCCATCCTTCCAACATCACCTCATTCTTAACATAGAACCTTAGTGTATTTTTTTAATTACTTACCCCTACTATTGTATGTGTGTGCACATGATGTGAAGAGGCATACACCACAGTGCAGAAAGTATAAGGTCAAAGGAGTGGGTTCTCTCCTTCCACCTTTATTTGGGTTCTGATTTCTCATCTGCCCAAACCTATCATCACTAACCAGAACTCTAGCACAAGCCACCCTAACTCCATGCTTCCCTTTTGCTCCCTTTGATCTATTCTTTCTGTTTTCTCTAGAAATAATATTTTAAAACTCTATTGTGTTTGTCTTAATGTCTCCCTGTGGTTCTCCACAATGCCTCAAAACATTACTACCAGCAGCTGGTATGGATTAGGTACCTGTGTCAGGTATGTACATTACTTCATTTGTATCTCACATTGCTGCACTGTTGATAATGTGACGACTCAGATTTAAGTAAATTGACCTTTGAGGAAACATTATCCATCCACAGACATACAGGTAATTGGTGAGGGCAGCTAAGATTACAAAAGCAAGCTTGGTCTGGCAGCACAGTAACTGGGAGGCTAAGGCAGGACCAGCACAGGTTCAAGGCCAGCCACAGCTATGGAGGGAGTTCAAAGCCAGGAGAGGCTACTTAGCCAGACCCTGCATGCGCACACGTGCACACATGCACTCACACACGCCATTGCAGTTTAGAAATCAGACTCTTCCCTGAGCCTTTGTGAAGGGTTACATGAACAGGGGATAGAGATTAAGAGGAGGAATGTGGGTGGCCTCTAGAACTTGATGAAGTCACCTTACAACTGGGCATGACATTGCTCAGGCAAAATGGAGAAATTGAAAACAAGGCTTTTATATAAAACCTATCAATGTTTATGTTGCTAACATTCATCTTTAAAAAAAAAAAAAATCCTAGTGTGAGACAAACAAAATGTACTTGTAGCCTGTTATGGACCTTCTCATTTTCCTGGACCAAAGCTAGGCAACTTAAAAGATGAAACACACACACACACACATACACACACACACACACACACACACACACACACACACACACACACACACACACACACCAAAACCCTTCAATTTTTAACTTTCATTATTCCTTTTCAGTTATGCCTTCGCAAACCTTTAGGAACTCTGACCATACTGTGCCTTTCAAGATTCTTTACCAAAGCACACAGTACATTACTCCCTTGGCTGACAGTGACACTCAACTGTGGTCTACCTTGAAAATTCTCTGAAGCCTCTTCTCTTTCTCCCTTGCTTGCTTCAATGAGAAGGCTCTAGACAGACTGATATAATGCCAACTAGCACATACGTCCCACCTGTGAATTCAGAGTGGTGTATTACAAAGCACTCACAGATTTTCCAAGGTAAGATCCAGGTAAGAATCTACTGCCAGCCACACGAATGCATAGATCCACCAGAAAATGAGTGAGGGTCAGAAAGCAACAGCAAAAGCTAATTTTAAAAATTCTCTTTGCAAAATGTTCACAAACTGTGCATTCCATTATTTTGATGTAAGTGCTAAGCCATTCCAAATACAAGGAACGCAAGGCTTTTGCCTCTTTGTTTTTGAGGCATGTCCTCTCAATGTAGTTCACCCTTGACTCCTCCTCCTCAGCCTCCAAGATTCTGGGATTACAATGTGTGCTACCATGCCAAGCAGCCCTTAAATTTTAAAGTACTTTATTATGAAGATGTTACAAATCAGACAAATTATATCTAAGACTTATTGTTAGCAGTCAAAGAAAAGTCTCCAGAAACTAAAGAGCTTTTCTATACCTATACCCAGGTTTCAAGAGGACTTCTTCAAACACTTTAGGAACACTTAAGGGAGATGGAGAGCTAAAATGATGACATTACCGTCTCTCGTGTACCTCCCGGGAACATACAGCAATTGTATAAGGAGTTTCTCCTGATTATTAACTAACAGCTAAACAGCTTCTTTTCAAAGTACTATTCAAGAATTAGCTTAAAGTTCTCCACACTGAATCTCACATTCCTGTCTACTGTCAGTCTCACAACCTTCCCGCAGTTAATTAATCCTTACTTGACATTAGGGCACTAAAGCCAAGTTGTTACTTGCAAACTTCTAATATCTTTTCCATTCCACTGCAAAAACACCCTGCTGTGGCTGGAGAGATGGCTTAGTAATTAAGAGCACTTACTGCTTCTACAGTGGACACAGGTTCAGTTTCCAGCACCCGCATCAGGTGGCGCACAACCTCCCATAAAACCAGCTCCAGAGGGCCTAACACCCTCTGGCCTCTAAGAGCACCTGTGCATACATGATGCGCACAAACTCATACAGGCACACACACAAATACATGAAATTTAAAAATAAATCAATGTTTTTAATCCAGTTAATATTGTTTCTAGCCTCTCTGTGAGTTCAAGGCCAACCTGGTCTACAAAGCCAGTCTAGGACAGTCAGGGCTGTTACACAGAGAAACCCTGTCTCGAAAAACTTAAAAAAAAAAAAAAAGCAGTGGCACATGCCTTTAATCCCAGGACTGGGGAGGCAGAGGCAGCACTCTTGAGGCCAGCCCTGGTCTACAAAGCAAGTTCAGGACAGCCAAGATAACAGAGAGAAACCCTGTCTCAAAAAACAAAAACAAAAAAGATTGTTTCCAGCAATTTTCCCAACTAGAAATCAATTCTCATTCTTTTTTCTAATAATCTTAGCAAATAGTATTCCCTAAAATAAAACTTGTCAAAAAAAGAAGAAATTATAACAATGAATCTAACAGAGATATTTGGGAACGAACCTTTAGCAGATAGAGAAGACTTAGCCTGTGGTTCAAGTGTATTCTAGAGAGGTCAACACAAAAATACATTGCTTTTGGTATTCTGTTATAGCCAACACTTGTTTTCTGAACAGAAACTATATAGAAACCAGAGACTAAGCATATTTACTCCGAAGGAGCGTTTTATAACAGTCTATTCAACAGACAGTCCAGGGAAACAGCAAACGAACAGACCCGTCAAGACTTGACAACTACTGACAAAAGAGAGACAAGAGGACAGAAGTCAGAGTTACAGAATAACTGCATGGAACTTAACCAAGAAAGAAAACTGACGACAGGACTAGGAGCCAGTGAGGCAAATGACAAGAAAGCATGAAAGGAGACACTGAGTGATGCCTGCACACGCTGGGAAGTGAGGGTGTCAAGATCTAACAGGTTCACTGTAGGTTTAAGAAAGCAAAGGTAAGACTGTTGGTGGAAGAAAAGAGGACTCCATAACGGCAAAAGGGAAGAAGATTGCATACGCTGTAAACGTAAAACTGAATGTAAAAAAGGATTTAAAGAGAATGTAAAAAGCTTTGACGGCTGGAAAATGTATGGAGGAGTCTGAGTTAAAGATTTTGAGTTCGAGGTTTTGATGTTTGGGAACTTTATCTTGTGAAGAGAAGGAAGAAGACATGTAGCTCCACCACTACCACTCCCAAGAAAAATACTCTGAAGATAAGGTATTTCACAAACTGTATGACAAGATAAGTAAGGCTGAATCTATTAAGAGGGATTAAAATGATATAAAAATAATAACAAAGTCCTAAAACATGGCTGCTGGCAAGAAAAGTGAAACTTAAGAAATATACATGAAAGATATTCACTCTCTCATGATGCCTGGGATATTATGTTGTAAGAGAAATACATAACTGGTCTCTGCCTTGGGTTCCTGGCAGACAGCTCTTCAAGCCCCTAGACTCTCCACATCAAAGAGGACTTCTTTTGCATGCTAATGAGGAGACTATGCCCTTATATAATCTCAGGACAGGGGCTGAGTCACCAAAATCATCGAGGCATGATTACAAAGTTGGACTTTCAGCTCTATCCCTAAACTTCCAGAGAGGGAAGCAGGGCTAAAGGTCAAGCTGATGACTAAAGGCTAACAATGTAATCAACTGTGCGCACATCATGACAGCTCCACTACAAACACAATGGGCAGAGTTCACCAAGCTCCTGGAGTGCTGTACATGAAGCACTAAAGAGAGGTCTAGCCCAAAAGAACGTGAACACCATGAGCCCCTTCCCATGTGCCTGCCCAGTCATCTGGCTATTCATCTACGTCTCTTATAATATCTGTCATAACATCTGCGAGCAAAGTAAATAAAAGGGAGTCAGGTAAAGCCTGGCATCTACCACAGGTCAGCAATAAGCACAAGCCACAAATCTGATCTGCTCCAGGCAGACACTGTCAGACTTCAGCTAAACTGTCAAAGGCTGCGTTGAGTGGTACGTGGGAAACACACTTTGGCTGTTCCTTATCTTCCCCTAGCGCCCTAGATGCCATGTTCTGCCATTACTCCACTCACTGTGTTCATACAAGGTATCACTAACCTGTGGCTGTGACCTTCTCTTCCTCAGCCTCTTGTGCCTAGTACTAATAAGTCAGGGCCACTGCAAGCTGCTAAAAAATGTCTGGCAAATTCTAATGGAACACAGTCATTCTAATTATCAGAGCACAGAGGAATCTACATGAGCCGTAAGATGGTAACAAGCACTAACGAAGTTGTTAGTGTAGGCAGACCACATTTAAGGAATGAATTTTATGACAGGATGAATTTCGGAATGGAAGATCAGTAAGGACAATAAATAACCTGAGAAATACACAGAGGGAGAGAATGAATATGAATGACAACAGCAGAGGGAAAATCTGAAACACATATGTAATAAAATTATATATATATAATTATATATAAAATCAGTGAGTCTTACTATTTCCTGACAAGAATATTTGAATATAGACTTAATTCTCCAAGGTTATTTCTTACTTTGTCTTTAAAGATGTTATTTGAGCCAGCTTTTCAGACAGATTCAATCCATCATAAAATCCTTGTCTCTGTACTCAAAATGTATGCAGAATGTAATATGTCCCCAAATCCTGTCTAAAATCAATGTCATCACCCTCCCAGGTATACTGCTGCAGCTGGCTGGCTACATGACACCTCTACTTAGCAGCAAAGAGAATTATTTAAAACAAACAAAGGCAAGATTGTAGCTCAGTGGTAGAGTCCTTGCTTTGCACCTGGGAGGACCTAAGTTTAATCTCCAGCAAAATAAATAAACAAGTTGAAATTCTACATTGTCTTTGCACTTTATAAAGTCGAGACAGCTACACAGGGTCTGACTCCCCCAACCCAGACCACCTACCAGACATCACTTTGTGCCAATCGTTCCCTTCAATGCCTCACTGACATGCCCATCACTCTGAAACAGGCCAGGCATGCCTAGCACAGGAGCTCCCATTAAGGGACGGGAAGGGAGCTCAGTCAATAAAGCACGGACTGACTGAGCATGAATTCAGATCCGCATCACCCATGTCCAATACTAGGTATAGTAACATGCTGGAATGCTAGCACTGGGCAGGTGGGAACAGGAGGATCCCTGGGGCTCGCTGGCCAGCTAGTCTTGCTGAAGCGATGAGTTTCAGGTTCAGTAAGAGACCCTACCTCAAAAAACAAGGTAGAGATCAACTGAGGAAGATGCGCAACACCGAACTCTGGACTCCACACATAAATGCTCCTGAACATACACACACATGTAAGTAAGCACATGCCACACCACACTAAAAAATTAAATTGAAAATGTTAATTACACACTTTTACTTTAAAATTTCTGCTCAAAATCAGTTATGATTAGAGGCCTGCCTAACCATCTTGTATAAAACAGCAGTATCGCTGGAGAGATGGCTCAGCAGATAAGAGCACTGATTGCTCTTCCAGAGGTCCTGAGTTCAATTCCCAGCACACATGGTGCCTCACAACCATCTATAATGTGATCTGATGCTCTTCTCTGGCCTGCAGGGTGGTACATGCAGGCAGAGCACTGTGTAAATAATAGTAAAAAAATCTTTAAAAAAAAAAAAAAAACAGCAGTATCCTCGACTCCTGCTCTTTTCACCTCATTCTGCTTTTACCTCTCTCCACAGTACTATAGCAGCTGAGATGCGACATATATTCATGCTTTTTTTTTTAATTGTCTCATTGTCTGTAAGCTCCAAAGGGGCATATAAATTGTCTAGTTCACTATATTATGCCAAGAAAGTGTTCGCCCATCTTAAAGGGGCTGATGACTGAATTCATTCAGACTTGGTCTGTTCTTAAAGCAAAGACTGACGAAGTCAGCAACGTAGAAATTCTCAAATCCTGGAGAAACACTGACTGCCAAACAGTCCACACAGCCAAGTATAAAATTCTAGCTAATGCCAAAAATAAGGGTTGACAAATTCACACTATGATGAAGCAGAAAGTGAGTGGGCAAAGAAAAAAATGGCCGTCTCTGCTTCCCCATCCTTTGAAAAGAAATACCACCTGATTGTTTCCTGTAAGCTGGCCTACCAACTCTGTCCAAACAACACCAAGCCCATTCTACACACTTAAGAGCTGTTATGAATAGTTCCTGCTTTTCTCAGCTGTGGTCTTCAGAGAAAAATGTAACTCTCAACCATATTGGCTGCCAAGACATAATGATCTGAGAAGGCTCTCAAATTTCCAGAAAGCACTCAGGCTGCAACCAAATATCATTAATATGATGACAAGAACTAGTCAAAGAACCGTTTGATGCCTGCCTCTTTCTTGTCCCTAGTGTACACTACCAGCTCACTCATCAGAGATCATGATATCTCAGTATGGGGAGGTGGCGAGGCAGGGAGGCAGGCAACCCAAAACCACAGGATTAGAGGGTGATCTTTTTGCATTTAAAAGGGGGAAAGTAATAGGAAACAGAAAACATCTGGTAGCACATGAGGTGTCACTTGGCCTTTTCAATACCAAACATAAAGACAGAAATTAAGGGCCACCAAGCTTCTGCTTCCCAAGCAAGAAGCAGAGGCAAATGGATCTCTTTTGGGTACCAGGCCAGCCAAGGCTATGTAGTAAAACAGCAACTAAAAATACAACAACATTAAGTTAGGAACTGAGCAAGTAAAGTTAAAACAATCCCAACACAATGTTCATACAAAGAAAACAGATATTCTTGATTATTTGCAATAGTCAGGGCCATTTTTAAGGCCAATAATCCTCAAAGATGATCCTCTCATATTTAAACTAAGCTACTGATCAAAAAGAAAATAGGGGGGAAAAGTCTCTTGTGGATGCAGACTTTAAGAATCCTCTATCTCCTCAAAGTGCACGGTCTCAATTAAGCAATCAGAAATTTCTAAAACCAAAGATTTGCACTGAGACATAAAATCAACTAACTCACAAGACAAGAGCTAAGCTCAAAGACTGCACATAACGTTTTCTGACTGTTCGATTCACTCATAAAGAAAGGAGCATTCTGATTGGCTGTTCTCTTAATAGACTGAGTCACACCCCAGCATCTGCAACCTAGCAATCAGAAACCAGAGACAGGAAGCTACAGAATGCTGAGAAAATGTGGGGGTGGGAAGGCTGTCAGTACCAATAGGAACCATCACATGAGGGCACATGAACCAGAGCTAAGTATAGTGGGGGATGGCATTCCAAATGCAGAGTGTGCTGGTATGACCTTGGGTGCCCTCACTTAAGGTTCCCTCAATTCTCCTATAGCTATCCTCTCACAGGGCTTGCTCTCTTGGTCACTCCTTTGAACTTGATGATTCGTTATTTCCCAGCAGTCTCTTGTCTTCTTCCAGTGTCATGTCATCCAGTACTTACTCATACTTCCAACTCAGCCCTTATCATTGACAAGCGCACAGGCCCACACGGATTAGATGTGTCACAGGATTACGTACAGTGTATCACAGAGCAATGGCGAGAATATAGCAAAACACTGTGAGCGTGCTTCAGTCTCAGCTCTCTCCAAATCCCCGCTCCGCCTTCCCATCCTCTTATGAAGGGCTACTCACGCCTTTTACCTTTCAAGAAAAAACATGCAACCTCCACTTCCACCTGAGAGTTCAGGCTTCGGTTCGCATGATCTATTTCTATTGCCTCCTATGAGAAACAGCTTAACGCATTTCTACACTGTTACACTGGCCATCTCCCTAATATCATAGGTTTTTTTGTTTGTTTGTTTGTTTGTTTCAAGACAGGGTTTCTCTGTGTATCCTTGGCTATCCTGGACTCACTTTGTAGACCAGGCTGTCCTTGAACTCACAGCAATCCACCTGCCTCTGCCTCGCAAGTGCTGGGATTAAAGGCGTGTGCCACCACTGCCCAGCATCATAGGGTATTTTTAAGACTAATGATCCTCAAAGATGACCCTCCAGACATATTCAAATTAAGCTACTATATCAACACAAAAAGGCAAACAGAACAAAAACTTCAACTGTCAGGAACTGTTGGTTTGGTTTTAAATATATATCCTTCAAATGGGTGGAAGAGGAAGTCCAATCTTTAGCACAGCAGTAAGATAATACACATTTAGAATAGTGCCTTTTAAAGTGAAGACAGACCAAGTCCTATCCCATTGCTTACCAGTGCTCCGGATATTATCTTCAACAGATCCCTTTACATCTCATTCATAAAATGATGCTACAAAAAAAACTGCCTTCTAGGTAGTAGTAGTAGTGGTAAGAGCCACTGGCATGCCAGGTATCAGTGTAGTGTATCTGATAACTAGTGTTCTGAGCTATCCTGTCTGTCTGGAACATATCACTTCCCCAAAAGAGAGCAGATAACAAGGTTTTGTTTTGTAGCTTTTTAAATGATTAACAATTCAAGTTAAATCAAAAATGACCTTCTGGTCAAGCCTGAACAAACAAAAACCTTAACAAATACATTGCATTCAAGAATTCTTTGGTTTGTCTAAAATTTATCACAATTTTAATATATTACAAATTTACTGTTACTTTAAGCAATCAAAAACAAATTTATTTATGCATTGATAAATATCAAAATTATAATTCACATAAGCAAAAGCCCTTTAGGGTATTCAAGAATATTTAAAAGTGCAACAGGGTTCTAAATCTGAAGCATCTGAGAACCATCCTGCTAGATGGTCTAAGTAATACTTTTTCCCCATACTTCATCTTTTAAAATCAAGCACCAACCAAAAATATGGTTCATATGGCTCATGCCTACAATCCACACGTGAGGGGCCTGAAATAGGAGGTTGGCTCTGGGAGCTAAATAAACACATGCTTTGGATGGTAGGGTGTCATCAAACTCAGACAATTAAAAGACAAATTTACAACATATTTTTAAAAGCCAATAATTCTAATTTTTAAAAAAAAAGCTGCCAAGTATTCGGTACTCAAAAATAAGTCAGGTATCTTGGTGCGTGCCTATAATTCAGAGAAGGTAGACTAAGAAGGATCAGGATTCAAGGTCAGCCTAGGTTTCAGGAAACTCTGTCTCAATAAATAAATATAAAAAGTAACAAAAAAAAATTTAGAGTGTTAATTCTAATAAAAATTATTAAAACTATTTCAGTGAATTGGTGGGTAAAAGACAACCCATTCACAGAGAGGAGAAAATAAACTGAAATAAAACCTGCATGTGCCCTCTGTTACACAGAAAGTACTCTTATCCTCTTTTTTAAGAGATAACTCAAGGGGCTGGAGAAATGGCTCAGTGGTTAAGGGCACCGCCTGCTCTTCCAGAGGTCCTGAGTTTAATTCTCTGCAACCACATGGTGGCTCACAACGATCTATAATGTTATCTGATGCCCTCTTCTGCAGATAAAGCACTCATATACAATAAATACAATAAATAAATCTTTTAAAAAAAAGAGAGAGATACACTCAAAACCAAAGGCCATCAAAGTATGACATAAGTAGTCAACTACATTCTGCTGGAGAAGGGCAAATCTCTCAAAGGTAAATCCAGCAAGAGCTTTTGAAACTGGTGAAACCTTCATACCCTCTGATGCTGTAATTCCTCCCATGGGCCTATAGCCTATAGGGAAAAAAGATGATGAATACAGGGCAATATGTTACCTGCAGAATCCTGAACTCGAATGGGAGTAGCATCTTAGTAAGGTGGTCCAGGACACTTAACTATAGTAACTGCACTACACACAAAATGGTAAGCAACTCACATGTCCACACTTAAGAAATAAATAACCATTCTCTCTAAGACATTGTATACAGATTAGAGATTAGATTTAAACAGCAATCAATAGTACAAAAGTATAATAAATTGACAAGAAACAAGGAATAGCTTATGTTGATTTTATCTCTTCGCCCACTTGTAAAACAAGAGTTCTTTTGGAACTAGTCAGGCCTACTACGCTAAGGACCTAGTTGAAAACTGACGTTTTAGAAACACAAATCTACAATAATCAATTTTTTGTTCTTAAAAAATTATCACGGGTAATCAGACCAGCTCTTCCCACAACACCAAAGCCATATGTGTAATTTTACCCGTGTTACTATCCCACTGTAACCCATTTATATCAAAATCTCACTTTACCATCAGAAGGAACAGTGCAGGATCTACATATGGTGAACAGAGGCTCTGGACACCAAAGTACAAGCAAGCTACAGCCCAGTGGCGCAGTAGAGGTCCAGTTTCTCCCCTTTTCCCAAATGAGGTATCACGTTTCTCAGCCACTCCTGGGCTTTAGGTCCCTAGGAGTGGCAGCATGAGGAGGAGGAAGCACAGACAGACAGCTCCAGGGAGCAGTGAGAATCACACAAATGAGCTCAGAAGCTGTGACACACACGGAGGGTAGACGGACACCAAGGCAAGCTACTTGCTTTTTCAGGCTTCAGTTGTTCAAAGCTGTTTCAGAGTTCAACCAAATAATCAGCTACACCTTTCAAATTCAATATCTACTAATCCAGCCCTTTTCTATTAATGAATATCTAATTCTCTCGTGCCTCATCAAGACGGTAAAACCTTTATTACAAATTAGAAGCTAAGCATGAATCCTAACACGCAGGAGGCTTGGGGGTGGGGCTGACTGCAGAGATTTGAGGTCCCCCTGAGCTGAGCTGGCCTTCCTTACTTACAGTGAGACTCTTTCTAAAGGAAAAAACAAGAACAAGATGGCTCAATGGGTTAAGGTGCTGGCTTGCCACCAAGCCTAACAGCTCTATCCCCAAACCCACATGGTAGAAAAGGGGAACCCATTCCCACAACTGACCACCACATGCACGTCATAACATACACACACTGTGGCACAGGAGCATGGACATGAAAAAACAGAGAGAGAGAGAGAGAGAGAGAGAGAGAGAGAGAGAGAGAGAGAGAGAGAGAGAGAAATGTAATTTTAAAAGTACATTGTATTTAGAACTAGGATAGTGGGGAGTAAATGTGAACTACAAAGATGCCCAAAAGGCCTGGATCTGTCCCTTGTTTCTACCTGTATGACTGTGGGCAAATCACTGCACCTCAAAATAGACCAATCCTGACTCTCCATGACCTTCTCATTCCTCCACCTTAAAGTAGATTGACTTTTTTTCCATCAAAACTAGAATGTCATTCTTAACCAGTATCACTTTTTACTTTGTCCTTAAGCAAATAAAAGTATCAACACTGGGGCTGGAGAGATGGCTCAGCAGATAAGAGCACTGGCTGCTCTTTCAAAGGACCACAATTTGATCCCAGCACCCACATGACAGCTCACAACTGCCTGTAACTCCAGTCCCAAGGGATTCAGACACCCACACACAGACACGCAAACAGGCGAAACACCGATACATAGAATTTTTTAATCTTTTTTTTAAATAATGGTTTTTTTTTTTTTTTCTAAATTTTTTGGTGCTGAAAGACCATCTAAACATATTTTTCTTGTCTTAAATCTGCATTCAAGCCTGGACCCTTTCCTCAAAATTCATTCAGCAAATAAATTTTAGCATAAGTGCTGTGGCAGCAAACTTTTTTTTTAAAAATGCCTAGGGGGAACATATATAAGCAAATCATTAACTTACAATTGACAAAAAGCTACGTGCACAATGGAATGATGCTACTGAAGCAGTGGAAAGAGATGAGAGGCCTGGACAAAACTCAAATTCAATACTTTAGTCAAGTTGTAAGGACAAAATGCTTACTAGGAAGACACTTCTGGACAGAGGAAGCAGAAGAAAGATGTCGTCTGTGAGCTGAGCAGACACGTTCAATTGTAGACGAAATGAGAATGTAGCCAAGCACCAGAAATTAAGAAAGACTATAGAAGGGCTTCTAAACAACAGATTAAAAATGTCCTCTTCCCCACACAGGCAAAAAAATGCTACCTGAGGAAGGAAAGGCAGAATTAAAAGGTTCCTGCTCTCAGGATGGCTTCTAGCTTTCTTGTTATGCATATTAAGGAAACAATACAAATTACAGGTTAAGGGCGGTAAGTATTTTTAAGCTAGAGATTGAGGTCAACGTTGTTGAGAACAAGGAAGAAAACTACCAAGTAAGAGAAGAGCAATGCACATTAACAAACTAAGAGAGACAAACATTAACAACGTCTGGAAAAGACTGACTCCAACCACGCAAACCATTCATCAGTGTTTACATCCTTACCAATTATAGAGCTCACATTATAAAGCATACTTTGTACTTATCTTTCACATTAAATTTGATCACAGGTTTTTTTTTGTTTTTTTTTTGTTTTTTTTTTTTTTTTTTTTGGTTTTTCGAGACAGGGTTTCTCTGTGTAGCCTTGGCTGTCCTGGACTCGCTTTGTAGACCAGGCTGGCCTCGAACTCACAACGATCCGCCTGCCTCTGCCTCCCGAGGGCTGGGATTAAAGGCGTGTGCCACCACGCCCGGCTGATTACAGTTTTTTTAGGCCAAACGACAATACATGAATCAACTGTCTAATGCAAATATCCCATTAACACTTAATGCTCCCGGGGAAAAAAAAAAATGTGTCTTCAAACTGCTACTCTGAAAAGAAAGTAAATGCTCATTTTCATTCATTTCTTCCCTCCTTCCCTCCTTTTTCTCTCCCTCTAGTTTTTTTCTTTCTTCCTTTTTTCCCCCCTTGAGACAAAGTCTACATAGCTTTGGCTAGCCTCGAGCTTGCGATGTAGACCAGGCTAGCCTGGAACTCACAAAAATCTACCTGCCTCTAATACTTGAATGCTGGGATTAAAGGCCTGTGCCACCTCACATGGTTTCTCTCTCCTTTAAGTGAAACAGGACATTCCAATCTTGGACAGCGAAGAGTCTGTGCATCAGTAATTTTTACTGCCAAGGCCTATTCTATGATCAGCAAGCCTAATTGGCTAGGTAGGCAGCAAAGATGAATTTGCAATTATTGAAATTCAAAACTCAGGCTTTAACACCAACGACCACCTCAAATGAATTAACCCCTCCCTTTACTTTGCCAAAACTGTATAAAAATAGATGCCCAAAAAAGAAAGGGAGAGAAGGGAAAAGAAGCACCTGGACCTATAGACATGGTGTGATCCACCAAAGTTCTTTCTCAAGATGTTTTAGGGCGTGTCTTTGTTTTGACTCAATGGTTTAAAAAAAAATCCCACTCATTCTGGGCTCTTGGGTACTTTCCCTTACCAACAGGAGCATCCTGGCTTTGAAATCCCAGGGCATCTTAGCCTCGCCCTGATTTCCCTGTGCAAGAAGGCTGGAGCCCTAGCGTCCCGCCGCCCCTTCCCTGCACAGCACGACCGAGCAGGGGCGTCCGGCCTGCCCATTGCACGGCAGGCGGCTCGGGAGACCAGGCGTGGACTCCGAGGGTCGTCCCCGAGCGCTGACGGCCAAGGACACCCGGCCCTCTGTCCACCCGCGCCGCGCCCCCCGAGACAGGCAGCCCCCGGGAGCCCCGCGACCCCGGCCCTGACCCCCGGCTCTCACCGTGCAGAGGTCGCGCTGCCTCCTCGGCAGCGGCCCGGATGCGGGTCGCCCAGCGACCCGCCGGCCGGAGGATGGAAGAGAGACACGAGGCTGTCCCGTCACATCCCCGCCCGCCCAGCCGCCTGGCCCGCAGCAGCCAGCATCGCCTCCACGGCCTGAGGGAGCGCCGGACTTCACCGACGCCGCGCCCCCTCCCTCGGCCAGCACCCGCCTGGACTCCGCCCTCCAGGGGACCCACGCACTACGCGTGCGCAGCCCGGCCCCCCGGGCAGTCCGCGCGCAGGCGCGAGTCTCATGGGCTAGGCCCCGCCTCCGGTCCCGCCCCGCCCTCGCGCCAGCCATTCCCAGGCTCCGCCCTGCTTCACTGACCTTGCTTCTTTGACCCCTGACTCAGGCCTTTTCTAGGGTCAACCTTTCACTGCAGTCTCATGGCTGATCACTTCGAGATGGACCTCTGGTTTAAATTTGCTGCTAGACCAATAGGAATGATCTGAATACTGAATCAAGTGTGGCTTCCTACCCTGCTGTAGCTGTGCCTCAGTCACGCATACTGGCTCTGCCTGAGATTGAGATTAGACGCTGAGACCCTGAGAACGCAAGCGATCTTTTGATGCTGTGGATCTCAGTCACATCTTTAAGCCATGCAGCCCTCGTTTCTAGATGGTTGGCCAAGTCTTTGAGAGTTGCCACGCAAGCTTGCTGTACCTGGCTGTCTATAAAAGCATGAAAGATGTTCTTTATCTGACTCTAGACTTCTGGTTCTCCTTGCTAGCCCCAACAGCTCAACTGAAATTAATGACACTGGAAGAGACGGGATGACACCACTTCTCTAGACCTCTAACATAACCACCTTGGTAGGGGAGGAGACACTTGAGCCATCCCTTGGGCCGCCAGACTATTGAACCGTTATACTCCAAATAATTAGAAGTTTTTTGAGGTATCTCGTCCTGAAGAAATGGAAACCACACTGTAAGCCAAGAGCTCTGCAGAGGAGGAACTTGCCTCCCAGGATTCATAGTTCTGGCAACTTCTCAGACCACTTTACAAAATAGACTTGAGTGAGCTAAAGCAATGATAGGTCAGTGATAGAGAAGACCACACCTTAACGAGGCAGGCCTGCTCAGTTTACAACTATCTCTTGCTTTCTATGTAAACTTAAACTTCTTGTCTGTACTCCCAAAGATAGACTCAGTCATCAATTGATACCTTTGCTTCCTCGTCTTCCCTAGGTGGCCATATTGAGTAGATCAACAAATCTCCTTTTTATGTGCTTCATTACTTGTCTCTCTAAATCTTCAATTGAATAATGAATAGGAGGGCGATTTGATTTTGTAGATGAAAAAGTACATGTTTAAAATGCTGGCCAGCCAGGCAATGGTGGCGCACGCCTTTAATCCCAGCACTCGGGAGGCAGAGGTAGGTGGATTGCGGTGAGTTCGAGGCCAGCCTGGTCTACAAAGCAAGTCCAGGATAGCCAAGGCTACACAGAGAAACCCTGTCTCGAAAAAAAAAAAAAAAAAAGAAAAAGAAAAGAAAAGAAAAGAAAGAAAAAAAGAAAAGAAAATGCTGGCCAATGGAGCATGCCTTTAATCCCAGCAATCAGGAGGCAGAGGCAGGTAGATCTCTGAGTTCAAGGCCAGCCTGATCTACCAGAACAGCCAAAGCTACATAAAAATAGATAGATAGATAGATAGATAGATAGATAGATAGATAGATAGAGACTAGGTCTAGGTACACTACATTTCTTTTTAGGTTAAATGAATCATTAGGAAAGCAAGAATCAGACCCAGGGTTCTGAAATCCTGACTCAAGCACAACACTAATGAGATAAGGTTACTAAATATGCTTTGGAGTTTATGCTACAATCTAAAGTGAGAGATGGGAAAGAAGTGTCTCCCCACAGCTTATCCTTGGGAAATGACAAGATGCTACATTCCTAATAGTCTCAGTAAAGAATCTTGGAGAGGATAGGATGATCTTTTAGTTTCCCATACCAGGAAGAGCTTTGCTTCTCTGAACCACTTGGCTGCTGTCTTGTAACTCCCTGAATATTTGAGGTAATTAAGTGTTTTGTTTTTTGTTTTTTGACAGTTTGAAGTGCTAGGTCATCACTTCTCTTTCTCTGCAAAGGTAGCAGCCTTTCTGAGAATTTGATATATATGAATGTTTCCAGTCCTCGTCTAATTTTCTGTGTTCCTATTTCGTCTTCGTCCCAATTTTTTCACTTCCTTGGTTGTCACATTGCTTCTATTTCTACTAGGCACTTGTTTTGATGTATACCCACAAGATTTTAATTTATGGAATGGCTGTAATGACACAGAGAGGACAATGTTTTAAAGGAAGATTTTTATAGCCTATATTTACCAAAAGATGGGATGCTGTGTCACACAGAGGTATATGGAGAAGCATTGGGTTTGGTGGTGGAGACTGAGGGGAAAGTCCAGACCAAAATGTTTATCGGGATTTATGTGGGAAAGAAAGAAGCAGGGACTGGCTAGTGTAGATAATGCCTCTAAACCATAGGCCCCTCCCTAGTTGTTTGATAACTGACCGTGGGTTATTAAGATCAGGGAGAATAGCCGGGCGTGGTGGCGCACGCCTTTAATCCCAGCACTCGGGAGGCAGAGGCAGGCGGATCGTTGTGAGTTCGAGGCCAGACTGGTCTACAAAGTGAGTCCAGGATGGCCAAGGCTACACAGAGAAACCCTGTCTCGAAAAAAAAAAAAAAAAAAAAAAAAAAAAAAAAAAAATCAGGGAGAATGCTGGCTTAGTTTGTGAAAGTCAAACAAGGGGGTGGTTGTAGTTATGGACTTAAAATTGGCTGGAGACTATGTCATAGGATTCTTACATGCTCATGAAAGCTAGGTTACAAGGGAGGTGTAAACAATATTCACCATTTATTAGGATGCCAAAAAAGATAAATCTAAGAAAATATATTTAAACACCATTTTAGAATTGTGTATAGAAAAGTATTATTTTAAAAGTCTGACACTGGAAGAGCTAGCTATACATGGTGGAGGCTCAGGGTAAGAAAGCATACCAATCTGGGCATTTGGTTCACAATTTTTAGCATGCCTCAGAATCCAGGGGCATGGCTCAATATAACACAGATCGCTGGCCACCAGCCCTAGAATTTCGAATTCAGTAGGCCTGGGGTGGGGCACAGGAATTTGCATTTCTGACGGATTCCCAGAGAACTGCAGTGCTGTTCTAGGGATCAAACCTGGAGAAGCACATGACTAGAATGCCTTTGAAACAACCAGCCCTACCTATGTGGTGGGGAAAAGGCCCCATCAACTCCTGAAGCGTTGACAAGGAACAAAGGTCTAAGAGTCACATGTCATGTGGAAAAATATCACAACGGTGTCAACCTTTTACCACTAAAGAGCAGCTGAAAGAGCCAGGGCATGACCTCAGCCCATGAACTGAGGAGAAGGACTGATGAGAAAAACCCTAAGGCTGATGGTACAAACTGGTACAATAGAAATACACAGGCTTTGACCAACCTTTCTTCCTTGTTTGTTTGTTTGTTTGTTTGTTTGTTTTCAGTGTGCTGAGGAGTGTCAGAGCACAGAGATGGAGAACCAGGTGACTTTGCAGGGTTACAGCTTAGAACTGCTTGTTAACAACTGGACCAAACAATGACAGTTGAGCCCACTCAGCAGGTGAACTCACTTAGCACCAAACCTGCCAACCCGAGTTTCAGCCCAGAAATTACACAGTGAAAGGAGAGACATGACTCCTATACCTTGTTCTCTGGTTTCCATATGCATGTGCCGTATATGCGTGTGCGTGCACACAAACACACACACTAAATAAATGTTAAAAATAATTTTAAACAAAATAATAAACAAAAAAACAAAATAAGCTACAAACAGCAAGATACCTCAGTATGTATGCAACAAGTCTGGTAAAGGCTGCTAGAAATATAGACAATAGAGAAAAATAATTTTTTTTTTCTTAGACAGGGTTTCTCTGTGTAGCCTTGACTGTCCTGGACTGGCTTTGTAGACCAGGCTGGTCTCGAACTCACAGCGATCTGCCTGCCTCTGCATCCTAAGCACTGGGATTAAAGGCGTGCGCCACCACTGCCTGGCTAGAGAAGAATAATTTATAGAGGTCTGTGTCCTGCTGAGTCTAGAGAAACATCGGTGAACATCTTACAATTTTACTATGAAATTTTCTGTCAGATTGGACAGAAGATATCTACATGTTAAACACTAAAAGATTGTATCCCCTCAAAATGTGTATTTACTATCCTTATCCCCAGTGACTCTCTTTAGAGTAAGGGTCTTCAGAAATTACAAAGGAGAAGAATCATGAGGCCCTCGTGATGCCATTAATGTTCTTTTGTAAAGGCAGAAGTGGGATGGTGAGATAGCTCAGCAGGTATAGACACTCACTGCCCAGGCTGACAACCTAATGGCCTGAATTCAGTCCCTGGAACTCCCCATGATGGAATAAGAGAGCTGACTTCTGCAAGTTGCCCTCTGTTTTTTGTTTTTTTTTTTTTTTTTTTTCTTTCTTTCTTTCTTTCTTTTTTTTTCTTGGTTTTTTGAGACAGGGTTTCTCTGTGTAGCCTTGGCCATCCTGGACTCACTTTGTAGACCAGCCTGGCCTCGAACTCACAGGGATCCACCTGCCTCTGCCTCCCGAGTGCTGGGATTAAAGGCGTGCGCCACCACGCCTGGCCTTGCCCTCTGTTTTTTACATGGGCACTAAGGCAGGGAAATGCACACACACACACACACAAATAAATAAATGTCAAAATTAACAAGGGGAGACATGAGCTTTTTATTTCTATTCTCCACCAACTAAGGATTCATCAACAAACTAAGTAACTCCTAGTATGGTGGCACATGTCAGAGACAGGTAGAGCAATATGAGTTTAAAGCCACTCTGGTCTATATAGCAAGTTCCAGGACATCCAGGGTTCCCTAGAGAGACCCTGTCTCAGAAACAAAAAGGAAAACCAAAAAGAAGATAGTGATCCGCACCAAGATAGGCCCTCACCAGATACCAGGGCACTCTGTTCCTCACTGCTGGTTTTCCTAGAGATAAATGTATGCCATTTAAGTCATACAGAGCATGATCATGGTTATAACTTAATAGACATCCTTAGTATATGTCTTATTGTTTTGAGTTAACTTCCATGTGGCCTTTCTTTCTTAACCTGTTTTTATAATTTTATAATTCTTAGAGAATCCAAAATATATCCCACTAGACTAAAATTCTTTCTGGGAGTTCTGGGATCATGTGCCTCCTCGTCTTTTACAGCTTCTAGACGTGACCCACAGACCTTGGTACCTTTATTCACCTCAAAACCAGCATTAGCAAGTTTATTTTTCTCTTATTATATCACTCTGATCTCCATTCCTGCTTCTGTTGTTCATTTTAAAGAGCCTTGGACTATGTTGTTTCCAGTTGGATGATACAAAATGGTCTGTACTTTAGGCGTGGTTAGTTAATAACCTTGATTCCATTTGTAACCTGATTCCTCTTTGCTTTTTGGGTTTGGTTTCATTTTGTGCTGCTGCTGTGATCTGGGAAATAAGGAATCACCCAGTCTCCCCTTAGAAAGAGCACGATGAGAACTTTCAGCCCTGCGGATACAGAAGGCCTTTTCCTGGTCAGGTCTCTACCTTAGAACACCTGGATGACCTGCAGCCCGTTGCAGTGTTAGTGAGCAGGCCCAGCTTTAAAGGGCCCTGTACTCAAGATCTGGGCTCACTGAAGCTGAGAAACCCTGATTCTCAGCCATGAAGATGGCAAAAGGGAGCAGAGCAGTGTATGGAGTGTGTGTGTGTGTGTGTGTGTGTGTGTGTGTGTGTGTGTGTGTGTGTGTGTTTCATCCTTTAAGATACCTGGCTCTAGTCCAGGAAGATGAAGGTTACCATAGTAGGCTACAGGTACATTTTGTTTGTCCCACACTAGGATTTTTTTTTCAAAGATGAATGTTACCAACATATAAAAATTGATACACTTTATATATAAAAACCTTGTTTTCAGGCCTCTCCATTTTGTGTGAGCAGTGTCATGGCCAGTTGTTATAAGGCAGCTCCACCTAGTGCTAGAGGCCACCCACATTCCTCCTCTTAATCTCTGTCCCCTGTTCATGTAACCCTTCACAAAGGCTCAAGGAAGAGTCTGATTTCGAAATAGTAAAGGCTCTCTTGGTCGGTTCACAGCTGTGCTTTTTTTTCTCTCTAAAGAAGGAAAACCAAGTAATGTGACCACGAACTTGATACGAAACAGCCTCTTTCACTTTCTTTGCTTTTTTTTTTTTTTTAAATCTCAGTGCTAGTAAGTATACACACTATCAACTACCATCTCTTTACATCTTGCAAAACTAAAACTATATGACTATTAAATAATTCTTCATTTCTTGCCACCCCTAGCAATATACTAATAATTTAGCCACTCTAGTAACTCTATAAACAGAACCATATGGTATTTCTCCTTTTGTGACTGCCTTGTTTCACTTATCACAGTATCCTCAAGGCTCATCCATGTTGTGATGTGTGTAGAAATTCAGTTGTTTTTAAGGCCGAATAAGGCAACCGCATGTGTAAGGCATATTTTGTTTACCTGTCAACCCATCAATGAACACCTAGCTGCTTCTACTTTGGGACTATCATGAAAATGCTACCAGGAGTGGAACTCACTTCTCAGGACTATTCTTTCTTTCTTTCTTTCTTTCCTTTTTTTTGGGAGGGGGGGGGGGTGGGAGTTCGAGACAGGGTTTCTCTGTGTAGCTTTGACTGTCCTGGACTCCCTTTGTAGACCAGGCTGGCCTCAAACTCACAGTGATCCACCTGCCTCTGCCTCCCAAGTGCTGGGATTAAAGGCCTGAGCCACCAAAGCCCAGCTGGGACTATTCTTTCACTGGATCACAGGGTAATCATAGTTTTGGGGTTTCTTTTTTGTTTGTTTGTTTTGGCTTTTTTTTTGTTGTTGTTGTGGTTGTTCTTTGGGGTTTTCTTTTGGTTTTGTTTTGTTTGGGGTTTTGTTTGTTTTTTCCTTCCTTCCCTCCTTCCTTCCTTTCTTTCTTTTCTTTTCTTTCTTTTTTTTTTTTTCTATGACAGAAGTTCTTTGTGTAGTCTTTACTGTCCTGGACTCACTTTGTAGACCAGGATGGCCTTGAACTCACAGAGATCTACCCGCTTCTGTCTCCAAGAGTGCTGGGATTACCGACATGTGCCACCACACCCAGCTGAAATCACAGTGGTTTTCCACAGAGGCTTGGAAAGCAGCGATATATATTATACTCTAAGGTAACCTAGAGAAGTAATTAAGTTAAATGAGGCCTGGTGGTACTAGCCCAGAATCTTAGCTACTTTGAAGTCTGAGGCAGAAGGGTAGTGAGGTCAAAATCTTTTTGGGGCACAGAGAAAGCTCAAAGCCAGCTTGGTCAACCTACTGATTCCTTAGTAGAGCAAGCACCCTAGTTATAATCTCTAGAGCCAGGGAGCGGGGAGGAGAAATGATTAAACTAACTTAGGCCATTAAAGAAGAATCGACTTGTTAATTATCCGGGCTTGTTAATAAAGGATAGGCTAATAAGCCATCCATCCAGCACATACTTGTAATTCCATACATACTTGTAATTGGAAGATAAAAGTAAGATTAAGAGTTTAATGCCATTCTCTGTTTAAAAAGGAGAATTCAGGCCCAGCGTGGTGGTGCACGCCTTTAATCCCAGCACTCGGGAGGCAGAGGCAGGCGGATCGCTGTGAGTTCAAGGCCAGCCTGTGAGTCCAGGATGGCCAAGGCTACACAGAGAAACCCTGTCTCGAAAAACCAAAAAAAAAAAAAAAAAGGAGAATTCAGGAGTTACATGAAACTCTCAGAAAGCACATACAGACACACACAAAAATGTGGCGCATGCCTTTAATCCCAGTACTCAGGAGGCAGAGGCAGGTGGATCTCTGTGAGTTCAAGGCCAGCCTGGTCTACAAAGCGTCCAGGACAGCCAGCACAGAGAAACCCTGTCTTGGAAAACCAAAAAGTAAAAAAATAAATTTAAAAATTTAAACAATTTAAGAGTGGGTTATAAACAGACCCATAAAAAGTACTTCTCTGTGTATCCAGCTCCATCATCACACATCCAGCATCCCCTGAAGACGACATGTTATCAAATTTGGATGAGGCCTGGAATGTATAAACAAACTCTAAAAGAAACTAAAGAGCTGCCTAGATACCGCAGCTGGGTAAGTGTTTGCTATCGCTAGGTGTTCAGTTCCCTGAGCCCACGTAAAGGTGAGAGAACGGACCCCACAAGTCATCTCTGCCTGCCACATGTACTCATCATAACTACACAAAATACTAGCAAATGCAACATTTTTAAAAGAAATTGAAGCTGTTATTCAAAAAGATACTATGTTTAATACTTTGATCTGGTTTCACTTGCAGATAGTAGCATCTGTATCTCTGTGCGTGTGCATAAGAGATATTAGTGAGGTGCTGAGGATTAACTCCAGGGATTTAAGCTTGCTAGGAGCACAGCCTGTTGAATATTTAAAGGTAAATTACCTTATGTTATCAAGGAAACTGCCACCAAGAAAACTGTGAATGCAAAGAATAACTTCTAAGTATAGTTAAAGAAACCCTTCCAATTAACAATGAAGACAAATAGCCCAAATTTTCAAATGGTAGGAGTATTGAAAAGACACTCCACAAAAGATCATAAGTGAACATATGAAAAGGTGAATAAAGCCATTAGTCACTGGGGAAATACAAATTAAATCCCAATAGCTTGCCAGGTATGGTGGCGCATGCTTTTAATCCCAGCACCCGGGAGGCAGAGGCAGGTGGATCCCTGTGAGTTCGAGACCAGCCTGGTCTACAAAGTGAGTCCAGGCCAGCTAGGGATACACACAAAGAAACCCTGTTTCAAAAGAAAAAAAGAAAAGAAACAAATATTTGTTTAATATGATGTGTATTTTGTTTGCATATATGTCTAGGCAGCACAAGCATGCCCGGTATCCACAGAGACCAGAAGCAGGCACAGATCTTCTGGAGCTGGAATTATAGATGGTTGTAAGCTGCCATGTTGATGCTGGGAAGAAAACCCAGGTCCTCTGGAAGAGCAGCCAGTGCTCTTAACCACAGAACTATCCCTCCAGCCCAGCTGACCAAGAAATTTAAGAGACTGACTGCATTATATGTTATGATGGAAGTCTCCCATATTACTGATGAAATGTGGGAGTGAAGGGTTAAGGATTTTGGAACTCACTGTGGCAGTTTCTCATAGAGCTAACCACACCTCTGCCTATGACCCCATAACTCCGTAATTAGATATTTAATCAAGAAAAATGAAAATATATCTCTACAAAATGACTTAGACAAGAATGTTCATAATGACCCAAAAAGGAAATAATCTAGTACTCACGCATACACATTAGCCGGCTTTCAGTTGCTTGCCACTACCTAAGATAAACCTACTTAATGAGGTTAAAATGTTGTCTCATGATATCGGAGATTTCAGTCCACAGTCACTTGACTCTGTTGCCTTAAGCCCGTGGTGAGGCAGAACACCCACTCAACACTTGGTGGAGCCTGTCGGGGAGTGCTCTTGGCTACCACAGTGCAAGAAAAAGGGTGTGGTCCCACTGTCCTCTTCCAGACCACAGCCCCAGGTAACAGACCCACAGACAGCACCCAAGCCTTTAGCACAAGAGCTTTGGAGTGACACCTCAGCTTCAAGCTGAAACAGCAGGTAAATGAATTTGAGGTATATTCATAAAATAATACTGAACCAGTGTTTAAGTGGAATGAATTTCTGACATGTGCAAAGGAAACCAAACACCAGGAATCCTTACTGTCTAGTTTTGCCTATGAAATTCTACAACAAAACAACAAAACATTGGATATTCTAATGACAATAACTGCAACAATAATAGCATCAAGAAATTTACAAGGCACATCATGACTGAGATACTATCTTTCCAAAGACAACTGAGTCTGTGCCTGGATTTTAGAATTCTTCTCCACTGATTTTTCTATACATAAAAAGGCGATTACTAAACTGCTTTAGATGTAAAATAATGCAGTCTACTATCTTGTAAGACAGCTCCCTATCTTGCCATAGTCACCTCTCCCATGGGACTTCTCTGACCTTTTTTTTTTTTTTTTTTTTTTTTTTTTTGAGCCAGGGTTTCTCTGTCTAGCCTTGACTGTCCTGGACTCACTTTGTAGACCAGGCTGGCCTTGAACTCACAGCTATCCATTTGTCTCTGCCCCTCAAGTGCTGAGATGAAAGGTGTGCACCACCATGCCCGGCTAGTTCATTGGTTTTTAATATGTTCTTTTTTGGTTTTGGTTTTAATTTTAAGACTGTGCAGCCCTCGCAGTCCCGAAACTTGCTATGTAAACCAGGCTGTACTCAAAGTCACAGAGATCTGCCTGCCTATTTCTCCCAAATGCTGGGATTAAAGGTGTGCACCACCACCATTTCTTGGTCTTTTGCTTTTGTGGGGACAAATTATTTAATTTTTTTCTCCTGCGGAAATGTGTATGCACTTTGTTTCTATTGCTGAGTCGATTTTTCTAAGTCGTACTGTCCTTAAAATACCTTTTGATTTTGGTTTTGGTTTTGGTTTTTCAAGACAGCATTACTCTGTGTAACAGCTCTGGCTGTCCTGGAACTTGCTCTGTAGACCAGGCTGACATCAAATGCACAGAGATCTGCATGCCTCTGACTCCTGAGTGCGGGGATTAAAGGTATGCACCACCACTGCCCGGCTTCTGTGTTTTTTTAAGAAGCAAAAACTCCATAATTGTCACTACAGATAACCTTTCTCTTTGAGTATGCTTTGCTGATTCTAAGAGTGGTGCAGACTCAGTGTAGGAACTCAGTGGTGCTCAAAGGCCATGGGGAAGCAGGAGCCCAAGGAGGCTCTAGATATTTGGGAGCTGTCATCTAACTTCTGTGAAGCCGGGTCAAGGGCTGGCAATGGGCAGACCTTTGATTTCTATCCAAGCTTAGGGCCTATGCCAAAGGCCTACTGTAAGGTGGGTCCCAAGCATCATCCAGCCACATCCTTCCTTGGTTTCTCTTGACCCTGAGACAGCTGAGTAACTCTATAGGAGGGCAAGGTAGACGTATTAGACATGGATGGGAAGTAGGGCAGAGGGGAAACCCTGTGTGCATGGACTCAAGATCCAAAGATGATGAGACACCCTAAGGTTCTTCCATGGGGTTTTGAGAGTGGGAGTAGATTGGGGACTCTGAAGGGTGTGGCTTTGGGTCAGATTTTGGTATTTCCACAAGGCACTAATTTAGCCTCCTTCCTGTCACCTCCAGCCTGGGTCAGCAGGAAGATTCCTGGGCATAGTCCTCTTCCTCCAGGAAGCCACAGGGCAGGCTGGCCAGCCTGCCTTCTTCCCATCTCTCCTCTGAGAACAGACAAGGATGCAGACCCCTTTGGCCTATTTTCCATCTCGTGAGAATCCAGAGACTTGGATAAAGCTGAGATCACTCACTCTTGTTATTTGTCTTCTGGCTCTTCTTATCTTCAACCCTTTCTCTCTTTCAGAAGGGTCTTCCCCCTAATTGTCACAGTGTTCCCTCATCCTTCCTTAGCTCAGTGTCTATAGTGGCAAAGGAGAGGACAGGTCCCCAACAAAATTACTCAGGGGATTAACTGGGGGTAGGTCGGCATCTTAGGCCTGCACCTCACCACTTTCCTGGTCACCTGCTCTACCCATGTGCAAGCCTGCTTAGACACTAAGACTTTCTTGTTTCACTCTCTATCCAGAGCCTAGGCCAAGCATCTTATGTGGACCCTGGTGTCATGTTGTCTACACAGCACCTGGCTCAGAGCATAATCTAGAAAATGGGTGCTGCCAGGTGCTGGTGGTGCATACCTCTAATCCTAGCACTTGGGAGGCAGAGGCAGGAGGATCTCTGTGAGTTCGAGGCCAGCCAAGTCTACAGAGAGAGTTCCAGGACAGCTAGAGCTATTACACAGACAAACCATGTCTCAAAAAACAAAAACAAAAACAAAAAGAAAAAAGAAGAAGAAGAAAGAAAGAAAGAAAGAAAGAAAGAAAGAAAGAAAGAAAAGGGGTGTTGTGGGAAGGCTACCTCCCATTCTCCTCTACCTTACTTGGTTCTGCAAAATAACCAAACAGGAATCTGTATTATGCAAGCTTCATTTGGGTTTTGTATATATAACCTGATTTCCTGCATCTGGAGAATGAGGAAGCAGACCCAAGTCTACAAGTTGACCACCCAACCCCCACCACCAGGATGCTCTCTATTCAGTCTTCATAGGATGTGCTTTCTGTCTCTCACAATGCCTGGGCCCTCTGCTCCTTCCACTATTAGACTTCCAGTATGGCCTCCATTACCCTGTTGGTCATCTCTACTTTCCTCTAGGACATGTGGGTATCACACAGGACTGTGCACCCATTATATCATGATCCTAAATTGCTGACTCTACTTAAGGCGCTGGTGTATGTCTAAAGGTGAGTAGGGGCCCCTCCATTAGTGACACCAACCTAGAGGCATCTGGGCTCTGAAGAAAACACATGACCTGCATTAGGACCATATGTGTTCTGGGCAAAGGGCACAGTCATCCTGAGCTCTGCCAACTGTCACTTGGAAAAGAAGACAGAGTTGTGGGTTCACATCTTCTGATATTTGGAATGTTAAGTAATTGCTTTAATTTTTATACACTGGCAATAAATTCCAAAATGTTTCAAAGCAATCGTTAATCCAAATTTCATGTAACCAAGGGCTCATTTTGAATGCTGGTGCTGGTGACTGACTCAGGGGAGTGCCTAACGTGAGTGTTGTGGTCCAGTCTGTATGGTCAAATCATCCTTACTGTCACCTCATCTCACAATAAGGGACATGGAACAAGGGGCAGAAGAAGGCACCGATGCCATTACAATGTAGTACGTGCTATTTGAAAGATGACAGCTTCAGATGAGCTTCCAAAAACAAATCCCAGAGCTTTGCCTTCTTTTATTGTAAGGCTGAGTTCATGTAGGACATAGTCAAGGCTCAATAGTAGCTGCTTCAGTGAACATTTTGTGTGCATGGTGAGTACATATTAGCCTGTTCAACCATACCATGGTTAGTCTACACTATCATCTTTACTTTAGCCTTTACACAGCTGAGATCAGAGAGAGTTACTTTTCAGGGCACCTTAGACTATAGGTAGAGGTCTATGACCAGCACTTCTTCCATTGAATGCAGCATCTGAATTCTTGGGTCCAGCCTAACGTTATACTCAAGAGGGCTCCTGGGACTGGTGGATGAGTGTCTGGCATGGCTCCTGGGGTTGTTGGGACACATGCTATAGCTTCTTCCTGATCTGCTGGCTTATTATCCCAGGCTTGCAGAGGTAGGCTTGATGGTGATCAGCCATTTGAAGAGTCTCACTGGGTTCGGTCCTGCTTGCTCTTCTGAGGAGAGAGGCACGGCCAGATTCCTCTACAGACCATCTCACTGTGCAAGGCATAGTTGATGGCATTGATGGTGGGCATGGTTTTGGCAATGAGGGCAGGCACCTGTTGGGGTGGAAAAGTCCATGAAAGATGCTTTGAATCTTCTACTTCTCTCCCACTCCCACTTCATGACTCTATGCTCTTCTGCCTTGCAACTGCCAACCATCTGTCCTTGGATTGATTCTTCAGCCTCTGAGCTTTACCTGATAGGTTTTCACGGTTCATAAAATGTCATAGAACCCTCTACCACATCCCACCCAAGCCCAACATACCTGTTACTAAGCTGGGTATCAATTTCAGCCCCTGGTCTCAGAGCGCATGGTCAGGCTATGTCTAGCTGTCCCTACCATGTCAGTATGGCCCAGTATGGGGTGGGGCTGTGTGTAGAACAAAAGTATTTTCTGCACTTTATAGATATTTAAAGAAAGAATAGGAGAGGAGGAAGAAAGAAAGAATAAGGTAATGTGCTAGCAGAGAGTCGGAAAATAGTGATACAGGGAGACAGACGTGAAGATGCACAATATTCTTTGGGCTTTGGAAGAGTCTGTACCATCCGTAGCTTGGGAGAGATGAAGCTCACATCTGCAATGGCTGCATATAGGTACAGGAGTGCATAGGGGCCCCAGCCCAGCAGCAGCATCCTGCCTGGCAGAGTGGTGTTCACCTAGGGAGAAAACATCAGAAGAAGTATACATTCAATCCAGGTGGCCATATCCATGTGGAGGCAGGAGTCCAAGCAGAGACCAGGCCCTTGGTAGGGTTTGAACTAGCAGAAGATCTTGGCATCACATGAGCTCTTTGCTTTGAAAGGCTATGCAACCTTATGCCTGTTGTTTAAGTTTACCTGACCTCAGTTTCCTTGTCTATAAAATGGTCTGATAAACCTGAGTCACCTGGAGTAGGGTGGATAACGAGCTTCCTTCGAGGTCTTGGGGTACCCATGGATGATCTAACTTCAGGCTTAGGCTTAGAATGAACTCATTATCAGTAGCTGCAGCCACTTGGTGAGATCACCCTGTCTGGGATCAAAATGTTTCACCACATCAGATATAACCAGGAAGTGGTCCAGCGGGAAAGCTTTTTGATGCTAAAGCCACAAGAATACTACCAACTTGGTATCTAATTCCAGGATGAATTTTTAAATGGTTTTACTCTCCATATACTTTGAGACACCAGGATTTTGATGCAAAATGTCTCATTGGCATGTCACTTTAACGAAGGAGACTTAATTGCATGGGGACATATATCCTTCAGAGTTGGATTTTTAAAATGTGTTGAGCAGTGGTCCTGGTAACATGGCTCAGTGGGTAAATGTCACACTGCACAATCAAGAGGAACAAATTAGAATCTCCAGCAGCCACGTGAAGAGCTGAGTCTTTTAACCCAGCCTATTAACCCAGCACCGGGAGGAGAAGGCAAGAAGAAATGTACATGGGGCTCACTAGTTACCCAGTTACCCAAGCAGCAAGCTCCAGGTTCAGGGAGATGTATGCTCTATTTTCTTAACCGATATATTTTATTAACAACTTAGTGAACGAGCATACGTCACTTATAACCTGACTAACCAAAACAATAGGAATGAGGATTAATGGACACAATAACAAAACCGTAAGAATATCAGTTCCGAAGAACGAGTCTCCTGGCACAATCCACAGGATTTCTTCTGCTGGAACCTTGAGTAACCAGAACCCCGAACCTCAGCAGGAGCCAGAGCCCCGAAGCCTTCCCTTGAGCAGTTCTCTCTAGGAGCATCTCGAAGTGCAGCAATGAACAGCCAAAACTATTCCAAGTCTCCAAAAAGCCCCGCCTTCAGTTCTGGGCTCATTTATATATCTCCTCCCAGAGTCTGTTCATGGGATCTTTTCAGCTGGCAACAATCAAGCTCCCACACGAGATGGTCAGTCTTCTAGTGGATTAACCTCACCTGTTCTCTCACCATTCCAATCCTGTGCTTGGGATCTTAAAAAACAAGTTTATCTCTCCTTCATGGAGAGACTCCCACTCAAAAACTAGAGAGTGACAGAGAAAGGCAATAAGTACGGACTTCTGGTCTCCACAGGAACATGAGCCCCTCCCCCACAGCTCTTCAAATGTGAACCAGGAAACATTTTTTTTCCCTTGTGAACTTCCCCCTTCCAGAGAAAAATATGTACTTAAGACTGATGGAGGAGGGCCTTCCAGGGAGAGGCTGAAGATAGGAGAAAACTAGCACCTCAGTGGTAGACAGTGTCACCTCCAGAAGCTTTCTGTCTTTGCTCAGGTCTTTGGGCCTGTGGATAATGACCAATCCTGATGCAAGCAGAGCTGATGATTCAAAATCAGCCTGAAAGAAAATCATGGTGGTGGCCTTCTGCTGGATATAATCCCCAATAAATGTGAAGACGTCATGAGTGCCGATATAAGTTAGGGTGGGTAGATAAATGCTTACCTCCAAACCTAACAACCTAACTCCAAACCCTGGGACCCGCGTGGTGGAAGGAGAGAACTGACTCTGTCAAGTTGTTGGTTCTCCATGTGTGTGCACCGTTGTAAACCAGGATGGCCTTAAACTCACAGAGATCATCCTGCTTTTACCTTTCAATAAGTTTTTTAAAAGTTGTGATGGCATGCATTGTTGATGAAGTGCAAATTGATGCAGCCACTATGAAATCAGTGTGTTTGCTCCTCAGGAAATTTATCTATTATACGAACCAATAGTATTGTTTCTGGGCATATACCCAAGGACTGTTTCATACTACAGAGACATATGCTCATCTATGTTCATAACTGTACTAGTCCCAATTGCTGGGACATGGAAACAGTATAGAAGTCTATCAACTGATAAGTGGATAAGAAAGCTGGATAATAATAGATAATAAAATTTTATTTGGCTGCAAAGAAAGAAGAAGTCATGAAATATATAGGTAAATGAGTGAAACTGGGAAGCGTACTGAGGGGAGACCCAGACCTAGAAAGACAAGAATCCCATATCCTCACTCATATGTGGATCTTAGCATCAATTGTTTATATTTGTGTGTTGAGTTTGGAGGATCCATGGAATCTAAGAAACTAGAAAAGGATGTTGGGGTGGGGGGAGAGAAAGAGCTAATGAAGGACTATAATAGAACACCAATGATGTGAAGGGAAGGGAAGAAAATGGGTGGGGAGACACGTGGGGAGAGGTTTGTGAGTGTAGTGGGGAGGGGGTAGTTTGAACAAGCCAAATGGAAATGTACTATTTTATGAACCTCATCCACTGGAGTTAACCATCCTAGAGGATTATGCTCCTCCCAGATGCCATAGATTGCCCAATGAAAAGCCCAGTTCCAGATATGAGCTACTTCCTTTGAGTAGTTGGTCATAGGTGTCATGGTGAGTCTTCCAAACAATATAGGATATTGCCATTGTTCTTGGTCGCCCTAAGAACTTGATAGCAAGACCCTATTTCTGAAGTCACTTTAGTACAGCACACAAGGATATCAAGTTGGTATTGACTAAGACACTGTTCTATGCTGGCTGGCTTTCATAGTACTGGGAATTGTTATACAGAAAGCTGGGGCAAAAGTCATTAACAGTCTTACCTATCTGTGAACTCTGTGAATTACAATAATTTCTGGCATCGCAGGATATGCCCATTGGTATAATAATGGCACAAAAGTTATAGGGGTAACCATTCACTTTCTGGTTGAATTTAAGGCCCAGTTGCACAGGAAGAAATGCATTCCTGGTACTTTAATCCAGCCAACAACCCATAGAGCACAGACTGTTAGAGGTAGGGGTCAGGGAGGGTGGGAGTAACAGTATCTTTTGGACAGGACATGACTTCCACACTCACAGATTCACAGAAGCTGTGGTTGTCTGCACAAGACCAGGCCAACCAACATCTGGCAAGGAGTGAAGAGGTTCATGAGCTCCACTCCTAAGTGAGAAGCTGTGCACACCTGACCGCTTTCAAGGGTGTGGCCTCAGGTTGGCTGACCATGCTCCAGGGGATATTTTCGCATGTATGAGTATATTGGCAGCACAAACTGGGGTTGGTGGATTCGTTTTTTAAGGAGGACATGAAGCTGGAAACTGAGGAAATAGGGGTAGGCCTGAGAGGAGTTCTGGGAAAGAGTGGGGATTGAATATGACAAAAATACATTGTGTGAAATTCTCAAAGAATTAATAAAAATGGTTTTTAATGTTGAGGAGGACAATGTGGAAGAGAATACAGGACATGATTCTCTAGCCTCCAAGCTAGGACCCAGGATTCTTGTTCTTGTGTGGGCCTCGATCTTTAAGCTAGGTCCACAGATGAAACTAATTAATAATGTTATTATCTAATCTATGGTAATAAATTTAAGTGGCAGATTGTCTTAATAAAAAGATGTTGTTTTTGTTTTTGTTTTCGAGACAGGGTCTCTCTGTGTTAGCTTTGGTTGTCCTGGACTCGCTTTGTAGACCAGGCTGGCCTTAAACTCACAGCGATCCACCTGCCTCTGCCTCCTGAGTTCTGGGATTAAAGGCGTGCGCTACCACGCCCGGCAATAAAAAGAATTTTTATGCTCTAAAATTGAGCCCTTTGTTGAAGAGTCCTAGATCTAGGTTTGGATCCATCTCTGTGTGGTATTTGCTGAGTCATCTAGCTACCTTCCCTCTGCCTCAAGTCAGTCTGTGACATGGGAGTCAAAAAGCTTTCATTTGTTAGAAAAGATTCACAAAGATGAGGTAAAGATAAAGCAAGGAAACCAGGTGTGGTGTTGCACACCTTTAATCCCAGCACTAGGGAGACAGAGGCAGGCAGATGGGTGTGAGTTGGAGGCCAGTCTGGTCTACAAAGTGAATCCAGGACAGCCAAGGCTACCCAGAAAAGCCCTGTCTCAAAAAACAAACAAACAAGCAAACAAAAGATACACCAGGGGCCTATTAGAGCCAGGAGTCAGGGAGGTTGGGAGTATTATAGGAATTATAATAGCTATAATGTCAATATTTGCTCTCATAAAAAAATAGCATTTGTTGCTCGTTATGACTCATCTGTTAATTTTTTTAGGTAGCAAGGTTAAATTAAAATCTCTGTTAAGAGATTTTAATATAGGAACTCTGAAATGGCCAGAAGGTCTTACTTTAAAGCATCATTTTTTTTTCTTGGGCAAATGTGCTTGTAGGTGTAGTTTTATATTGTGGGTAATAGCCTGTGACTGTGATTAAATTAAACACCTTAAAGCAATTTAAAAAGCAACATTTGAAGAGCCCTGCAATTTAGTGGCAAGCCTCAAATCCCTGCGATGACCAGAGTGTAACAGCGTGGATGATGTACTGTCGAAGCCTGGGTCTCAGGGCTCCAGGGTCTGGGTTAATCTGTCCTATTTTGGCCCGTGCTCCCTAAGCTTTGGAAATCCGCGCAAAGGGAAGGTATTTTCTAGCCCTAACAGCACATTCTCTATGCAAGCTGATTTTTCTCATGACTGCTACAAACACCAAAAAATGCTGACTTCTGCCGTCCTCAGCATGTTTCCAGAATCTGAAAGGATCAAGAGATTCCTGCTGCTGTAGAGCTGGCTCCTTACCTGGAGGTGACCACTCCTGGACAGTTTCTCTTCCATGAGCCGGTAGGAAATGAGTGTGATGAAGAGGGGTACAAGGAAGTTGAAAAAGGCCATGGTGAAGAGGAAACTGATGAAGTTTCTACAGACAAGGGGGTAGAAAAACAAGGGTCAACTCCAGGGTACCAATAGTCCAGGCCCACCAGCATCTGTGCTGGACAGTGTGACATGCCATCGCATCTTAGACAAGCACTCAGACTGTAGCTGCTCCAGTACCCAGCTGAACTCTCCTCAGCACTCAGCGGCCATAGGTCTTTCTGACATTTGCCTTTGGGAGCCAGGAGCTGAGATGAAGAAGGGATTCCTATTCTTTGTCTTTCTTTCGTTTGTTTGTTTGTTTTTGAGACAGCTTTGGCTGTCCTGGACTTAGTTTGTAGATCAGGCTGGCCTCAAACTCACAGAGATCTGCCTGTCTCTGCCTCTTTGAGTGCTGGGATTACAGGCATGTGTCACTGTGCCCGGCTGAAGTAATTTCTTCAAGCTCAAATGCTTAGCCTTGCTGTGTTGTTTGTTAGCCAGGAATTGAAGATGGGATTCTTCAATTTGAAGAGCACATTCACTAAATCCTGGAGGAATCACTGGGCTAAAAGGAAACCTCTTGTGTGGTGTAAGGACTTGAAAATAACCCATTAATGGCAAAGAGATTGGATAGTGTATCACTTAAGAAGTCAATGAAGGGGGCTGGAAAGATAGCTGAGGAATTAAGAGCACTTTCTGCTCTTCTAGAGATCCTGAGTTCAATTCCCAGCAACCACATGGTGGCTCCAAACCATCTATAATAAGATCTAGTGCCCTATTCTGGTGGGAAGGCACACGTACAGGCAGAATGTTATATACATAATAAATATATTTCTTAAAAAAGAAGTCAATGAAAGTGCTAGGTATGGTGGCTTACATCTGGGAGGCCAAGCCAGGAGGATTACCACAAGCATGCTGCCAACCTGGATAAACAGTGAATTCCAGGATGTAGTGTGAGATTGTGTCTCAAAATATATACAATGGAAAACTCATTAAAAGGCCCAAAAGGAACCTAGGGTCTCAGTTTAGGCCTTGAGGAGACAGGAGGATGGCAGAAACAAGTAGGGGTTACCCGAAGGAAGATCCTGACTTCGCGAAATACAGGATATTCAAGGAATACATTTTTTTGTTGTTCACTAAGGAGAAGTAGGAGAAAGGGCTCTCCGAGGACCCTTGTAGGTGGTGTTCTGAAGAACACTGGGGCCATCCAAGCGCAGAGGTCAGTTTCCCCTGAGAAACCTAGTATCCGGGGCCAATGCTTCATGAGTTGGCACTGTCAACAAAACATGAGCACAATGTGACTGCTCTGGAAAGAAGATGGAGAAGCTGGAGGCATAGTGCTAGAAGCCGTGTGACCAGTCCCCAAAACGATCCCTGATGAAATTTCCAATATCTTTTCTCCCAGAGCTACACAGATGGTGCAGTGGTAGAATAGTCCATGGTTGGGGAGACTGCATATGTTCAGTCCTGCCTTGTCAGGGATCACCCCACAGTAAATGCTCAAAGAAGATGTAGAGTTTATCTCCAAGCTGGGAAGTCCCCACCAAGGCAAAGGCCTTACATGCTTTGGATCTGTTGATCTAAGGGCATGGGTGCCTCCCCAAATCAATGAATTCTGAGCCAAGACAGCTCCTTGTGCTGAAGAGAGCCAAAGAGTAGTGGCGCTTCATAATAGTTATGACTGATATAGGCAAATGACCCACTGTATAATGTTCCATTGGATACTTGAATCTGAGTTGGATTTTTTTGTAATATCTATACTGCTTGCCTGGTCTCAATGACAGTCTGTAAGTGATTGCCATGACTAAGGAGTTCAGATGTCCTCAAATGTTGACATAGTTCCAGTGCAGTTCACAGCTGGAATATTCTTCTTATAGAAGCTTACAGTCAAGATCCCTATGGAAGAAAGCCTCATAGCTACAAGTTCCATCTCACCTGTCACCTCTAGAATAGTCCAGTGTGCAGCATGTCCCCACTGGCTCATAGTCATAGTGGCCCCAGCCCATGAGCGGCAAGGACGCCCAGAAGGCAGATGACAACCACACAAACAACATCAGAGGGATGGCCGTGTCCCATGCCAACTGTCTCCCTGCATGAGAAAGAGGAAGGATGGGTTGTAAAGAGATAACTTGACCCCATGTGAAAGAATGGATTTTGTAGCTACAGAGTGTCCCCAAACCCCTAGTCCAGTGTTAATAGCATGGAGCCTCAGAAAAGCCAGGAGTATCTTTGAGCCTTGTTTTTCTTCATAGTGAGCATGGAGCTCTCTGCCTTTGAGCACTATGAACAAAAGAGATCATGGGTAGGTAGTGATGGTTTCCTCTTACATCCTACAACATCTTCAGAGAAGAGAAAGGGGCAGGAGGGAAGGAGTGAAAACAAAAGATAGGTGTGTCTCCCAAAGCCAAGTTTAAGGTTAAGGCACACGCAGTAGTTCAGGTAGAGGTGGGGTGCTTGCTGAGAGGCAGGGCGTCTGCTTCCAGGATGTTCTAGAAAGCCTCAGGGACTTGGGTTCTCTTTGAGTGCTGCTGGTAGAAGCTATTGTATGGACAGCCTGACTAACCTGTTGTCCTGTTCTCTCTGTCCTCTGAGGTCTCATTGACTGACGTGGCCTCAGCATTTCTGTCCCAGAGTCTTTATCTGCGAATTATTTATTGATCTCCTTTGACACTAAGGCAGAGGACGGGGCCCCAGATAGGATTGAACCAGCAAAGAAGAGCAGGTTTACAACCTCTCTCACACCTAAGCTCTCTTGATAACATCTCAGATGGACTTTTCTTAAATGTGCTTCCCTGTTAAATATAGGTTTATGTCCTCAAATTCAGGTGCTGAAGCTATAATCTCCAGTGCGATGGCATTTGAAGGTAGGACTTTGGGAGATTATAAATCAAGACTGGGGTGTCCCTGGGTGAAATTAGTGTGTGTTCTCTTAGATGGCAGTGTGGTCCCCAACTCTCATATTCTTATAGGAGAAGACATGAGAGTAATGACCTTGCTTTCTTCCATGTGAAGATACAGCTTGGTGAACGTCTGTGCAGAGGACCGCACCAAGACCAGACCATCTGGCACACTGATCTCAGACTCGACAGAAATACATCTCTAGTGTTTAAACCATCTACGCTTTGATGTTTAGCTCTAGCAGTAGCTCAGGCTCACTGAGGCCTCTACTCCAACAGAGAACATGGCAATTAATGTACTGCTTAGCTCACATTTGACAGATGTGTTTTTGCATGAAAAACATTTCCAAGATGGAATGTGCACTGCCACCCAGTAAAGGAACAGAGGAGGCCGCCTTCCTTCCGCCTTCCTCCTGCCTTCCTCCCGCCTTCCTCCCGCCTTCCTCCCGCCTTCCTCCCGCCTTCCTCCTCTCTCATCTCCATCTTTATGTTTCTCCGAGCCACTCTCCATGGCAGAAAGAGATTTGATGTGGAGGCTTGGTGGGACTGGAGGCTAATTGTAGAAATGTATGTGGCTATCAGAGAAGATACTCCTCTCTCTCTCTCTCTCTCTCTCTCTCTCTCTCTCTCTCTCTCTCTCTCTCTCTCTCTCTCTCTCTCTCTCCCTGTCCCTGTCCCTCTCTCTCTCTGTTTCCTCTCTCTCCCTCTCTGTATGTGTTTGTGCATGTGCTGCGTGCATATGTGTGTGCATGCATGGTGTGTGTGTGTGTGTGTGTGTGTGTGTGTGTGTGTGTGTGTTGAGATGATGCTGTGGACATTTGGAACAGGTTTTAGGATGGAAGTAGTGAAAAAGGTGTCTCCAGGGACACATTGATGGGAGAGGCTAACGTCTTATTACTTGGCATAAGCACAAGACAGCCTTTCACCTGGAGAGAGGCTGCTAATGCCTGAATGTTAGGCTATGAGGGTAATGGACCCAACAGGGGCCTTCCTGCTGGTAAAGTTCACTACATAAGACTTGGGACTCAGTCGAGAGGGGAACCTTCTCAAAAATGACCTCTGACCTCTGGAGACATCCTAGCTATCGTCAATGCCAGCCTCAACCCTCCTTACTGTGTGACACAGGCAAGTTGGTTACTTTCTCTGTGGCTCTGTTAAGCTGCACACTGAAGGTTTTCTGGGTAGGTCAGTTGAATGTTTATGTGCGTCTCTCTGGTGGTGATAACAATGTGTGTTTTCATGTGCATTGAAATTTAAATACATTACACCTGTGATTTCACAGATATCAGTTAAAATAAGAAGTGAAACATAATAACTTTTCTTGACCCCATGTATCTCAAGGTTGGCCTTGAGTTCACTAAGTAGCTAACCATGACCTTGAGCTCCTGATCTTCCTGCCTCTGCCCCCCACCCAGTGCTGGCATTATAGACACGCGCCACCATGCCTGGTTCATGTGGCGATGAGGGCAGATCCAAGCCCTCATAAATGGTAAGCAAGGACCCAACCAATTGAGCTATATTACCAGACCCTAAACTAAGTTCTAAAGGAAATTGGGAAGGGCACATTTGTAATAGCTACAGCTTGGGAGATAGAGGGCAAGACCAGCCTGGACTGCATAAGCCTCTGTCATTAAAAAAACAAAACAAAACAAAAACCCAAACCAATCTACCAAAAAACAAACAAACAAAAAAACCCACAAAACCCAAAACAAACAAACAAAAAAACCCAACCAAACCAAAAAAACAAAACAAAACAACAACAACAAAAAAAACAAAAAACAAAAACAAAAAAACCAAAAACCAGCCTAAACAAAATAAAACAAAAACCATAAAACTGAAATAAAAGTTTAAAAACTGTTTAAAAGTAACTAATTTGTTGGGAAAAAATAACAAGCAAGGGTTAGGGATCTAGCTCACTTAGTACACGGTCAACTGTCTTGCTTAAACCACCAGGTTGATCCCTAGCACTGCACAGTCCAGTCATAGGAGGTCACACCAGTGACCCCAGCATAACGTCTGAGGCCGCCTTGGGATACATGAGACCCTGCCTTAAAACAAAATAAAACCACTAAAAACTGGCAAGCAACCACAGAGCAGGAGGCACACTGATAACTAAATCTAATAGCTCTGCCATGGGCACGCGCGCGCACACACACACAGACACACACACACACACACACACACACACACACACACTTGCCCTCCTTCTGCCCTCCAACTGTACCTGACTGCCAGGATATTTTCTATATCCATGATCTCATTTGATTTTTCAAAATGAATCTCTGATCATTTTTTCTTAATAATCTTGCAGAGAGGAAAACCAAGGTTCAAAGGGAGGAGGGAGGCAGAAACATACGGGTGCAATAGTGGTGATAGCGACCCCAGGCAATGGCTGCACTGCCACAGATGCTGGCCAACGCTGTTGCAAATCCCTGGAAACCATGAGCCTGGCAGCCCTCTGAACCATATGGCCAGCGCCTGTGGGAAACAATGGGCACAGTGAGACTTCCCTCCACCCTTTCCACCTCCCACACCGGCCCAGGCAAATCTGGAAGGTTCCTGGATATTAGCCCTGCTTCTGCAAGGAGGACTTTATTATCACTGTCCTCCCACAAAGGAACTTGGAGTCTTGGAGTTTAAGTCAGTGAGATAAAGAGGTCCATCTGATGGATACAGGCTCCTTAGGCTCAGTGAGTTTTCTGAACCACCAATGTGCCAGAGGATCTTTGTGAATGATTATATGTCTCCATCACAGGTGGAAAAACTGAGGCCAAGAGAAAGTATTATTTATCTAGGGTGGCACACAGAGGAAGGCAAAGTTCTGGATTCTCAGAAAGAAGTGCTGGTTCATAGAGAGGAAGAATGATCATTGATTCAAGCCCCAAAGATGCTTAGCAGGCAAAATGACAAGACTCTGGTGTGCACATGAGGTGTTAGATTCTGGTTAAAATTCTGTTTGCTTTAACAAGTATGTTTTTAGGGTTTGCTAGACAATATTAGTTCAAACTATTTGTAAATAATTAAATCAATACATCAAACAACACATTATGAATTAGGTTGTAATATGTAATTGACAGAAGTATCCCGGGACTGGAAATAATAGAGCAAATACTCAAGGGTAGACTACCCGAGTACAGGGCTCAGGCTCTGAATCCCTCCAGCGCACTGTCTCTATGGTCAAGTCTGAGCAACCCCTGCATTCCATACATTGGCTATTTCTTTAGCAATACTCAGAAAGTTCAGTTTAATTTATTTCAGCCTGCCTAACCTCTAACCTTGGGATGGTTTTCAGTACGTAGAAAGAAAGATTCTGCTGTGCTTGCCCGTGACCTCAAGGTGAAGCCCTAGGCAAGCTCCCAGAGCCCATGGAAAGGGAAGGAGCTGGTACCGGAGGAGGCTGGATACAGCTGCAACAAGAGCATTCAGGCTGATCCCAGTGTCTGCCAGGGCCAGGCTCAGTATCAGCAGGTTGCTGGGAGTCCTCAGATCCGGAGTCTTGCAGAAAGAGAAGATGGTCAGGCCATTGAGGCTGAGGCCAGAGAGCGCTGAAAGGAAGGGCGGTGGCTGGTATCAAGGCTTGTGAGACCCATGTGGGTGTCAGAAGCAGGGTCTGAGGTTGATGGAGTTACAGTAACCTACCAGATTCCACCACATGACCTCTCAGCACAGTTTTTCAAATGCTGCTCTAGTGGGATGACCCTCAGATACTAAAATCTGTGATTCTCCTTGTTCACTGCCTGCTGACAGTCTAACAGGAAGATGTACAAGAAGACCATACAGCCCAGCGTGGCGCATGCTATGACAATCAGTCACTGATAAGTGCTAAATAAGCAGGTGCCAGGCACCCTGAAGGGCAGTTTGCATGGATCCTTTCATTCAGTCTTCTCTCTGTGGCTCAGAGATGCAAGATAGCATGCACGGAGTGCAAGGCAGTTAGGAAGTAGCAGAGCTAGGGACAGTCTCAAGTCTTTCCGATTTTAAAGTACCTTCTTCAAGGGCTGTGGGGCAATGTCAAGGATGGAGAAGAGGATCCAACTTAGAGTGGGTCACTAGGCAAGGTGAAACTGCAAGAGGGGCTCTGTAGAAGGAGCCACTCCCCGATGTTCTCTGAACTATCTTAACCTTAGCTTCTTGCTTCTGAACTGAAGAGCGAGAGTTGGGACTGGTGGGCAAGTTACTCAAGAAGCTGACGCAGGAGGACTACAAGTCCAAAGTCAGCCCACATAACCCACCGCAAGACTAAAATGTAAAAATGGGGTTAAGGATAAAACCAGTGGGAGAGAACTTACCTAGCTTGCAGGAGGCCCTGAGTTATGGCCTCTGTTACATTCTGCTCTCACTAGAAAAGGGGAAATGATGGAGTGGGAAAGATCTTTCCTTTAAGATAGTGGAGGTCAATGTTCCCTGGATGGGGAGGCCTGGTGGCACCCAGAGGAAGGATAGCAGGCTACCAAGAAGAGACTTGATACCCTATGAGCATATACAGGGGGAGGTGGTCCCCCTCAGTCATAGTCATAGGGGAGGGGAGTAAGGGGAAAATGGGAGGGAGGGAGGAATGGGAGGATACAAGGGATGGGATAAGAATTGAGATGTAATATGAATAAATTAATAAAATATATTTTTAAAAAAAGATAGTGGAGGTCAGTGCATGGAAAATAATCCCAGAAAGAAAGAACAGCATATGTAGAGATGTAAAGTAAAATTTCACAGCATAGTAGAGGACCAGGAAGCAGTCAGAGTTTCAAGGGCTCCCTGAAACTGGGGTATGCTTGATGGTGTCTAAGATCTGATCTGCAGGACAGTCCCAGTGGCTGTCATTCTTTCCCATTGCCAGTTGTCACTATGTGAGAGATTGTATGGGTTACTCTTCTGGGTCTAGTCTGAAGGAAGAAGACTGTACCCTGTAAGCCTGTCTTCAGAATGACTATTTCTGTTCTCACAGAACATCCTGGAGAGAAAAGTTTGAGGCCAGTATCCCTCAGGCCTAAGTAGCTGCTGTCGGAGAAGTGCCTTTTGTTGTAGAAATAGACCTTGTGGAAGTAGTGGCAGGTTTAGGCAGAGCTGGCAGGGGCATAGTGAACTCAAATTGCTTATATGTCTATCAGGCAGTGATTTTATACTAATGATCCCACTTAAGCTCTGTAGACACCCATATATAAAGACTAGGCTCTGGGGGAGGGGGTGGTCAGAGAGCTGAAATAACCTGACAAAGTCCCATAGAGAGCAGGTAGCTCAGCTGTCTGTCTCCGAAGACTTCTGATGGCCTTCGTGGTCTTATGTGAGATTCTTAGCAAAATTTCTAGGGAGTGGATTATATTTTCTTTTGGCTTGGGGGATATGAAAAGCCTAGGCCTGTCTCAGCCACCTCCTGAGCAGATAGCTCCTGTTCAAGTGTCTCTGTCTTTGACCCCTGCCTGCCTTCTCTCTCCCGACTCCTACACAGCATATTACACCCTACTGGGGCAGTCATGAGAAGACCACTGGATCTAGACACAGAGGAGAGGCAGCCAAGATGGTATGGTACCCTGTCTTCTGCCCACTCCACAGTTGTGGTCTGAGTCCTTGCTCCACCAAAGGTCTTGCTTGGCTCACCTTCCACCAGCAGCACTGTTCCTACAGCCAGCACCTCGAGTTCCCCAAATCCAGCAGGCAAGGCCCTGGTTGCTGCCATCCTTGCACTCCCTCCTTGTCAGCCACCCAGCTCTTTTTTCTGGCTCTCTGAAATCCGGGTCCTCCTTTTTTAAATGATCACTCCACTTGCAGGCACATGGCGATTATTATGGTAGACTTAGAACACCTTCTTTATTCCTTACCCTTCTAAACCTTCCTCTTGGCTCACACAGAAGGAGCCTATTCAGTAGATGGACAGTGCAGCCTTTGTGAAGCTGGAATGAGCCCTGCCTTGTTCATTTCAGCGCACTAGGCAGGATTAAGGTCTAGGATCCAAATGGTGTGTGACTGAAAGCTGAACTGGGAAAGGGTTGCGTAACCAAGGAAGGGAGGTGGAAGAAAGGATTTGAGCTGCAGCTGCCCCCCGAGAATTGGATAGTAGCCAGGCTCATAGGCATGTGCAGGCAAGCCTTGGGGGAAGGATGAGATATTTTTTTAATTTTTTATTAATTTATTCTTGTTACATCTCAATGGTTATCCCATCCCTTGTATTCTCCCATTCTTCCCTCCCTCCCATTTTCCCCTTATTTCCCTCCCCTATGACTGTTCCTGAGGGAGATTTCTCAGCTATTAAAAACAAGGAATTCCTGAAATTTGTGGACAAATGGATTGAGCTAGAAATGATCATAATGAGTGAGTTAACCCAGAAACAGAAAGACTCAAATGGCATATACTCACTTATATCTGCATACTAGCCCAAGGGGCATGTCCCACAAAAGCCTTCACTTACCAGGAAACTGGGACAGAGGGGAGGACATCCTATAGGATGAGATTTTTGAAGTCACCTGCTGTGGTAAAACAAACATTGACAGGGACCAGACTCTTAGCTTCTGGTCCTGCATCTGCCATTACTGGCTATCTGCTCTGCATCGCAGCCACTGGGTCATTTTCTATTCAACTTAGATGTTTCTGCACCATGCCTTTTGCTGGTTAAGTGGTGGTTGGAATCCATGGTGGATTTAGACTTTGGGCTTTCACTTCCTGTCTCCCAGGCAGCCTTTGAGCTGTGCAAATATAAAGTATCTCCCAGGATGAAGGATACTTGCAGCCTTTTTTCAAAATACCTCAAGAGGTCTGGAGAGATAGCTCAGTTAAGATCTATCTGTCTGCTCTTCCAACATCCTGAGTTCAATTCCCAGCAACCTTATGGTGGCTCACAACCATCTATAATGAGATCTGATGCCTTCTTCTGGCCTGCAGACATATTACAGATAGTGCACTCATATGTAAAATAAATAAATAGATCTTTAAAAAAAAGATTTAAAAATTTTTACCTCATGACTCACTAAGAACTTTGGCTTCAACACATAAGTTTTTGGTATAAGTTCTGTACTGGCTTATGCTGAAAGTCACATCAGAAGACAATGGTCAATATGCAACATGAAGTTTTCAGATGGAGAAACCAAGTCTCCGGGGTTATTAGCAAACTAGATCATTTCTACTAAATGGATGATCATCCAAGGACTCCCCAAAATAACACCATGAATGCTGTACCTCTCCATTTCAGAGGAGGAGACTAGAGATAAGTTGGTTTGGAATCAACCCAGTTTAGGCTTAGTCACAGGCTCCTGAGCATGTCCATACCAGACTGTGGAACCTACTGGAAAAGCCAGAGGACCATGTATGTATTCTGAGACACAAGTGAATGTGTGACTTGAGGAACCCTCAGTCCTGCCTGGCATCTGGAGAAGGTTTTGCAGGATGGGGTTGGAGAAGAGAAAGCAAATAAAATCTCCAAAACCTTTGTGAGATCCAGCTCTGGAACCCTCCTTGGTGTATGACGCTTGAGGAGGGGAGACCTCTCTCTACTTGCGGTGACTCTGCTTGTCTTTAGCGTGGGTGGTAATGCCTCAAAAGGTAGCCCACTGACACCTTAGGGTTCTGAGCCTGGTGCCCCTGGAGCACTGTGGGAAGGCAGGTGTTTGCCCATGTTCCTGATCGTGTGTGGGCATCTTTAGTGTCTCCTTGCTATGCCAGAATCTTCCCAGCTCCTCTGTGAGCAAGAGCCTGTAAGCACCAGAAATTTACATTTGCGGAAAGGTCCTGTCATCCACACAGTCAAGGACGGGCAAGCCTAGTTTTCACCAGTGCTCTAGATGGAAAAGCTTTTCTTTCTTTTGTAACTGATGAACAGAGATCTGGATACAGGTGTCAGGCCCCGAAAGAATTGAGCTTTCTGATGCCTGCATTGTCTTCAGGAGGCCTTGCTCCAATTCACTCCCTTTCCCCACTAGAGGCCATCATAGGAGAAGAACATTATGACGAGCGGATCTGGACCCAGGGGTCCTGCTCAAATTATGGTACCAGCCAAGGACAATATGTGCAGTAAACTTCGAACCCCTACCCAGATCTAGCCAATGGACAGGACATTCTCCGCAGTTGAGTGGAGAGTGGGGACTGATTTTCACACAAACTCTGGTGCCCCATATTTGACCATGTCCCCTGGATGGGGAGACCTGATGGCACTCAGAGGAAGGATAGCAGGCTACCAAGAAGAGACTTGATACGCTATGAGCATATATATAGGGGGAGGAGGTCCCCTTCAGTCACAGTCATAGGGGAGGGGAATAAGGGGAAAATGGGAGGGAGGGAGGAATGGGAGGGCACAAGGGATGGGATAAGAATTTAGATGTAATATGAATAAATTAATAAAAATATTTTTAAAATGGGGGCTGATTACTGATCTCTCTGGGAAAAAAAAATAGGAGACAATTTGTAAAGGCCCTTATTAGAGGCCAGAGTTCTGTTTTCATTTTCTTTTCCTGAGCCTAGCACGCCAAAGGAGACATATTTATTACCCACAGCCTGGCTGAAATGGAGTTCTTTGCAAGTAGACAGCCCATTCAGTCACTTGCCTGTGGGTGACTGCCCATCTGCCTTATCTCGCTGTGCCCTAGCTTCTTCTGGCCTGGGGTTGTTGCTGTACAGGGATTCTCTCCCTCCCCTCAAGACTGGGTGATTCAGGAAGCAATAAGCTGCTGAGTGCTGGGGCTGGGGCTCCCTCCCTAATCCCCAGCCTGTGTTTATCCCATGGCCTTGGGTGGGGGTTGGAGAGTGATGAGCAAGTGGGTAACTGCCAGCCTTACTGGACAAGCAGGACAGAACACTCCCGGGACAGGCCTCTGCCTGGGCCCAAGAGGAGCCAGAAGTCATGTGGGTGGCCCTGAGCATCCTCTGGCTCCTGGCACTTGGGGGACCTCACCAGGCCTGGGGCTTCTGTCCCTCTCAATGCAGCTGCAGCCTGCACATCCTGAGCGACGGCAGCAAGGCCAGGTATGACACCACCAGGTTCGGGGTGGGTCACCAAGTCTTCATAGGTCCACCGGCTAGGTTGGGAGGGGTTGGGTGCCCAGCAGCTGTCCACTTACTCACAAGTCTTCTGCTTGCATCTGAGGCCATCTGATAAACATGAACATGCTGGATTTGAGACCCTTGAAGGCCAAGGGTCATGGGAAAGCAGTGTGTTCTGTGTCATCTTCAGTAAGTAGGGAGTTTCTGCTGCCCAGTAGGGTATGGGACATGCATGGGTCAGGTTCTGGAAGTTCTTCCTGAACCTTCTTTCATGTACCGGGAAACGTCCGGAAGTGTCTTCCTTATTGCATTCTTTTCCTCCATTTGCTTTCTTCCATTTTTTTTTTTTCTTCTTTGTGTCTCCCAGCTCCTGCTTTCTCGGGCATCTCCCATTCTCATGCCTGACGCCCATATGATGTACAGTCACATTCAGGTGCTTTTGCATCTCAAGCCATGGTGGGGTACCCCCAACCCCTATGTACTCCCCCACTTCACTCCTAATCCATGTGGGATAACTGCCCCGCCCCACTTCAAGCTCCCTCCATCCTCAGCACAATCCTTGATTTCCCTTCATGCTTTCTTCTCCTCCACGTGGACCTTTGAAGTCAAAGCCACTGTGGTTGCTGGGCCCTTGCTTTTCTCATGTCGCTCATTTTCTTCCTCTGGTCAGCACACTTCAAGTCATCCTCTCTTAACTTCTTTGGCTTATTCAGTAAGAAACTTTTCTAACTTGCTCAAGGGTTTCAATTCCTCATTCGGGAGCCTTTCCTATCAATTTCCAACCTTTTGTAACTCATCATCTTTTCTTCTTTGTCTTATGCGAATACTGCGGAGGCACTGGTGATTTCTGATGATGGATATGATGTTGGAATTACCCTTCCACTTGACCCTGGCACTGTTGGGTTGACAGGGGATGGTGGCTGCTGAGAACGGAGAGGGTCCTCCACACAAGACACTTTGTACACTCTGGAGAAAAGACAGCATTCCATTTTTGATGTGTTTGATGATTTAATTTCTATGGGAAATAGGTTTTTTTTCATTAACTAACACACAGGCTGATGCTCACTCAGCCTGGAAGATGGCTAATGACTAAGGACAGTGTGCTGAGGGTGCTTTGTGTCACCCTGGGCACAAAGGTGACACCATCCTGAGAGAGCAAATGCCTCAAAGCCACACGCTGTTGGTGATGAAGCCAGTGCCAGAATCCACGAGTCTAACTTTTAGACCCTAGGAATTCTGCCATGCAGGGGAAACAGGAGAGCCACTCATCAGTCTGGAGTGTCCCACGAGGGCAGTGAGGCGATGAAAGGCTGCACGGAAGCCCAAGGTCTCCAGTCACGGCAGGCATAGACTGTGTACCTGGAGCAAGGCTCCGTTTGTATGTGAGATGCCTTCCTCAGAGCCGGCACTAACCGTACAGAGAACCACCCTAGCACGCTTCCTGCTTCACATTCAAATCCTGAACATACGGTGTTCCTCTGGAAATTGCAGTTGCAGATGTGTGTGTTGGGAGGTGGCTGGCAGGGGCAATATGGGGCACCTAAATAAATGTTTCCCCTTTCTTTTAGTGCCCAGAGTTTTACGTTGGCTCATGTTAGGCTCCTACCAACCTTTGAATCTTCCCTTGACCATTTTAACCCGTTTAGGAACAATTGCTCTATCAGTTCCCTTCTTTTACTTGTATGCAAACCTTCTTCCTCGCTAACACACTACCGTGTTAGGTCTTTCTTCCTTGGCTAGATTATAAATAGCTATGGACAGGCACTGTGACAGAGCCCCACCATGTATGAGACATTGCAGTTAGCATCTGTGTTAGTAGGCAGATCTGGTGGGCTCACAAGGAACGGATCTTTGCTCAAATATGCCCCATTTCTGTGACCAGGACAGTGGTATGCAGCGACCCTGACTTGACTCTGCCCCCAGCTTCAATTCCTCCGGACACCTGCAGGCTGCGCCTGGAGAGAACCGCCATCCGCAGGGTGCCTGGAGAGGCCTTCAGGCCCCTCAGTCGCCTGGAGCAGCTGTGGCTGCCCTACAATGCTCTCAGTGAGCTCAGTGCCCTTGTGCTCAGGGGCCTGCGCCGCCTGAGAGAGCTGCGTCTGCCTGGGAACCGCCTGGTCACTTTTCCCTGGGCAGCGCTCAGGGACACTCCACAGCTGCAGCTGCTGGACCTGCAGGCCAATCGCCTCTCGACCTTGCCACCCGAGGCTGCACACTTCCTGGAGAACCTTACTTTCCTGGACCTCTCCAGCAACCAGCTGATGAGGCTTCCTGAGGAGCTGCTGGACACGTGGGCTCACCTGAAGACCGGGCCCTTCCTTTCCGGCCATCATGCCAGGCTAGTCTTAGGTAATCAAGATGGCATCCTTCATCTGGAACTGTCCTGGTGCATCTTGGGGTCTTGGGCAACTATCCAAACCTCCTGGGGACGTGGGGAGGGTGGTGCTCCTGAGGTGGGTGGGGGTTTCCAGTCACACAACCAGCGTGTTACCCGCTTAAAAGTCAGTTTCTCAGCTCAGGATGGAATGAGTTAGCAAAATATACCAGCCAGATCCCCCTCCTCTTCTATCCCTCCTTGCTCTAATAAACCAAAGGTTTACCGAGTAAACAGGTAAGCCTTTCCTGCCCAGGGCACCTGCCTGCTCATGGGGCTGACCGCCATAGATAGCATTTAATCCCAGCACTCCAGAGGCAGAGGCAGGCAGATCACTGTGAGTTCCAGACCATCCTCCTCTACAAAGTGAGTCCAGGACAGTCAAGGCTACACAGGGAAACCCTTTCTCAAAAAACCCAAAACCGAAAATCACCACCACCACCACCACCACCACCACCACCACCACCTCCTCCTCCTCCTCCTCCACTACCACCTCCTCCTCCACCACCACCATCACCACCAGCAGCAACAACAAAGCAAAGAGTCTAATGATCCCTTTGTCCCTTTTCCTACCTATCCTAATCCTTTCTCCTTCCCCTAAGGGCAGCTACTAATTACCATGTTGACTTACAACTTCCTTATCTTCACAACACATTTACATGTGAATACAAATATATACATAGACGCACAAAGAAAAGCTGGGTGATGTCACAATTTTTTTTTTTTTTGTTTGCAAACCATAGGAGGATTTGATGCCCTCAGAGGCCAGAGGAGGGTGTTGTATCCCCTGTACCTGGAGTGACTGGTGGCTCTAATCCTCCCTGTAGGTGCCAGGTCCTCTGTAAGAGCAAACAGTGCTCTTAACCAGGCCTTGGTGTTAAATTTTTTAAAAAATCACATTGTATGATAAATCAGCACCAATTTATCATGTAACAATATATCTCAGAGATTTTTCTGTAACTGCAAATGAGACAAGTTCATTTATTACATATTCCACAAGAAAGAAGGCCCCTCCCCCAAGGCTTTTAGATTGTTTCCACTGTCTCACTAACACCTTTGGTGCCACAGAAAACTGTTTTTAACCATGTATTTTAATTAATTACTTTTTTATATTCTGACTGAAATGTCCTCTCCTTCCTCTTCTCCCAGTCCCTTTTCCCCACTCCCCCATGCACACCTCCTTCAAAAGTGCAGGCCTCCCATGGATATCAATCAGCCCTGCCATGTCAAGTGGTAGTAGGACTAGGCACCTCCTCTTCTATTATAAGGCTAGACAGGCAACCCAGTAGGACGAAAGGGTTCCAAAAGCAGGCCACAGAGTCAGAGCTCCTGCTCCCACTGTTAGGAGCCCCACAAGAAGACCAAGCTTCATAACTGCAACCTATGTGCAGAGGACCAAGGTCAGTCTGGCGGTTGAGTCTCTGTGAGCCCCTATGGGCCCATGTTAGTTGATTCTGTGAGGTTTTGTTTGTTTGTTGTAGTGTCCTTGACTCCTCTGTCAGCCATGTATTTTTAAGTATGTGTGTGCAAATGCCTCTGAAGGATAGAAGCTGAGAAGTGAACTTGCCAGATAAAACAGTACATACGTTAAAATTTTATGATCAATTTGATCACTTCTAAAAAGGCTGGTATAATTTTTACTCTTTGAGACTAGTATGTGAGACCACCCATTGATTTGGTCCCCACAATGGGTTTCTTTGCATATTTATGTGTAAGTAGCATGTGTTTATGCATGCTTGTATGTGTACAGGCATATGTGTGTGTGTGCAGGTACACATGCATATCAATATAGAAAATTGGAGGTGTTGTCAGTTGCCTTCTGTGATCTCTATTGTTATCATTGAGGCAGGGTTTTATTGTTGAAGCCAGGGCTCACTGATTTACCTAGTCTAACTACAACTTGCCCTAGGAGTTTCCTGCCTCTGCCTTTCCAGTGCTAGGAGTATGGCCTCCCACCACGCCTGCCTGGCTTTTATGTGCATTAGGAAATCCATCCAAACTCTGTTCCTCATGCTTGTCCAGATGGTTTAATTCACCAAGCCCTCTCTTCAGACCCAGGGCGTATTTTTGTGTGACTTGCAAATCTTGATACTGTGACTACTTTATTTATGAAGAAGGAAACACTGAGGGGAAACAATGCTGTCACTGAAGAGAGAAAGCTAAGTCTTGGGTCATATATCTGGCAAGGCAAGTAGCTGGGACCAGAGGTCAGTTCTGATGACTCACTCTTAGTGGGAAAACTGTCTCTTCCTCCCAGAGGCAAAATGGAGCTGGACCTGAAGATCTAGGGTTAAGCTCTCGCTTACTGTCACTTCTGCAGGGCTTCAGGACAACCCCTGGGTGTGTGACTGTCGCCTCTATGACCTGGTTCATCTCCTAGATGGTTGGGCTTCTAACTTGATCTTCATCGAGACTAGACTGAAGTGTGCCAGCCCACGCAGCCTGGCTGGAGTGGCCTTCAGCCAGCTGGAGCTAAGAAAGTGTCAGAGCCCAGAGCTCCGTCCAGGGGTGACTAGCATCATATCCCCTCTGGGTAGCACAGTATTGCTACGCTGCGGAGCAACTGGGATCCCGGGACCTGAGATGAGCTGGAGGAGAGCCAATGGACGCCCAATCAATGGGACAGGTGTGTGAACAACAGGACCTTCTGTGTTGAGTACTGGCTTGATACAGGTGGCCCAGCTTCCCAAATGGAGAGTGGAAAGTATTCGCAGGGACTGGTATACGCCAGGCTGGACTCTCATCTGTCTGAATGCAATTGGGTAGAATCTGCTCATATGCTGCACATTGACTATGACGATGGCTCTCAATCCATCCTATTATATCTCATTAGCTACTTTATTATCAGAAACTCAGGGCCCATGTTGTGAGCAATACAAAGTTGACTTTTAGGGAGAAAGTACTCTTAGCGCACTTAATTTAATACTTTATCAAGTTTTTTAAAAATAGTAACTCAGAATCATCAAGAATAACTAATGGTGGGAGTGCCATTCATTGAGCTCTTTGCATGGGTCCAACATTAGGTTAAGCAAATTATGTCCATAACATCTTTGAACTTTAAAAGGTAAGCGAGGTTGGGCATGGTGATCTGAGACTATAGCCCTAGCATTTGGGAGGCAGGAAGATCAGACGTTCAAGGGCAATCTTAGCTACATAGAGAGTTATGGGTTAATAGACTCAGCTACATGGGACTCTCTCTCAGAAGCACCCCGACCCTTGGGCAACACAAAACAAAACTGTAAAAAGCAACCTGATTGTCTTCTTTTCATGCAAATAAATGGAAGTGCTGAGAGGGAAATGCTTGCCCATACATAGCACACAACTCATATATGAAGGAGCTGGGATGCCTGTCAGTATAGCTCTGGCTTCATAGTGTGTGTGAGGTGTCTACTGTGGTTGGGTTATGTGGGCAGAAACGGATTGTCTCTGTTTTTGTCATGGCAGGAACAAGAATCACAACCATACGTAGTCAGAAAATAAGTTGGGTAGCAATAATTTCTTAGCACCCAACTGAAAAGTCTCATGTCACACCAAGATTTTTTCTGTTTCCCTCAACAAGACTGATGATTGTTGCTCTAGAATGGGGATGTGGGGGGTTGGACTAGTTTGCAAAGTGGTGCAAATGGCTCCATTGTGCAAAAACACAGAGGTGAAGGTGCTGATTAGATGTGTTCTTTGGGGGTGTGCAGGGGTGCATATGGAACTTCCAGATTGTTCTCTGCCTCACGCTCACCTCTGAGCCTACCTACCCACAATGCACTTGCCTGCTTCCCTGAGGGGTCATCTGTGCAACTCTCTAGGCCACCTCAGACTCAGAAGGCAGTTTATTCTTGAGTGATCCAGTGAGGTGGGCCTTGAAGGGTTTGAGACTTGAGTGAATGCTACTATTTTCTTGGGATGACTGGTGGTGACTATAGTGTGTGTAGACCAGGCACCATGACAGTAGCCTTGGAAGGGAGGCTGTGGAGACAACTCATCCATTCCTCTGTATCTTCCTTTTCTCTCTCTAGTGCACCAGGAAGTCTCTAGTGATGGCTCAAGTTGGACTTTGCTGGATCTGCCTGTTGTGTCTCTCTTTGACTCTGGAGACTACATCTGCCAGGCCAAGAACTTCCTAGGGGCTTCTGAAACGCTTATATCCTTGATTGTCACTGAGCCCCAGACTTCTACAGAATACATTGGGGTTCCAGGTGTCCTGTGGGGAAGGACAGGTGAGGGAGCAGAAGCTGCTGCTTACAACAACAAGCTGGTGGCCAGGCATGTTCCCCATGTTCCCGAACCTGTAGCCCTGGCTACCAAGCCCTCAGTGCTCAGCATAAAAGAAGAGCTGGCTCTCCAGCACTTTCAGATGGATGTCCCAGCAGAGTTCTCCAGAGAGCAATCAGAACACCAGGAGGCCCAGATGGTTAGATCTCTCAAGGTGGTGGGAGATACTTACCACAGTGTGTCCTTGGTGTGGAAGGCCCCTCACGCTGGGAACACAACGGCCTTTAGTGTCCTTTATGCAGTCTTTGGGCAACGTGACATGAGGAGGATGGTTGTGGAGCCTGGGAAGACTAGCGTCACCATCGAGGGGCTTGCTCCAAAGACCAAATATGTGGCATGTGTCTGTGTGCGAGGCCTGGTGCCTACAAAGGAACAGTGTGTCATCTTCTCTACTGATGAGGTAGTGGATGCAGAGGGCACACAGAGGCTCATTAACATGGTAGTGATCAGCGTGGCCGCCATCATCGCGCTACCTCCCACCCTGCTTGTTTGCTGCGGGGCTCTCCGAAGACGCTGCCACAAGTGCCGCACTGGGGGTTCTGCAGAGGCATCTGGTGCCTATTTTAATTTGGGAAGACTGGGCCACAGCGAGGATGGCTCAGAGGAGCTGTCCAGGAGCAGCCTCAGTGAGGCAGATAGGCTTCTCTCAGCACGCTCCAGCGTGGACTCCCAGGTCTTTGGCGTCAGAGGTGGCAGACGTATCAATGAGTACTTCTGCTGAGTCTAATGAGTCCTCACTCACACCTGCCTACCCCCTCTTCCTCTTCAGTCTCACACACTTACTGTTACATCCGACTGTGCTCTCAACCACCTTACTGACTTGGTACTTGGTTACTTACTTACACATTTGCATCAATGATAGCTAACACAGCTTTTAAAGCACTTTACTGTGTGCCACCGAGCATCCAAAGTAATTCATAGGTAAGTCTCACAACGACCATTAGTAGCAGGCATCATTTTCTCTCTTTCTCTCTCTTTATTTTCCTGGAGAAGAAACAGGTGTTAAGTATTTTTGCCTGTATCAGTCAGCTTCTGCTGTGTGACAAATAAAAGCAAAAGCTCTCCAGTATGTAGCATTTAAATACATATTTTCACACTATGTGTCTGTAGGTTGACTGGCATGGCTCTGCTATGTGTGTCCCATTGGGCCTCAGAGGTGGAGAGCAGTGGCTATTTAGGGTGGACTTTTCTCAAATGACATAAGAAGAATGAGCAAAAAAAAAAAAAAAAAAGCCTTGTTTTAGTGTGAGACTGGCACATTGCTGCTTCTGCCCATCTTGTATCTGCCAAAGATAGTCTCATGGCCAAATCCAACTTTAACAAGGCAAGCAAAGATATTAATGGGGAACAAAAAATTTAGAAACATATTTACTTATTACATGGTCCACTACAGTACTGCCACTGGGCAGTGGCAGCTCTAGCTTTTGACCAGGGAGTTGGACAGTTGGTTCTCCTGGAAAGTCCTTACCACTCTTTATGTTGCGTTATGCTTGTGTTTATACCAACTCATACATACATACATACACACAGTTTCTTTATACATTAGCCATGTTTTTGAACACATACACACACACCTCATCCACATATGCCCGTCTCATTGAATTCTAACATTGTCCTTTAGGGTGCTTGGAGATAATAATTTTATTTGCAATAAATTCTGGAGACTCCTGATCTTTTGCTTTTAAGCATGCTAGACTGGAGAGATCCAAAAGGCTTCTACAACAGAGGCACAGCCATACTCAGTCTTGTCTCACAGCCAGCTCATCCCCATGGAGGCACCTTTGCAATGTTTTCTGAAACTTTCCTGGTTTTGGAGAATATCTAGGAGATTTTCTGGCCCTGCAGCAGGATGCTTATGAAGAGAATTCTTGCTGAGTTTAGCCTAAGGCAGAGACTAAGATGTTTGTGCACAGCAGTGAGTGAAAGGTCCTAGCGGAAGACTCCATTTACTACTTGTCTTCAGAGAAGATGGATATCAAGTCCTTTGGTAACAACTGTGGCCTTTCAGAGGCGGAAGTGATCCAAGAAAATCACACAAGACAATTCACACCATTTGAATGTTGACTAGATATGAATTCCCTTCCTCTTTGCAAAGACATCACAAAATGCTCCTAACAGCCCATTCTGGATGTTGGGATATTTAATTTTACAGATGAAGAAACCAAGGAACAAGTATAGGTGTACAAGGGAGGGGAGGATGATCTTTTGGAATCCGTATCTTTGACAGCATTTGGGGTGCTATGCCTTTACCCAGTATTGATTTCTGAAGTGTAGTCCACAGCAGATTCTCTATGAAAAATGAGGGTTTTGTTTTTGTTTTTGTTTTTGTTTTTTTACAGCCACCGAAACCTGAAATCCCGAACCACAAGCGCATATGCACACATGAATATAGAATCACCAAACTTGATATTTTTCTGTCGAAGGTTGCATTTGATTATAACGTGTAGATCATCACCACTAGCAAGAAAAGCCATTTGGATCGACAGTAATGCTGTTGTCTGCATCAGTGATCAACATGATCTGGGTGGCAGGTGTGGGGTGGGGGCTGAGGGTAAACAAAACCAGATAATGAATACCACAGGCTCTGTCATTGCCAATGAAATGAACAAAAAGAAAATATAGACTATATGTAAGTGAATGGGCAAGGTTGTTTACAAAAACAGACAACAAACTGGAGTCAACATCAAATTAGCTTCATCGAATTTTGTGGAAGAAAAATCAGAAACTTGAAAGCAAAAAATAAAACAAAGTACTGACTGAGAGACAGAGGAGGAGGCAGGAGAGGAGACAGAGAAAAACTCAGGGATGGGGGTCAATTGTTCCATTAGTCTAGGAGGGCTGCCTTCAGGGTGTGGGCGATCGCTGACTCCAAGATGCCTGGCCTCTTAATGCCCATGTATCAGCTGTCCTTTATGTACTCTGTCTTTTTTGACTTTTCTCTCATAAGGGAGAATCATTCTGGTTTGTTCCCATGGTTATTTATGTTACTAAAACAAACTCCTCTGTCAAATGAATAAATAAATGGTATCTGGTTTACATATTAATATTTTACTGTAAGCCATTCCCTAAAAACTGGGTGTTCTCAGAATAGCCTAGAAAAAGAATTCCTGGTCTTTCTGTACTAAAGGCCAGCTGCCATGTTGACTATGGGGATCCTGTGGTGGCTAGTTTAGGAGTTGCAAAGCAGTGTCAGTCAGTTTACGTGGTTGCATGGCATCTCCATCACATATTTTCCAGATTATAGCATGGTTGTATTACTCGTGACTACACAGATGGTATGTCCAATGTCACTGAAAATAATTCAGTTGCCTTTCCATGTTGCAGGATAAAAAAAAAAAAGAAAAAGAAAAAGAAAAGCCAAGTTATGTGCTGGAAAGAGAATGTGAGCTGTCAAACTAAGCTCTTCCAAATGACCAAATGAGCATGATCTGAGGGCGAGAGTTGAATCTACTGAAGACAATCATGACTTCCCAGACACCATATTTGTTACTTGCAAGGGCTTTGTAGGTAGGGCATAACCAGCTTATGCTATGGCAGCCAGCAGCTTCCACATTTCTGTGGCTTAGCACATAATGACTCATTCTTGCTCTAGCAGGCTGCTCATTGAGTGGAGATAATGTAGGGAGGGTTCTACCTCACGGACTCAAAGAGCTATGGGAAACTCTACCATCTTGCATATCAGCAGCTACCCCGACAAGGAAAAACAAAGCTAGAAATGCCCTAAAGGATCTCTTATGCTCCAGACATAATCTTTCTTACCTCCACTGTAAAAAAAAAAAATCCATTTTCCCCATGGTAATCTGGATCAATCACCCCTCATAACACTGTTGTTCCTTTCTTAGTCTGTTTGCTCAAGGGCATCAGAAGTCCAAAGTGGCCAAGAGGAAATCTGAGCTTCCAGTTCAGTGGAGTGTGTGTGTGTATTTCCTGAAAGGAATGCTTCTGCCCCTGAAATCAAACATCTAGGTCAGAAGAACTTAAGGTCATGGGAACAGGAAGCAAAAGCTATCCTAGTGGGTCACTAAGTGTGATACTGACTGGAACGATGTGCATGTCTATTTTTTGATAGAAATCCAGGCTATGGGAGAAACTATACATATATTGAACACCTTATGGAGAAACCTGCCCTGTCCCTCCAGGCTGCTGCTACATGATGGTGCTGTAACTGTGTCTCCAAAAGGACATTCCATCTTTCCATCAGGCCAGCTGCTTCACAATAGTGGGAAACATGGAACACCACTGTATTCCATGATTGTAGGCCCACCATTTCACTTCTCTGCCTGTGGTCAAAAGTGATATTGTATGCAATGCCATTGTGGTGAATAAGGCATCTGGCAAGTCAATGGACTGTGGTTTGGACAGAAGCATTACATACAGGAAAGGAAAATCTATAACCATAATAATTGTCTACTCCAGAAAGGACAAAGCACTGTCCTTTCCATGGAAGAAGTGGTACAATGTAGTCAACATGCCACCAGGTCACTGGCTGGTTGGATTAGCTGAACCACAGCCTGCACCATCCAGAAGTGAACAGCTGCAGCATTACAATACTTTTCTGGAACAACCCTGAAAGACACCAATGAAGAGTAATATTCACAGTGTGTAGAACTTCAGGTGGTATGCATAGCCATACATTTTGTCCAAAGGAGAAATGGCCAGATGTGTGAATGTTTACTGATTGCTTAGGACTTGGGAAAAGTATGGCTGGAACATTACTGAGAAAGACAGTTGATGAAAGTGTATGTGGATAGATATTTCCAAATGGGTGTTCCGTGTGAATGCTCATCAAAAGGCACCTTCAGCAAAGGAGGTAGATACTTTACCTTAAGTAGATAAGGTGTCATGCTACATAGGCCCACACCAAGGCTGACCTGGCTACAGCACTGCTGAGTGTCAGATCTGCCACCAAGCTAGCTTTAGTTGTTCTAGACCCTTCTCCACCCCTGATAGTTACTTCCCATGCCTTTTGCAAAATAAGTGGGTGATGTTCAGAAGAGACACGGCAGAGGTGAATGACCCAGGCGACCCCTAAGATGACAGGACAGTAGGTACTCCTTACAAGCTCGAAGGCACTTACTAGGAAAGTGAGTAGGTCTAAATTTGTCTTAAGTGGAACATAGAGTAGGCAGAGAAGATATTGTGGGAAAGGAGGATTTTTGGTTTTTATCTTTGGGTAAAGAAAAGCTTTCAGATACCCACCCATTGAATTGCAGAGTCTCGAAGCAAGCCTAAGTAGGGTAAACTTGGCAGAGGGTCCTGGAGCAAAGTCCTCTCAGTGTTGATTCTTTGAGGTCAAGTGGGCTAGCAACTAATGTGCTTTGCCAGCCTGTCCCTGGGTGTGTGCTTGTTTTGTGAAACTCTTTTTGCAGGTGAGTACCAACTCTTCATCATTTGAAAGGTAATGAGTGCAGCACATCTCACCATCTCACAAAGACTGTGTGCCCACAGCACACTCCATATTTGTTTTGTTTTTTGTTTTTACCTTGAAAGTAACTGCAAAGACATATCCAAAATTCGAGTTAGATTGCTTAGGAATGCCAGAAATTGCATCTGGTATGAGTGGGAAGCCTGGAATGTAAGCAGCTTAGCTGCTGACCCATTTCCCCCTCACTGGTTAGCTACTAAGCGGATTTTTTTTTTCACTGAAGCCTTTTGTGGGATATAATGTATATCATGAGTCTTACAACAACACGGAATTTTGGTATTTTCTTGATGTGCTCCATTTAATAAGAAAGTTGAAACTTCTGCTCATTTAGACTCTGTCACTCTATAGGGTGAATTATTGGGCATCTACTGTGTGCTGGGTAGTTTGTTTTAATTGATCTAAATGTTTCCTGGACACATTGTGAGATGTCTGTTAATATTCTCATTCTGCAGAGGAGAAGAGAGGCCCTGGGGTTAAAAGGTATTTCCCCAACATCAAGACTCAGGAGCACAAGCACAAAGAAGACTAAATGAGGAAATAGCTATAACAGTTTTTTCCCTCACCACCATTGTGCCTGGCAAAGGTGACTTATAGTGAATAAACAATAAACATTGGGTGAGTGATAGAGCAGTGTCTTATCACTTGCTTTTTGTAGTGTGATGCAGTGATTTGGAAAAGTCAAGGAAAAGATATACCATAAAACTTTTTGTCCCAGACCCCAAAACTTGGGTTTACATTTTTAAACTTGCGTGTTGGACACCCTGATGCCTCTTTGATTCTAGCACTATGAGTTGCAGAAGCAGCTTTCTTAACGCAGTAGAAGCGCATCTAAACACATCACTCATTGGTGCTCACAAACAACAAGCAAGGGAAATCATCACAGGATTGCTCTGTTGCTCATCGTCTGCTTTTGCTTTGAGAAAATAGTTGGAAATTTGGGTTTTCAGGGTTCGTTCATGTATTCTGAAGCATTAGATGCATTCTTCCCAAGTCCCGAGATGTAGTGCTCAGGATCACAATGTTTCCTGGATTCTTTGTAAGAGGCTGAGAGAAGGCAAAAACAAAGAACAGTCATAGGGGAGGGGAATAATGGGAAAATGGGGGGGGGGAGGAATGGGAGGATACAAGGGATGGGATAAACATTGAGATGTAACAAGAATAAATTAATAAAAAAAATGTTAAAAAAAAATAGAACTGACGTATGATCTATACTTCTCTTTCCAAACTCAAGAACCAGAGCTTGGTGGACTTTCCTGCTTTAGTTAAGAGATGGAAGTCCTTCCACACGGGCTTGGCCTGAGCCTGGGAGCTGGGCTGGAACAGACCTCAGAGCATTCGGGGCTTTAGTGCTGCTATGCTGACCTACATCGTCATGGATTACCAGTAATAGGATTTACTACTCAGAAGCTGAGACCATACCTATTCAAAACACACAAGGTATTGCCTGCGGATAAATATGGCTCTTGTTTTGTACTGTTTCTTGCCATTTCTGCTCTCTCAGGATACACATGCAGCTCAGCGTTTCTGTCTGCCAGGATGCACCTGCTCAGAGGAGAGTTTTGGCAGGTGTGCTGTGCTGACACACTCCAGAGGCTGATGGGGGAGGGGCTGGACTTTCTTCAGGGATGACATGGAGTGACACAGGCTTAGAGTCTGTGGTAAATCTCCATGGGATTCATTTTAGTTGGTTCTGGAGTTTATTGAGCAGAACATTCTTTTAAACCAATTTCAATCTCTTTTATTTCAAGCCTATTATTTTTATTTAGTCTCTGTGTCTAATAACTGGATCCACTCAATACCACTTATAGATTCCTTGATGCTTATTAAAGTTTTCTGCTTTTTTATACAGGAGTCTTCGGTGCACATCTATGTCTTTAGGAAAGATGCCAGATAACTTTCCCGAAGAACTCAAGCATATGAGAATTGAAAACTCACCATTATTTGAACTTTCCCAGGGGTTTTTCACCAACATGAGCACTTTGGAATACCTTTGGCTCAACTTTAACAATGTTACTGTGATCCACCCAGGCGCCCTGGAGGACCTGCCAGAGCTGAGAGAGCTGAGACTGGAGGGAAACAAACTCCGTTCAGTACCATGGACAGCGTTCCGCACCACCCCTCTCCTGCGCGTCTTGGATCTCAAACACAACAGGATTGACTCGCTCCCTACACTGGCTTTTCAGTTCCTAGCCAACCTGACATACCTTGACATATCCTCCAATAGGCTGACAGTTATATCCAAAGGTGTCTTCTTGAACTGGCCGGTCTATCAGAAACAGCAGCAGCAGGGCTGTGGAGCTGAAATTCTCTCCAACGTGGTGTTGTCACTGCACAATAATCCCTGGGTATGTGACTGCCGCTTAAGGGGGCTTGTTCAGTTTGTCAAATCCATTGGTCCTCCATTCATCCTGGTGAATTCTTACCTGATATGTCAGGGTCCTGTCTCTAAGGCAGGACGGCTTTTACATGAGACTGAGCTTGGTGTTTGTATGAAGCCAAATATCTCAACCCCTAGTGCCAATGTCACTATCCAGATAGGAAAGAATGTGACCCTTCAATGCTTGGCACAAGCCAGTCCCTCACCAACCATTGTGTGGAAGTATCCCCTGAGCACATGGAGAGAATTTGATGGTAAGCCACACACTCTCTCTCTCTTTCTCTCTCTCTCTCTCCCTCTCTCTCTCTCTCTGTGTATGTCTACACACACACACATCTCTGTTAGGACCCTGTCTCATTACAAAGGTATAAACTGTGTCTGTCATGAAGGATGGGTACAAGTAAGGTTGGCATATATGTGCATTAGCTCTCCAAAACACAAAAGAGTCTAAGTTAGTAGCTTTCTCCTATCAGCACTGTTTAAAGTGGGTACATGCAGGATATATATATATATATATATATATATATATATGTGTGTGTGTGTGTGTGTGTGTGTGTGTATGTATGGATATATGCATGTATATATATATATATATTAGGTATATATACATGACAGCTATATATATATACACACACATGATAGGTAGATTGTAGCAGACAATTTCATATAGTGTGTATATGTTAATAGAATTGCATATGTACAAATATAGTGTTCAGGAACCTTCTAGATGAAGATTGTAACATTTTAGAATCCTAAAATTTACAGCTAGAACTTATTCTAGCAAGTGTTATTTATCTTCTAACCTTGCCTCACCAGAATCATGTGGGATGCTTATTTGAAATAAGACTTATAATCCCCTTCTCTGGAGGTTTGAACTCAGTGAGTCTGGGGCCAACAATATGTATTGTTACTTGTGTATTTCTGCAGTGTGCCCCTTGAGTGATCCTCATAAGATATGGAGAGCAAGTTCTACACATCAACTGAATATTTACTTCCCATCACTGTGATACACCCAATATTTGCTCAGAATTATTATAGGGACAAAAGGATTAAATGACTTCCAGAGGCCCAGAACTGGGATCTGAGTTTGTACCTCCTTTCTTAGAGTAGATTTTAACATTTTCCAAAGTCAGGCAAGGGCTCCTCAGAAGCATGTTGGACCTAGAGGACATGCAGCTTCTTAACTCTTCCTATATTTAGAATAGTTGAAATGAAGTAGTATTTGAGGGATGCAGCCAAGTCAGTTTTCATAGATTGATGATGAACATTCAGGTGGTTAAAAAAATATGCAGTTGACTGAGTTTTTCACCTTTCTTTTTATTTTGATCATTTGATCATATTGACAAGGTGTTAAATGTTATCAGCAGAGAAAGACAGGATTCATCATTCTAGTTTTCTTTTAAAATCAAGAAGTTAGAAACTAGGTGTGGTGGTGCACGCCTTTAATCCCAGTACTCAGGAGGCAGCCTGGTCTACAAAGTGAGTCTAGGACAGCCAAGGCTACACAGAGAAACCTTGTCTTGAAAAAGGCTACAGAGAACTTGGCTTGAAAAAGAAGAAGAAAGAAAGAAAGAAAGAAAGAAAGAAAGAAAGAGAAAGAAGAAATTAGTCAGACAGTGGTGGCACATGCCTTTAATCCCAATACGTGGGAGGCAGAGGCAGGTGGATCACTGAGTTTGAGGCCTGGTCGGCAAATCAAGCTACAGGACACAAGGTGCATACTTAATAAATAATAATCATCAATTTAACCTAAGATTTAGCAATCCTAGAACTTTCCAGCTGTTTGTCAAAGAAATGCACAACTGTATTGTTCTTCTTTTCACCCAGTGTTGGCCTCACCAATTGCAGAAGATGTCATTCTGTCCCAGCTTGTCATCCCAGCTGCTCACCTGGTAGATAGTGGCAATTATACTTGTATGGCCTTCAACTCCATTGGCAGAAGCTCTCTTGTCATCTCACTGTACATCCAACCTTCCCAGGCCATGCCTGGATTGCACTCTCTTTCTGTCTCCTCGGACAGCAGTCTCTATATTGACCTACGGGTGGTCAAGCAGACGGTGCATGGCATCTTGCTGGAGTGGCTCACAGTGACCAACCTCCCCGAGGAACAGTGGTTCACCCTCTACATTGCATCCGATGAATCTCTCAGGAAGAAGGTGGTCCATATAGGCCCTGGAATCAACACATATGCTGTGGATGACCTCCTCCCTGCTACAAAATATAAAGCATGCCTCAGCCTAAGGAGTCAGCCTCCAAGCCAGGGCCAGTGTGTGGTCTTTGTGACAGGCAAAGTTAGTGGTGGGCTGGAGGGTCGTGAACGCCTCTTGCATGTCACTGTGGTCTTGTGTGCAGTGCTCCTGGCACTGCCTGTGGGTGCATATGTCTGGGCAGCCCAGGGTCCATACAACTGCAGGGAGTGGTATTCATCCTGTAGCCCTTTGCACAGGAAGACCCTAAGATGCCCCCAAGCAGTACCACAGTACAAGGATAGCTCTTTCAAAGACCCTCCAGTTGTCTTTGAGGATGGTGAGAGTCACAGAGTCATGGAGGAGAATGAGGAGATAGAAAAGGACCATAACAGTTAACAACCCACCATGGAGTGGAAATGGATGGACCTCCAGTCTCTGAATCCAAGCTTCTATGACAGCACAACTTGGCTCCATCCATTATCAAACAATGACATCGATAGTAATATTGAGCCTTCACTATGTTCTAATTAAGGAACATGATGAAGAGAGTTACGATATAAGAAAGGGGACCAGGGGCTGGGTGGTGGTGCACTCAGGAGGCAGAAGCAGGTAAACTTGTGAATTCAAGGTCAGGCTAGTCTACAGAGTGAGTTGCAGGACAGCCAGGGTTACACAGAAAAACCCTGTCTCAAAAAACAAACAACAATAAAAAAACAAAAGAAAGGGGATGTGTGGTATTTATCTTCATAGAGCTAAAGGCAATGGAGCTCTGACTTATTAAACTGATCATTTTATTATGCCTGACAGTGGCTAGAAATTAATAAATGTTACTCTTTGTATATACACAACCATATAGCATTTATACAGAACATCACACATGCCTTATGCTCTTTATTGTAGGTAAAAAAAAAAAACTTGGTCCCAGGGAGGCCAATGATTTGCCCATCATCTGTCTAGCAGGTGGCAGGGCACTGGTCTACAGAGGATCAGTTTCGTTGTTCTACAAACGAGTCAGAGACTGGCCTTACTACAGCTACTGTGCTCATGAGGATGTACTGACAACCAACGGCAGTTGAAACAGCATTTTAAAAATTGATGAGAACATTTGTATTGAAATTAATCATCCTTCATTTCTTTATGTTCTTATTCTTTTCTTCTGGGGAGAAATTTAAATGGAAATTCTCTATTTGTGCTGGATAGTCTTATACAAGTTGACACAAGCTGAAGTCATCGGAGAAGAGGAAAACTCAGGAAAATGACTTCACAAGATCCGGCTGTATACAAACCTATAGGGCAATTTCTTAATTAGTGATTGACAAGGAAAGACCCAGCCCAAGTAGTTGGTGCCATCCCTGGGCTGGTGGTCCTAGGTTCAATAAGAAAGCAGGCTGAGTAAGCCATGTAGAGGAAGCCAGTAAGTAGCATCCCTCCATGGCCTCTGCCTCCAGGCTTCTTTCCTGTTTGAGTTCCTGTCCCAGTTTCCTTCCACAATGTATTGTGATGTGGAAGTGTAAGCCAAATAAGCCTTTTCCTCCCCAACTTCTTTTTTTGGTGTTTCAGTAGAGCAATGGAAACCCTAAGAAGAAAAAATTACATTCCTCCTCTTCTGGTGACTTCAACAAATTTTAACATTTTCTGGTCTTATTTTGTCTGATCTTTGCCTGACTCTGTATACATACCTATTGTGTGTATGAGTGTATATATATAATTTTAAAGTAATTTCAAAGCTTCTTGCTAGTTTACTTGAAAATACTTTAGTTTATTCTCCCACAGAAAAAGTTTGAAATAATATAACCACACTATTATTGTCACTCCCCAAGACCTGTATTTTAATTTTATTTGTATGTATATGTAGTCTGTGCATATATATGTAGATGTGTACATATATAACAACAGAAACATAATATAGTAAGCATTTCTTAATGAGAAGTGTTCTACGGTACAGTTTTTAAAAACAAGTATCCTGAGAGAGAAAAATGCAGCTATTGTCCTCTCATCATAAAAGTAGCCTAGAGTTACCATAAAGAGGAGAGAAGATGTAATGATCTTGGTGGTCGCTTGGGACAGAAAGGCACCACGGAAGAGGAGAAAGCCCAGGAGTGATTGTAGGAGCATGTTGATGAGTTGTGTCTAGCTGCCTGTATGGGCTTAGAGACTTGGGGATGAAGAATGTGGTCTAAATAGGACTTCTTGGACTAGTGTGTGTGTGTGTGTGTGTGTGTGTGTGTGTGTGTGTGTGTGTGTGTTTAAAAGACTCTTGAGTGACCCCTTAGAAAACCTCAAAGATTCACATTAGATGTAGTTATGCGTTTATGGTTCTAGTCAAGAATTTTCAACCTTAGAATTGTACAAAAGCAATACACATCTAGTAGAAACAAAGCTGTATTTCAATATTGATTTTTTTTTTGTAGAGTTGGTGAAATACACTGTGATTCTCTCTAGAGATGCTCCCATGCAATGATTGCAAGAGAAGCAACTGAGATCACAGTCTGGTGTGTTTCCAAGTTAAGATGTTTGGGCAAGTGAGGGGCATTGAAACAGCTTTTAGTTTGATTTTGTAAGTATATTTGTTAACATGCAGTGGCTTTATTGGTGCTGTAACTTCATTGTAAGTCCAAAAGCATCTGTATATGGTATGTCATGACATCTATGCTGATGTCGTTCACTTCTTTTGCTTAATTCCTGTTTAAAGGATTCTACAGCTTTATGACTCATTGCCATATTTGGGACATGTTATTCTCTTATCAATTTAGAATTTAGACCAGCATCTTAGTTACTGTTCTGTGGCTGCCAAGAGACACCCTGACCAAGACAACTTATAGAAGAAAAATATTTAATATGGGCCTTGCTCGTAGCTTGTGAAGGTTAGTACATTATCACCGCAGTGGGAAGCACACAGGCATGGAACTGGAACCATAGCTCTGAGCTTTCCATCCTGATATGCAGGCAGAGAGTGAAAAGCAGAGAGTGGGTGGCAAGGAGACGGGGCCTAGCATGAACTTTTGAAACCTCAAGCCCACCCAGTGGCACACCTCCTTCAACAAGGCCACACCTTCTAAGCCTTCTTAAACAGTTCATCAACTGGGGACTAAGCATACAAATACATGAGCCTAGTGGACTATTATCCTTCAAGCCACCACACCATGGAAGCGTGCATGTGTATGTGCTGGGGATGAAATCCTAGACCTCACCTCACACATGCTAAACAAGAACCCTAACACTGAGATGTAGATCAAGTTACAGACTATGTCATTTTAAAGTCATTTTTAGTATGAAGCCATCTTTAGTTCCAGAAATGTGAAGGAGGATTATTTTTTTTTCTTTTTTTTTCTATCTCATAGACAGAGAACAGTCTGGCATAGATGATAGACTATAAACATGTATGGGCACAGGGATGACCGAAATAAATTATTGCCTAATGACAAGCAACTGAACCTTATTCTGCAAGGAGGTCCATTAGTATGATCTCATAATCGCATGTAAATGTGTGTAACACCAGCTCCAACACACTATCCCTTATTTATTTCTGATTCTCCTAAAGGGAAATCATGTGTCCATATACCAGGTGGATAGATAGCCTTGGTCCCATGTAGCGTTTTATCTTTTATCTCAGCACATTTTTTTCTGTGACTGGAGTCTTGATAACCATTAGAGAAGAGTAACTGTTTCCAGTTGATGCCAACAACCATGGCAAATTTGCTGGATTCTCTCAAAGCTCCCATTGTGATAAGCTTGGAGTCAGTAGTCTCCACTCCTTAGGAAGCTGAAATGGGAGGATTATTACAGTCCATGAGTTCAAGACTACCTTGATTAGCACAGCAAGATTCTGTCTCAACACCACAAAGCACCTATGTTTATGGAGACAGAATCTTTTAAAGGTCTTGAGAAACAAGATAGTTATTTCATCCCCACATTTCGCCACTTTTGTTAGCTTGGGCCCGAGGGAGAGCAACTGCAAGACAAAGTACCACATGATCTCTTAGTGGCACCTTGTCAGTTCTTGCTTGGAGTGAGGAGTATGCCAAAACACAGGCTGCAAGTTACAGATGGATGGTATGGTGCTCAGCTGCTTTCCTCCAATTCTTTCCAGCTATCCCCATGCCTTCTTTGAGGGTTGTCCATGTAAAAGACTGCATGCAAATGTCCTTTCCTCCAGGACATGTGCTCTTGTATGTGGGCCACAGCAAGCCATCCTCTAATGCATCTTACACAACTAAGAATAGCAACTGAGCTTCTATCAGTAGCTACAAAGCAGACCTAGGCGTTTGCATATATTAGCTCTTGCTGTCCTCACAACAATTAAGTCTTTACACCCTGTACTGATGAGAAAGGTGAGGCTCAGACAGCATTGGTCTTTGGCATGAAGTCACACCTAAGTAGTAAAACCTAAATTCACACCTAAGACTGTCAAACTGTAACAACACCTTATTAGTTCATAAAATTAGAAAGGCTGAGCTTAGAGGGCTGCGGGGATAGCTCAGTCAGTAAAGTGCTTGATATGCAAGCATGAAGACCTGACTTTGAACCCCAGAACCAGATTTTAAAAAAATAATCATGCTGGCATTATGGAGCATGCTTGTAATCCCAGAAAGGCACAGATAGGCTGATCACTAGCGCCTGCTGGCCAACTAGTCTAGTGGAATAGGAAAGTTTTAGGTAAAAGTGAGAAACTGTTTCAATAAATAAGGAGGAGAAGAATTGTAAGAGACATCTGAGGTTGACCTCTGACCTCCTCATGGGCATGGGTACCACCTCTCCCCTGGTGCACCTGCCTACACACACACACATGCACACACACAAACACACAAAAGAGCACTCACACACCTTTGAGTCCAAGCTCACAGGGAAGGAAAACGGCTTCAGATCACTTAGAAAATGACTTTAGGCAGCCAAGTGTGGTGGGGCACGCCTTTAATCCCAGCACCCGAGTGGTAGAGTCAGGCAGATCACTGTGAGTAGACCAGTTCGGTCTACATAGAGAGTCCAGGACAGCTAAGGTAACAAAAAGAAACCCTGTCTCAAACAAACAAAAAGAAAAGAAAAAAGAAGGAAGGAAGGAAAGAAAGAAAGAAAGAAAGAAAGAAAGAAAGAAAGAAAGAAAAAAAACTACTTTAGGTCACTCCTACTGATTAGGCATAGGGTTAATGCTCCATTCGTGGCCTTCAGAAAGGGGAGGGCATTCCTAGTTGCTGTTCCTGCCTCGTTCCCACCTATGGACTAGGAAATCTAACATTAAGCTAGACTGTAGGTCTGGGCCTATCTCAGTGTCCCAGAATAGACTGCTCTTTTGCTTGCCACTTCAAAATGCATGAAATTTGCCAGCCTCACCCCAGGGTGAGAGTGACAGGGTCTCCTTTTCCAGTGCTGACCACATTTGCTGATGTTGTTTAACTCTGTCCTCCTCTCTCCCAGTAGGCTTATGTTGGCTGCTAGGCCCTTTCCCTTTCTGTGGCCAGTCCCAGAACTGGATCCCCTGGGTCAAGTTCCTGAGTTTGTCTATAAAGCCATGCTTCTGCTAAGGACCACAGCGCTGAGCAGAACTTCTGTCCAGAGCTCTTCACACACACACACACACACACACACACACACACACACACACACACACACACACATGCCCAGAGATGAGCTGTTCTTCTGGCTGTCATACCCACACAAGGCCTTACAGACACTGCCCCGCTAGGCTGCCCTAGTGGTCCTTAGTCCATGCTCCAGACCTACTTCTTTCTCCAAGCAATCCTGATTGTACTCTTCTTGATTGGGGGAAAAAAAAAGAATTTAAGTCCAGAACAAGACAAGGTCTGCAAAGGTGTGGCAATTAAGATGTAGGCAGACATCAGAATGGCTAAGATCAAAAATTCAAGCAACACCACATGCTGGCGAGGATGTGGAGAAAGAGGAACACTCCTTCATTGCTGATGGGAAGGCAGACTAGTGCAGCCACTTTGGAAATCTGTCTGACGCTATCTCAGAAAACTGGGAATAGGGCTTCCTCAAGACCCAGCTATTCCACTCCTTGGAGTATACCCAGAAGATGCTCCAGCATACAACAGGGACATAAGCTCAACCATGTTCATAGCTGCCTTATTCATAATAGCCAGAACATGGAAACAGCCTAAGTGTCCCTCAGTAGAAGAATGGATAAAGAAACTGTGGTACATATACACTATGGAATACTACTCAGCTATTAAAAACAAAGAATTTCTGAATTTGTGGACAAATGGATTGAACTAGAAATGATCCATAATGAGTGAGCTAACCCAGAAGCAGAGAGACTCAAATAGTATATACTCACTTATAACTGGACACTAGTCCAAGGGGCATGTCTCATGAAAGTCTTCACTTACCAGGAAAGTGGGATAGAGGTGCAGACATCCTAAGGTGAGAGAAATATGGGAGATAGGGAAATAGATGGATCCAGAGGGTCCTAGAAACCTACAAGAATAACACTATGATGGGCGGATCTGGGCCCAGGGGTTCTTCTCAATCTATGGCACCAACCAAGGATAATATGTGCAGTCATCATCGGACCCCTATCCAGATCTAGCCAAGGGACAGAACATTTTCCACAGTTAAGTGGAGAGTAGGGACTGACTTTCACATGAACCCTGGTGCCCCATATTTGGCTATGTCCCCTTGATGGGGAGGCCCGATGGCACTCGGAGGAAGGATAGCAGACTACCAAGAAGAGACTTGATACCCTAGCATCATATTCAGGGGGAGGAGGTCCCCCTCAGTCACAGTCATAGGGAAGGGGAGTGGGGTGAAAGCGGGAGGGAGGTAGGAATGGGAGGATGCATGGGATGGGATAGCAATTGAGATGTAATATGAATTATTTTATTTTTCAATAACAAAAAAAAAGATGTAGGCAGACAATTTGGACAAAATGTTGCAATATTCCCCAGGGTCAGAATGCAGGCCAGGAACAACCTCAACCCTTGAATGAGCCGGGAGCCAGGGATACTGGTCTCCACAGGACAATAAACATAAATACAAGAGGACCAGAAGTCAGTTTATCCTTTGAGTGATAGATTTTATTTACCATTTACAAAAGAGGTTGACAACATGCATATTATAGGATGCTGAACTCCCTGCAGTGGCAAACATGACCCAGCCTAGCACTTGACTGAGGAAACATGGGCTAGCAGTGCCTTCCAGGCTGGATTTTTCACATGGTAGTGTCTGTCCCTTAATACAGTGTGGGCCAGGGACTACACACCTCCAGGTGAGGACTCTGAAGACTAGCACATCTGCATAACACCTCAAAACACAGACTAGGGCATCAGGAAAGCCACATGTTTATACAATCTGATCACATCAGTAACCATGGAACTCTGGAGGGCTTCATAGAGTGTGCAGATCTAGATTTCCTTAAAGGTGTTTCCTCGAAGAACAACAGCCTCCATGTATTAACTATGACAGTTGGCAGGGTTTCCCTCCTGAAAGATGCTCACATACTAACAAGGTATGTCCCAACTAGAGAAAAACGGTGTGAACCAGTGGAGCCCAGGCCAGATCCCTGCTACCAGTCCATTGAGTGCATGGGCAAATTACCCTATGTGACTCATTTCTCTATCTCGGTCAAACAGATGTGGATTAGACCTTACTGCCTGACTCCGGTTCTTAGTGACAGCGACATCAGGTGAGGGGTGAACGGAAGGAAAGTTGCATGAGTCGAGAGAAAGCCATTATCAGACGGTGGCTGTCTAGGACAGTGGCTGTGCATAGTCTCTCCTGGGAGCACTTGTGGAGCAGTTGAAGGCTCTAATACTTTCTGGATGAAGTGTAGCCAGAGAACTGGCTTACAACAAATACTTGGTAACCGTGATGCTTTGTACTTGGTCAAAGCCCTCAGAATCACTGTTGGGGGTGGGGTGTTTTCTTCATTTTACAGACAAGGAAGAAGACATTAAGAGTTTAAACAGTATCTCTGACGTCACGTGATGAGAAAAGCTGGATCAAAATGGAAGCCTTCCCTGAACTCAGGCCTAATAGCCACCTAGCACCTTGCCCTGTCTCTTCAAGTTAGGCTGGAGCCATCTGCTCTCACTCTTGGAGAAGCTCACCTATGCCTACTGTCAGGAGCACAGTCTTATCTAGATGCTAATTCTATTGATCCCTGGCTTTGGGCACTAGCTTTACAGTCAGCATGAGTTTTCAGAGCATTTTGTCCCTCTCCCCCCCCCCCTTTTTTTTTTTTTTGCCTGTATTTTCTATATCCTACAAAGTTCACTGATTTTCAACTTTAGCTGAAGACAAACGTCCATTAACCTGTTGTTAACTGAAGCTTGGGTATCCAGATTCTTGCCAGTCTTGTCACCTGTGGTCAGGGTCCTACTTCTCCACTGAGGATGACAACGTCCCAGTAGGACTCCGATGACTGTGGGGTCTAGGGTGGCCGAGTAGAAATACACAGACTTGAGTCCTTGTGGGTTTCTGTTCTCTGAAGAATAGAGACTGTTGTAGTTGTTGTGCCAAGGATTTGGGCTGTGGGTATGTATTTGCCATGTGCATCTCACAGCCTGAGGCATCTCTTGCCCAAAGCCCTTTGCAGAGTCCTGTATATGAGGTTATGACATTATACAAAATAGGGGTGACTTTGGAGTTCACTATTGAGGGGCGGGAGGAGAAGAATCGTGGGCACACTCTAGAAGTAAGCCTTGTTCTCTAGACTTTTCTTCTCAAACTTTTGCTTGAGCTCAGAGACCAGGGAGGACTGAATGGGGACTCCCAAGGGCTTGGGCGTGGGTACTTGTTGGGGTGCCTGTGGGGTGAGGGATCCAGAGACAGTAGGCACTGTCTGTCGGGCCACTGTACTGGATGATATCTTGGGGGGTGGAGGGAGAGCTGGAGCTCTGGGGGGCACTGTGATTCCTGCACTGCTGTTATTGCAGTTCTCGTTGGGAGGATCCTCTTTGAGTATAAATTTGGTAGCAGCCTTGGCCCTCCTGAATTTGAGCCACTCTATGCGAACTGTGTGGGGTGTAGGGCTGGGCCTTCTCCGGAGCACACGCCGCACAGGCAAGACCTTGTTGGACTTCTTGTTACGCCAGAAGGTGGCTGTGGAGATGAGGACGGTTATGGCCACAACAATGGCCATGACACCAGCTAAGACACCCACAGCCTTCATGGGGTTGTCCTTGGTCTGTATCAGGAAGGCAGCCATGGATCCCCGGGACAGCGTCTGGAAGAGAAAGCCACCCCTGGTGTTCAACTGCTTCTTCCTCTTTCCTAGTTGGCAGTGGCTGTGTAAGTTTCCCCAAACCTGAAAGATTTAGCATACTACCCCAAGGCACCACTTTAATAACCAAGACAGACCACAATAACCTCCTTCACATTCAAAAGTCCTGATTCACCAGACTGTTTCCTTGAAATGACAGAATATTGCTAGTCTTTGATTACAGGGAGGCCCATAAACCCCATTGAACCAGGAAACTCATGTGGGATGGATTCCTGCCAGACACTGAGCTGAGAACTACACTAGTTAATATTGAAATTAGAATTTCAATGTGATTTCCCAAGCCTGTGGGTTTGATTTCACAGACATTGCTTCATAGTACTCAGCATCCTTAGGCAGCAGCCCCTCTCTGCCTCCTTTTCCTGACCACAGCATCATGCTCACCTCTGTATCTGTGATGTCGATCTTGAGTAAGGCTGTGGTGCTGAAAGATGGGGATCCTCGGTCCTTGGCCTGCACCTGTAGGGACCATGAGTAGTCCCCACTGGGGGTGATGTTGTGTAGGGCCTCCAAGGAGCGGATGGAATTCTTGAGCCTGATCTCCCCTGTGTGTGCATCAATGTCAAACACATTGGCTGGCTCTGCACGGGTGATGGAATAGTCTACCACATTGTTTGGCTCCTCCGCATCCTGGTCTGTGGCCTGAAGGTGGGGGGGGGGGGGGGGGAGGAGAGAGAGGCACTTGGGAAGATATCCGTGAACATTGGTTAAATCAGAATATAAAGTGGGGCTTTCTGGGTTGATGGGAAAAGATTCTGATCCTATTTGCCATAGACAGAGTTGGGGAAGGAGAATGTGTGTGCTGCTGTGAGCCATAGTCCTTGATAGGCCCTACCCTGTGCTATGGAGTAGGTGTTAGTGACCCGTTATATATGCAAAGATAAAAGCTTGGATGCCAACTGGCTGGTCCAATGGAAGGGGGATATTGGCATTCAAAGCAAGTCTGTTGGGTTTCAGAATGCATGCCTTTTCTACATTGAAAAGATCATGCATTGTGGGAATAGCATCCTTTGAAGACAGGCAAATCAGTTCCGTGAATTCAGTCAAGAGCAACACTTAAGCCCTCTGAACATCAGGCGTTTCATTGGTGCTGTCTTTTTTCTTAGAGGAGTTTTCTAGGTGGGGTGGAGAAGAAGCTATGTAAAATGTCATGTGGTCTGTTGCCCTTAGCAGGATACATTCATTTTAAGCTAGATTTGTATGACTCAGTCAGGGGCGCTTGACTGCCTCTGAAACCCACCTCAATTTTCACTGGGGTCCCCAGCACCATTGTCTTCTCCTGGATGCTCTGTACAAACTGGGGGTAATGGTCATTGACATCCAACAGGGTGACAAACACCTCAGCCAGGCTGTACCTCCCATCCATGTCTTCTGCCTTCACATAAAAATTATACCTTGAAGTGCCCTCAGCATCCAGGCTGGCCCAGGGCTGAGTGTAGATAAGCCCAGTGGATGGGTGAATCAAGAACCTGCCAGACATAGAAAGCAGAAAGCACAGGAAATCATGCATACATGTACATTCATGTTCATGCCTACACGCACGTGCCCATACATATGCGCACACACATGCATGCATGCCTACAGTTATGAAACATACCCAAAAGTCCTCAATGAGACACTGGGCAGCTTCTCCAAGCATCCCGCCTGCTCCTTCTGCATCCTTACTATCTGACTCTAGGAGGCAGACCCAGCTATTGACTGTTGAGTTCAACAATACAAACCACAGTCTGTACTTCTTACCCCTGTCCTGTCACCCCCCACCCCGCACCCCCATCCTCTCCCTGCTCATCTGCCTTCTGAGGTCACTACCTATCCTCCAGGCTATGACTGCAATCTCTTTTTCCAGTCACCTCAGTCGAGTGTCCCTTCTCCTTCCCTCAGGCTAGCCATGGTTTCCTTCCTTTCCTTGCCCCTTGGCCTGCACGCTGGGATGCTTACGTCCTTAATTTAGCACTTAGCCTTTTCTAGGTTCTTCCTGACACAAGCAGAGACTCTCTTCACCAAAAGCCTCATAAACTCCATACCTGCAGCTTTGTCTTGGGTTCTGGATCTACTTACAGGTTTGACCCGGTCCCATAGATGGAATACTGGACTTTGCCCCATGGTCCTGTATCTGGATCAACAGCCTGTGAAAAGGAAGGAAGGAAGGAAGGAAGGAAGGAAGGAAGGAAGGAAGGAAGGAAGAAAGAAAGAAAGAAAGGAAAAGACAGAAATGCTCTAATGGTACCAGCACTGTGATGAGGCAAGTGGCAGCTCCCCTAGATGAAGGCAGGCAGCTAGCAGTGGAAATCTGGCAGAGCCTAGGGTGTGTCCAGTAGGGAGGAAGTAATCTAGAGGCTGCTCTGCACCCTAGTTTTCTTCAGGGAGGTGCCAAATGTAAGAGAACCCAAAAGGCCTATATCTGGAAGACTGTTCTTCTTCTTTCATAAGTGATGGGGAGAGGGGATCGGCTTCAGGCCCTGAGCTTGGGGCTTGCACATATATCCCCATTATCACTAGTAGGAAGTGGCCTAGCTGCTTCTATAATGCATGGCAAAGGTAAGGACACACCCCTATGAGCAGACTATAAGAGACGGTGCCTTCTGCCATAGTATAGACTCATCCCCTCATCTGGCCCCTGCTCCATAAGAAGTGAGGGAAGACACAGACTATCTTTCAATGAAGAATCGGAGACTAAATGGGGACAAGGCGGGGGGGGGGGGCTTGTTCCAGATCACACTGTAGGCCCATCCCCAACTTACTGTGACGGCCACCACGTTGGAGCCCCCTGGAGCGTTCTCTGGAATCCTGGCAATGTAGTAGTGAGAGGTGAACTTGGGGACGTTATCATTGGTGTCCAGAAGCTGGATCACAATGTCTGCCGTGGAACTGAACTTCTCCGGGGTATTCACTTCAATGGCCAGGAGCTGGAGAAAGATCCAGAAATACACTGGCTGGCTGGCTGGCCAGTTACCCCACCAAGATCCCACTCCCACCTTTCTCCTGAGATCTGACCTTCCCACCATGTGCAAGTCTCTCCATCTCTTGTTCCTCTTGTGTTGCTTTTTTTCTTTTCTTTTCTTTTTTGAGTCCAGGTCTTGCTACATAGTCCAGCCTTAAATTTGCAACCCTTCTTCCTCAGCCTCTTGAGTGCTAAGATTACAGGCGTGTACCACCACACCCAATGTGCATCCCATCCTTACTCTGGCTCCTGGTCCCTTATCCCTGCTACCATCCTCACAGTCACACAGCATCCCTCCCTTATGAGTCTGCAATTCTAGTGTTCTTATCACTTCCATTAGTACTCGGGCCTGGCACTATTACTGTCTTGTTCTCTGGATCTACATATTCCTTTGTAATCTGAGTTTCCAGCTTTTTTTTACAAACTGATTTCTCTAGAGACAAACCAGTATAATTTTTACCAAGTTTTCTCCCCAAAGGAAATTGTAGGTAAAAGTTAACTTGGCTTGACTAGCCATAGTGGCACATGCCTATTATCTCAGTACTCCAGAGGTGCAGGAAGGGGGATTGTGAGTTTCAGGTCAGCCTGGGCTACACAGTGAGCTCCAGATCAGCCTGGGCTATACAGCAAGGCTCTGTCTTAAACAAAACAAAACAAAACAAAAAACTGCAATGAAAAACATGAGTTAAGTGGTATGGCATTAAAGGCTTCATTATTTAGGGAGGATTTGTAGTTTTAAAATCAGGAACATCTTCCTATCCTTGCCTTCCTTAGATCCCTCTGTGAAAACTTGTGATTTTCATTAAGTGTTGCATATTTCTCACCAGGATAATTCATAAGAATGTTGCATTCATTACTTTTGCAAGAGTGCCTTTTATTCCATTATATTCACATTCTCTTCCACTCCATAAGGAAACTGTTGGGTTTAGAGTGCTAGCTCTGTGCTATGATTTTTACTTTATGAGTCTTTCAATAACTTTTCTTACATTTTTCTAAGAAAACAAAAAGACTCCTCTTAGCTTCTCCTTTCTAACACTTGCAGCTCTTATTTCCTCTTTATCTGAGAATAATGTCATTCCAAACATTGGGTGACATCTTGGACCATCTTGATGACAAGATGACTCATGTTTTACTCCCAACTCCAGACAAAGCTTTTAGTATCTCACTTTTTACCATGATGCTGGCTATATCCTCTGTGTATATAGAATTATAAGTAATCATGAGTTAAGTAATATTACTGAAGTACTGATTTTTCCTTTCCATTAATATATTACTCACATGTTAAAATATGGCAGGCATTATTTATATATATTCATAGTGTTGTATAATTATAAATGACATCAAAGGACTATATTTCCCTACTTCTGTTAAGGTTGTTACTGGACCTGGTGACAGATGTCACAGGCACATGAGAAAGCCTGTATTTTGATAATCACACAGTTTCTCTATGCATCTATTAACATGGCAAACATTATTGGTAACTATATTGGTAGTGCACTCTTGACTTCCTAGTCCTTACGTTCCTGAGGCACAGGTGGTTCAGAAGCTGGCACCTCAGTAAGGATTAGGCTGCGAGCACTTTGCTGAAGCTGCACATGGAGACATCTCCACTTCCACCCTCAACCAACCTCCAATTGCCCACATGCCCACAGGATGGGCAGATACTCTGGGTGGGGAGTGAGTAGCACTACTCAGGGACAGGGGTGACAACGGTCCCCGCACATTGAATTCAGACAGTGGTGTGAGCTAGCCTACTCCCAGCCCAACTTCCCATTCAGGGCAGTGTGAAGCAAGACCCACCTTGAAGGTTAACACCTTAGACTTTTCAAAGTCAATGGCAGCTGAGTTTTCCACTATGATGGTGACTTGGGCTTCATTCAGGACTGTCTGTGGCACCACTCGGAAAATGCCTCCAGGTCCCACCAGCCGTAAGTTGAATTTGGCATTGGCTCCCTGGGCAATAGAGTTTGAGGAGAGGAAATAGACGATAACTAAGAATAGAAATGCATTATATACTTGGGCTAGGCGAAGAGCCTGTACATGCCCTAAGCGGCGAGTTGTCTTTCCCTGTAGAGGTGAGTCGATTAAGGATCATACTTAGCAGGGCATGATGACTAAGCAAGTAAGAAATGAAGAAGGCCTAGCTCTGTGCTGATCCTAGGAGGAGGCAGAGACTTTTGCAGACATGCAATTGGAAGGGCAGATGCAGAGGGCCTTTTCATTGCCTGGCTATTGCTTTGCAACCAGTTGTGGATGTCTAAGCAAGTGGTATGGGATTGACTGCCGTTCCTCCACTACCTTTTCATTGCACCATATCCTGTTATTCATTCTGTGACTTGCATTGGCTCTCCTACTGGAACTGAGAGTCGACACGGACCCAGTCAATTTCAAGAGCACCAGCACCCACCTGGTCAGAGTCATTGACAGTGATCTTGAGGCCACGAAGGATCTCCCCCTGGGGTGGGTGTTCATATATGGATAGTTCAAACTTGTTCTGAGGTCCACTCTCTCCATAGAAGGTTGGAGGGTGGTTGTTGAGATCCACAATCCTAATGGTGACTGGGACTGTGGCCTGAGCACCTAGGATCCCGGGAGAGTTGACCTCTGTTACCTACAATGGAAACGGATGGCTGTGGCTGTGTGGCAGGCAGACTGTTACTGGTCCTAAAACGTTTTTCCTCCTGGTGTTCATGCCCTGGTAATTCTTCTCTTTGAGTGTTGCTCTGCCTGACAACTTGCTTTTGATTCACCACGCAATTAGATTACAAGAGGTTATGATTTCATTCTGCTAGCAGAGTTTCTCTTTCTCAAGGCTTTGGGGAAGCAGGCAGCTATGCTCGAGAGGCTAAGGATAGGATAAGGAGCTAAATGTAACTGGCAGGCAACAGCCATGGAGCAACTGAGTCATACTGAAACCCAAATGAGCCTGAAAGCCAGTCCTTTCCCAGCCACACCTCCAGTGAGACCCCAGCCCTGGCTAGCTGATTGCAGCGATGTCATGACCTTGGAATCCAAGATCCACTCAAGCTGGACCTGGACTCCCCACTCCCACATACTGTGTGATATGAATGTTTGTCTTAAGCCATTAATTTTGGGGTGATTTCTCCTCAGGCATTAGCCAACTAATACAGGTTGTAAGGCCAGGACTATGAAAGGGTGACAAACATCCGGTTTTGAAGGCCTCCTTCCTGTGTTATGTAAGGACGTTCTGCTCCTAAAAAGATACTTTAAAACAGTGCTTCTCAATCTTCCTAAAGCTGCTACTCTTTCACAGAGTTTCTCGTGTTTTGGTGACCACCCCCCCGCCCCCACCACGGCCACTGCAGCCGTAACATTATTTTTAATGATACTTCATAACTGTAGTTTCGCTACTGTTATGCTGCTCTAAAATGACCCTCCCAGACCCCATGTGACACCTGTCTGTAGCCTACTCCTTCTCAGAAGCCTCTGCATGCTGTTCTTCTTTCCTGTCCCACTCAATTCTCACACGTCCCCTTTTAGACTTTTCGCACGGACTTCCACACTGCATCTGGCGTTGCCACCTGAGCTCGAGAGGGCTCAGCTCCCTTGGTTATGTGACTCAGCTCTTGGCAAGTTCTTGCCTTCTTCAGCCCCTGCTGTTTCCTTCACCTGCTCCCCACATCCTCCTCTCCCTTAGCCTCTGATGCTGTGCGGATGTGGACTTTACCAACAGCTCCTCTCTTGATACAACCAGGGGAGTATTTCATCCCCTCCAGACCTGTCTTAGTCTCCCTACAGCTGCTGTCACACAACATCCCAACCAAAAGAATCCTGGGAGAAGAAGGGGTTATTCCCACTTGTTGTTCCACGTAGCTAATCATTGCTGGGCAGTTACAGAAATAGGAGCTTACAGCAGCTGGTCACATCACATTCACAGTCAAGAGCATAAGGACTGTATGTGTTCGTGTTGCTGGTTTGCTGCTGCTTAGAACATCTCTAGCTTTCTCTGCTTGTATTGAGCCCAGGGCCAAGGCCATGAAATGATGCTCCTTCTGCATTGTCATTAATCCTGTTTGTGATCGTTGTTTCTCTTTGCGAGTGTTGGCTGCAGCCTGGTGTAGGTGCTCCTTGGAATGGCATTTCTGTCCCTCCCCACACTGAGACCTTGGGTCTCCTCACTTTTGTTGCTCTGCAGGAATGGAGACTGGGTGGGACAAGCCAACCTAGTGGAGGGTCACCTGCACATGAAGCTCATACATCTCTCTCCGGAGCTGGGCAGGGCTCTGAAGGACCGAGATGGCTCCAGATGTCTCATTAATTTCAAAGACTCCATCACTCTCTGTCACAGAAAAAAAAAATGTTCTGAAGTTTAGCACGAGGTCATAGGCAGAGGTCCTCTGGCATCATGTGGAGGGCTGGTTCCTCATAGATTGTAACACTGTCAACCATCTGTGTCTTGTCAATGAGGAAACTGAGTCTCAGAGGGGCCAAGTAACTTTACTAAGGTCCCTCAGACAGTATAGATCCAGACTTGAACTTTTTTCTTGCTCTCAGAATCCATCCCATGTGCCTTTTCTTATACTTAATAGTGTGAGTACATGGATATGTGTGTGTGTGTGTGTGTGTGTGTGTGTGTGTGTGTGTGTGTAAGAAAAAGTGAACAAGAAGAGCAAAGGAGAGAAGGAGATAAGAAAAGGAAGACAGAGAGGGGGGAATGGATGGGGAGAGGAGAAAGACAGAATGGAGCGTGGAGAAGGTGCAGAAGATGGAAGGTGTAAAGGAGAGAGGTAAGGAAGGGACATGGGGTGAGAGTACTGCAACTGAGGGGATGTTTCAGAGGTGGTGAGGAAGGAGACACCTGGAAAGGGAGCCCATGCATCCATAATTTCTGGGTGGTTGGGGGCATGCTTTTACTTGAACTCCTGTGTACCGGTGTGCCTTAGGGAAGAGGCAGTGCATTACAGATGTAAGTGCATCTAGGGTCAGGCTTCAGGTGTGCTATTCTGGTCTCCTGAGGGTTGTGGAGCCCAGCCCAGGGACACTGGTACAACCTGGCTATTGTGCTGCTGTATTAAGAGAACATTCCAGTCATCTGACTTAGATTAAAATCACAAAGCAATCAATACGTATTAACCTCTCCAAACATCAAATTTCAACGTACAGGCCTAGTGCTATGGAAATACCACAACAGTGATGCATCTAATTCATTCACTTCTGTGCCCCAGTCATAAAGAAAGGACAACAAATGAGAACAAAGCACAGCGATTCTGAAAGTGTGAGAAATGTTGCTGCTCACACCATTGGTGACTGTGCTCAGGGTGAGGAGACAGACTGTACACAGCTCTCTCAGGAGCCTGTGGTGCGCGCTCTCTCTCTCTTTCTCTCTCTCTCTCTCTCTCTCTCTCTCTCTCTCTCTCCCCGGATGCAATGAAAAGCAGGGATAGGTCAAAGTTGTCACCTGAGGGGACTTGCCCCACCCCTGTCCCTAGCATCTTTTCATCCTGGTCCCATAAGTGAGGAAAGCAGGATCCAGTTGCCCGGAATCAGAGTTGTGGCAGAGAGGTAGCCCCGCTTACCATTCAAGAGCCTGTAGAGGATGTGGTTGGGTCGGCCTCGGTCTCCATCTATGGCAACCACAGTCAGCACCTCTGAGCCCTTGGAGAACAGGAACCATTGTCTGAGGCTGATCGTGATGTAGCGATTTCCCCAACCCAACACGGCCCAGTGATGGATAGGAGTAACATCTCACCCAGGAAAAGAGCTAGGCTTTGGGTGGCTCCAGAAGGTGACCCTGTCGTGACTTGATTAGGGATCTCTGCACCTGGCCTCCCAGGGCTGAAGGAACCACCTGAGTAAACTTCATCACTCTCTGTCCCAGGGACTGAAACTCTTGGCCTCCTAACTGATGCCTAACCAGCTTCTCTGAGAGGGGACTAGCTAGCATCTGGGGAGTCCAGCCATCATCAGAGTAGTCCCAGGGAGTCACACAAGGAACACTGGCTAGGAGAGGCAGCCACTCACCGGAAGAGTGTCCTCGTACACATAACCATAGTAGGGTGTACCCACGAAAATAGGGGCTGTGTCTTGAATATCTTCCACATTGATGGTGACAGTGGTGGTGGCTGAGAACATCACATCGGCCCCTCGAAGCCTGCCCCCACCATCCTGGGGAGGAATTGGGCCAGAGAAGGGGGGTGAAGACAAGCTGGCCTTAGGGTGACAGGCTCCGCTTGAATGAGATTGATGCGACCTCCTGGCTATAAAATCAGCTGGCCCCTTCCAGTGTCTATTTGTTCTTACGTCTCTGGAGCCCATTATCCCTTCTCAGTGGTGCAGAACATGCCAAAGAAGTGATGCATGGAAGTTTTAAGTGAGGTGTCTGGTACGTTTCTTTGGATACAGAATTAATTAGCTCTCCAAGTACATTATGTGTGATTAGTGCTAGAGGAGGAAGAATCAGACCTAAATTCCTACTCCTAGCTAGAAATCAAGCCTCAAGCAACTCCTAACAACCTTCCGTATGTCTTGTCTATGGTGGGGGCCATGGCATCCCAGGAATGTGACTGGGACTCTTCTCTGTTTAAGGGAAATATACAGCTGGCAGGTAGAGTGGTACCCAGCCTCCTGGTACAGCTGTAGGAGGGTGGCTGATAGCAAAGCATCAATCTGAAGGAGGGCTTCCTGCAGAAGAATTCAACAAGCCTAATGGGACATCTGGGTTTTCCTCTTCCCTGAGGCAAGAGGCCAGGCTGAGCACCTGTTGACTCCCAACATCCCACCATGTGCTTCACAATCCGAAGTGAGGAACATCAGTAAGCTTCAGGACATTTGGGGAAAGCAAGTTCAGAGGAGATAGCTGTTCACACAGCAAGGAGGCCCGTTCGCCAGTGAGAGAGAGAGAGACAGTGGAGGTTGTAAGAGGGACACAAATCCCTGCATCATGGCTACCTCCACTGGGAAGGGACCTAAGAGTCATATCATAGCCCTCAGATGGAAATGTGGCCTAGCTAGCCTAAGGACACCACCCTTCCTGGAAAATGTGTTCAGGCAGAAGAGATTCTGAAGGTGCCTCCTCTGCCCACATTGTGTCTCCTGCTCTTGAGAACACTCACGCCTTCATAGAAACTCACCATGCTCCAACCTAGCCAAGGCTACAATCACCACTGGAAGTCCCCCCACCCCCCGTATCTTTCTTTGTTACCTTGGCAACCACAGTGACGAAATGAGCCCTCGACTTCTCATAGTCCAGTGTGGCCCCAGTCTGGAGACGCAGCACACCGCTGTGGCGGTCCATGGTGAACTTGGAGGAGTGTAGGTTCTGTAAAGTTAGGGAGCAGCTGAACTCAGGGAGGAACCAGGAAAAAGCCAGGAGCTCTTGCTCTGGTTACTGAAGGAGTCATTTGCCTTCCTTGCAGAAACTCTGGCTTCCAGGCTTAGATTCCAAGTCCAAGACCGCTGTCTGCCCGAACTCGAGGTTTTCCTTCATTCTCTTTGCTCAGGCCTTTACACCTTCAGTCAAAACCAGCTCATCCCCTCGTAACAAAACATGCCACCTTGTAGCAGGAAGAAACATCTAAAGAGTGTTCTGACTTTGTTGTAGCTGAGGCTTAAGTATAGTAGTAAACGAGAGAGATCTGGGGACCTTCAAACCACACCAGGTAAATGGCTATGGTGATTATATGCAGTGTCTAACAGGAGACGGCGGGTAATCAAGACCAGGCTATAAAAGCACTTGCCTCTGGTAAGGTGCTTGGGGGCTCTTCTGGTTGGGGAAGGTCAGGAAGTAGGATCGAGATAGTATAACCGGAGCTTCACATGTGTTTAAACCTCATGCTGATTGAATAAGCAAACCAGTATTTTTCATACCCATCTTATGCACGAGAAAGCGGAAGTAAGAGAGTTAAGAAGTGTGCTGGAAGAATATGAGTGGTCAGTGTGTGTTTGTGGGGAAGGGTCTCTAGATCCTGCGAGTTCAGAGGATTTCTCTAGAACTTATAATTTTATCCATGATGCTGTACTGCAGTGAGAATTCTGAGAGAAGCTGACCAGATATGGAAAGAAGAAGAAGAAGAAGAAGAAGAAGAAGAAGAAGAAGAAGAAGAAGAAGAAGAAGAAGAAGAAGAGGAAGAGGAAGAGGAGGAGGAGGGGGGGAGAGGAGGAGGAAGAGGGAGGAGGAGGAGGAAGAGGGAGAAGAGGAAGAGGGAGAAGAGGAAGGGGAAGGGGAAGAGGAAGAGGAGGAAGAAGTGCTGCAACAACAGAAGCCACGGGAGGGTGGACAGCTGCTCCCAGGAGATCAGGAGAAGGCAGAGGTTCTGGGGAGAAGGCTCCATCTTTGCTAACACAGCAAAAATGGATGGGAGTGAGGGCTGAGGCATCCTGGCTCTCTTTTTGGCATAGTTCCTTCTCCTCTTTTTCTTATTGACCATTTCAGTCCTAAATGGACTTCTTGCATCCTGTGTGGGTGCTAAGTGTCCAGGATTTCTTTAAGGAACAGTGTAGGGAAAGTAGAGAGCTGAGGGTCCTAGAATCCTAGAAAAGAAGGAGGGGCTGGGTCAACACTGAGGAAGCCAAGATGGCTCTATCAGGGGAAGAGGTCTTCTATCTAGTTCTGGTCCTGGGGGTTCTCCTTGAGAGCAGAGGCACTGGTGGGTATTCGGGGACTAGCTGGTGATGGAAATGGAGGACATCCAGGTGCCCTCTCTATCTCAAGGCCCTGTTCCATCTTACCTGTAGGAAGTAGGTGACACTGCCTCCAGAGCCTGTGTCTTTATCCTCTGCATGGACCTTAAAGATGCTGCTCCCAGCAGGTGTGTTCTGGTGGGTCACAGACAGAGCAGGGTCAGTGTCAGTGACAAGGTAGAAGGGTAGAGGCATGGGGGCCATGGGACAGAGGGGTCAGCAGCGTGGCTGACTGCAGAGTGGAGAGGAGGTGGTGACAAGCAAAGTACCCAACAAGAGTGGAGAGGGACAGGGACAGGTGGAGCTGAGGGAGTGAATACAAAAACAAACAAACAAACAGAAAAACAGATGGAAGTGAGGTGGGGCAAGAAGTCAGTGGATGTCCTCAAGGGGAGAGTCAGAAGCAAAAACTGGCCCCCTAAGAGCTAAAGGTCTTAAATATGACACACTAATTTTTGAACAAGACACAGCTCATAAACAGACATACTCAGGGTTATAACTATGGACATATCAGGATCAGTAAAGAACACACACACACAGTTACCAGAACAGTGGAGTATCTTCCACCACTACTGACTTGACTTAGAAAACATGGTTTTTGATATACTGTGTGTATGTGTGTGTGTGTGTGTGTGTGTGTGTGTGTGTGTGTGTGTGTGTGCACTTGTACACATGCCACAGCACTTGTATGCAGGTCAGAGGACAATTTGCAGGAGCTAATTCTTGCTTTTCACCTTGAAGGTCTCAGGAATCGAACTCAGATCATCAAGCTTGTTGGCAAATGCCTTTACCCACTAACTCACCTCAGTGGCTGCCTAGTAAACATTAGAGAGGAGAAGCTTGTTCTCGTGCATCATAAAACAGAGGACAAACAATGGGACCTTTTATTTAATTGTTTTTCTTTTGGAAACATAAGAAATGTGTGATGGCTGTTCTTCTAGGGGACCTAGGTTCAATTTCCAGCACCCACATAGCTGCTCACAATCATCTGTGACACTGGCCTCTTTGGACACTATGAACATGTGGTGCACAGATATACATTCAGGTAAAACACACGTATAAAAATAAATATTTCAAAATTTTAAAGAATTTATGTGAGTGACTCAGTATAATAACTTCAGTGTTTTTACTCTATCTTAACGAGTGTACTAGGGGGAAAACATAGAGCCAGAAGACTTACTGGCTAGTTTTATGCCACTGACCTTTACCTCCAGTCTGGAGACAGAAGGCTCTCAGGTGGAGACAGGAGGACCACAATTCAAGGTCATCCTTGTTACTCGCTCTCAAAAACAAAAAGCCAAAAACCTTTTGGGTTTGGTGACACTCTCGCTTCCCAAATAATAAGACTACATATATGTGTCACCACATCCAGCTTGAGAACAATCAAAATTAAAGGGGGGGCGGCGGGGAACATGTCTGTAGGAGGCTGGAAAAATAGCTCAGTAGTTCAGAGCACTTGTTCTTACAAAGGACCTGGTTTCATCCTCCAACATCCACATGGCAGCTAAGAATCATCTGTAACTCCTTCAGGAGACATGACCTCTTCTGGCCTGGGCACGTGCTGCATATATGTGCTGCACGTATAGTCACATGCACGTACAATAAATAAGTAAATATTTTTTAAAAGCTGTGCTTAAAGGTTGATACTTCATATGGCTTGACAATGAAAGAGCAAAATTCTTCGTTATAGTGAAATGAAAAAAAAAACCAGAATACAAAAATCATATTTTTTAAATCACAGTCATATCGAACAAAAGGAATAAAAATCCTATGCTCACACACATACAAATATTAAAAGGAAACTCCAAATTTTAGAGAAGTTGCAAAGTAGGGGAGTGAGAATGGCTTTTAAAATGCATTTAACATTTCTACAATAAGTATACATTTACATATATAGTACAAATAGCAAATGGGTGCAGTGGGTAATGGACAGGTGTGCTACACTCAGGGCAGCCCATGGGGTCAGACCATGGGCCCAAGTAGGAGCTTTGTCCCTTCCCAAGGGTTCCTCACTCACCTCTGGAACCAGGATGATGTAAGGCTCCTGGGTGAACCTAGGTGCCTCATCATTGGCATCTGTCACCAGTATCACGACTTTCTCTGCCACCTGCGGAGTAGAAGGGTCAGAAGTTGGGGCAGGGAGACCTTTTGGGAAGATACAAAAGATGGCAACTAACTCTCCCTTTTTCCCTCTCTCTCTCCCTCTCTCTCTCTCTCTCTCCCTTCCTCCTTCTTTCCTTCTCCCATCTTCCCTTCCTTCTTCCTTCCTCCCCTTCTCTCTTTCTCTCTCCCACCTTCTTCCTTCCCTCCCTCCTCCCTCCCACCTCCTTTCTAACTTGCTTTTGTGTATCCATGCAACAAATATTGTTAAGCAACCCCCTGATGACAAGCACTTTGTTCCACCCTAGAGACAGACAACATTTGATGGGACATCTTCCGGGCCCACAGTAGCTTAGATATGGGCAGAAACCAGCATGTAGAGATACCATTTAGAATGACAATGTAATACCCAAATCCTTGGAGCAATGCCCTAAGTAGAACCCCCTAAGACAGTATGTGCCTTTGGCCTGTACCAACATGTCTTTCCTTTGTGCTGAACTCTGTATCCACAGGCCCTGCAAGGAGCCTGAAATGTGGTGCTGGACAACCAGGAGCCTCTGAGACAGGAGGCATCAACCCTAAAGTGCATTTTCCAGTTTTCCAGAGGAAAGAGGCAGAACCAAACCAGGAAGTAGGGATCAGTATGCGACGCCTAGAGGAGGTGGCCACACAGGGAGTTCAGAGTACAGAAAGGTCTGGCTCACCAGTTGGCAGGATGGATGGGGGAGAAATGTTGGGAGAGGCAGATGGCACCTGACAAGGAGGCCGTGCAGGGCAACTTGGATTTCATCCTGAGGGAGAAGAGCGCCAGCTGTCTGTGCTTTCACAACTGGAGTGCAGCCAGATCTTTGTTTCACAGTGAAAGGCATGCCAGTACTCCTAATGCAGATTGGGTGGTCAGCTAGCCCGGGGCCTGTTGTAATCATGTCACCATTGAAGTGGCTGGCAGAAAGTAGTGGTTGCGGGAGTGTGGGAGAAGTGAGGGAGAACACCTGGCACCCAGGCTCCAAGAGCCAGTGACAGACGCTGGCAGATGGGGAATGAACCACAGCTTTGAGAACTTGCATGGTGTGGCTAAAACCCACGTGAAGCAAAGCGGAGATACCTTGATCTCTGCATGTTTCGTTCCTTCCTTCACCTGTGGCCTCACTGTGCTCCTCAGATGTGGGCACTTTGGGTAGGCCTTCCCTGTCCTGGCCTTGCCTTGATCAGGGAGTCCCACAGCCTGGAAAAAGAACCATGCCCCATCCAGGCTGGAAAAAAAAGGTATGATGAAAGCTGACTCACCAGGTTCAGGCCATCAGAAATGCTGATGATGGCTTCGATCTCATCTTCCCTCTGTGAAGCGAAGGGGGATTGCGTGAGTGTCTCGGTTCTGACAAGCTGCCATCTGCTGAGACTTGAGGCTGTGCTGCAGCCTCACCAGAGAAGGCTGTTTTAGGGAGGCCAGGCGCTGAACAAGGTAGTGCTAGTGTGCAAGGCCTATGAAGCTCCCTCTAGGGGGGGGGCCTTAATTGGGAGGACTCTGTGGGTCCAGATTCTCATAATTCCAGAGGGTTTCTTGTGTTTCCTGCTGTAGCCAAAAGGGGGGGGGTCTCCCTCACTTATCTTTTCCTCTCTCCTCCCATATCTCTCCGCACCTCTCCACACTCCAGGATTTGGCTATGATCCATGTTCCTGGTGTCACAAGTATTTCTTAGGACTTGGTGGGATCTCTAGGAGGTCGTTAACTAGATCCACATGTGCACAGAGCAGTGTGGGGCAGCAGTCTGCTCTTACTACAAAGTCCTCAGCTCAGTGGTGAGTGCTCTCTTTCCCCACAGCCTCTCAGATGTCCCCTCCGCTGACCTGTGGTTAGTAGGTCTTACTGTGGAACCAGAAACAGCAGTAGCCTCACAGCTCATGTAGGGAAGTGGAGGGAAAAGAAACCCAAACCCCATCATTGCAGGGCTCAGAAGTGCCCAGAGTCATGGGTGTTTTCCAAAGCCAGGTATACTCTCTCAGCCCCTCTCTAGCCCAGCCTGTGGCATTCTCTGTGGTTTGTGGGGCTTCTGCAAGGTCAGGCTTTAAAAACTCACTATAAGGGGTCTCTTTCAGAAATGTCTACATACATTTTTTTACCCCCTGCCTCCAGAAGTACATTTTTTAAAAAAAAGTTAAACATGTTTACAGATAAGCAAGACTGCTAGGCAAGGTGATGCATGCCTGTAGTCCCAGCACTCGGGGTGACAGAGGCAGGCAGATCTCTGTGAGAGTTTGAGGCCAGCCAGATCTACAAAGCAAGTCCAGGACAGCCAAGGCTACACAGAGAAACCCTGTCTTGGAAAAAAAAAAAAAAAAAAAAAAAAAAAAAAAAAAGGCAAGGCTAACAAGTGTCATTGAAAGGATTGCCATTATTCCCCCTGGAGGAAGCAATCTAGGGGCAGAGCTGCAGCACGGGATCAGCTCCTCCCTGATTCCCTCTTCCACAGAGAGCAGCCCAGAAGTGTGTGATCACTAAGCCAGCAGTAGCCCAATTTGCCTCCTGTACTTCTTCGTACCTCTCTGTCCAGCTCTTCCACCAGGGTGATGTTTCCAAAATTTGGATCAACAGAAAAGACACTTCTGGCGCTGGGGTCGAAGCTGATGTGGTAGGAGATAGGGTCTCCCTCTGGGTCGGTTCCATTTAGAGTGTACACGTGAGAACCTGGAAGGAGACAAAGGGAATATTTGGAACCTGGGACCCAACTCTTGCTGACCACGGAGGATGCTCAGAGCTAGAGACTCAATTATTAATACTCAGTGCCAAGGGGACAGCCCCCCCCCAACCAGGTCTCACCCCTGCTGTCTGCTTCCTACTTCTTCTTTATTCCCAAAGCTATGAGATGTTATCATCTGCCACTCTGCAGACTGTGATGTGTAATAACAGATTGTGGAGGAGGTGTCTAACAGTGCTGACTTGCCCTCTGCCTGGAAATGCCTTCTTTCCCAGAAGTTGAAACTGCAGGGGTCCCAGGGATCAGGAGCCAAGAAGAGCAAACACATAGTCACTCAGAGGAGGAGATGGCTGCCTCTCAAAGAGAGGACTCGCTCTTCAGGGATTTCTGAACGCAAGCATCTCTGTTCTTCTGCTCTCTTCCCAGGAACTAGATAAACTGACAAGGTGAAGTACAGGGTGTGACTCTTTCCTCTTTCCTCCCCACCACTTTGGGCATGTCAGCTGGTTGGAAGTTCTTGGGTTTAAATCCTAGATTCTGTAGGCTCGTGGAGGTAAATAGGTTTGCTCAAGGTCACACCCTAAGGAGCAGCAAGCACCTCACAACTATGCCTCTGAGGAAGCCAGTCCACCCCTTCGTTGGGAAACCCCAACCTGGTCCCGAGGAGGAGTCCAGTTTGGATCACCATAGCAGCAGTGACCTCTCTCCTTGTCCTTACCCTGGGGCATTGAGAGCACAAACAGAGTACCCACGGGAGGCAACTCTGTGTGGTGCAGGCACTCCATAGGCTCCCGGAGGCGTCACGAGTGAGCAGTTTCACTGAGTTCTGGGGAGGTGAGTTTCCCCCTGGGGGAAATTCTCTCTGGAAGACCAGGGATGGCTGCTGTGGACAAGGCTACTTTCTTACCTACAGGAGTGTCTTCTGGAAGGCTGAACAGGGCCATGTTTCCGTTAGTGCTGCCCACTCCATTGTCAAAAAAGTGAGGGGCAAAGTTGGCTTGGACTAGGAAAATAATGAAAGCAGAATGACCAACAGACACCCAGACATGCCTAGGGGCCTTCACATTAGCAAAGTCACCTGTCTAGGCCCAGGTAATAATGAAAATAATGAAAAGGAAGGGTCGGGTACCTGGAAAGAGTATGCTTGGGCTGGGATCGAGCTTTTCAGGGACACATATTATGGCAGGCACCGAGAAACAAGATGATGGACAATCCACCCCATTAAAGAGCTCAGAGAGGGGCAGTGCACCTAGCCAAGGTCATACTTCCTGCCTTGCCTAGGGCAGCCAACAGAGCAACCCCCAGCCTCCCACTGTGAGTTTGAAGAAACCAAACCCTCTAGTGGCAGAGCCCCAGTTTGCTGGGATGCTGGCTGTCAGCCTCTGGAGAAGCTTCCACAGTGTCCTATCGTCCGGCCTCTCGGCTGGCAAGCTGCCGGCTTTCCGAGGTCTGCAACTGGACAGTGCAGTCTCAATCCCAGTGTTCCCCTAGTGTTCCCCCTCTTTGGCCCTCGCCACTCACCCAGGTAAAAGCGCAGCAGCCCCAGGACTAGGGCGGCCGGCGGGCCGAGCCTCATGTCTCCGCGGACTGGTTGAAAACCTGGCCACTGCCAAGGCTGGGTGCTGGTCCTCGGAGCATGCCCTAGGCGCCTGAGGAGAGCAGAGGCTACGTTGTAGGTGACGGTGGCAGCGGCAGTGGCAGGAGGGAGGGAGAGCGGGTGGTGCGAGGGCGCTAAGCGGATGACAGCGCTGGCGGATCTGCACAGCTGGATGGCTCCGGTCAGACAACTAATGAGACCAATTACTGAGGCCAGCTTAGAGCAGCGGGCGGGAGGGCGTGACAAAACTACCTCCCTCCTACCACGCCCTCTATGCCTTAGCAACCCAGGAGCACCAGGTGCAGAGGTGGAGCTTTGCGCAGAGGGGCTGTGTGCCTGCCTCAGACTACCACGAGCAAGCCACAAGAAATTCGGGGTTTCCTGGGGTTTGGTATGGCTCCCGCTGTGTAGGGACTTTCCTGCATTCTTTAACTTGTTTTGTGGCTTTCAGGGGATCAGACCTCTGCGATCAAAGCATTCATGAAAATAAAACAGTGAGCAGAAAGACAGCTCTTTCGGGATGGAGGGGTAGGCTTTGAGAAAGAAGAAAGGATGGTGAAAAGCAGCAGTGCCTTGACAATTGAAACCTGTTCTTCAGCTGAGTGAGACCAGAGGAGCAAGAGCAGAGAGAGCGATATGGGAATAGAGGCTTGGACCCTCCTTCTATTTCTCCTTCTCCTTCTCCGATACCACTTATCCCCTACTCCTTGTTGGGACATTCATCAGTTGGGGCGAGGAGTAAGGCAATGCTTGAGTGATAACTTGAAACCCGGTTGCTTTCAAAGCTGCCCCATGGATGTTGTGCCCTTCCTTAGACAAACGAGACCCTCTGTAAGCACCATGTACATCTCAGCATCCTCCCTTTCTAGGGTACTCCAAGGAAGCAGAGTACACACAACACACACACACACACACACACTCACACACACGTGCATGCATGTGCTAGGCTGGCATGTGGCATACACATCCCTTTCCAGTACATGTTCATTGATTGAATGAACTGATAGCAGAGAAGTCAAAGGCCTAAAGGAGCCTCTTAGGGAAGAGATGCTGGACAAGATGCAGAGAGCCAGGTCTTCTCAGCACATCAGTAAGACACCTGCGTTGGGAACCCTTAAGTCTGAGCAATCTCTAGCAAACCTGTCTTATGCTTTCTGTATAGGGTCTGGCTTTTCCCTAGCATCTTGAAAAGCAAAGGTGCAGAAATACCAGTGTGATTTTCTGTGTACATTCTCAGCCAAAGGTCTGGAAGGGTCCAGCCAAAGGCCTTTGGTCAGACTTACTCAAAAGTTGCTGCACATCTTTCTTTGGTGTACTGGTTCAGCATCTTCTGCTGCTCTCTGAATCCCTGGTTCTTTCTAAGAGTTGATCAGGAAGGTCTGGTGCAAGGGATGTGTGTGTGTGTGTGTGTGTGTGTGTGTGTGTGTGTGTGTGTACTCACCCCACATGTCCCATTTACCCTGCATAGTCTTCATGGTGTGATTGCCCATGCTTTACAGAGGAAAAGTTTGAAGCCAAGAGAAGATAAGTCACTTACCTAGGCTCACTGAATGTGGGGCAGAGTTTGGAGTTACATCTGGTTTGGCCTGGCTTTCAAACTGAAACTCTCTGTGATTTGGGTACATAGTCACATAGCACTGAGGCTCTAGACTTCAGGCCCTTCAGTCATTCACCCATCCTTCCATTGCTGAGATGTCATAGGTATATCTATATTCTTTTCCTTAAAGAGGCTGGGCTGCCCACAAACATAAAAGACCTTCCAGAGGCACTGCCATCCATAGGCATTTGCCTATGACTCAGGGGTTTCCAGGAATGCAAGACTTCCAATACTAAAATCAGAAAAGTCTCAGGTAACTGGGGTGGGTAGGTGACTACCCTAGATGTGTCCCTGTCCTAGGAATGCACAAAAACAGCAGCTCTTGCTGGTGGCTCTGATTATGCACCATAACCTTGACCTTACAGTGTAGAGTCTGGATGCCACCTGGAGGTCTTGGTTTGATGCATCTGGGAGGACAATCGTCTGCTGTGGAGCTCAAGGCTTGGTCCTTACCCTGTAACCTGGGCAGCCTCATATACATCCCTTATCCTGACTCCCACAAGCCCATCACTGCTATAGGGTGACTCACGCACTCCTATCTGCTGGGGCTTCCTCCATGATCTCTGGTATACCCTTCCCAGTTAGGCCATCTTTAATTCAGGTTCTGATAGCTCTTCCTCTGTTGGATTTATAGCAGCCAGCCCAGTTATCAATAAACAAGACTTTGAATGTCTTCTGTCAGCCTGGCATAAACTAGTGTTCCAGGTCACTCTGTCAACATGTCAGCACAAGACCAGACCTTTACTTTCATCTCATCTACTAGAACAGTGGTTCTCAACCCTGCTAATGCTGAGACCCTCTAATACAGTTACTCAGCCTGGCAGTGGTGGTGCACGCCTTTAATACCAGCACTCAGGAAGCAGGTAGATCTTTGTGAGTTCAAGCCTCGTCGACAGAGCAAGCTCTAGAACATTCAGGGCTGTTACACAGAGAAACCTCTGTGTAAATAAATAAATAAAACAAAGACAAAAACAAAAACAAAAAACCCAACAACAAAACAAACAAAATCCAGTTCCTCATGTTCTAGTGACCCATAAAATTATTTCACTGCTGCTATATAACTGTAACTTTGCTACTGTAGTAAATTGTAATGTAAATTTTTTTTTGAGTTAGAAATTTGCCAAAGGGCTCATGACCCACAGGTTGAGAACCACTGTACTAGCGTAAGCTAAGCCACAATCTCTTTCCCTCTATGTTTTTACACAGCTATCTGTAACACATGCCTAAGTTCTACTCCTGTTTTCAGACTCATTTGTATACACACACACACACACACACCACCACCACCACCACCACCACCACCACCACCACCTGCATATGTTTTTGCTCATCTGTATGTGATTTTTTTTTCAAGACAAGGTTTTCTCTTCTTATAGCCTTGATTAACTGTCCTGGAACTCACTCGCAGAGGCTGAACTCACAGAGATCTACCTGCCTCTGCCTCCCAAGTGCTTGGATTAAAGGCGTGCACCTGATGCCACTCTACAGGTGATTTTATCTCTCCACATAAGTAAACATGCCCATTGTGAGCACACAACAGGAGGTAAGCCAGGCTCTCCAGGCTCCCCTTAGTGCTGAAGGAGCGTCAGGTGCTCATGATGCTGTCTCAGGCTCATGACAGAGCCATTGTTTGATCCCCAATTCTGTCTCAGAAGCTCATGCTCTATCAAGTGCACCAAGTGTTCCAACCCCTTGGGGACCATGGACTCCTTAGTTGCCATGGAAATGGTATACTTTCTCTTAATGACCCTACTCTGTTCTCAAGCATACATAGGTTCTTCAAGGACCTAACAAAGGCAATTTGAGACTTGTTGTCTCATGATTTTACAGCTATTTCTATATGCTTTGGTTTTCTCCCCAAGCACAAGTAGCCATGTTCGTTACTTTCTGTCTGCCCTTTGTGAGCAAAGTTCTTTACCTCTGGGAATGTTTAAAAACCTGTGGTGCTGATGCTGGAAGTCAGTGAAAGAGAAAGGAGGAGATGCTTGGTCTTTGAGGGCATCAGCATACACTTCTTGGGGTGATGGGCCTTTGTGAGTCCTGACAGTGAGCTAAGTTGCAGCTGGAAACCAGACTCTTCTTGTATTCCTTAGGGAAAGGACAGATGTGGGCTTGGGGTGGAGGTAGGGAGCAGGTGTCAGATCTTAGCTCCTGTTTGAGTTTGTATGATCTGAGCTGCTCTGGGGCTACTGTCCTGGAAGGCTGACCTCCACAGAACCCTTTTGCAGGAAGTAGCTTTGAGCTGGGACACTGCAGTCTCTACCATCCCCTGCTCCAGGAGCTGTCCCCTTCTCTAGGAACTGGCTTACTCATCTTGTTCCCTCCCCTCTGGGATACTGGGGCTTCCATCATGTGCTTTCCTTGTTGTGACAATGTCCACAATGGGATGGGCCCTGTCTTTGGCTTCTTGTCTTTATTTCTCCAGTATACCCAAGTGCGTGTGTAAAGTCTTACATACATGTGTTTCTTTAATTATTTGAAGGGAGAATGGGGGAGGGGAGATGAGGATAACAGCTAGAAGCTATCAACCCTTCCATTGCCAGTCAGGTAGGAGTTTCATATACAAGGAGCTCCTGATAGGTCAGTCGGAAAGAACCACGAATGGTCTGTGAACACATCCTCTACTGCCCAGGAAGCTGAGAAGCATGCAACCACACCATGCTGTTTCCGAAGCCTGGCCCTGCCTTCTGTAGCTCTCCCAGTAGAGCTCACTGTAGCTGCTGCTACCTGCGTTCTCTCTTGCTGCCACCCATTCCCACTATTCCTTGCTCTCAAGGCAAACACAAGCACATGGCGAGATTCCCAGTTCTAATTTTCTGCTTTTCTCCTGGCCCACAACGCAGATATCCAGTTGATGAGTTACGTTCCAATTCTCAAATCTTCCCATCTCTTCATCACCCCAGTCCATTCAGGGCCATCTACACACTATGCACTTACATACCACACCGACACCAGCATGTATAGTGAGTTACACACGTCGCAGCACATCCACCACCTCTCCCATACACAACACATCCCCCCCTAGCTGGGACTCTCTCTTACTGGGTTCAGGGCTCAGGTGCTCATCTTCTTTGCTTTACTCTTACATGTCACCTTCAATTTGTCACCTTGTGCTTACAACACAGCAATGTTGGCCTCTCAGATGTCAGAGGACCTCGTTCTTTGAGCCTTAGGACCCAGTGTAGTCTGATCACTGTTCTCCCTGAGAATGGCAAAGTAGAGGAGGGAAAGAGGGAAGGAAGGAGGGAGGGAGGAAGGGAGGGAGGAGGGGAGGAGGACAGGAGGGGAAGAGGGAGGGAGGGGGGAAAAGAAGGAGGGAGGGAACAGTTATAAAAGGGAGTCGGAAAGTTGGTCCATGATAAAATCCAGGCTCTGATTTGCCTGGGCATGGCTGTCCCAAAGGATGCTCTGCCTATCAGCCCCACACCCCATGGTCCTGGTGTTCTCACTCAGGACTGGGAGTAATGCAGGAATGGAGGCTTCTCACCTTGCTGGAAGGATCCGATTATAGAGGGAGCTTTACTGAGACACAAGCCTCTTAGACCTGAGCCACCTGTCTCCTCTGAGCTTCGGGCTCCCTGTGGATATAAGCACTGCTCCAGGGTGGGGCCTTTCCTGAGCTGTTCTAAGCCTAGCACGTTGCAGTAGATCTTTCCCATAATTTCTGTTTTACAGAAAATTGAGCTGCCAAGCCTAAGTCATACAGAAAAACCTGGGCAAGACTAGGCTCTGTGTCCTCATGTGTGGGACCCAAGCACCTAACTACTGTCCCTTTTCCTTATTGTTCTGTGATGGAGGGGTAGACTCCAAGTTTTTCCAGATACTTTCATTTTAGTATAAACATTGTATCTCGGGCCATATTACTGACTTTCTCAGACAACGGTGCTCCATGCGTAGTGTGTACACCAACTTATTTATTATTTTCGGTGTTCTCCTGGTGACTACAGTAGGAAATTACAGGAGTTGGTTCAGAGACTGTTGGTTAAGTGCTGGGAATCTGTGGATGTCTGTGGGTGCCTGAGATGCTGGAGTCCTGGCTGGTCTCGCTGGGGATCACACTCTAGTCAGCTTGGAAGTCTGGAGCAGTAGATCCTACAGGCAGAATCTTTGGCTTTGATTCTGGAGGAGCCCTGAAGACATGTGGGCTGATCCTGGATCACAGTGACTCTGGAGACTGGTGGTACTTTTGGAATGAGGACTTGGAATTCTGCGATGTCCTTGGCTGTCTGAAGTGAAGCATCCAGTGTCACAGCTCACTGCTGCTATGACGGTTGGTGGGGGGTAAGTCAAGGATTCTGATGTCTCCACAGCTGGGCATCAAGGTCTCATCTGGGTGGAGCCAGGCTTTGGGAGCCCTATATCTGTGGGAGAGCCCCTGGTACCACCCATGACTTGGACTGTGTCTTGCTTCTGCATGGTCTGCAGGGCCTTGTGTGGCTTCCTGGAGATGAGTGATAACAGCCAGGAAGGGTCATGGCAAGGCAAAGTGAAGTGGGTACGACATGGATGAAAAGAGGAAGAAAATATGATTAAGACTCATATTTATGTATAAAAGTTTAAAGAAATCAAATAAGTAGATCTTATCACCCTCTCTAGAACCCCAATGGGACTTTCCTGGCATTAATTAAAATATCATAGAGCAAGTGTTATTTGAGTGGAGAATGGAATGGGTTATTAAGTAATGGTGATGCGATTATTTTTTTCTCTGTGTTTGAAGGTTATTCCTGTCTGCATTATGATATGGTGATTAATGGCATGGAGTCTAGGGCTGAATTGCTTGGACTCAAAGGCTGTAATGCTCACTGTTGACTGACCAGATCTTTAACAAGGTCCTTGAAATTTCTCTGTTGTTTGGCCCCACATCCATTAAAAAAAAAAAAAAAAAAAAAAAAAAAAAAGCAAAAAGAACCAGTGGGGCTGGAGAGATGGCTCATGGGTTAAGAGCACTGACTGCTCTTTCAGAGGTCATGAGTTCAATTCCCAGCAACTACATGGTGGCTCACAACCATCTATAATGGTTGGTGATCTGATGCCCTCTTCTGGCTTGCAGGTGTACATGCAGGCAGAGCACTGTGTACACAATAAATAAATAAATAATAAATAGATGAATCTTAAAAAAAAAGAACAAGTAACAGTATTTAATTTCAAGATATTGCAAGGATTAAAAGTGTTAGCAGATGCAAATACTTATAAAAAACAAAATTTAAGTATCTTTATTCACCCTCAACCACATGCAATCATCACAAATTAGACTCCATTGCCCTATCACAAACATGCATACAAGCAAATAAACAAACACATGGATATGATTGGCTATGGTGAAAGACATGCCGATCTGTTATGCAAACTCAGTAAAAACCATACTTAATGTTTGGGGTTACCCGAGGTGAGAAGGATAGCTTATTGTGCAGGCAAGGGTAATGAATAGAATTACAAGGAACCATAGACAGGGGATTGTTTCCTCTGATTGGACCCCTGGTCAGTGAGGCTACCAGCTCTGGCCACCACCTCTTTCAAGCATTTATTGTTCAGAGTCTACATGTTATATGTCTACCCTGGTATTGCTATCCTGAAAGCCTCAAGTGACCCCTTTCCCAGTGGGTAACCCTCATCACCGTCAGTGAAGCCCCCTTGTAAGGACAGAGACAGCTGCATGGTGGGGGAAATGCTCTGCAGTCTTCTACCCTGAGTCTGCCCCTGTGGGTTCACTCATTTTGTTGAGCTTTGAAGCAGAGTATGGCAGAAATCCTCAGGGCCTGGCCTTGTCTCAGGTATCAGAAGTCTTTCTGCCTGGCCTTCCAGGAGCTTCCCCTGGTGACCTCATGATGCGTGGAAGGAAGACAAAGGCTCCTGGCTGGTAAGTTTGATCTGTTGAGATCGAAGAAGCCACGAGTCTGACTTAGGTCAGTGTCTGAGCCCCTCCATAGCCAACTGTGCCAGTGTATTGAATGCTCCTTTCAAAAGTGCTGCTGCCTGGACAGTGTTGCTATGCAGATCATTCTACGGTTTGTAAAAACTACCTGAAGAAAACCCTGGCCCATCTGCTTCCAGTGAACTGGTAAACGCAGTCACTTCATTTTGTGTGTTAACTTTCAAAGATGTTTTTGTTACTTCAACACAGAATCCCCCGGCCTGCACACTGTGTCATTCTGTGGGCCCAGCCCAGCATGCAGACACAAAGCAGAGCCCAGGAAAGGGTTTAGGATGAGCAGCAGTCCCTCTGGGTGTCTCTGTTGTCCCAGCTGGCAGTAATTTCTCTTCCCATAGAAAGCAGAGCAGGTAATCGCCTGCTGGGCACACAAAGCTAGATGACAGGAACGTGAGACACTGAAATCCTGCTGTGCATTGCTTAATACCCTGATTTATCTCCTCAGTCCTTCTCTCTGGATCTCAGGGACTGTCCTGGGAGACACTGGGTGGAAGCACCAAGCCTGGGCAAGCATGTGCTCTGGGTGAGGTGTTGAGTAATCATGAGCAGTGCAGAGTCAAGGGAGAAAAGAGAAGCTGGAGGAAGGACAGGTACACAGACAGACAGACAGACAGACACACACACACACACACACACACACACGTATACAGATGTATATACATATACTAAATATACAACCTATGTGCTATGTGACTCCGTACACAAATATACATAATACACATGGGTTCTGGGGTAGGTGCAGCTCTCCCAGAATCCCAGCCCCTCCTCCATTGTGAGCACAAGACAGGTTCACAGGGTGTCATGGGCTTGGCCTGATGTCCTGTGCTCTGAGGACATAAGCCTACCAACATCCCAACAACAGCAGGCTGGACTCTGCAGCCTCACATTATCTGCAGAGGAGGAACAAGCGAAGGAGCACAACGCCAGTAAGTGGTGGAGCTGAGACCCCACCCTGAGGGCACTTTCCTTCCCAGAAGTTTCCCCCTCACATTCTTCAGGAACCTTCCTTCCAGAGATGAGGTAGTCTGTTATAGTGCAAGAGACTCACTGACCCTGGTGTTCAGCTCTGCGTTTGAGTCCTGCTGAGCCTCAGTTCCCCATTTTACATGACTCTGACAAGATCTCCCTGCAGCGGGCCTTAGGGCTTCCAGACAACTACACAGTACGGGTCTAGAAAAGATGCCTGCTTCATTCTTCTTGTTCTAAGTTGCTCATGAATTCCGCCATGGAATTTTTGAAACACATGCTCAAAAGGAAATCCGGCCTCAACATAGGATCCATAACTTAGGTCATTCTCCTATAGTATTGTGTGCTCAACAAAAGGCTGCTCTTGTACTGGACATAAGACATGTACCTAGCCACATTCCACACTTCTAGAAGCTATGTGTAGAGTGTGGTGCATGTGTGTATCCATGCCCCTGTGTACATAGTCAGCATGTGAACTTATGTGCTTAAGTCTGTGTGTGACATATAGGAATATGTTTGTGTGCATATTGCTAAGTACTTGTATATGTGTGTGTGTATGTATGTATGTCTGTATGTGTGTGTGTATGTATGTGTATGCAAGTGGGGATATGTGGATAGTGTTTATGTCTGTATATGTAGTATTTGGTGTGCATGTTTGTGTGTCTAACTCTAGTTGTGTGGTATGTGTGTGTATAATGTGTGTAGGTTTGTGTATGTAGTGTGCATATCTTGTGTAATTGTGTGCTGTGCATATGTTTGCATGCATGTACTTGCATATGCATCTGTATGGTTGTGTGTATGGGTGTGGGTGTAGGTGGTGTGTGACTGTGCACCCCTCCTTCCCCCAGTTCCTCTTTTCTCTTCTGCCTTTGTGCATCTGTGCAGGGACAGGCTAGAGGTGAAGACAGGTTCCAGCAAGCCCTCAGTGGGGAGCTGGCATCTCTCTCCCTTGCATTTGCACCTTATTTCACAAGCTGCTGGTGGGGCGGGGGCAGAGTTGCTTGCAGCCACTGCTCATCTTCCACCTTCCCTAGGCGGGTGCCTCACACTTAGTTATTCACGAGGTCTGTGTGAGAGAAGTGGTTATTTTTACCCAGCCCTGACAGGGTGTGATGGCAGTGTGGAGGAGGGGCTGTCAGCCCTCAGGGGTACCGAGGCTGGAACTATCTTGTCTTCCTCATTTTGTTCCCTTCTTCATTCACATCAAAGTTTTCTCATGGATGACAGGACTCTTGGTAGCTGGTTATGGGCTTCGGGTGGCACAGCCTGGAGGAGCAAGGCGAGCTGTAGCCTTGGACTCCGGAGAATTAGCACTCAGGCTATAGAGAGCAGAGACAGGGGCCCTATGTTGAATTTGGGCATGTCTGGTCTGGGTTCAGCAGCCTTTCCTCAGGGCTCTGCCTGTTCTAAGCTCCAGGACTCTCTGTACAAAAATCTCAGACACACAGCCATCCTAACCACCTACCCTAGGACAGCAACTCAGAGCTTCAGTGTGCCATTGGCCTGGACTCCTAGTGCTGGGATCTGTGTGCCTTTATATCTGGACCTTGGACTGTCTTCCTTGCTACCTGCTACCTACAGGTCTGGGAGCGGGCACCTTGGCTCTTCTAGGCTCATGCTGATCATGGAGCCCAGCCTGGGCCCAGGACTGAGTCTGTCTACATCTTTGGGTGCTGTCTTGTCTCCTACCAAGCTGGAGTTCTATACCCACATTCTCCAAACACTGGCTGCAGACCCTCTTGCGGTTCTTGTTTCAGGTCTATAGCTGGGTTATGGCTTGTACATGTTCTGGGCACCACCTGTCCTATGGCTCCCCTGCCTCTCTTCCTCCTGCTTGCCCAAGCCAGACCTTCATGCTTGCTGTTTCCTCGGTATCCATTTCTTTATTGTCATGTTTGTTTGTTTGTTTGTTTGTTTCAAAACAAGGTTTTTCTATGCAGTCTTGGCTGTTCTGGACTCAATTTGTAGACCAGGCTGGCCTCGAACTCACAGAGATTCACCTGCCTCTGCTTCCCCAATGTTGGGATTGCAGGTGTGCGCCACTGCACCCTGCTTCTTTGTACCCATTTCTAGTCTCTGCCATTTGTGTTCAGTCTGGCAATCTTTCCTATAAGGTCTCCTCTCCAGAGATGGGAGTGTTCCCATGATTCTCCTTTTCCTTCTTCTCTTTCTTCCTTTCTTTTTCTTCCAATGGAGACTAAACTCAGGGCCCTGAACTTCCTAGGCAAGCACTCTTCCACTGACTGAGCCACACACTTGAGCCCTTGAGCCATTAATTCATTGTGTGTATCTAGCTGGTCTCAAGATTCACATTTGTCTTGTGTTAGCCTCTCTAATGATGGGATTGCTTTGTTCTACCGTGCCTGGCCCCTATACCATTCTTAAGAGCTTTTTGACAGAAGTGTCCAGTTTTAAATGTTTAAATTGTTGCCTCTTCAGAGAACTCTAAATTCTGTGTGCCCAAGACTGAATGTGGTTTCTCTGTACTAGTGCTTGACACTAGTCCCATGGCTATCCTAGAAATCCACCCACTTCCAGACCAGACCTGATGAGGTCACTTACCTTTCTGGGCTGTCAGTTTGGATCTAGGAGCAGGGTGACAGCAGAGCCTGAGTTTCGGAGGCTTGGCCAGATGCCTTCTCCCTGAGAAGTAAAGAAGGACAGATCTTTCTTCAGTGGGCCGGGGCCATCGTTGGGCCAATCTGTACAAGGATGGCTTAGGAGAAATTCTATTTACAGGACTATTTACAGGAGTTCAAAAATATACGTTAAAAGCTGGGTATCGGTGGCACATGTCTTTAGTCCCAGCACTGGGTAGGTAGAGGCAGGCACGTCTCTGAGTTTGAGGCCACCCTGGCCTAAAGAGGGAGTTCTAGAACAGCCAAGGTTACACATAAAAAAAACAAAAAACAAAAAACAAAAAACAAAAAACAAAACAAAACAAAAAAACCAACCTGTGTTGAAAAACAAATCAAAACAAACAAAAACAATATTTGTTTAAAAAAACAAACAAACAACCCCAACAACAACAAACCAGGCTGAGGTTATGGAGGGAGGAAATAGGCAACCTATGTTGTGTGACTTTCCAGAGATAAAGTCCGTGTTGGAGCTCACTGCACCTACTGATTGCTTCCTTCTCATGATGCTATTTGAAAACGCATAGCACTGTGGGGAAATGGCAATCCAGATCTCTTATCTAAGATAAACACCCTAGACACAGGAAACATTTTATATGCACAAAGCTTTTGTGACTGTATATTTAATATAGTGTTTCTGAGCACATGACTCTGTGAATGAACACTCCTAGGATGGCACACCACACACACACACACACACACACACGCACGCGCGCGCGCGCATCTGATAAGTAATGCAATCCCCTGATGCTGCTGGACACAGTCCTAAATGGGAGGAAGGTTTATGGTCAAAGGCACCATTCTCGTTCAGTTTTCTATTAGAATCATATTGGTGACCTTGACATTGTCCAAAATTAGAGGTATGGTAAATGGCAATGCTGTGGGCTGTGCTGAGGAATCTAACCTCCCCTTATTAGAAGGTATATTTTCACTGCAGAAACTTGGGCAACAAAAACCAACCAAACAAATGCTTCCTGTAACCCTACTTACTATTCAGAGAGGGGACTGTACAGTACTGAGGTCAAGCATCAGTATTTTGGATGATTAAGTAATATGGTGTAGGTTTTTAAAAGTCTTTCATGTCCACTAAGTGTTAATATCATCAGAAGTATTGATATAGAAAAGTAGATAGAAGGTTAAGTAAGAGAAAAAGGCTCCAGTACTTGGCGTTTAGAATGAAGAAAGGCAATTAGGGGATGGGGAGGTGACTCAGGCTTTAGGAGTTCTTCCTGCTCTTCCCTTCTCTGTAGGAATAAAAGGATCACGCATGTTCCCCATATGTACTCATCCCTTCTGCCCATGGAACTTTCTGCGTAGGAGGATTCGAAATCCTCAAGTTCACATAGTTAGTTGTTCATTTGCTCTGTTCCAAAGACAACACATGTGACGATAGGGGTCTGCTGACTTTCCAGACAAGAATGCCTCAGGTGGGTAGGTAGCTGAGTGGATTTGTGCTCGCATGGTAAGTATGCAGCTTTGTACATGTGTCAGATACAAAGGAAACTCCACTCCCCCAAAACCCGGTGTATGTTTTCCTCTGCCAAAGGAGCCATTTCCTTATTGCTTTCAGAAGGCACAGGCGGCTGTCTGTGGTGCCTACTGACATACCAAAGTGCATGCCGGCCTCCAGGACTTCTCAGTATAACATCCTGTTATTCTGGCTGGCTCTGCTCAATCCTTCTCATCCTGCCCCTTTACCCTAAACTTCTTCAGCCCATGGGATTCCCTTCTCCAACTTCTCATTCCCATAGAACCCTGACATTTCAGCCGTGCACCCTCTCTTTTGTCTTCCTCTCTTGCCCCTTCCCCCTCACTGCCCCCCTCCACCTCCCCCCCCCCCACCTTAGTTTTCTTTGTCCAAATTCTCTTTGTCTTTCTCTCTTGCTCTTCCCCTTCCTCTTTTCTCCCATGGCCAAGTTCATTCTGCTGGCCATGTTCAGTTTATTACTTCCTCTCTGCTCTAGACTGTTCCAGATGCCTCTGGCTGTACTTACCTAATATCTACAGTAAAAATCTTCCCCTTAATCATACCTTGGAAAGGCCATGTTCTCTGATTATACATCTGGCGCCAAACCCCTTAGTTGACACAGTAGGCCCTCAGTTTGTTTGGGAGCATAGGACTGCCCACAGAAGCTATAAGGCCTAACATTTCTCAAGCTATCTATCGGACACTATGGTGGCTAGAATATCTTCCAAGTTCTTTCCAGTGTTTAGGATTGTTTGCTAGCTCCTGTTTGAAACCTTCCCAGACCTTGGCATCAATGCCTGGGGACCAGAGCCCAGGGGCAGGTTACCTTCTGAAGAGAGAACACAGAAGCCGAGCAGCAGCAGCACGCAGAGCAGACCGGACAGAGCTAGAAGTCTCATAGCGAAGTAGCTCGAGTCTCACAGCTAGGGAAGGGAGCGGTGCCACAAAAAGGCCTCCCTTTGGCCTCTGAAGACATTTATAGGGTGGCAGAGAGGCGTTTCCACACAGGCCAGGCATCCCAGCCCTAAAAGCCTCGTAAGTGCATTGGGCCCCTCCCAGTAAGACAACAAACCAGCTCTTCAAGAAGTCAGGATGATTAGATGACTTGCTGTGTGGACCTGTATATATGTCTGACCCTGGGAGCTACTCTGTGTTGGCCTCAGTGGTTAGAGAGAGAAACTCTTGTGCTGGGAAAAGCCACTGTCCAGGGTTGAACGTTAACTTTTAGAGTCAGTGACAACTGCACCAAATGCAGATCTTCCTGCTCTCTTGAACATGTGGCCGGGGAAGGGCCATAAAAACCAAAGGCAAAGCCTTGGGGAGAGCCGAATGCTAGGTTTGAATCCTTTCTCTGACAGTGATCAGCAGTGTTGATCTTGACACCACTACATGCCTCTGCGTCTGCTGTCCACATGTGAACTGGACACAGAGCTCTCTGAGGATGTGTTCCAGAAGTCATCTGTACCAAGCTGGCCACTTACACCATTGTTAAATTATGTGGGGACTGCAACTAGTCCCTGGTGGGCAGTTGACAAATTGATTAAATGAAAAGTGCCATCTGTCAGCCTGGGCAAGGCACAGCATCTGGGAAAAACTGACTAGAAGAGTAAGGGAGTGTTTCACAGTTGCAGGAGACTAGGTCACACATCCATCTCTTAGACATGCCCTAGACTGGGATGTGATACTGTGCCTGACCCCAGAGACTGCTGTACAAAGAGGTGACTGCCATGCTACATAGTACCATGCCAAAGGCCCATGTTGTACAGTTGGTTAGGAGAGGAAGGAGAGAAGGTTGTGCAGAGATGCAGTAAATAGGGATTGGTAGGGCAGTGGGCTGGTATGGTATGCCAGGTTGTGGTGGACTTCCTGGACCACAGAGGAGTTATATTAGCCAAGATGAAAAAGGGGGGCTTGCTGTCTTTCTGCTGGGTAGACAGATGGCTGCACACTTGAGAGTTTCTTTTCTGTTAAGAATGGTCTATGGTCCCTAAGCCACCTGGTCTAAGCCTAGGGAGTGAATGGAAGGCAGCTTCTTGTGGTACAGAGCTAGCACAGTATAATATGAGTGCCTTAGCAAATGTCAGGCCTTGGACTTGAGGGCAAGAGGAGTAAGGTGATCTCCAGCCTATGATGGAGTGTGAATGGACAATTCCCATACACTCTGCTCAGCCTTTACTCAGCTCTGCTCAAACCCCCAACTCCTGTTCCTTCTTCCAGACCCAGCTCAGGAGTCTTCTCTCCCAGGCTTTCCTGATGCCTGCTATGATGTTCACAGTTACTCCTCAGACTGTTCTTTCCTCCCAGCAACAGAGGTCCAGGAGACAAATGGCTGGAACCCGGGGAGCAAAAGGAGTGTAGAGCAGACACTGGGCCTGTGGCATCGTTGTGATTTATGGTTGCGCTGCAAGTCTAAGGCACCTGGCCACCTGTGCCCAGGTCAGGCTGTCAGTCTGGAGATAAGGTGTTAATCTTGAGATTCACAGGAGAAAACCCATCCCATCATTTTGGGCCAAATTTAAAGCAAGCTTTATTAAATACTAAATATTGACTGAGAGATGGACTTTGATCAGGACCATTCCCCAGAATTTCTCAGCTGAATGGCCCCAGGACCATTGCAGGGGCCCAAGACCATTATAAAGACTAACATATTGGTCTCTGAACTTTCCCATGAGGCCCAGTTATTTTCCAAGACCTATAACCCGCAGTGTTCCAGGAAGTTCCCCGGGACAGACAGGGTTTACAGGTTAATTCTGGGGTATTACAAAGACTCAGAGCTTTGTTTCTGTAATGCAGTGGTTATCATGTTTGTCTCATAAAGGCTTGGGCAAAAGAAGGTAAACTAAGAGAGGAGGAACTGGCTACATTACATAGGCCCAGATCCGAACCTAAGGAATGAAAAACTGAGAAGCAAGCAAGTGTTCTTCCAGCCACACGTGTGCAAGGAACATGTGTGGGAGGTGCTAGCCATATGGCTGGGCACAGGGAAGCAGCTGACTATGGCTTAAGAACTATGGAGTATTGGAAGGTGGGCCAGCCTGCCAGAACTCCCTCTGGGCAGTTTCTAGAGCCTTCATGTATCCTGCCTCTGTGAACACACATGAAACTTGAGGTCACCCTTATGGTGGGATGACAACTGTCCTTTACCTTAAAAGGCTTACCCTTCTTGTGACCAAGGAATGGGATGGCTGGTTCGTCACCTAGCAGGTCCCATAGGAAAGTGTCAGTCTACCCCTGGGGCTCTGTTTGCTGTAGACTAGAGAAGCAGTTTAGGCTCGTGCCCAAAATGGATCAGTGAGAAAATCAATGGCCAGGTGACATTTTAACCAGCAGCCCATGCTTTTTATAGATGTGAAGACACCTTACAATTAGTTCACCCAAAGAAACTAGTTCAGCTTCCTGGTCTATAGGCCTGTAGGTCATAAAGGCCAGTCTTCTCTGCCAGTTGTTCTTTCCCCTCTAATGCCACCTCAAGAGGTGACACACTTTCCCAACAGTGGCTGCTCCACCTCTCTCCTGGGCACCAGTTCTGGAGCCGTTCCATCCCCAGGGACAGTCACTCTTCTCAGATTTTCACTTACTTACAACATTTCAAAGATAACTGCCAACTTCTTACTTTAAAAAAGGAAGGAGCACCTCTGGAGTTTTAGAATATCCAAAATCTCGTGTTGCGTGAAAAGGGTGGGAGTGAGAAGGATGCTAACGAGGACACCTGCTAGTCTTACGCACATGCGGTTTTAGTATGGAAAAAAAAGAAAGACCTAAATTTGAATGGTTTCCAAGGATGATGCTGACAACTTGGCAGCCATCCTGAGAAGAAAGTGTCTTCAGACACACCTAAAACAAGAGGGGATTTTATAAGGAAGGAAAAAACAAAAAAACATTTCAAATCAAATTTGTCATTTCTAAGAACAGGGCGGAAGAAGCTGCCAGAGTTGTCCCACCCTGTTTGCTCACCTCAGGCAGTAGTACCTACCTCTTCTTTTATAGACCTTGTGGGTGATCAGAAATGACTCTCCCTCCTGTGTGCTTGGCAATCTGCAGAGCAGCAACTAATGGAGGGTGACAGCAGGTCTCAGGTGCCAGCCTTTCCTCCTTGTGGCCTTGAATTCCTTCCCCGACTCAATGTTAAGAAGTCACGGACTTGCAGTCATGAGACACTTTCAAGTCTTGTCAGACTCTAAAGCTGCTGTTCTTGCCAGAGTTCTGGGGAGCACGCACAGTGGAAGCCCAGCAAGGTGGTTTTCATAGTTCATAGCGAACCTCAACTGAACTTCCTCCTAGGCCTTCATTCTATACATTTGGTCTTGCCTGCCTGTGGGCATTATGCTAGTGATGGCAACCCTGGGGTATGCAGTGGGGATGTCGGGGTGCTCCCTCAATCCATGCTCTTGATGAGGGCCTGGTCTCTGCTCTCACTGCTGTAGTAAAACTTCCTGTTACCTCACATCTCGCAGCCACTAGGTTGCTCTCCCTACAGCCTTGGTTATGGGACTACTGTGTCTTTCCATAGAGGCAATAGTTGGTCTGAGGGTTCCTCCACTGCTAATTTTTTTGGAATGTTGTGTTCTTTACCAGTCCACAAAGGCTTGCAGGACGAGTTTTTTCTCTCTCTTTTTTTGCTCTTCCATGATCCTTGCAGGTTGTTGTTGAAGTCAGGGTGCCAGTCTCTTTGCTCTTGATGTAAAAAGCCCAGTTCTACTCATCACTTTGCTTGAGTTTAAGAGCTTTAGAGTTCATGTATGAACTTTGTTTCTGTGCCTGGCTTATTTCATTTCACACAATACCTAGGCTGTTGCTTTTGAACAGATTGGCCTTTTTAAGTCTAGTAGGATTATATTGGATATATTTACCGGATGTCTTCCACTCAGCCACTGATGGACACTCAGGTTGATGCTCTACCTTGGCTACTGTGAGCAGCCCTGGGATGAATACCAGTATGCAAATATCTCTTCAACATACCTATTTCACTTTCTTAGGGTGTGTACCCAGAAATGGGATGACTAGATCTTTTCTAATAACCTGTCTCCAAACAGTACCCAACCGCCACCTGTGTTAAAAGGTATCCGATGCTTACCTTCTCTCTTGCTATACTAGGAACATGCAGAGAGAGAAAGGGGTGTGGCGGGGGGGGGGATGAATCTTAGGTCTTCCTTAGTTGTAACAGGAGACATTGCACATGTCAATTTGGGTGAATAAAGGTGAGGACAAGTAGAGCCCATGTGAGACTTGGCAGGAAGGCGGGTATGGATGTCGGAGTGACAAGGGTTTCTTCTTAGGACTGATGAGCAGCCAAGAAGGCTTCGGAAGGATCTTGTTGGCATCTGTTCTGTCCTTTGATACTCAACAGCAGCTGTCCCAGAAGAGGTGTCGCCTTTCTTCCCTACCACTAGAAGCCCCAGAATAGACTGGACACTTGTGTGGAGCTGCTCGAGATGGGCAGTCCCCAGGTACAGTGAACCCAGTTGGAGGAGTAAAGGCCACAGACAAGTCATGCTGGGCCACGGGGCTGGAAGGCTTAGTGCCTTCTGGTGCTGCTGTGGGTCTTCTGAGCACTCCCCAGGAGCTTCCTATCAAGTGTTGCAATGGTTCTCACTCCCTATCTATGTGGGTTTCCCTTGTTTATTCCCCAGGGACTAGAGAGATGGTTTCATTAGTTAAGGACTCAAATTTGACTCCCAGTACTCACAAGGCAGCTTGGAACCCCAAGTTCCAAGGAGTCTGACATGAGAGGGCACCAGGCACGCACATAGTACATATATGCATGCAGGCAGAACACTCATACACATCAAATGCTACCTAGGGGCAATTCTACTATACTAAAAAGTATCAAACTCTTCCTTTTCTTATCAAATGATTTCCTTTCCTGTCACTCAATTTGCTAGTGAAAAACAAAACAAAAAAACCAAACAAAAAAAAAAAAAAACAACTTAATTTCAGCAGTTCTGTAGTTTTGTTACTTTTGTGCCTGTGTGTGAACACATGCATGCACCCATGCATCTATGATTCTTGTTTGAAGACGAGAGTACAACTTGCCAGAGTTGGCTCTCACCTTGTACCATGTGTCCCAAATATCAAACTCAGGTCATCAAGCTTGGCACTAAATGCCTTTATCCACAAAGTCCTCTTAACACCCCTCCCCCAACTCCAGCTTTAGACTGCATTGTTCTACTTAAATGATTCAGCTGATTACACTTGTTTTGAGACACCCACTGTGGCATTACTTCACTTTGAGCACAATTAGAGTCCTGAAGACTTTATAGTTTCCACCACCACAAAATTTGCCCAGGGTCCTGTAGTGGAGTTGAGTTCTCTGCTAAGTAGGTCCACACTTCCCACACCTGCTGCCTGTGGAGTTGAGGCTAGACTTTCTTCTTCCCAGCAAAGTACCAACACTTCTTGGAACTCATTAAAATTACTATGGATAATCCTTTTTTTATTTTCTGGATGATCTTGAGTCACTTAAGTGTTACTTCCCATGATCTAACTATTATGTAAGAGTGTCTAATAGATGTACCAATGTACTGAGAGTGGTTCATGAGTCACTCAAGTGTGCTGACATCTGAAGGGTGATTCAAGCTGTGGAGACCCAGTGTTGTCGAGACTTTACAATTCTCTATTTCCACCAAGGGTTTCTGCCTTAAGTATGAAGTATGTCAGCAGAGCCAACTAACTGCCTTCTTTTGACAGACACTATTAGATCTCTCCTGGTTATTGGCAATCAGTTGTAACCTTTCAGAATGGCATGCCTCTGGCCACTCATTCCATCTTTCCACAGTTGGTACCAAGAATTCCTTCAAGGTCTACCAAATTTCTTAATCTTGAAAACAGATCATATTTACCAGTGCAGCGTTCAACTTCTAGTCTCATTTTGCATTGCCAAGATCAACTTATTCAGTGTGCTTTCTTGTAATTCTCTCTGAAGCCCCACCCCTCTAAAATAACACATGGGCGACACATGTAGAAGTCAGAGGGATTTAAAAAAAAAAAAAAAGTCAGAGGGATAACATGCAGGCGTCTGTTCTCTCTCTCCACCATGTGAATCCCTGAGATGCAGCTCGGGTCATTAGGCACTGCGGCACGTTGCCTGCTGAGCCATCTCTCTAGCTTTCACTAAGAATAGGTAAAGGCAATTATGGATACACAACTATCTCTTAGTTGGACTTAAAGTGTTGTTCTGGAGTGATATAGTTGGGTCATGGTAGTTTTCTTTTTAGCTTTTGAGAAACCCCCAGCTGATTTTCAGAGTGGCTCTGGAAATTTTACACTCAACAGTATCCAAGGATTCCCCTTTACCCATATCCGAGAAAGCATTTGTTGTCATTTATATTTTGATTTTGGCCACTCTGAATGAGGCACGATAGCTAGGAAACGGCATCTAGATGTCTACCAACAGATGAATAAGGAAAGTAGTACTAAGAAGTATAGAAACATTATGGAGCTTGCAGGTAAATGGAACTAGAAAAACTTGATCCACAGTAGTTACTCCGGGAAAGACAAAAGCCTTGTTTCCTTTCTCATATGTGGATCCTGACTTTGGATTTTTTGTTTTATGTTTAACCTGGAGTGCATGTGGAAACAAGGAAACTGGAAATGAGCCACTGTTACTGGATGGGGTTGGGAGGAGACAGTAAATACAGGTAAAATCAAAGTAGAGAGGGAGCACTGGAGGTGGAAAGGTTCAAGTACAGCTCGGGTGGGAAATGGGAAAATATGGTTGGCAAGAAGGCTCAAAGTGGAGGGGGCATGGCAAATATACTGGCTGTATGGAAACCCAGGATCTTCTAACCAAAGGAGGAAAAAAAGCCCCATTGATTATTGGAATATTGGTTACAGAAGAGGGGGAGGGGAGGGTTCTTGGGATTAAATGAACACATGGTGAGCAGTGTAAGCAGAGTAGAGGCTTGGCTGCTAGCAAAAACTAAAGATACATGAAGAAGCCTTATGGAAATCAACAACTTTGAGTGAATATATATGAAAAGAATTTAAACAGAATAAGTAGATAATGGTGCTCCCAGAAGACACGTTTAAATGAAAATCTCAGTGCCAAGCACAGGATCCCTGAGTTTTGGTCTGGCAGGCCCCAAGGGGACCCCAAGCTCTTGGTTACCTACCATAACTAGATGGCAAATCCCTTTTGCTTGGGACATATAGAGATCAACCTTGAAATGGCCAGAATACACTTCGTGTTGGCTAACTTACAGTGCTGGAAAGTGGTGTACAGGCTGCTGCTGTTATTTGATGCTGAACCCTGAATGATACAATACTGACCTGTGGGAAAGATGTGGCCATTGGTGCCATGATGGGCATGTTTTGAAGGTCACCAAATGCTTTCTGATTAGAAATGAAGCCTGTGCCATGAAAGGGATTTCATCCTTGGTACTAAAAGCCTAGTTAGATGCTTTTAACGTGGAAGATCATAGACCTTAGGGGATAAAATTTGTTTTCCTAAAATGTCGTGCTACCTTCTAAATATGCGTGTCAATATCCACAGACTTTTGCTCCTTCCAACTTTGGTCAGACAAGCTTCTTTTTGCAGTGGGTAGTGGTTAATGCAGATTTTTAACTGGCTAACGACTGTCGCTACTGTAGTGTAGTGCTCAGCTGTGCATGGGTTGGCTTTAGCAACCTCCCACCACCCACGGCTCAGGGATCTTCACAGGTTGTACAACGAAATGTAGAACAGTGTTGACTTCTGGTCATGGCCACCACACACACATCAACTCACAGCATGTAACACACCTGCGCACGGTCCAGCCAGCCAAAATTCCAGTATAATGGAGGGACTTGTGAGGTCCCATCCTCCTAGAATTTGTTGGCAGTTGATGGCAGCTGAGGAACAGTCACTTTCCACTGGGGACATGGTTGCTGCTGTTACTCATGCCTCTGTGGATGGACACATAACCATGTACACATGTGCAGCACTAACTGAACTCTGAGTTATTAATAACTTAAAAAGGGACTGTCTGAGAGATCACACAAGGGTGTGGGGCCCCACAGGGAAGAGTGAGTAGACAGTTATGACAAAGGCATAATACTTTTAAAGACAAAACAAACAAAAAAGAATCCCCAAGCACAGGACAGAAAATGTGCTCGCCACTGACCGGAACTGAATGTATATACCACTTTGGCATTTGCATGTCTCCAAGCCAGGCCAAAATAAATTAAAAAACCAAAACCTTTCTAAGCCATCATAAAGGCCTGTGATTTTTAAACCATCTATTTGTTATACTTTAAGACTTCCGACTGATAAAAAATTTCCATTTTTGCCTAAAACCTATCATTCTTCATGTCAACTCTATTCTGTGAGGACAATACCTCTCACACACCTACCCAGGACGCTATCAAGATCCAAGAAAACAGGTTTTCCCATTATCATTTCAGAACCATTACCCAACTAATCACATTTTATATAACTCACTTTACAGTCTTTATTGTCTCAGCAATGAAGGTAAACACTATAAAATACTATCATTAAAATAAAACAGCCCAAGGCAGGCAAAATGGCTCAGTGGGTAAAAGGTGCTTGCTAAGGAGCTCAAATGGCCTGAGCTGAAACCTTGAGACCCACATGCTGAAGAGAGAGAACCCTTCAAGCTGTCCCTTAGACCGTTACACGCCGACACACCACGTGTGTATCCACACATGTAAGAACTTGACCGTATCAATTTCTACCCAACACCATTGTTGAAATCATATTGTTGTTTTGTGAGTAACTATATGAAACCAAAGATTTGAGTTTTGAACTATAACTGAAAACAATAGGTCCTTTAAGATTTCAACTTAAAGTGACAGTGAGACTTTATAGACACTAGAATAAAGACAGAATTTAGGCATTTAGACATTTTAATTCAGGGGGAAACCCCACAAAAATAACAAAGCTAAAACTCACACAATGCTCAACATGTCTGCATTTACTCAATCCCACAGGTGGATGTTGTCTCCATCTTACAGATGGGGAGGTTAGGGAATTTGTTCAGTCATAGAAGACATCAGTTCAGATGCAAATGGCAGATAGGATAGCTAGACACAGGTGTCTTGTCTGTTTTGTTTTTTGAGACAGGGTTTCTCTGTGTAGCCTTGGCTGTCCTGGATTCATTTTGTATACCAGGCTGGCCTCAAACTCACAATGATCTACCTGCCTCTGCCTGGTGTGCGCGAGCTAGGTCTCTTGTCTTCACAGACCGTAGTAATGTACTACACAGTAACAGCCCATGTTCCTTTCCTACCTGAGACTCCAGTTAGATGGATGTTTTAGGGAGAAAAAAGTATAGCAATCACCATCTAGCTGAAACCTGTATTTCAAATATAAGCATTCTGTGTATTTAAAATGAGCAAGTTATTTATGAATTACTGTAACAGCATTTCTCAAAAATAGCAATTATATAAATATTCACCCTAGACTTCACTGAAGAACCCCTCACCCCAGATAACTAACAAATGTCACAAGGAAGCTAAGCAGTGGTGTGCACAGAGAGACAGTGCTATAGGCGTCTAATGAAGCATCTCCCCACTACACTCTTCATTCAACTATTTCCCAAGGTCAACTAAGTTGGCTTTGTTTGTTCATGCTTAACCCAAGACGGAATGTAGGAAGCCAACAGTTTTAGAAGAAAAACCAATCCTAATCTTAGCGTAAGCCACAAAGAGGCTTTTCTCACAGCTCTCAAAGCTTGATGAGAAAAGCAAGCATGCTTTCAATTAGACACTGAGAAAATACCAAAACACCTCTGCAGCTGTAAATACACCATATTTTTGAAAATAAACAAATCTTGTACTTTGGAGCAAATTGAATATAATTTTTTTCTTTATTTTTTATTTTGTTTTTTATAGACAGGGTTTTCTGTGTAGCCCTGGTACCTGCATCTGCCTCAATAGTGCTGGGATTAAAGGCCCACTACCACTGTCCTGCTGTTTTTAAAAGACCTCAGAGTAAACTCATTTACACCTAATTCCACTGTGGATTCTCTGTATGATCAACACTCTGGAGTATCCTGACAGTGAGCAGTCAACACAGGCATCATTAATAGCACAGAAAGAAACGTCTGTGTCTTCACTAACACCACGTACAGTGGTCACTTTTTTCCACATCTAATACATCTCTCACTGGCTCACTACAATCAATGCTGTCGTAAGCATTCAAAACATAACTGCAGAGATGACTTTTTAACCCCTCACTGATCTCTAGACCAAAACTTCTCCTGACATCACTTAAATACAAGTTCCCCAAAAGATGAAGAGACATAAATTTGCTAAAATACTTGAAATTTTTTAACACAAATCTTAGTTTGCATACTTATCAAAGCATTTTAAAATTACTTAAGCATGACAGATGAAAATGTATGTGCCTATTTGAAAGACATCTACTGAATTTATTCTCTAAAAGAAAAAACAGGCCTGAAGGGTCACATTACTGAACATTTTAAACGTAGTGGCAAGTTATTGTCTACACTTCAAGGAGTTCTGACGGTGCAAATGTAATGACTACATGCTCCTATTAAGCAAGCAAGACATCAGTGAGCAGAGACACTTCAAGTAGTCACTTCATTTCTTCCTGCTGCTTCCAGTTGCTAGCATAGTTGCAACTCGCATAAATATATTTAATGTATCCATGTAGATTGTCAACATCCTAGAAAAAAAATTATTATAGATGTGAGTCTAATAATAATGACAATCTAGTTCTTAGTACAAAGAAGAGAAGAATAATACTATTCCTAGTGCTATTAAATGGAAATTAAAAATAAAATGTTTAAATGTTGTCTACGAGTCCTAAACTAGATAATGTTTGCAGTTTTCCTTCTGGTAGAATCATCTTTATATGCAAAACACAATTTTTAAAAGGATTATCTAGTCTCTGACATCCTGCTATGAATATCAAGCCTGGGTGTCAGACAATGGAATAACCAAAACAAATCAAGGAAGCACACCTTTAAAAACTTGCAAGACAGTCTGGCATTTTCAAAAAGAATACACCCTTTTTATACCCTCAAATATCCATCTTCTTTAAGAAAGCTGCTACAAAATTACAAGTGTTATACCAAGTTATTACATTATTTTATTCTTAGGTAAAGGAAAACATTACTAAAAATGTGAGAGACATTCTGAAACTGTAAGCAGAATACAGGAAAAGAGAAAGAACATTATTTTATATTACTGAATGTCAACTAAAAATTGAGTGTCTCTAAAACAAACACAAGGAAGTGTTTTCAGAACTGGTTTCCTTTCCTTAAACATTCCAGTTAATTATGTGCATTACAACCGGCAGTCCAACTGACACCCAAATGTTATAATCAGTTGCAATGCCATCAGCCATCTAAATAGAGAGCCCAAATGATACACCAACACAAGTAGCAAAATGTGACCCGCTGGAGTCCTGTGTGCCTCATTTGGAAACATGGTCTTCAAAGATATAACTACAATGTAAATTAGACTGAAGCCATACTGTAGAGTATGTCTGGTGGCCTTATTAAAATAAGAGAAAAGACTGAGACATACAACACAGGGAGAATGGCAGGGAAAGATGGAGGTGGGTATCTACTAGCCAAGATGATAAGCACCTGAGAGACAGATTCTCAACCAAAGCCTTCAACATCTCCTACCCTGCTGACACCTTGACTTAGTTCTCTGGTCTAGTGGACTGAAGAGAATAAATTTTAAGCCACTTACCTTAAGCTACGTTGCTGTGGTAGTACCCTGGGAAACAAACACACCCAGAACAAAACAGCCATACCCAGGTAACCCAGTAGCAACACTAAGATTACTTACGAATTGATGGGATCATACTTTTGAACTCCATACATTGGTGTTATTTCTGCACGTTTGATTACTTTCTGAGTATCATACAGAAGGAACATGCTGAAAAGAACTAATCCACCATACACTGCCACTGAGTACAGAGAGGCACCAGCTACTGAAGTAGGGGGAAGAAACATAGACCCTGAAACAAGAAAAAAAAAAATTAGACCATATAAATATATATGTGTGTGTGTGTGTGTGTGTGTGTGTGTGTGTGTGTATATATATATAAAATAAAAAAAGGATTTCCTACAAGTAGACCTATAGTTCCCATTATTTAAAGCGATTGACCTTTGCATATCTGATATTTAAGTAGGTGCTTACACAATCTCAGGGATAGTTACTTGCCAACACTAGAGCAATTTCCAAGTCACCTTTATCACTTTTGAGTTATTTAGTAAATAGAATAGTTAACCACAAGCCAAGATTTTATGATAATCAAACCCAATCAAACTAGCTTATCTTTTAGACAAATTTGAAAAATAAATTTTAATGATTCAGGCTACCTAAACTCTTCAAAGCATAGCCGCTTACCCAGTGAAGACACAAAAACAAGACCCAGGCCAACTCCCAGGGGTGCTCCCATGTTCAGAAACTTCTCACTGGGTGCACACATGGCCACAGTAGAGAGGCCTCCCACAATGCCAGCGGTGTACCATACAGCTCTCAGAAGAAGAGGCCCCCCTAAGATAGTCAGAGGAGCCACCACTGCACCCATCACACCTGGGGAGAGAGAGAAAGGTCTTATTAAGTATCAACTAAGTGACCATGAAACAGAAAATGAAATGTCACTCTGAAGGTGTACCTCATGCTAAGCAATGTAAGTACAATATTCTACATTTCGGTAGTCCTCCCTACCATCCAGATTATAGAATCAATATCTGTAGTTATGCAAATTCTTTACATCATCAACACTGGGTCACAATTTAAACCCAAACAGTAGCCTGCATTGTTAGTAACTTTATAAAAAGTCTATGTGGGTCACAATTTTGATCTGAGACCATTACTAGATTTCACAATTTTAGAAGACAGAACTCAGGCAAATCCTGCGTTGAAGGTCAAACCTACTGCTGCCCAAAGGGAAGAACTGAAAGGAAGTGTGTGATGGAACTCAGAAATGTAGAGGCTTCCCAGGCAGACAATGGATTTCCCTTACCTAATGAGGAGCATAGTCTTATTTCAGACTATAAAAAGAAATCTCAGGGATGGGTGTGGTAGAACACATCTTTAATCCCAGCCCTCAGGAGGCAGAGGCAGGTGGATCTCTGTGAGTTCAAGGCCAGCTAGGGCTAAATAGTGAGACCTGAAGGGGAAATAAACCTGTTTCTGTTTTGATCCCAAGTGTGGGATAGAGAAATGGGCAGGATGGTTACCACTTAGATGTGAGAAAGCAGGTTGTTTTTCTCCTTAGAAGTAGAACTACTTCATTGGGGAGCTTGGTGAAAGACAGCCTTGAACAGACTGAGAGGATATATACCCAAAACAGTGAGAGGAGGCTTTTTGGTTGGGAGTTGGTTTTTGGCTGTTCATCCCTGCACTTCAAGAGACTCCTAAAGAGAACTGCTCCAGGGAAAGTTTCAAGGCTTTGGACTCCAGCTGAGGCTTGAGGTTCCAGCAGCAACTTTGGTGGGATTGCTGATCTGCTGAAATCCTGCTGACTCCGCCAGCAACGACTATCCTTAAGGTGTCATTGTAGTGTTCTTTAATATCCTCTTCTGATTGTTTGGGTTAGTCGGGTTGTTAGGGAGGTAGGCTCATTTAGTAAGTTCATAATAAAATTTAATTGATTAAAAAATTGAGCCTATAGAGACCCTGTCTTGAAGCAAAAACAAAACAAAACATAAAACAAAAGCGAAATACTACAGTGGTGTGGTATTGCCAATTAGCAAACATCAACTGGAAGATCCCAGGATATGAAATTATTTCAATAGAGAAAGAACGTAAAGTTGCTTTTAGTTTTCATGGTGCTGGGGAGCAAGCTAGGACCGTGTGCAGCAAGATTAATACCACTGAGCTACACAGCCTGCATCTGTCTTTTAAGAGAGGGTCTCAGTATGTTACTGAGGCTATTTGTAATTTCCCTGACTCAGCCTTGTGAATAGGCATGATTACGGGTGTACCACCAGACCAGGCTCTTGTTTTAAATTATGTATGTATGTGTGTGTGTGTGTGTGTGTGTTGGAGGGACTACTCATGTCATGGCATAGTATGGAGATCAGACCACTCTGTAAAGCTAGTTCTCTATTTTTATGTGTGGCCTCTAGGGATTGAACATGGGTTGCCACGCTTATGTAGCAAATGCCTTATCTGCTAAGCCACCTTGCTGGCGTCTCAGCTCTTTTCTTATACATAGTTTATCTCACAGCTTGGAGCTATCTTAATACCAACCTTCAATACCAGTACCTTTGAAACAAACACCTGGCAATAATGCAGCAACAATTACTGTATGAAGCTGTTTTCTCAAAACGAGGCTCATGAAGTCATTTACCACTGAAGAGCTACTCTAAAGGGCCAATATTTGAAAATCAGATGCGTCAAGAGACTAAAGCAGGAAGGCAGCAAGCTGCAGGTCAGTCGGCAATACATATCAATCCCCCTGCCTCAAAACTGAACAACAAGGGGGAAAAAAAAAGCCAAACAAATAGCAAAGAGGAGAGTGCATTATACTCAAGACAGTTTAATAAGAATTTGGAGCAGAACATACCAGAATGCAGCATCCAAGCCAGGTGCTTTGGGCCAGGGCTCTGCTCATACGGTATGGACTGTACCAGCATCCCAGCTCCAATCATGGCTGCAAAGGTTGCACCAATTGTCTGGAAGACACACATGAAGAGAAACAGGTCCTTAAAGGAGAATCCCACAGACTCAAGTACAGTTAATCAGTTACTCATTTGGAAGAATAATAAACTGTATCTTTCTCCAGTACACTTGGGTTTCTATTTCCAGTTCATTTCAGCATTACCTGCATTAGCAAGAGTGCCCTCTGCTGCCACAATAATTTTCAACCTGACTTAAATCACAGAAAAATAAAAGTCTTTTTTTTTTTGTCAAGCAAAACAAACAAAAAACAAAGCACCACCACTAACAACAAAAAAAAATTGATGCTGCAAAACATACTGGATTCTACCTTACTGTTTTCTAATGGAGAAACGATTAAAAACTGCTCACACATTCTTTGCTCATGGAAATTTCTAGATGTTTATCTCAGTTGTATATTTTCTTTAAAGATGCCCATTTTTTTTTTTTTTTTTTTTTTTTTTTTGCTTTTTACCTTTCCACATTCTACAGTTTAGTGATACTGAACTGGTAGGATTGAATAAATCCTCCAAAATTTCATGCTTCCTTAACTGTATCCACTGTGCCTTTAGAACGCACCTTTAATTGCAGTTCTTAGGAGACACAAGGCAGATGGATCTCTAAACTCAAGGCCTGCCTGGTCTACTAAGTTTTAGGACAACCGGGCCCAGGTAGAGACTTTGCCTCAAGAAAACCAATGCTAGCCTTACTACAAACAGCTCTAGGACAGACAGGGTTGATAGAAAGACCCTATCTCAAAAAGCAAACCAACAAAAAACCAAAATGCAAATGAAGAACAAACCAAACCAAGAAACAAAGAAACATCCTGGCAGCCCAGTGAGAGGGGTCAGCAGTTAAATTCCTTGCTGAGCCCCAGCTGCAAACCTGAGGACCTGAGCTCCATCCTCAGAATCCACACGCAAGTGGGAAGGAGAGAACCCGTCCCCTAAAGGTGTCCTCTGACCTCCACAGGCAAGACACAGCATGTACATACATATCCTAAACACACACAGGCACATCCACACACCTTCCTTACCATCAGACTGACTAAGCTTATCTCAGGTTTCCTAGTACTCAATTTGCCCAACTGTGGAAGATCTCTCTTCTGTCCCAAAGGCACTTGAGAGATGTTAGGTTTCAAACCTGGGACAAATGGCTGAGGTGCCTATTTAACCTATCAAAGTGGACCCTGTGCCAGGTTCTTCTGCATCCCTCAGTCTCTACCTGTTAAGAGGGCCCCCCTGGCTGGCATACCCTGTCCTCTACCCTGAACTCTCCAGCCCAGGGGGCTGGTATTCTCTTCCCTATGTGATCCAGACATTTAGGGCACCCACTCTTTGTACCTTTGGGCCTCCTGGCTGCTGAACCTGGTTCCCTTCTCTCCTCTTTCCTTCCCCCTCTTCCCATATGGCTCAGGGTCATGACCACTCTGGACATTGCTAGGTGTCCCTGCCTGACTAGAAGCAATCATGCTTGCTCCCCTCTCGCCCCATTCAAAACAAACCGTGCCTTCCTGCCTATCTTTATCAGCTCCAAAACGCTCCACCCTCCCTTTCTGAACTATCAACCTAGCTTTCTCAACTATTTTCTTAAGTGTTCTTAGCAGCAGAGAGTGACGTTTTGCTGCAGAGGTTATGGTCTCACCATACAACCTTGTTGTATGTACATATGTATGTATGTATGTATGTATTTTTTGAGACAGAGTTTCTCTGTGTAGCCTTGGCTGTCCTGGAACTCTTTCTATAGACCAGGCTGGCCTTGAACTCAAGAGATACGCCTGCCTCTGCCTTCCACGTGCTGGGATTAAAGGTGTTCACCACCACTGTCTGGCTCCTTCTGGTCTTTTTTTCTCTGAGACCAGGTTTCTCTGTGTAGCGTTGGCTGTTCTGGACTTACTTTGTAGATTGGCTAACCTCAACTCACAGCAATCCACTTGCCTCTGCCTCCAAGAGGGGCCTGCGTCACTACGCTCAGCTGGTGGTGGTGTTGTTTTCTGAGACAGGGTCCCTCTGTGTAGCCTTGCGTGTCCTAGAATCACTCTGTAGAGCAGGCAGGCCGCATGGTATTGTATTTCTATACACGTTAATTTTTCAGACTACTGCTGTTTACTATGTTGAGCATCACTGTACATTATTTGCCTTGATTCGAACTGACTTTCCTAGTGAGAATTCATCCTCACTGCTTCTTTGCCTTCACTAACCCCCAGGCTAGGAGAGTCGGATCTGATGGGCGTGGTCCTTAGACTATGTAGGAGTTCAAATGGCTCTACTGCCATAATGGGTCTGCTCTTGGTGAGCACAGCGCTGAGACTATGAAGTGGCCATGTTACCATAATGGTTCTTTCTCCTCTCGGAATGCAGAACACAGGAAATGTCAGGGATTCCAAATTTCAGTTCTGGGCTTCCAACTGCAGGAAACAGTTGTTTAGTCTCCATCTCTTTCCTTGCCCAGTCTCACTCACTGTGCTTATGTTCTAATTAGTCATTTTGAAACTCAGGCACAGCTGAAGCACCTGCTTTGTGTCTCTCCCAAATTCGCTCTTAACACTCCAACAGAACCATGCTGTCTGCACCCCAGTCTCTACAGTGGTCCCTGATATTCTTTCTGACCACATCCTCTCAAACACTTGAAATTTCCCTCAAATGGGACTGTAAACCACTTTTCGAATTAGGCCTTCCCAGCTCTTCTCTGCTCGGCTGTTTTGTCAGACTGCACTGACCTTGTCCTCTTTTAAACAAAACACGCTACAAAGTCGGCTCCACAAAACTGCCCTGACGGTGCCAGATGGTCCTTCAGCTGACTTGCTACTTTTCTGTCAATTTTCTATTTCTCATGACACATCCATCCCATACAGTGCACTAAGGATCTCCCCTACCACAGGGCAGGAGCAGAACCCATATCTGAAATCATGCAATGCTAGCTAGCAAAACAGCAAGAGCTTTAAGAAATGTCCACTCAACAGGTGTCTTGTTGCTGGGGGGAGAAGCAGCAGCGGCAGCAGCACTATGTTAGCTAATGTTACCAGTGCAGAAAGCATGGGGTGTAGGGACAGGCAGTTCATACCTGCCCCGCAAATGGGGACAAAAAGAAGTTGTTTCTACCTACTACTAGATAGGAAGGGTGCCCTAAGCCCCATTTCCAACCCCTTTGCTCCTATTAAAACAGGTATTTGGCTGGCCGTGGTGGTGCACATCTGTAATTCCAGCACTCAGGAGGCAGAGGCAGGCAGATCACTGGGAGTTTGAGGTCTACAAAGTGAGTCCAGGACAGCCAAGGTTACACAAAGAAACGCTGACTCGGAAAAAGCCAAAAACCAAAATCAAAAAACACATATTTGAAGTCAAGTAGTGGTGGCGCACACCTTTAATCCTAGGACAAAGGGAGGCAGAGGCAGGCAGATCGCTGGGAGTTCGAGGCCAACCTGGTCTACAAAGTTGAGTCCAGGACTGCCAAGGCTACACAAAGATACCCTGTCTGGAAAAACCAATACAAACAAACACACACATATTCAATAATGAGAGATACAGTACTCTTCCATTTCGTGCCCTCTCCCTATCTCACAACCTATTTTAGCAAATCTTTTTTTCTTCCTTGTATCAAGGACTGAGCATTCAACACATTGTAGGCAAGTTCTTTCCCACTAAAGTATATTAATGACCCTACTTCATGAAATCTTTTGATCTTAACACAAAAAAGCAACTAAACCCACCTACCGCCCAGCACTACTTTCTCCAGAAAAATAGCAAGTAGCTAACTTACCACCCAAGAGCCTCTCATCATGAAGTTCATGACAGCAGGTGTTCTGGCTACTGCCAAGGCAGACAACGCTGTTAGACCAATACTCCCTGCTAAGTACATGTAAGTAGAATGAATTCTATCCTTCACATACTGAGGCCAAATTCTGTAAGAAACACAGTAAAGGTAAAGTGAGCATATAGAACTACGGGTGTAAATTCTGATTAAGTTACTCATTAGATACAAAAGATCCTGTGATAAATCACTTCCATGTTCTCAGTCTTATTTATGATAGAAATAATTATTTTATGCTTTTGGCTTTTTCAGAAAGGGTTTCTCTGTGTAGCTCTGCCTGTCCTGGACCTCAGTCCTGTAGACCACGCTGGCCAGGACTCTGACTCCCAAATGCTGGTATTAAGAGCATGCACTGGCTATGATGGAAACAAGTATGCACATCTTAGAGCTTTTGACAATTAAATGACATAAACATACATTTGATACACATAAAAAAATACATTTTCTCCTTGTCTGAATACAGAAGCTTGGCAAAAGATGCTTTTTTAGGCTTGACTAGATCTATGACAAGTGAACAAGAGACTTTATAGATTCATCCATATTCACAAATAAAACCAGAACGGGCACTCCAAAGTAAGCACACACAAAAGGGAAGAAAACAGGAACCTTTACTTGAAGGAAGGACTTTGGTTGGTTGTGGACATTTTACTTACACAGCCTTTTCGATAGCTCCAATCTCATTAGACATTCCCAAGCCATAGTAGCACAGTGCTCCAAGACCAACAGCCGCTCCTCCAGCAACAAACCACCTCCCCATCTGATCAACTGCAAACAGCACCAAACACAGGCTAGGATCAGCACATCTCTACTAAATTAATGTGCAGTAGTAATGACTCAAAATATTTAGGAAGGGATCAAATCATAACTATTTCTTCACAGTAGTCATATGGGGGACACAGATACATCTCAGTATCAGGAGACAAGTGTTGGAGGTTGGTCTGATGTATTTTGATGCTAATTACTGCTTGCCGTCTGTAACCCAGCTGTACTTTGCCTAAGAACCTAACCTGTTTGACCAATAAAAGGCCATCACACCTGAGCAGGGCAAATGGGACAGGCATACCTAAGGTTCCAGGGCTAGGAAAGACAGAAAGAATATGGGGTGGAGGAGAGGGAGGAAGAAGGCTGCACCATGGGTGAGGTGGAGGAAAAGCACATGGCTGTTGTGGATGGAGATTTGGCCCAAATGATGATAATTAGCAAGTACTTGGAATTATGGATTGGAGGTAGCTTGATAGAAATTATTAGAAGCAGGTGACATGGGATTGGGGCAGGTATGGCATACCTGCCTCACTATGGTAAATAGTTTAGGGGATTAATATCTGCCCTGTCCCAGGTTAACTAAGGCTATTTTAAAATATAACAGGTGTCTGTGTCTTGATTGATTGCTAGTGGGTTGAAGAATACTGCTGTAATAATAATTTAGGCCTAATAATAAATATTATTAGGCCATACTGATAAAAAAACAAAACAAAAAACCTACAACAGACTGGAAGGACACCCCTGAAACAAATGTACAAGAATCACTACAAATAGAAGAGCTTTTTTGTATAGAGGTCCACACAACTGTTAAAGAACTTGGGAGACCGAGGCAAAAGATCATGAGCCTGAGATAGGCAGCTGGGTCTACACAGCAAGAACATGTCTCAGATAAAACAAATATTTAATATGGGTTAAATGAGAGAGAAATGGTATCCGTCATTCCATACTGTGCCTACGGTATTAACTCAGGTGAAGCTTTATGTGACTCTAGAAAACCAATAAAAAAAAATGCTATGAATGTTTATGTACTCCACAAAGGGACAGATACCCTTGCTTTAGAATACTGAAAATTTATCCTCTCTGAGGCAAGTCTTCATAAAGAACATCTTACTCCCTTCTTAAATTTGTTCACTAAAAATGTTACTGGAAAAATCATATTTCTTCTGTGGTCAAGCATCTAATCAAAGAGAAAGAAATCCATGATACTGATTAGGGCTCTCCTCAGCTAGAACACAGTGACAATTCCAAGACTGCAAAGTAGCAGTGCTCTTGTTTAAATAGTTTGGAAGATTAACAATCTGGTCTCAGAATCTTTGAAGTTAAAATCCAAACTATGAATCAAAATTACTTCATTAAGATAATGCTTTCCGAGGGGCTGCACATGTGGCTCTGTGGTTAAAGCCTTTTGCTACTATTTCAGAGGACCTAAGTTCAGTTCCCAGCACCCACTTCAAGTGGCATACAGTCAATCTATAACTCCAGTCCCAGGGGATCACATGTCTTCTTCTGGCATCTGTGGGACTCTGCACACACCTGGCTGATACATACGAATATGTAGAAAATTTTTCTAAAACGTAGTACTCCTTAAAAGGGCTTAGGGAAGGTCACAGACTCTTCTTGGATGGTTAAGCTTTTATAACATTTATGTCTTAGTGATTTATATTTAACTTGAGACATTCACAGACACACGCTTGAATGAAGACTCTAAGTAACTTGAAACAAACTTCCTGAACAGGTTCTACCATTTTAGATAATAGTATGAGAATAATTTATTTTTCTACAAATGATACACTTTAACATAATCAGGAACCATCAAACTCAATGCAAAGCACCAAAGGTTTCTGGGTTATCAGATCCCTGGGCGTAAAAGTGTAACCTTTCTGGCAGAAAACACACACATATATGTTTCAGCGTATTTTCAGGAAGTTGTTCACGGACTTCTTAGGCACACCTATAGGCTTCACATTAAATACTGAATGCCCACCTACTTTTAAAGACTTTTTCCATTGATGGTTCAAAAGCTGCCTCCTTCAGTTCTTGCCCAGTCTTCCCACGGTGGGTCCTAACTCTTATCTTGGTAGCATATTCCTGACATTAAAAAAAAAAAAAAATATATATATATATATATATATATACACACACACACACACACACACACACACACACACACCATTCAGACATACAGGATCTTTTTACATGAATGTAGTATCAGTGTAGAAATTATCTAAAATACCAGGTACAGCTAAGGTGTTAGTGCCTTTCTTCCATCTGTGTTGAGGGGCCAGAAGGATGAAAAGCAACAGGGAGAAAGCTCACTGGAAACTTTACTGTTGCTTTAGCAAATCACTGCTACAGTAAGTCACTAAGGAGTATGCCACTCAACTCACAGAGCATCCCACTAATCAACCAACCAACCAACCTAAAAATATCCTAGCTGGGCTCAATGGCACACACCTGCACTCCCAGCACTTGGGGGAGACAGAGGCAAGCAGATCTCTGTGAGTTGGAGGTCAGCCTGGTCTACAAATGAAGACTAGGACAGCCAACGCTACACAGTAACCCTGGCTTGAAAAACCAAAAACCAAACCAAACCAAACCAAACCTCTAAAATAAAAAAACCCGGGGGGCATGAAAACCCATATTGAAAAATCATTCTTTACCCGGCTGGGTGTTACGAGCCATTGGTTCTTCGTGATGGAATTCTTCACAAGTGGAGAGGTCTTGCTGATGAAAGTGGGCTGGAAAACCCTGGAAGGTAGTGTCCGGAGACACACAAACCTTGCAGCCAGCATGGTGGGTGATACACCGGTTTACTAAGCAAGATCTGAAATGCTAGTTAGAAAGGTAAACAGGGGGAAAATAAGTTAGCTGAGTTGAGATTGATAGCCAAAGAATAGAAGAAACTAAGTTTTAGTAGGAAAAAAAAAAAATCTGAACAGTGGCCTATTAATTTTTAACGTTGAATCCTCCCCTTGTCCCTTCTAACTCTTGGGATGGGTCACCCAATGATATAATTCCCAGTTTGACCACACATACGTAATACAGAATAAATGTTATTATGCTAACACAATTACAAGTTCTGACAGATTTTACAATCATAGCTTTGCCTGAGATTTATACCATCATTCAGTGAGTAAAAGTAAAAGAATCTGTGTAACTATTCAGCATAGGAAAAACATCAAAGATGATAACCATTTGAGGTCACACTGTACACACTTAAGACATCAACAAAAGCCATTTTTTAAAATGTCTACTAAATAAGTCAAATATTATTCCCCTTTAAGAGACAATATACACATTCAAATTTATTTATCCCACTACTGGGTAACATTCGATCAAAATATACGTATTTGCCCAGCCAGGTTTCCCTACAGTTAAGACTCCTTCCGGAGTCTTCAACCTCCCCTCCCTACACTACATAGTGAAATTGAACTGCCTCGGCTCCAGGAAGAGGATAACAGATAAATGGTTACGTGGACGTCTTTCTGTAATGCTAAAAGCACATGTCTGCTCAATGAGCTGGGATGAACCTTGGACAAGTGACTATCCTTCCGCGTCTCTTTCCCAATTGGACCAGAACAGCGTTCTGATGACAGTGCCTTGGAACTTTGAAATCTCCCAAAATTTACCTTAAAACTCCCGGAATGGAACGAGAAAGGAGTTTTAACTCGCACCTCCAACGTTAAGAATTTCTTCTAAATACCTGTGAATCATCCCACAGGAACTATGAAGTGCACACAACTCTAGCCATCTGACCTTGCGGAAGTAACCTCGAGCCCTTCTGGTACTTTCAAGTCGTTACATCATCTTAACCTGTGGCTTCAGCTTTCTGTCCCGCCCGCAGCAGCCTGTCTGCACCCCGCTCTGATGACGCCCTCCATGAGGACTGGGATTCTCAAGCCTCCCGGGGCAGTACCTCAGCTCCGGTCACCTCTACCACGGGGCCCCCCTTCCCGGCCAGCCAAACGGTGAGCGTTCGACCTCCTTCTGCCCGATCCTCCGCAACTGCGCGACTCACTACGTCACGCAATATCCGGACGAAAGGTAAATAGTATAGACAGCCAATCAAAAGCAGGCTTCTGACGGAAGAGCGGGCGCACTCTGGGAGGCGGGTCTTGTCTTGGAGACGGGACCAATGGAAGTTTTTTTTTCTCAATACGTCACAGTCAACGTCCATTTTGGGTGTGGGCTGAGAAGCCGACTCGGGCATTTTAACTCTTGGGCAGCGGTGTTCTGCGAACTGTACGTGGATCCCTGTAAAAAGACTGAGCGGTGGACCAGCGTAGTGACGCAGGCCTTAAATCCCAACACTTGGGTAGCCGAGGCAGGTGGTTCTCTGTGAGCTCATGATCAGCCTAGAATTACTTTCTTTACTGGATATGGGCGTAACAATGAATTTTTACGTTTAAAGTTGGGTTTTAATTCTATTTAGGAGTCATCATAAGACATGTTTGACTCCGAAAGTAGTTTGGGTTAACCGCGGTGGCTGGCACAAAATTTCCCAACCCTGAGAGTTATAACTTAGTCAAACTTTCGCTAATTGTTTTATTTATCTATTTATTTACTTACTTACTTACTTATTTACTTACTTACTGTTGGGACTTGTGGAACTGTGACTAGGCAGGGTGTCTTGAGATATGTGATACTTACTTGATATGCTCTCCTTTTAATGTATTACGTAAATTTTAAAGGATTTGACGCTGGTTTAGTGAGTTTTGCATGTTAATTTACCTCGAGTTAGTTATAAGGCCAGGACCAACCCTCTTGTATTTATGGGACGAAATAATCCATCTAAGTATTTGCAGTACTTTGCTTTAGTTATTAAGCTACAAGAACTAGGTATAAATGTATTCGTACGTTAACTTTACTTGAGAGTTTTAGTAAAGTTTACTTTTTTATGATGTATCAATTTCTTAAAAAATATGTACTGAAAACTAAATCTTAAATTTGGGAATTTTTAGAAGATAGGAGTCAGGTGAGGTGGCACATGCTTTTAATCCCAACAATCTGGGAGGCAGAGGCAGGTGGATCTCTGTGAGTTCGAAAGGGGGCCGGGAGGGATTGATTAAGTAAGAAAACGATGCCAGTGGTCTACATAGAGAGTTTAGGAGCGACCAGTTACATAGTGAGAACCAGTCTTCGGAGGGGTCAGGGGATAGCGTCATAATTGAAAGCTACCTCTTTCTGGTTGCCATAAAAACTTTGTTGCCAAGTGTGGCAAATTGTCAGAGCCAACCTGCTTCTTGAGTCTGCTATTGATGGTTGGTGACGTCTACAGGGTTTTATTTCTTAATTTTTCTTTTTTGATGTGGCCTTGTGACCTTTTAATGGCATTTTTGTTTGTTTTCAAGCATCGGACTAAGCCTGAGTAACAGAGTGCTTACAAACCACACTTCCTCTGACCAAGGAGTTTTGTGAAGGCTGCTGAGATGATACTTTATATAGTAAGAGCTCTTTCTCTTATATTTTTGGCTGTCATCCTGGCCTTTAATGCTCCAGCGGAAGAGCTATTTCTCATACATGAAGGATTCTTTCCCCCCAACTGTTGATAGAATAAAACCAAAACTACTTTCAGTGTGGGTAGAAGAACACCTAAACAAAGTGAAAGTACACAGTAAGGCGAATTCATTTTTGTAAAACAAGTGTGCCCCAACCTAAGCCAGGATAGCATATCAAGGCAGAAGTCCACTTGGTTTTTATTTTAACACCATTGACTAGGATCTCACCTCACAATCTTTCACAATTGGCTAGTTTTAAAGGAATTTGCTCAAAGGAATGAAGGAAAATAGGAAGGTATCACTATAATACAGCCGAGCCTTTGCATGAACAAAAGTTTTACCCAGTGGTGGGTTAGTGAGGTATGAAAACATTTGCATAAAAAATCTTAGAAGGAATATGCATGGGAGTATGATAAAAAGATTTGCATAAAAGTCTTACAAGGTGGGAAGATAAAAATATTTTAATTCTTTGTCATAGAACTTTTATACTGTTTGACAGAAAAGACTAATAGGTCTTACACTATCTGTATTATCTGTTAAATACATATTTACTGTATGTATGTTTTGAGCTAAACACTGTAATAGGTGTGATTAGTAACTGAAACGTGATATTCTTGCCTTTAGGCCTTCACTTTCTGTTGGAGACAGAAAACACACAAGCATAATGTTAGGTGCTAATAAGTACTAAAAAGAAGAAAGGTAAAGCCCTAGAGGTCTGCTACTTTCAATAGGATAATTAACAACATGTAAATTTATGAACCTTTATTATCTCCTAAGCAATTGTTTATTGTGATTTATGATCATCTAACCAGGTAAATCTTGACAGGCATAATGATTTGCTCGTTATATGGGTACCAAAATAGTTTGAGAACATCAGAGTTCTTATCTCTTTACTCTGCAAATGGCAGAAAAACTGTAGAGAAACTGTCACCGAAGAGATTGTCTACATAGAACATTGTTGTTATTTAAAAAAAAAAAAAAAAAAAAAAAGCCAAACCTTTGATTTTACCAATGAAGACTAAGGAGCCAGATGCTGAAATGAAAGGCAGAGAAAGCACCCAGCTGACCTTCCTACTCAGCTCACTTCCTAGAAGTGAAAACCAAAAGCCAAGGAGTCTGCTAGCTTACTGGAAGGCCCAGAGGAAAAGGCCAAGAGCTAAAAGCCTAAAGCCAAAGAGGTCTTTCTCCACGTGGTCTTAAATACCCTTTTTTCAAAGTCCCTCCTATCTACTTAATTCCTGTCTGCTGGTTTCTTCCTCTGCCTCTTAAGTTTAACTTTATTAAATCTGGTGTACAAAGATCTTGGATTAAAAGTGTATGCTACGGCTGAGCTATACCATAATCACCTGTTTTCAATAAACAGAAAGTTCTTGGATTAAGAGTGTGTTAGGGCTGCCATAATCACCTGTTTACAATAAGCAGAAAGTTCTTGGATTAAAAATGTGTGTTACAGCTGAGACACACCAAACAATAAACAGGTTTTTACAGTTCCCAATCTTGGGGTTCACAATGGGATCAAATATCCTGCAACAGAACATGGAAGATGGACAATTTAATCTTCAGATCATCGCCCAATTTGTATATCATGTAATTATTTTTCTGGGGGGTTAGTTTGCTCTCCTTTACTCTTTATATCCATTGAGAAGTGTCTACCCCTCCTTTCCCCATATTATTAGTTCCCAAGTAAATGACACAGAGACGTTATATTATTAAGCTGTAGGCACTATGCCGGGCAGGTTCTGAGCTATTCTAATCTTACTACCTTTAAAACCTACATAACAGCCCATCACTTGCCAATCTGATGACTCCGTTCCATCAGTCTGTCCTCAGGGCAAACTTCTCTTGGCCATGTGCTCCTAGTCTATCCTGTCTAATAGTGAGCTCCTTCCTTTTCTCTTTTTTCCCCTTCTTACTTGCCTCCCACCTCCTAGCCTTGTGGTTCCCTCTCTGACCCAAAGCCCTGGAACCGTAGCTACGCCTACTTCTCTTATGCCCAGCTATAGGCTGTTAGCAACTTTAGTTAGTTAGAAAATATTGGTGAGCAAAATTTACACAGCATCACTCGGTGTATGTGAGAATGTGCTTGTATGGGGCGTAACCAGATCTTGGGGGACAGTATTTAGCATTTGACCACATAGCAGCACCCGATCAGCCCCCTAACAATCCCTCCTTTTTGTCTAAATAAAAGGCTCTTTCTCTTACAATAATAAACTGTACAGTAAGAACAAATATGAACTTGGACATGGTGGCCCAGGCCTGTAATCGCAGTACTCGGGAAGGCAGACACAGGCAGATCTCTGTGGAGTTCAAGGTCAGCTTGGTCTACAAAGTAAGTCAAGGACAGCTAAGGCCATATGGAGAAACCCAGTCTCAAACAACAAATACAAAAAAGAAAACAAACAAAAGAAACAATTATATTACATTAGCTGACCTAACAATTACATTTATAATGTCTTGTCCATCCTATTTGGCAATTTAGGAGAAAGAATTTTACTATCTTTCCTATCTTAGTGAGTTCTGAGTATTGTACCCAAATCACTTTTTGTTACAGCTAAAATTTAACAATCTAAAAATTCTACTTAGACCTAAAAATATCTTTTAATAACATTTTTAAAACCTTAAGCAAGTTAAGTCTAATTGTGAGACTAATCTGTTTAGTCTTTAACCCCATCCGAGATCTGAGGAGGAGTAAACATTATGTGAGTTTATAGGAAGGGCAGAGCAAGTAGCTTCCAGCACAAGGAAATGACAGAGGCATTTGGCTACCTGGACAGCCACCCAGGTTTTTCCCCAACTGTTGGAGCATCATCTTCAGTATTTAACATTTTAATACAAAGCAGAACCAGATCAAATTCCTGTTAAGCCAGAGGTTTTAGGTCAAAGGCATGATGCCGGGACAAGAGCTACACACCCCCGCCCCCTTCTCTTCTGACCAGGAGCCTGTGTTTACAAAAGCCTGCACAAAATGCTGGACAAAGCCACTTCCTAGCCTCGAATTACAAAGTGACCACTGAACCGAAGACCCACCCACAGGATCCTGAACTCACCAAATAAGGCTATAATCCTACTATGCCACCATCAAGTCACAACTCTCCCCGCCCATACACACACACATAAAGAACCCCTTTAAGAAGCCCAGCCTAGTCTTGCAAATTCCCTGGTCCCTTCCTGTGAGGTCGTTGGACCCACCGAAAAGCTGCCCCAATAAAATTTAAACTTTATTTTAATTAATTCCTAGTAATTAAACCTTATTCTTTGTACAGACAGTAGAGGTCCCCTCTATTTTTCTTTTTCACATTTGGCCTGGGGAGAGGTTCAGGGGTTAGACCACCACCAGCAACAAAGAAGAAAGTAAGGTACTTGTAATAATGCAAACAAAAGGTGATGAAGTCTAGAATTTAGGCACTAGAGGGACAGAGGTTAATGACAGACACTGCTAATAACTGATTGGATATGCTGGGTAAGTGAGTCTGCGGCCGCGCAGGGGGCAGTTCCACTGAGTTGTCACTCTGCTTTGAGTGCAGTGAATCTGTGTGGATAATTATATTATTAATTTAGAGATAGGATACAGGAAAAAGTACAGGAGGCAGGGAAGTACGTAAGTCTAAAATGAGTTTACTGTTTCTATAGTGTTAGTGCTGAGGCAGATGAAGAGGCATGAATTAGGAATTCCAGTGCTCCATACACAACATAATTTTTATTATAGGCTACTACTTGGTTCTGTACAGTGGAATAAAACCCCATTGTGTGTATACCACATATTCTTTAACCATTCATCTGTAGACAGACAAGTACGCTGATTCCATAATTTTCTATTGTGAATAGTGCAGCAGAAAACAGCCATACCAGTATCTTTCTTGTGGCGTGTTGCCTTAGAGTCCTAAATGATAGCCATTCTTACTGGGGTCCTAGACTCCTTAGTGGTTGGATAAATACAGCAGGAGGCTGTGAACACACAGCTGCTTGTTTGTCCCCTTGAAATGCTAATTAGATGTGTTTTAAGAGAACTGGAAAAACACTAGGTTCTTGAGTTTAAGGTTGGGTACTTTTCCCCCATAGCTTTTCCCAGACACAACCCAAGAGAAGACCCCACCCCCAAAGTAAGGTTAAGGGAGCTTTAATGGGGAAGAGAGTACACCTTAAAGAGGGGCAAGGTGGGTGTACTGAGAAAAGAGTCAGGAATTGGTGGCTTGAGTCTTTGACCGTTGCAAGTCTTGTTGAGGTGAGCACAGAAGCTACATTCTGCTCAATGTGAACTTGGGTATGACAGCTGTGCTCCTCTTTTTCCTGAGCCAACTAAGGAAGAAAGAAATGCCACATCCTATTATTGTTAGCTTGAGCTTTACACTCAGTCAAAGGCTGTGTTGGTTGGCCCCTCCAGAACAAGAATGAATGAGTGAGCTTTCTTCTTTTTCCTTCCTTCCTTCCTTCCTTTCTTCTTCCTTCCCATTTGAGACGGGATCTCGGGTGGCTGAGGATGGCCTTGGATTCCTGATCTAGCTTTTCAGCTCTCCGATGCGATGCAGAGATTATGGGTGTGCATCACTACACCCAGTCTATTTGCTCTTGGGAATCAAACCCAGCGCTTTCCTGCAGGCTAGGCAAACAGTCTATCAACAGAGTTACATCTGTAGAACAGGATGGCTGTCCTTAAATTTATTTTAAAATTTTTTTTCTGTATATGAGGGCTTTGCCTTCATGTACATATATGTACTGTTTGCGTACATGGTGCTTAGGGAGGCCAGAAGAGGGCATTGGGTCTGCTGGTGCTAGAGTTACAGCCAATGGCTGTGTAAAGTGAGGACATGACTGCTGTAAGGTATGGTTGTGGGGAAGGTTTTTATTGTAGATATGAGGGGGAATACGACCAAAGGCATCTGGAAATATCCAGAGCAGGGAGAGAAAGTAGTACACTGAATGTGGCTAGCAGAATGGACTGGGCCAAAAGAGAGTAAGAGAGAGAGTGTGTGTGTAGGCCAAGGAGACCCAGAGAAGAGGGCAAAAGAGGATCAAGAGACACAGGACTGAAATGGCAGATTATGTGAAGTGAGAAGCTAAGGGGGGTGGGGGGTGGGGGGGTAGTCCATTAGTTAGAGACCTGTAGGGTTGGGGGTGGGGTGAGAAAAGCCACAGGCAGTTGTGATATTCAGGACACCTGCTGGCCACGAATGCTTTGCTATGCTAATAGGTACAACAAAGAGGTATTTGCCCCTTACAGTGATAAGGAAATGGCTCCTTTGGAAGAGGGGAGAGCCAGAATTCAGGGAAGTGGAATTTCCTTTGGATCTGAGAGGGTTCTGGTGTTCTTTTTGTTTTGTTTTTCAAGATAGGGTTTCTCTGTGTATCCCTGGCTGTCCTGGAACTCTCTTTTGTAGACCAGGCTGGCCTCAAATTTACAGAAATCTGTCTGCTGCCTCTGCCTCTAGAGGGCTCGGATTAAAGGCTTTCACCACTACTGTCTGGCCCTGGTGTCTTAAGAGGAAACACCTGAGACCTTTTTCCTGCTCAGGAAACAATAAGATACTCTCTTTGAGGCAGAGAGCTGCCCCAGAGTCCCCCACCTACCCTGCTACACATGCTTTCAGACTTCTTGTTAGCATACTGCCCCCAGTCTACCTAGCAACCTATGACATCATTACCTTCCTGTCACTAGGTGAGCTGCCTGCCCAGGATATAAAAAGGGCAAACCAACCTTGGCTCTCTCTCTTGCCCCTCTTCCTCTCCTACCTCTTTCACCTTCTTCCTTTCCTCTTTCTCTCTTCCTCTGTCTCTGTCTCTCTTTCTCTCTGGGGTGCTCCCCCTCTTCGCTGCTATCCCACGCCTATAATAAACTTCTCCATATCATATCTGTTGCCTGGCATCTCATTTTTAACCATTGCACTTTTAACTACAGAGACACAAGCATGTATTTCTGTCCTTTAAGGTGTTGAGACTGTGGTATTTTGTTACAGCTTCCCAAGCAAACTAATACATTATTTCTACAAGAACAATTGTAATGCCTATCATATTACATGGGGTTCCTGTGCCGATTAAACAAAATAACATATGCAGTTTATAAATAACAATACATAGTTATCTAATTGACAACTCTTCCTATTTTATTAGTAGTACAAATAAATAGTGTCTTTAGGAGTTATATATATATATATATATTTTTTTTTTTTTTTTAAGTTTCGAGCATTTTTCTTGAGGTGAACGAAATAGGCTTCATGAAGTGTATATGCATTGTTATTTAGGTCAGCTTCCTCTGTACATTCTCTTTGTAATCTGCTTATGTTAATGTCATCTTTTCTCTCTCCCACTTTCTGGCGTATCATATTGATTAGTGACTCATTTTAGCAGTTTATAGTGCCTTCTTTACTGGTTTATAGCAGGTGGTTCTGAGCTCAGTACACCATAAATATGGATTATATTGGTTTTTTTCCCCTCTGAGTTAATTACTTTGTATTCATCCCTGATGAAGTTCACCTGTTATTTTTCAGAATGTCAAACAGGAGACCCAACACCATTTTCATTTTGATACCATGTTTGCATATTACTTGGCTTCTCTTTTTAGAGAATAAATGCTTATGTTCAGAAAGCATGCATTTCGTACCATTTTCTATGTAATTTTCAAGCATCAAACACTCAATTTGGATTAATTGGCTTTATTGGATGGTGGAGATGCTTATAGCTGTAAAATTCTGCCACCCAGAATCTTTGTTCTGGGGTGGTGGTGGCAGCAGACGCCTTTAATCCCAGCACTCAGAAAGAGGCAGGTAAACCTCTGTGAATTCCAGGCCAGCCCAGGGTACAGAGGGAGTTACAGATTGTTCGGGCCCACATATCAGAACACGAAAGTGTTGTAATGATGTGCATTTTAAAAACACGAATAGAGATGGTCTTAGTGTTCTGTTGCTGTGAAGAGACACCGTGACCATTGCAACTCTTAATAAGGAAACCATTTAATTGGGGTTGTTTTATTTAATAAATAAGGCAATAAGATGCCAGGTAAAAGATATTATATTATATGAGGTTTATTAAATGAGCATGGGGAGAGAAGGAAAGGGGGGAGGGCTACGCCAGAGAGAGGGGGTGGGGACAGAGACATAGGAAGAGAGAAGTAGAGGAAAGGAAGGGGGTAAGAGAGGGAGGGGCAAGATAGGTCTATCCTTTTATATAGCCCTGGGCAGGGCCACGCCCCCATGGCAGGTAGGCAATGACATCACAGGTAGGCAGAGGTTTAGTTTATTGTCATCACGGGGAAACTTGCAGACATGGTGCTGGAGAAGGAGTTGAGAGTTCTTGCTCGACAGTTGCAGAGAGACTGAGTGCCACAGTGGGCTGTAGTTTGAGCATATATGGCCTCAAAGCCCACACTCACAGTGACACACTTTCTCCAACAAGGCCATACCTCCTAATAGTGCCACTTCCTGTGAGCCAATGGGGGCCATTTGCATTCATTCTACCACAATAATGCTGCTGTAAACTTTTTAGTCATCCAGATTGTGTGATTTTTAAATCCAGGCACAGTGGGACTACTGCTTAGGCAAGTGAGATGAAAAATTGCTTAAGCCTAGGAGTTTCAGGCCAGCCTGGGTAACATAGTAAAAACTTCCTTTAAAACATATAATTTTATTACTAATACAGGAAGTAGGAAAAAATAGTTTGATAACAGAGACAGATGGTTGGATTTTTGTGGGCGAGGACATTACTAGTATTCTGGTCATTTTAAGTTAGTTTTATTGTACACTTTTCTGAGATAGTCCAAAAGGCTTGTCTGTAGCTTGTCCCCTGTAGAGAACACATCTGGAAGAGTTTAAATAGTATAATTAGATTTAACGCAGGATGGAGTTTTTCCAGATGATGATGATAAAGGGCAAAGTTACTAATGTATTTCATGGGAGAGATTATAATGATGTACTGTGGGTCTAGTCTGGGTCAAGATGGAGGTTAAGCAGGAAGGGAGAAAATGTGGAGACTAGATTAGAGGGCTTTGAAGCTATATGATTTCTAGAGCCAAGTCTAAGTCCTTGGGAGGCAGAGGCTGGGGGATCTCAAGCTTATGGCCAACGTGTCCTAGATATTGACTGCAAATGAGAACATGAAGAGAACGTTTTTTTTTATTGAAGATGTGAGGGAGAGCATAGCCAGAGGCATCTGGAAGGGTCCAGACTAACCTGGGCTGTGTGGAGGAGGCGGGGAAGAGGAGAGAGGACAAATGGATGAAGAGAGGTCTAGGAGTGGAACCAAGCGCCAAGAAAATGCAATGCCAAAAAAGGCAGTGTTTTATAGGAAAAGAGCAGCTGGGATAGAAGTGAAGGTCAGGGACTGGAGATGTTTAGGGTAGTGGGGTGGGAGTGAGGGGGTTGAGAAGACCTGAGGAGCCAGGGCTCTAGCAGCTACAAGCGGAGAGCTTGGAGGCCAGCATCTGCTTTGATATGTTAATAGGCATCTCAGCCATTTGTTCCAGGTTTCTTTGAGATCTAACTGACAACTCACAAAACAAAACAACAGTAGCAAAAGATGCCTAGAGCTGGTGACTTCAGTGAAATGAAGTTGTAATGAGAAGGAAAGTGTATTTGAAGTTTGTATCTTAGAGGGTGTGGTTATTGGTTATTTCTGTGACCTCAGGTGACTTAGATATCATAGAAGAAAAGAAGTTTGCAGGTGACTCGGAGGTCTCAATATTGGATAAAGGATGAAGCAGAGAATGGTGACAAAAAATAGGCATTGCAGGCATAATAGTGACACCTTGAAAATGTCCGTATTGCAACTGTGAGAATCTGTGAATATTTATATTCACAGGCACATGGGATTATATGAGAAGCCATTTCATGCCCGTGCTGGACTGTCTGGGGTGGGATGGGAGGAAGGGTAGAGGAGAGAGAGAGAGAGAGAGAGAGAGAGAGAGAGAGAGAGAGAGAGAGAGAGAGAGAGAGAGAGAGGGAGAAGAGAGAAGAAAGAGAGAAGAGAGAAAAGAGAGAGAAGAGAGAGAAAATAATTTTTTCCATTTAGAGCTCAGTTCCAGAGAGGACTCTGTGCCTTCCTTTGTATGACAGGAAACTGACTCCGTAGACTGTGTTTCCTAGGCCCCAGGTCTCCTGGCTGCTGTGGGAATGTAGGAGGGATAGAGAGTCCTTCCTGTGCCTTTATTGGGATCTGAAAGTCATGAGATCTTTTCTGTTCTGTTTCTTCTAAGTGACTTGTCTCAAGTTGGGGTTCTGGCATCACCTGCAGACATATACACTAGCATCTAGCTTTCTAGAGTCTAGAAAGACATGAAAAGAATTTGAGAGGAAAGAGTTCACCCAGTCTCAGAGGGCAAGGGGCAGGGGTTCAGTGCACAGAGGCAACGGAAATAAAATCTAGGAGAGAAGCCATCTGACCACTCAGAAGTACACACACTCACTCCATGTTGGAACATCAATCCAGAAGGCGCTAAAAGGCCATTTAAAGCCCGTTTCCATAATAAAATCCATGGAAGATCACAAGCTATTGTGATTGAAATTTGAAGAAAATAAAATATGTCATGACTTTTTAAAGCCAATTGATGGAGTGTAGCAGAGACATTTCACTCAGAGGGAAGGATAGCCCTCCTCTTCATGGTCCAGGAACTGACACTGGAGTGGTTAAAAAGGGAAACATAATCCTCATTTTGTTCTTGAACTGTGGTAAAAATTAATGTCATGTTAACATAAATGTTGTTTATTGGAGTTTAGCTTTTAAAATCAACTGAGTATGAAGAACAGACGTCTTGATTTTGGTTGCCACAGAGACTGCTGTTGCCAGGGTTAGTGCTCTAGAAGGAAAACGAAGCTGCCGAAACTCGAGGATGGAGAGAGTGAAAGGGGAAGGTTAGGGCACCACACTTGTCACTCTGCAAAGGAAGAAAGAGCCCAGTAACATTGATGGAATCTGGATACTTCTCTGTTATTCAGAATTATCGAGGAAGCAGGAGTAGAGTTCAAAACAGCCCTGCAGTTGCAGACTCTAGGCCAAAGTATAGCCAGCGTGAGTTCAGTAGATAAGACCGCGGTTGGAACATCTGAAAGAGGTTTCCAGGGGCAGGGAAGGGTGGAGCCCAGGGGTGGGGCAGGCTGCTTCCGGCTAACTCCTCTACATTCTTTAACTAGTTGCCTTGTGTTAGTCTAACATGGAGAGATTTCAGAATATACTACAATAACATTTGTGATACTGGGGGAGCTTGCCTTATATTTTCACTATTTGATTTTGTTTGGTTTGGTTTCATTTTTGAGAAGGTTTTGCTTAAATTTTCTTCATGTAGGAGGTAATTTAAAACCAACCTCCTTAGAGTAACAAGAGGAATATGGAGTAGTGGTTAGGAGCAAGCTTCCAACTTCGTACGTGATGAGATGTTGAAGAAAGGATGAAACTTGACTGCATTTCTCTGTTTCTTCGCCATAAAACTGAGCCATTAAGAATTGTGATTCTCCAGTGGCCATTCTGAGCATGACATGAGTCAGTCTATGGGAACCACGTAGGTCTGTCTGTGTTCACGGACCTGCAAATATTATCAGGTGTTTTTACATCACTTTGCAGTCCAAGATTCTTAATAATCTGGCTGCGGGATAACTCCCCAAGTACATCTGTCCTTACTTGCACTTTGAACTGTTTGCTTTTCTTTACACATAAAATATATATATATATATATATATATATATATATATATATATATATATATATATATATATATATATATATATCCGATTTTATCTCCATCTATCACAGCCAAACTCCTTCAAAGTCTAGTTTCTGTGTGACTTCTCTCAGTAGCTTCTTCTGATCTGCCACGCTGGACATACGCCTGACCTCCTCTCCACAGCACAGTTTCTTCCAGACCAAACTTCATGTTCTTGTTAAAAGTTAAATCACAGATGTAAAATTCAACAGAGTTTAACTAGCAGGGAACGGTTCACAAGTCAGACAGGACCCACAGGGCAGAATGGCTTATGAGTCAGTTTGGGCTGCCCTGTGGCTGGGCAGCATTTACATACAGAGAAAGGGAAGTGACTATAAGAACCAGAACTGAGGTCTAAAGATACTGGAGTGGGGGAAAGCTAACAGCTGCCTTCTGTGATCTGGTTTGCGCCAGTGGCTGCCTGTGGGCCCTTGAAATTCATCTCCCTGTGACTCACCAAGCCTCCACAACTTGTTCCAGGGTAAGATAGATATATGTTGTTGACACATCAGATTGCGTTGCAGTTTGCAACTACAAGGAAACTTTAGGCCAAATTTCCAATGCATCCAGAGGTGTCTTTAGGCCAAATGGCACTGCAACAGCTCCAACAATCGTATTCAGCTGTTTGTGGACTCAGCATGCGTTTTTCTGCTCAGGCCAGGTGTTCTGGATGAAGGAGTATTTTGCTTTCAGGTACTTGGCTGCAAGTAAGTAAGTAGATACTCCTCGGATATTTAAAAATGTAAACAAGCCAGCTAATAAACAAACCCACAAACAACAGAAAACTTGATAGCATCCCCTTCTCTGGCAGACAGTTAAGCTTTCCTCTCTCGTGACCGGGGAAGACTTAGAAGTGTTCTCCATTTCCAGTGAGTCTCTTGCAGCTTATTGGGGCTCATTAGGCTCTGTTCCTGTTGTTTACTGAACAAAAGTCAGACTTTCCCCACCGAAATGCTGACTCATTTCTCTGCGACATTTGATCCAGTTCAGTCGCAGCTGAGCCTGTTTGTAGCAAGCAGACAGTTTGCTTCTTCTTCCTTTAGGTGGTGCTAGCCGAGCATGTTAAAAGCACAAAGTGGGCTAAAACCTACCCTTGTCTGGAAAAAAAGCCAACCTCTAGTTGCTTTACCTTATTTCTTTCAAGCTTTTTGCTTCATTGTGTTTATTTTCCCATAAAGAATATCTCCAAACAATGTTCTAGCAATACTGTACACAGAGAAACCCTGTCTTGAAAAACCAACCAACCAACCAAACAAACAAACAAACCAAACCAAACAAATAAACAAGCAAGCAAAAAACCCAAGAATAAAAACAGGTCTGCCATCAAGAGACTATCTTCAGTATCTTTGGTAATTCATCCTTAAAGAAAATCAAATGTTCACCTGGTGTGGTGGCGCACACCTTTAATCCCAGCACTCCAGAGGAAGAGGCGAGAGGATTGATGTGAGTTCAAGGCCAGCCTGATCTACAAAGTAAGTCTAGGTCAGCTACACAGAGGCTACACAGAGCCTACCCTGTCTCCAAAAACCAATAAATAAATAAAAACAAAATATTAAATAAAATTCTGACATTATTGTGATTCTGGATCTAGTGTGCTGTGGGATTAATTGAAAGAAATCGTGTGCTAATCACACCTGGTTAAACGCAGAATGCTAATTATTATCACGGAGCTATGCTATGCTTAGTTCAGTGTTTCATATTTACATTTTTGTGTTTAACCTCCCCAGGGCCTTTTCATTATACCTGACATTGCCTCATTTATGTTTTCAATATTATTTTTGTATTTCTAGTGTAAGTTTTGATACGATTATGCTTCGGGCGATATTTTATGTTCAGCAAATACTTTACAGAGAGATTGAAGGTAAGGATCTCAAGCTTTGGCCTAAACAAAACTAGCAGTGAAGGCTAGAGAAATGGCTTAGCCAGTGGTGTGCTTGCCTCACAGTTGTGAGGCGTGGCCTTCAGATAGCCAGAACCCATGGGGGGGGAAAAAGGGTGTGACAGCCAGGAAGTTGGATGGCTCAGTGGCTAAGAATTCTTCCTCCTCTTTCAGAGGACTTGAGCTGTTTCCAGCACTCATGTTTGGTAGTTCATGACAGTTTGTAACTCCATTCTCCAGTTCCAAGAAACCCTTTTCTGACCTCTGCAGACACCCACATGTAACTCAGTGCATGTGTTCTCTCTCTCTCTCTCTCTCTCTCTCTCTCTCTCTCTCTCTCTCTCTCTCTCTCTCCAAAAATAAATAAGCCAGTATTCCTATTCCTCAGGGTTCTTGAGATGCATATCTGTTGGTACACATTCATGTACATGCTGTATCTATATGAAAGAAGTGATCAGGGAATCATGTTGAATATAGAGAGAATTAGTGTCAGTATATAGCACATGACACTGATGTTTTGGAACCTGAATAACATATCTGTAACCAGGGGAAATGTTTGTGGAGACAGAAGCCCTCTGCTTAGAACTCCATGCTTGAGAAATCTTCTGTTTTTGCTGTTTTGCAGTTTTTGATCATTTCATATTTTCATTTTTGTACCTGGCCTTACAAAATATGTTTCTTGTCCCGTTTGGGAATGTATTGACTTTAAAAACAAGTGGCAATGTCAGGCTAGAGAATTTAATAGATGCCATTCTCTGTGGGATTGTCTCTGGGGCTTTGAGATCAGATAAAATGGAGAATCAATAAAAGCTTCCTGAAAATGGCCCTCGCACAGGGTCACTGCCAGTGGGCCACAGAGCAGCCTTCTCTGCAGGGTCTCAGTAGAAGCCAGCTGAAAATGCACTGCCACCCTTGCTCCCCAAATTTCAACGTGCACATTCAGCACGCTTAGGCTGAAGACCTTTTAAATTAAATATTTCTGACACTGTTCCAGCAGGACTCTTATTTTCTGGAAGGTGGAATACATTTCCTTCGAGTTCTTCTGAGTAAGACAAGTAAAGACAGAATTAAATCACCTATGTATTTAGCCAGATCCAAGGGCAAAGACCAATCACTGCATTAGAAAATAGGCTGGGTGTTGAAATTTGGAACTGAAACGTATAACCATATTCCCAACATCCTGTACACACAGAGAGGACGGTATCAGCTGTTCGAATGTCTGTGCTCATCAGCAGAAACCATGCTCTTTACCTACTTCCCTGGAGGGAATATTAGATCTGGGGAAAACTAACTGAGCCTGCTTCCTTCTATGTATCCTAGGTACCTCTTCTGGTATATTGTACAGGGGTCCAGGGACTCATTTGTTGTAATTACTTCATATTATCAGTTAATTAATGGGAGATCTTTGTTCCAGAATTCATAACACACATTTTAACAGGGGTTCCTGGAGACAACACCCATCACACCACTGACTTGGCTTAGCAAAGATTCTGAGAACATGCCTGATACTTAATATGATGAAATTCTTGAATTTAGAGTAAAATAGAAAGATATTTAGATTAAAATCCTTTTGTGAATGTGGAAGTATTTATGTTCTACCTCTCTACTTTGGGAAATAGATCAACCTTAAGAGACTCAAATCCTCCAACGTGGCACTTTCAAGGAAGAGAATTATTTACTTGATTGTGAACAATTTCTGGGTGAGAGTCAATCACGAACCTTGCGTGCAACTGGTTGAACTTTATCATAGCAATTTTGTGTCTGGTCCTGGCTTTGAATCGCAGGGCGTTCTACTCTGCTCTCCAGCACCCTGGGAAGCAAAGCTTTCTATTGGATTACAGTCCTTTCTAGCCCTACAATTGCTTGTCTGCTCTTCTGGCTTCTAGTAGCTCTTTTTCTCACCTGAGGAAGAAGTTTTCTTTTCTGATACTTCAAGTTGCTAATAACAAATAAACGGAGTCAACTTCACTTCTTCCTCAGTAAGTAAGAAAAAGGAGAAAGCAAACGATTCGCTTGACACTTCTCATTTATTTTTAGAGGTTTGTTTTATTTTATATGTATGAATGTTTGCCTGTATGTATATATGTACATCATGCACGTGCAGTGCCTGCAGAGGCCAGGGGAGGTTGTCAGAATACACAGAACTCAAGAGGTAAAGATGGTTGTGATCTGCCATGTGGATGCTTGGACTCAAATCCTGGTCCTCTGCAAGAGTAGCCCATGCTTCTAACCACTGCACCATCTCTCTAGCCTTTCCACATCTTTTTTGCTTGAGAACCTTTGGTCATGTTTATCTGCCTTTATTCATTTTTCTCTTTACTAAAGTATCATAACGCTTTCATGAAAGGACCTGGGAACCCGAAAGTCAATAGGACTCAAAGAATTGTCATCACTTATACAGTCTGAAACGAATCAGTCTAAGTCAACTCAAAGGAAAAGGGTTAACACTTGTCTGTAAAGAAAAGCCACTTCAAGTGTTTGTCAAGGTGGAATTCTATAAGCCATTTTATTTGACATCTTCTCAGATACCATGTTATTAAAGTCATTCAGCTACTGGGAATATTTTCAAGAAAATCTATTTCCCCATGGGAAATTATGTAAAATTTAGGGTGACACATTTTAACTATTGAATATTAATGCAACTTTTCCTAACTGCTGAGAGAGAGAGAGAGAGAGAGAGAGAGAGAGAGAGAGAGAGAGAGAGAGAGAGAGAGAGAGAGGCTGAGTAAGCTAAGGGAGGAAGTGTCTTATGAAGAAGGGAATGGCTACTGGCACCAGACTTTCAAGTCAAATTCTTGTGAAATTTTTAAGGAGGAGGGTGAGGCTATAGCATGTGTGTATCTGTAGTTTCCCTACTGTGATGTGGTGTGTGTGTGTGTGTGTGTGTGTGTCAGAATTTAAATGCAATTGCAATGAGACAAGGAAGAACAGAGCTATGCACATTGTGACTGTGCAGAAAGGTGCCCATCAGAGAAGTGTGAGATGAAGAGTTCAGATTCCCAGACTCTGTTTTGTGATATATAGAATTATAGGGTGTTACAACTAGCCAGATGTTTTGTTTTGTTTCTTTGTTTATTTATTTTACTTTCTTGTTCCCTTTTTATTTGGTTTTGACAGGGTCTCACTATGTAGCTATAGCTAGCTTGGTACTCACTATGTAGACCAAGATGGCCTTTAATTCACAGAGACCTGCCAGCCTCTGACTCTCAAGTGCTGAGATTAGAGGTATGAACTGCCAGCCTAGCCAGAAGTTTTGACTAAGCTCTTAGTAAAATTACCTAGATTACTTTGAATTATCTATGACCTGCAATAGGTTGAATGCCATACATCATCACATGAGAACCCAATGGATTTGGAAATCATGAAGTTTGGATTTTTAGTCTTGTATTAACTAATGACAAAATTAGAAAATTAATTGTAACCCTGTCACTGCCTCTGTGTGTGTGTGTGTGCGCGCGCGTGCGCACGTGTGTGTGTGTGTGTGTAGGGATGGGAACATGTCTAAATACTAGGTAATGAGGCTAGTAGTATGGTTAAGTGAGTAAAGGCACTTGACTGAATCTGATAGACAACCTGATTTTCATCTCAGAACATACGCAATGGAAAAAGAGTGCTGACTCCCACGAGTTATCCTCTGATCTACACACATGCACCATGACACGCATCCTCCAAATAAATGTTTTATAAAAAAAAAGAACAGTGTACTATGTGGTGCAGCTAAGTCATGATCCTCCTGGGCTAGCTTCCTAAATACCAGGCTCAAGGCAGTGTGCACTACATGTAACTGGTAGTCAGGGGTTTTCTGTTCCCAGTAACCCGTCTATATTTGTTAATTGGGGTTCTGGTAAGGGAGAGTCACTAAGTCATTCTGAGGACTGGTGGGATCACTGTGGTGCTCATATGGATGCCAGAGTGAGAGGAGGGAAGCAAGGCAGCCAACAGAGGCTACGGTAGTGGAAATTACAAGGGCTTGAACACTGATGGCGCAACAAAGATGTCAGTAATCAATATGCAAAGCAGTCAAGAGACAGGATCAAGAGAATTTGGTGATCACATCAAGGAGGGGAAAGACCTAAGATTTCTGTCTGGAGGATAGAGAATGCCGGGGCATGGGACTTTTGAAGCTAAAATAAATTTACGTGTGGATATGCAAATTTGAGGTGGGGGTGGAACATCCAGGGATGCTTGTCTAAGAAACTGGCCGTATGAAAGGTGTAGAAGAGATGCCAGGTATTAAATTAAAGATCTTTATACTACGAATGACTAAGTGGGAGCTGGAATTGTGGACATGAATACCACTGCCCAGAAAAATTTGTAATGAGAGAAGTCCTAGAAAGGTAAGAGAAGCCAACATTTAAAGACAAGGAGAGGGCAAGTCACACAGGGAGAGAATGTAAGCCGAGGCAGTGTCTCACGGAGGATGGAATACACGCTGACACCTGGAGTTTCACAAAAGTCCACAAGGGAAAGGCCCACACAGGCAGTATGGCAGCTATGAGCACTCCGTGGTGATCCGGTTAGCTGCTTCCCCCTTCCAAGAAGCTGGAATCCTCAGGCATGTTGCTTACAAATTGTGAACAATTTTGAGAGGACAGCCAATCACCAGGCTGTGTGTAGTTGCTGTGAATCTGTCTGCTCAGGTAATTTTGTTCCTGGTTGTGTCTGTGAGCTGCAGACTGTCCTGCAGTTCTCTCCTATGGGGATGAGAGGAGAGACTGTATGTACAGACAATCCCTTCAATGAGTCTGAAGAATATGGGAAAGAGACGGAATGCTAGGATGAAACAACGGCTTCTTCTTCATATCCTCTCCCTGTTCATACCCATAGACTATTTAGCTGCTCACGCCACCATCAGTGCATGTCTTCACTTGCCTGTCCAGAATCACTTCCGAGCACTTGATTTCAACGACATACCTCAATTCAGCGTCTTTGGATGGAGTATTTGGCCAAGGGCTCAGTGTGAACAGTGAGCAGGTCAGCTTACTTTGTGGGACCAGGCAAAGCGGATAGCGTAGCACCCGGCCTCACTTCATCATCAGCTGAACGGAGAGCAAGGTGAAAGGAGAGAGGATGGCTCAGCTCTAATCTGTCCCCACGAGGGGACAAGCAATTCACAACACATCCCTGCTTGCAGACAAACAAAGCTATTGCCAATATCTGATGTTTCTCAATGTGGAGGCCAGACTTTTCCTTCAGAAACAAAATTGCTTCTTTTATTCTACCCAGGGAAAAATATTTGCTTCTAGAATATCATCTGAGCACAAGAAATTAAACCTGGATTGTGAACTGTGTGAGTTAAAAATCACAGGATTTTCTGACAGCAGAGTTTGTAAGTCTATATTTATAAAGGGCTTTTTTTTTTCATTATAAAGCAATGTAAATGATTTTTTTTCAGAAATTAGAAAAAAACTACATCTAATCCTACTAATATAGTTACTGCCCTTTTAAAAATATTCTCCCATATATTTCTTTATATATCTATATTTTTACATAATTACAATCATGTGGAATATGTTACCTTATCCTTGGCCTTTTCATTTGACTCACGAGCATTATTTTGAATTGTGATGTAGTGTGTATAATTAAAAAAATGATTGGATAATATGCCATGACATGGATGTGCAAGACATTAAACATTTTTATATTGTAGAACATGTAGTTTTTTTCTGGTTTATCACCATGGTAAATAAGGCTGTGTTGGAAAATGTTACATGCTATAGCCATTTCTTTTTTATTTTATTTTATTTTTTTTAATTTTTATTTTTAAAGTAATTTATTCAGATTACATCCCTATTGTTATCCCCTCACTTGTATCTTCCCTATTTCTCATCTCTCCCTCTTTCACCCTATTCCCCTCCTCTAGACCTGTGACAGAAGAGGACCACCTCCTGGGGGAGGAGCCTATCAAGTGTATCACAGCCTATCAGGTCTCATCCAGATAGCCTGCTTCCCCTTCCTCTGAGTGTATCCATTTTTATTTTTATTTTGTAATGCTTGGGGTACAACATAGGGCTTGTGTATACTGAGAAAGAATGCTAAAGCTGAGGTAAGTGATCAGCCCTCATTTTTTGTTGTTTTGTTTTTTTGAAACAAGGTTTCTCTGTGTAGACCAGGCTGCCCTTGAACTCACAGAGATCCATCTACCTCTGTCTCTCAAGTGCTGGGATTAAAGGCATTTGCTATCACCACCCGGCTTTCAAATTTTAAATTTAAAAATATTTTGCCTAACACACTTGCTAGGTTGTGGCTATCTATTTATGATGAATATTCTGTTTTAGGTAATAAAGAAACATGATATGGCTTACTATTCCAGTGTTGCTATTGGAATCAGTTTTCTTCAAATATAATCATTATAAAACATATTGTCTTGCTCAGCGGTGGTAGTGCATGCCTTTAATCCTAAACCTAGGAGGCAGAGGCAGGTGGATCTCTGAGTTCAAGGCCATCCTGGTCCCCAAAGCAAGTTCCAGGACAGTCAGGACTACACAGAGAAATACTGAAAGAAATGTTATCAACGAGTGAATGATGGGGGAGGGCCCAGTCTCTTGTGGGTGATGCTATCTTTGGATTGGTACTTCTGGGTTCTGTAAAGAAAGCAGACTGCATATGCCGTGATGAGCAACCCAGCAAGCAGCACTCCTCCATGGCCTCTCTGTCAGGTCCTGGCTGCAGGTTCCAGGCCCGTTTGAGTTCCTGCCCTGACTTCTTTCAGTGACAGACAATGGAAGTGTAAGTCAATAAACCCTTTTCTGCACAACTTGCCTTTTGTTCGTGGTGTTTCACTACAGGAACACTAACCCTGACTAAGATAGGAGAAGAGTGAGCTGGGCATGAAGTCCGCCCTTCTGCAGGAAGAACAGCTGAGGATACATCTGGATTTTATGTGCGTCTATGGCTTAGACAATCTTTGGTTTTGAAACGCGGTGAGAATTTAAGTTTTCTTGTTTTGTGCTCATAGCCCTCCTGTCTCAGCCTTACAAGTTCTAGGATTAGAGGTGTGTGCCAGTACACCTGGGGAGTTTTCGTTTCATCAAGAGCTTTTTAGTGAAGCTTTTGTTTTGGGTTTCATCTTCTATGTAGGAAGAGCTTGGGAGATGTTACTTTTATTCTTTCCACAAAGAAAAGCTGAAAAACTGAAATAATCTTATATTGACTATCCCGTAAGGTTTTCCTGTAGCTGTGGCCTAGGAAGAATGATTGGCATGAAGTAAGCACCCAGTCTTCATACCAGACACTGCAGAGACACATATTGTCCCACCTGAGGGAAGCAAATTCCTTCCACTCCAGCCCTCTCTAACTTTTATGTCTCATCAACAGGGAGGGGGAGGTGGGCAGCGAGCTAACTTGTCAGAGAAACACGTATGAAACTCAGGGCATCTGTCGAAGGGCAACTAAACTATCAGGAAATTAAGCCAGATTATAGAACTATCTCCCACTTTTTGTAGGATCACACTGAGAGGGATCAGTATAAGGAGAGCAGGTTTTATACCAAGAAGCTACAAGTACAGACTATGAAGAGGAGTACTTAGGCAGATATTAAATAGAGCCCAAGTATTACTGTGACTTTTATAAACGTTTTCTCTTAGCCTGGCTAGCACCCGAATAATTGAGACTGGGCTATCATATTTGTTTAACAAGCTTTACAGTGCAACAACTGAGCAATATCAATGTAAGTATATATTAACCCTCGAAGTTGCCTGACTCCCTCTTTGCCAAATACCTAAGATACTTGCACTTTACAGCTTTCTCTGCTCCAGCTGCTCTCTCCTCAAGTCTGTTGAACCTGTACTTCCTTTCTCTCTCCTCTTTTTCCCTGTCTGGCAAGAAGTCTAGTCCTATTCTTTCCCCTGCTCAGTGATTGTCTATTAGGCTTTTTTATTATCACACCAAGGAACAACTAGAGTGCAAAGTTTACATAGGAGATTCTCAGAACAAGGATTGCAAACAGATATGGGGCACAGAAATCAGTATTCGGATCCTTACACAGTGCACAATAACATCATGCCTACACCAAGTACTACCCAGGTGATGACACACACTCACATGAAAAGCCCAGTCATCCCAGTTCTCACTACCTGACTCACTGCATCCTGATTTCAACATAAAATCATAAAGCATACCAAAAGACAAGGGAAATATCCCACGTGGTCTGAAAACAGCAGCACCAGAATCAGATTCAAACATAAAACAGGTTTTTCAATTATTAGAAAATTTCAGATAGCTATGACTATATGCTTTAAAAATTACATCGTATTTTATGTGTGTTTGTGTGCACATGGGAGTTGGTTCTCTTCCATTCAAATGTGGATCCTAGGGATGAAACTAAGGTTCTCAGGCTGAGCAACAAGTGCCCTTACCACTGAGATGTCTGGCCAGTTCCAAAGCTACAAGCTATCATGTAAAAAGTAGGTCATATGCAAGAACAACTCAGAACTATGAACAGAGCTGGAAACACTAAGAGTCAAAAAGAACTGTTAGAAATTAAAACCACTATATTATAGATGAGCTCCTGAGAATGGATAAAACTAAATAATCTATAAGCATGACATTCATCAATGCAAATATCCCAAATGGAAATACAAAGAGAAATATATATAAATATGCACATATGCTATTGTATATGTTATAGTAACATGTAAATATTATTATATAAATATATTAAGAACAACACATAAAATATGTATGTATGTATATATTACATAATATACAAACATATAAAGTATACATATTTTTATATATTGTTTTTTGAGATAGGGTTCCTCTGTGTAGACATGGCTGTCCTGGAACTTGCTCTATAGCCAGGCTGTCTCCAAATTTAAAGATCCACCTGCCTCTGCCTCCTAGGGCTGAAATTAAAAGTGTGTGCCTGTTGAGAAAAATATTTGAAAACTGAGCAGCCAGGTGCTGTGGCACATGTCTGTATCCCCAGAACTCAGGAGGCAGAGGCAGGCAGATCTCTGTGAGTTTGAGGCCAGCCTGGTCTACAAAGTGAATTCAGGACAGCTGAGGCTACACAGAGAAACTCTGTCTTGAAAAAACCAAATAATAAGTAAATAAATAAATAAATAAAAAGAGGACACTTGGAAAATAAGAGTCAATTTAATAGAGTATAATGTATGTGTAATTGGATTATATGTGTAACTAAATAGCAGAAAAAAATATGGCAACTCTCTGCTGTACTGGTAGAGACAGGAGGAGGAACTTCAGAAGATTGATGTCCAGTTATTTTAGCTGTTACAGGGAACACAGAAGGTTTTGCTTTGCTTTTCCCATTCCTTTCAGGTCAGATTAAAGCCTTGCCATTGTCAAAGGCGGCATATTTGGGAGTAGGGTATTGCTCTCTGGACAGGTTCCCTCTCTTGTAACATTTCTCATGATCTTATTGCTTTGAACACGTTCAGGACATAGTGTATTATTTCCACTCCAGAGGATGGAAAAAACAGGCCTGTAACAGGAAGAGAGAAGCCACCCTTTGGGGAGTGTTTGAAAGGCTGGTCTGACTGTTGTGAAACTGTAGGCGAACAGCCTTTTCTATCTGCTGGGAGCAGTGTGCTGTTGGTGGACACACCATCTACATCCGGGGCTTGTTGTGGAAAAGGCCGAAGAGGCTGGCGATTCACAGCCCCAGGCTGACCAGCTCTCATAGCAATTCTTCCCCAGGCTGCAACCATGGACTCCTGAGCTGAAGTTACAACTTTAGCTATAGGACTCTCCCTTTCCTTCCTACTCTTGTAGTTTTCTTGAAGCGTGGGTCCTTTGGTGCCTATCTTGGGTTTCTTGGGAAGGCATCATTCTGGCCTTAAGAGATTTATTAGGACTATGCCGTTCTTGTCTAGAACATCAGTGCCTCTGCAGTCTCAAATGAGCTTCGAATTTCTTTCATCTGTACTCGAGTTATGGTAATGACAGTAGTCCCAAAGAAAGTTCCAGAACATCACTAATAGCAGGCAGGACAGCAGGCAGAGATTTCTGGTCTGGTCTGGATTTCTTGAGGGTTTGATTTGCTCAGAAGTCGGCAGAGGGGGAACTGATGGTTTGAGGTGTTTGGTTAAAGAAACATCTGATTCCATAGGCTATTCTGTGGTGGGCTTTTCGGTAACTGAAGACAACGTTAAAACCACACTTTCCCCATCTAACTCTTCCTCAAGGTGGTTCTTCTCGGGAGCATCCTGTGTGACATTTTCAGGTAGGCTTGAGAGATGACAAAGACAGCAAAGATATGGAAATCTGCAGCTCACTCAAATGTTTTCTTCTTTTGAGTCCCTTTCGACTGAGAAAATTTTATATTGACCCTGGGTATGTAGGTATAATAAACAGGTATATACATCAAATATTTACTCATGATAAATTACAAAAAAATATTTAGTATATATTAGAAGATCATTTACTAAATATGAAAGCAAATTTGCATAATATTGAGATGTATTTATTTATTTTTACATAAAGAATTAAATCTTGGCCGAATATTTGATACTGCAGGATGTAGAACATCTGCGTCTTTCAGAGCTGATCATATTTGGATTTTATAATTGTCAGTGCTGAGAATACTGCCTCACATAAATACATAGTTAAATGGCAGAAGTATATTAAGAGCCATTTCAGATATTGTTGGAAATTTTGTCATAATCCAAAGCCAAAATTTGTTTAACTTTTAAAAAAATAAAACTCATGTCAGCAACTCAGACTGCAATTTTTTAAAAATTGAAAATACATGTTTTTAGCCAGGTGTGGTGGCACATGCCTATAATCCTAGCACCCGGGGAAGCAGAGGTAGGCGGATCTCTGTGAGTTCAAGGCCAGCCTGGTCTACAAAGTGAGTCCAGGGCTCTTACACAGAGAAAACTTGTCTCAAAAAAACCAAAAAAAAAAAAAAAAAAAAAAAAAAAAAAAAGAAAAGAAAAGAAAATACATGTTTTTTGTACAGTCTAAATTGATCTTTTGTTTTGTTTTGTTGTTGTTGGTTTTTGTTTCGTTTTGTTTTTGTTTTTGAGACAGGGTTTCTTTGTGTAGTCCTGGCTGTCCTGGACTCACTTTGTAGACCAGGCTGGCTTCAAAGTCACAGTGATCTGCCTGCCTCTGCCTCCCTGAGTGCTGGGATTAAAGATGTGCACCGCCATGCTGTGCTTGGTTTCCCTCTCCTGATTACTCCCAGATCCTTTTCACCTCCTTACCCATTCAACTCTATGCCTTCTTTTTCTTTTCATTTCTTCTTCTTTTTTTTTTTTTAAGAAAATGATCAGGCACACTACAAAAAAAGCCAAACAAACCAGAATAAAGGACGACAACAACGACAAAGAAAAAGTGCTAGAAACATGCACGCACACACACATAAAAACAAAATATATGTAAATATATATATATCTCCATTCTATAAGTTCTGTTCCTCTAGAGAACCCTGACTGGTGCAGATGCTGAGGAATCATGATAGAAAAATGTTAAGCATCTTTGATATTTCTAATAAGAGCAAAAAACTTTGTAAAACATGCAATTTGTACAGACAACGGTGCCAAATATAAGCTGAGGTGTTGTTTAGCCAGTGCAAAGTGGATATGTGTGAACCATACCAGGGAAGTCACATGATTCAGCATAGGCCCAGCACCACTAGGACACCCTGGATTCTTTCTATGGTCATCTTGCAGTCAGAAATCTTTTACTATTGTTTTATTTGATGCAACTGTCCACATTCGGTTATGTGACGCAGTGTCGGGGTAACAGCCGAATTTCGATCTGTATAGTAGGACAGCAGGCAAAAATTGTTAAAAAAAAAATCACTGGACTAGAGGTGGAGTTCCATGATAGAGCATAGGCCTGTATGTGCAAATTCCTGGATCTGATCTTTAGCACTGGAGAATCATAAATGTAACTTATACTCTCAGAGAGAAGATGAAATTAGTTTATATAACATGATGTATTAAACAGAAAAAGAACAAATTCAGCTAATAGGTCACAGTCATAAACATGGCAGCTATCAACCCAGCTGTGCTGGGCATTCTTGACTGTCACCTTGGCTACCGCTGGAATTAACTCAAACCCAAATGTCTGGGCACACCTGTGAGGGATATTTTTTTCTCAGTTAAATCATTTGATGAGGGAAGAGCCACTTTTAGCCTGGATCTTTTGAGGTAGCAAGATCCACCTTTAATCTGGGCCTCGTCTTCAGATGGCAGCCTATGTAATGGGCACAGAAGAAGAAAGCTTGTTCTCTTTCCTTGCTTGCTCTTGCTCTCCCTAATAAGTCCACTCCTTCACAGGCACTAGAGCCTGCCTCTTCAGGATTCCTGCATACACTGGATACCAGATAATGTACCCAGCCTGGTGGACTGACCCACTGCTTGCTTCTTGGACCTCCTGTTGGTAGACAGCCATTGCTGGACTAGCTGGACTACAGCCTGTAAGCTATTCTAGTAAGTTTCCTTTCTAACTTCATTCTGTAAGTTCTGTTGCTCTAGAAAACATTGACAAATACACCAACAGTCACTTTAAACATAGGTAAGTTTAACATCTGAAAGAGGACAGGTTCTTGGAGTGGAAGGTGAAGCAAGAAATACGTTTCAAATATATGCTGTTCATAAGTAATTCATTTTATCAAATGACAGGTTCAAAGTAAAGGTATAAAGATTAGAATTAAAAGGTTGTTGTGAGCATATTTTTCAGGGTGTTGGGGACTTATGGCAGGAGGCAAATGGCACTGGCCTTGCCTATTCCAAAAGTGTGTGTGTGTGTGTGTGTGTGTGTGTGTGTATAAGAACAGTTTGTTCTGTGCAAGCTTGATGATCTGAGTTTGATCCTTGAAACCTATGTAAAGGTGAGAAGGTATGAACCAGCTCCACAAAGCTGCCCTCTATTGTCTATGTGCATTCAGTGGCATGCCTCTCCCACACCCTTACACCACACATACAAAAAGGCAGAGGCTGGGTGGGGGCCCTAAGCATAAGCTCTGGCAGTGTGGTCCTGCACGCTGTGCTTGTCCAGATGGTTCTCATGCTCACTCAGGTTTGAGAACCTCTAGTGTCAAAAATTCTTATGTGAGTTTGGTCCTGCATCACATTCTGAATATTTTCTAGGTATTTGTTTTCATACGTATGTTCCTTGGTACTGTGACAATCTAGGAATGCATTTATTTTCCTAGTCAAAGTGCCACCCTCTAGGAAGCTCTATGCCTCATTATCCCTGGATCCCCCCCACTTCCTTCCTTCTTTCAATCTTTCCTTCTCTTTTCTTTCTTCCTTCCTCCTTCTTTTCTTCCTTCCTTCTTTTCTTTCTTTCTATTTTTTTTTTTTTTTTTGAGACATGGTTTCTCTGTGTAGCCTTGGTTGTCCTGGACTCACTTTGTAGACCAAGGTGGCCTCAGTCTCATGCCAATCCACCTGCCTCTACCTCCTGAGTGCTGGGGTTATAGGCGTGCACCACCACACCTGGCTAAGCCTCATTTCTTAAAGGTTGGTCCAGGGGTGGGTTCAGTGTCAGTTAGGCCTTGTTATCAGCGGTCACTTTACCACAACTCAGACTTACTGTTCAGTCTGCATTTTAACATGAATCCCCTGTATTTAGTGATTTGAGCAATTGGGTTATGAAATCACTCATTGAACAGCAGGCATTGCTGAGTGTGGTGGACCGAGCCTCTAATCCCATCACACTGGAGCAGAGGCTGGAGGACTGCTGCAGGCTTGACTCCAGCTATGTGAGTTACAGAATAATCAGGGCTACATAGTGAGAGCCTGTTTCAAAAACTGAACACTGCTCGGCCCTCCCCAGCAAGCACTGAGAATTGGAAACAAAACAACCCCCCTCCTCATAAGCCTTGTTTATTTTTATCTAGAGTATTCTAGATGACTATCAGGACCACTTAGGGTTACTGGAAGGAAGTGATACCTCTTGGGAAAGCAAGTTTCCTTCTTGGGGAAGAAAGGTGCATCCAGAACTGAAGAGATAGGTGGAAGGCTGACCTGGTGGCACTCAGAGGAAGGACAGCAGGTTACCAAGAAGAGACTTGATACCCTATGAGCATATACAGGGAGAGGAAATCCCCCTCAGGAACAGTCATAGGGAAGGGGAATAAGGGGAAAATGGGAGGGAGGGAAGAATGGGAGGATACAAGGGATGGGATAACCATCGTGATGTAACAAGAATAAATTAATAAAAAATTAAAAAAAAAAGAGTTTATTACCCAAGTTTCTCTCCTGGTCTTTCCTCCTGGGATTTCACAGGAGATTTGAGCAAGAAGTAAGTGTACCGTAGATGAAGGCTGACAGGGTCAATGAGCAAGGTGGGACCAGGGCTGCAGCCCATTAGTTCAGCGATGACTTAATATGCACAACCCCCCGCCCCCCGGGTTAGATTCCCAGTATCACACAAAAGAAACAAAAACAAAAAGCCCAAACTAAAGGCTGTGCCTTGACTTGAGCGTAGATGGACGGGAGCCAGTGTGCTGTGAGAGGCTGTCACTATGAACAAGGGAGTATAATAGTGGCAATTCCAGGACTTTAGCTGCTAGTGTGTGTGTGTGTGTGTGTGTGTGTGTGTGTGTGTGTGTGTGTGTGTGTGTGTGTGTGTGTGTGTGTTCTTCTCATATCCTAGGGAGAGCAACTGGATTCAGATAAGGCCAGTGTTTCCACAGACACACCTAGGATATAACTGTGACCCCCTAGAGAGAGTGAGTCTGGGAGGGTCCAGTGAAAAAAGTGACAACAATTAAATGCATTTTTATCTATGTGTGCCTTTGTGACTGTGTTTATATTGTGTGCACGTTTCCACAGAAGCTGGAAGAGGGCTCCGATCCCTTGCAGTTATAGTCACAGATGTTAGCAAGTCTTCAGTGTGGGGTTACCAACTCCATCCCCACAATAAAACAGTAGTTATTCTTACTTAACTGCTGGGCCATTTCTCCAGCTTTGAAAATGAATTATTTCTGCTCAGGTGCACCCCCCCCCCCCCCATTAGCTCCTATGGCATGTGAAAGGCAACAAAGCGCCTATTCTCTTTGAAGAACAGCTTTGGATTTGATCACTGATCATGGTTTTTTAATCCTTGGTTACCCTAGAGAAGCATTTAGAATTGTTTCTTCTAAAAGGCTGGGGTGTAGCTCTTACGGGGTGCATAGTGCACGCAAGGCCCCGCCTGGGCTGCTCCTGCAGCACCACACAACACAAAGCCCTGAAGACTCAGGAAAACGATGACAACGTAGAACAGGGCCCTGCCTCCCTTTTGCAGGCCCACTCAGTTATCTATTTCTCTTCTTGTCTCCTTTATTTTGGAAAAGAAGTGAATTTCATTGATATCTCCTTGAAATACATCACTGGGGTCAGCATATTTGTTAAGGTCTCTGTACTTCCCCAATTTATGCTTCTTTATAATAGAGCTTGTAATCAGTTGTGCTCCCCACGGCCGCGATTCTCAGCTCTTCTCTCACACTTTACAAGTTTCCCCCTAAGAACACTGTATTTGCTCTCCAGGACTTTGGCTGTGTACTTTATTTCCTCTGTGGAAGGACCCAGGTAAAGTTTAAATTACAGTTAATTGATAGAGGCCAAAGAAGAAGATAGAAAAATTTAATTAGTTTTTTGCGCAAGGTAATGTGTATTAATCTGACTTTCTACACTAGAGACTAACATATCTTAACTTAAGGTGCACACAGAATGTTCTGTTTAAATACACAGGGTCTGAGTTCACTCTCTCAGCTTATTTTCTGTCTAGACAGAGAAGAGAATCAAATCCCTTTTAAATTATAAAATTGTTCTGTGATTAGATATCATGCCTGTCTCCTGAGGTATGCAGGGAACTTCATAAATTGTTAACGCCTGTTAAGACTTGATTTATTCAGGACGCATGGAGCAGCTGCCTCTGGTGGCTCCTGCTGCAGACCTCAGCCCTCCTGTTCTCAGGGCTGTGTGGGGCGAGTTTCTCTTCCAGAGGCCTCACCTTTAAGCTCTTATGGGTCAAGTCTTTCTGCCTTAGCCATTTCTCCAAGTCCTAGGAGCTCAACACATAGGTATCAAATGAGAAATGGAAAAGCATTAATGGATTCATTGCAGCTCACAGCCAGCCAGGGAAGGGAGTTAGTGAGAATTCTTTATTTCTACTTGGCTCCATCCTGTAGTTTGGATAGTATTTGAGATGTGTCCTGAGAGTTCATGTGTTTAGACCTTCAACTCTTGGACTATGGTTGAGAGGTAGAAAATGTTTAAGAAGTGGGCCCTGGTGGGGTGGTGTGGTCTCAGAATGTTTTTTTTTGTTTTTGTTTTTTCTTTGAGACACTGAGTTGAATTTTTATGAGGACAAGTTACAAGAGCGGGCACAGTCCCCAAATTGTCCCTGGTTTCCTGTCTCAGGATGCAATTGCTTTCACATGTGTTGCCACAGACTGTCTTGCCTCTCGAGCTAATCATTAGGACTATCTGATCTCAGACAGTCAACATCTAAAATGTGATAGAAATATCGCTCTTTTTAATAACATTACCAAGCCTTGGGTATTTTCTTACAGTAATGAAAACAGGAATAATACTTTCTCCTTTCTGAAGTAAGTTTAATCACTTACAATTCTAATGAGCTCAGCCAAGCCCCATCTGTTTTTTTCTCACTCCTTTCAGACTCGTACATTGTTGCTTCTCTCTGGCTTTTGGGACCACTTTTGAAACAAGCTTCCTGGTCCCGTGTCTTTGTGTCGGTTCCCACTTTGGGGCAGCTCAAGTGAAGACAAGCTGATTGCTAAGTTGTTAAGTTGCTGGGTTATGCAAGTTGACCTTTAACAAACTTCACAGTTGGTTAACACTTGCTTGTGACTATTGAATGAATGCCTTGGAGAGCCTCCTGTGTGCTAGGCAAGGAATTTAGATATTGAATGGGACATGCAGAATCTCTGCCCCTGTGATCCCTTCATGTATCACATCTAACCCTTGCCATAGCCACCTGTGGACATGCTATCTTGACATTCACTTCAGGTATAACCAATGTGCTTGAGCGGGTCTCAACTCTTTAGGAATTTAAACATAAAACAGCTCCCCCCTCCTAAACACTGCTGACTTTTTCCTGTGGCAAGTAGGGTCTCCTTTTCAGTTCTTTTCTATTTTATAACCATAAGGGGCTAGAGAAATGGCTTAGTGGATAAGAGCACTTGAAGCTCTTCCTGAGTTTGGTTACCAACACTCAAGCCAGGCAATTCACAACTGCATGTGACTCCCAATTCTAGAGTGGGCATTGGCCTTTGTGGGTATCTGCACAATATGGCATGCATATTCAACACACACACACACACACACACAGAGAGAGAGAGAGAGAGAGAGAGAGACAGAGAGACAGTGACAGAGACAGACAGAGAGAGGCATACAGACAGAGAGAGAGACAGAGAGAGAGACTGAGAGACTAGGTCTTTCTGTGTAGCTCTGGCTATCCTGGAACTCACTATGTAGACTGGCTGTCCTTGAACTCACAGAGATGGACCTGCGCCTGCCTCGAGTGCTGGGTTTAAAGGCATGGAGCACTATACCTAGCCCTCAAGGTAACTTTAATGTGAGGTCAGGGTAGAATACTTTGCTCTGAGCGTCTGCAGGAAAAAGTCAGAACCACCTGTTCTCCTCTGAGTCCTCACTTGTCTCCTGGCCTTCCACTGTCATGGCTTGCCTCTAATACTGAAGCCGGCTTATTCTACAATACTCACCACCATTGGGCTTCTTTGTCTCCAAATGCCGAAGGGACAGGAGCCATCCCACAGAGCCAGTGACATCTAACAGCAGTTTTTTTTGTTCTAAACTCTGGCCTAGAAGTTCTGTGATAAACCTGCGGTTAGTTCCACCTGTGTCTGGTTTCAGTGGCCCTGAATTCTGTGGTCTGTGGACACTGCCAAGCCTGTTCTCTGGGCTCAGGAACTGGATAGGGACCAGTTCAAATCCTTTCCTGATTATCCTGATAGTAGCCCCAATTTTCAGGTAGAGACCAACATATGTGATGTAAAACTCCTCCTAAGACCTACTTTTAAGAGACTTGATACCCTATGAGCATATATGCGGGGTGGGGGGGGGGGAGGTCACCCTCAGTCACAGTCATAGGGGAGGGGAGTAAGGGGAAAAAGGGAGGGAGGGAGGGAGGAATGGGAGGATACAAGAGATGGGATAACAATTGAGATGTAATATGAACAAATTAATAAAATATATTTTAAAAATTATTTAATTCTTTTATTATATGTGTGTGTTCCAATGTTGCAGCATGCAAGTGAAAATCACAGGACAACTTGGAGTCATTTTTCAACCACGTGGGACTTGGTGATTGAAGTCAGATCATCAGATTTTTGGCAAGTGCCTTTTCCACTGAGCCATCTTGCTGGCGCCAGTCCTGAGACCCTTTCACCCTGCATACTTTATGCAGAATTTCCTTGGGACCCTCTCTATTCATTTTCAGAAAATAGGGCTGGTAGATTCAGGGATGAGCTAGGTTTCTCTAAAAGCTCCTAGCCTTCCCCACACTGGACGTTCTTTTCTTACTTTCCTTGTGGGACATGTGTTGGAGAAAGAGGAGATTGGTGATCATGAAAGGCAGTTGTGGCAAATGACCTCTTTCAGCAAATCCTGCTACTAGGAGTTTTAGCTAGGATTACCCCACAGACTCTCAGGAGCCTTCCCCATTCCCAGAGAGGACCCTCTCACTGATTTCCATTCTCTCTCCCACACCTCTTCCCTCTCCTCCACTCTCCCCAAACCTGACTCCCACCCCTGCTCCCCTCCCTTCCCTCTCTTTCACTCAGTTCCTTCCCTCCCATCTACTTCAGATGTCTATTTTATTTGCCCTTCAGAGTGAGATTCAAGCATCCTCCCTTGGGCTCTTCTTGTTACTTAGCTTCTTTGGGTCTGTGTATTGTAGTTGTAGCATGGTCTTCCTGCACTTTATGGCTAATATACCACGTGTGTCTTTCTGGGTCTGGGTTCCCTCACTCAGGATGATATTTTCTAATTCCATCTGTTTGCCTGCAAATTGCATGATACCTTTGTTTTTAATAGCTGAGTAGTATTTCCGTGTGTAAATATACCACATTTTTAAAAATCCATTCTTCAGTTGAGGGATATCTAGGTTGTTTCCAGTTTCTGGCTATTAAGAATAAACCTGCTATGAACATAGTTGAGCAAATGTCTTTGTTGTGTGGTGGAGCATCTTTTAGGTATATGCCCAGGAGTGGTATAGCTGGTTCTTGAGGTAGAACTATTCCCAATTTTCTGAGAAAGTGCTAGATTGATTTCCAAGGCGGTTGTAAAGTTTGTACTCCCACCAGCAATGGAGGAGTGTTCCCCTTGACCAAGCACTTTCTAATTGGATATGAGGCCTGCTCCCCAAGAAGAATTTCATGCCTGGTACTGTAAACCTGGTTATGGGTAAAAAGATCATAGACCCTACAGGAGGAGTTCTATAGCTGTTGTGTTGCTAAATAGTCATGCTGTAAAGCTGACTTATAAATAGGTATGTACAATACCCAGAGGTTTACACTGTTCTCAACTTTGATCAGAAAAGTTTCATTTTGCGGTGGATAGTGGTTCGTGCCGTCTAACAGCTGATCAAAGTGTCCAGCCTAAGTATCTGAGAGACTCCTCTGTGGGTGACTCACTTGGGTTAATCTCTCCCCATCCAGTGCTTGGCAGTATCCCAGAAGTGGGTGGTCAGACTATCAGAGCTATCAGATGAGGAGGAGTGTTGTGAAGTGCCAAAGCTTCTGGATGTGACATGGCTGTTGCATAACTCACAGTACCTCTGGCTACCTGTGGGATACCTGCATAAGATAATGCAGCTAAAATTCCAGCATGGGTACTCAAGGGGACCCCGAGGCCCCACCCCTCATGTAGAAACTATTGGCGGGTACCAAGGAAGGAGGAGTCACTATTCTTTGGGGTCATTGCCACTGAGAGGTTGCCAGTGCTCTGGAGGATGGCCTCACATCCTGGGGCATACACGCAGCACGAATGGCACCTAGGGGCTTATTAACACTAGTAAAAGAGGACAGCCTGAAGTTTGGCGGGAGATGGGGTAAGAAATGGTAGGCAGGGTTGGAAGGAGGTGGTGGTGGATGGAAGTGATCAAAACACATTGTATAAGTGCATGTGATTTTCAAAGAACACATAAAAGACAAAGAAGTAGAGAGATGTTGAAAACATCTGCCATCTATATCTGGACAGAAGTGCACTCTCTCTCTCTCTCTCTCTCTCTCTCTCTCTCTCTCTCTCTCTCTCTCTCTCTCTCTTTGTGTGTGTGTGTGTGCGCACGCGTGTGTGTGTATGCATGCACACATGTGTGTATGTGTGTGCACATGTGTGCATGTTTATTTTGAAATGCAAGGTTGGCATCTTCTTCCTTTACCCTCATCTTAGGTTTAGTCAGGATCTCTCACTGAACCCAGAACTGACCGATTTGATTATACTGAGTAGCCTGTAAACATCAGAGCTCTTCCTGTTTCCATACCTCTAGAGTTGGAACTATGTGTGTGAACCATAGCGCATGACTTTTGGCCGTAGGTGCTGGGAATCAGACTCATGCTGGAGTGGACAGCACTTTACTAACTGACCATTTCCCCAACTCTTCTGTCATTTCTGTTATTTTAACAAAGGATCTCCCTATGCAGCCCACGGTAGTCTTAAGTTTGCTAATCTCCCACACTGATTTTGGATTTGTATTTCTTTTATCTCAGCCTCTAGAGTGCTGGGACTACAGCTATGTGGCTACCACAATCACTGCATGTTTTCTTGTTGTTGTTGCTTTCTCAGTGCCCATTCCCAAAGGAATTGCCACCAACAGGGAGCCAGAGAGTTCAGAGAGTTGGGAGAGGAGAATTCTGTCCCATTGAGGTGTGTGTGTGTGTGTGTGTGTGTGTGTGTGTGTGTGTGTGTGTGTGTGATAGGAAATAGGTATTAACTTCCCCACTACATTGGAGTGACTTTTAAAATGTGAAAGGTACATACATCTGGGCCGACAAAATTGGAGATAAAACAAAAAAAATATTGCAATGTGCTCACAACCATCAAATGAGTAGCCACTTGTCAAAATTGCCATGTATCGTTCCTAATTGCTTCTGATTTATAGTCTAGCATTCTTTTATAACTTTGTAAAAATACTTTGATAGCCATTAAGCTTTGATTTAAAGTGATATTATTTCCACCTGCATGGAGGGCTATTTCCTTCTTGGGAGGCTTGTTAGCAATTACATATGTAAATCTATGCACACTTTCTTTTGATACATTCTCTTGGGAAAAATTACACCACAAAATTATTAATGTACATGAAAACAACAGTTAAAATTCCCAGAGGATAAATGAGGCATTGAATATCTTTACATATTTTAAGGCATCCACCAATATCACTGGAAGGTGGTAGGGATGGGGAAAGAATATTAAAATAATAATTTACCCTATTAAGCTTTTAAAGAAATGTGATCAGTGAGCATCTTTATATTATACCAGAAGAATTATAAGGAGGTGTGTTACAGTCTCCCCAATGGTATGATGAATATAAGACTCTGTCTTAGGGTTTTATTGCTGTAAAAAGACACCATGACCATGGCAAGTCTTATAAAGGAAAACATTTAATTGGAAAATAGCTTACAGTTTCAGAGTTTTAGTCCAGTATCATCATGGTGGGGAGCATGGCAGCATCCAGTCAGACATGGTGCTGGAGAAGGAGCTGTGAGTTTTACGTCTTGATCCACAAGCAGCAGAAGGGGACTGTGGGCCACACTGGTTGTGGTTTGAGCATAGGAGACCTCAAAGCCCACCCTCACAGTGACACATGTCCTCCACCAAGACCAAACCTACTCCACCAAAGCCACACCTCCCAATAGTGGCCCTGTGGGCCAAGCATTTGAACACATGAGTCTGTAGGGGCCATAAATATTAAAATCACCATGTAACCACTGACCCTTTTATCTGGCTGCTGAGATGTTGATGTAACACACATTTCCTTGTTTGAAGTGGGGTGCATATTTTTTCTTTGTTTTCTTGTTTTGAATCAAATATTCACTCTCCATTTTAATTTCTCCTCTTTCTCTTCTTCTTCTCTAGTTTTTCTTGAGACAGGTTCTCTCTGTGTAGTCCTGGGTATCTTGGAACTCATTCTGTTGATCAGATTAGCTTCAAACTCAGAGAGCTGCCTGTCTGTGCCTCCCAACGTATACTGTTTTAAATCTTTATTCTCATCATCAGACATCATGAGTTATAATCATTCTCCCCTCTATCTCCTTCCTGTCCTCTTCTTACTTGTTTTCTGGTTTTTCTTGACATAGGCTCTGGGATGTAATCTAGGCTGGGCTCTCCATCCTCCTACATTAACCTATTGAATCACATGATTATGGGTGTGCGCCATTATATCTAGTTTATAATCTAACTTCTAAACACTAAACATTCTAAACATTTTTGAGGGATGAAAATTATAACGTTAATTTAATTTATCAAATATCTTTGACAGAAACTCCTTGGTGTTAGAATGTCTTTTCTGGAGACAGGAGGCACAACAGAGAGGAATAGATCCTAGAGGACTGACTGTGAAAGAAGCTGAAGCAAAGATCTCAGGATTTTTAGAGGAGAAAAAAAAATGATTTCCTGGAGAAATCAAGAAAGACTTGCTGGGGGTGAGCAGCTCCCATACACACACACACACACGCGCACATGCACACACACACACACACACACACACACACACACACACATGAGAGAGAGAGAGAGAGAAAGAGAGAGAGAGAGAGAGAGAGAGAGAGAGAGAGAGAGAGAGAGAGAGCCCTTAATGATGAGATTTCAATAGAAGACAGGACATTTCAAGGTTAAGACTGTAACAGAACAATGAATCTATTAGTAAGAAAGATTGCAAAGAGCGATGATGGAAGATTTGATGTATGCTTGTTCTGATCCCCTCTCTAAAGGGTAGCCATCCTCAGGGGGCATGAAAACACATGGGGGAGGTACCCCACTTGCCTAAGAAGTCCTCTCAGGGGTCACCCACATTTCTCTTAGTTTCACATACATCTTCTCCCTGGTTTTCACTCTCTGGACTGTCTTCCACTGCCAGGAGATGGCCTTTTACCAAACCAGACAGTCATGACTGGAAGCAGGTGTAAGGACATATAAAACTGGCTCCCATGGCTTCATATTGTGCCACAAAGCTTCTAGCAGAGGCAGATCACACCTGAGCAACACGAGTGTGGTTCGAGATGTGTGTGGGTGTAGAAGGTGAGATGATTTGTCAACTTGACAATCCCCATGGATATGGGGTTGAGACGTGAAGGTGCTGGTGCTGGTGCCAGGAAGGTTTCAAGCCCTTTTGTTCATCTCGAAGGCATTGCTGTTCTCAGCGCAGTCTGTATGTTGTTACTCTGAACACATTTTTCATAACAGGAAATGTAAAAATAAGATGACCTTTGAGAAAAGCTGTGCATTTGAACATGGATTGTTGCTCACAGGACCACACAGGCAAAAGCCAGGATGAGTTGAGCTCTGCAGAGCAGAGATTAGGGCCCTGAGTGCCCTTAGAGAAAACTGGTTTGAGGATTGATTGGAGGATGAGGAAGTGAGCGGAGGCCAGCTACTTTTGAGATGAGCCTTTGCCATTCCTATGTCTAAGGAGGGATTTCTTCTCTCCAAATGTGAGAAAGTATACCACTGGCTCTGTCCTAGGTAAGACCAGGCTGACTTCAACAGCTGCTGGCCCCACCTGTTTCCCAGAACAGCCTCCCTGAGGAAACAAAGGTGGGATGCTTGCTCAAGACTGCCTTGCCTACTGGTTGTTGCACTTTTCCTGCATTAACACAATTAAGAAAAATCTTGGTGCATGCTACTGCATACTTATTGTTTCTTGGGTTTTTTTTTTTTTTTTTTTTTTTTTTTTTTTTTTTTTTTTGTAGGTAATGATGCTTGTCCCACAGTGTTAGCTTAAGAAGCACTGGTCTAGCCAAAGTCCATCAGCACAGAATTTAGTTCAGTTTAGCTGGATTCCCAGGACAGCCAGTAGGTAGCAGATGTGAGAGAAGGGATCTGGGTCCTGTTTTGTTTTGTTTTCTATAGTATCATTTTCATTGCACTAAATGCAATCGTGCGCTTTGATTTCTCTAAGCTGTTTATGGGGTGCCATTGCCTTGATTATTCTCGCCCCTTTATCTGCTTGGATAGTACAGAAGCTGCAACTCTAAGTCTGTGCAAGCTGACATCACTCGGGAAATGCGAGACTCTAGCAGCTTCTGCTTATGTTCTTGGTATTTCCAAATGTCTCCAGTGGTGCACAATAGTCTGGAGGAGGAAGCTTAGGGCAGTGCAGGGTGTCTCCTCCAGCAGGAACGGACAACATCGCTCAGAATCTAGCTTCAGCTCTTGGCATCTTTCCAGGGAGCTCTGAAAATCATTCACGGTGACCAGATGTGAAAAGACCTTCCACATCTGGCATGACTGTTTTTTTTTTTTTTCTTTCTCCAATCGTGTTGAACAGACACATAGCATGCGAGATAGTTGTCAATAGATAAAGCTTGAATCCTTTGTTTTAATAATTAATAGGCGGTGGCTATGATGGCACATGCCCATAATTCTGGCACTTGAGAGACAGAGGCAGAGGATCAGGAGTTCAAGGCCAGCTTGCATATGCGAGACTGTTTCAAAAAGTACAGAACAAATCTGTTTCTTTAAAAAAATGTTTAAAAAATTGGCAGAAGTCATGGCTCAGTGGTTAAGGGCTCTTGTTCTTATAGAAGACCCCACAGTTGTGTAACCAGAACTCACAAGGTGGCTCACTGCCATCTTTAATTCCGGTTCCAAGGATCCAAGGCTGTCTTTTGGCCTCTGGGTACTACACACAGGTGGTGCACAAACATGCATGCAGACAAAACACCTATATACATAAAAATATTAAAAAATTATGTATTTTGTGTATTTGTTTATGTATGTATTTCTGTGTTTGTGCATGTTGTGTGCACATGGAGGTCAGAGAACAGTTAATTCTCTTCCTTGCATCATGTGGGTACTGGGGATTGAACTTAGATATCAGTCTTGGCTGCAAGCCTATTTATGCACTGTGTTATTCATCTTTCCCCGAAACATTTTTAACTAGTATTTATACATAGGTATTTATTTTTAATGTACATAATAAGTAATGTGATAAAGATATGATTAGCACATCGAACATTTTATTGGTTAGAATACAGTGAAATGAAAATACAAGCTAATGTAGAGAAAAGTCTTAAGTAAGTAAAAGTGTAAGTGGTACCAAAAGTTGGCAGCATCCATAACAGTGGTGCACAGCACATGAAACTGTGGTGTGAGAACTTCCAGTGCTCACAGCCTGAGGGCACCACAGAGTGCTTCTGTGTTTGTCATGTGAGTACGTGAGTAAGTGAGTGTGCCGTGCCCAACTCTCCCACCTGTCAAATACAGAGACTGTGACCCTGGCCCTCCAGAGGCAAGACACATAGCCCAGAAGTTTTCTCAGGAGGCTTCAAGACTCTCCTCTCAGCCTTGTGGGACACCAGTGCAGCTGTTAGCCTGCTGATGTCCTCATGAGAAGTCCCCTTTTATGTCTGACCTCAGGGCAGTAGGTATGAGCTGGGGTTTCCTCCTGGCCTCCCATGCTCCTCTGAGAAAGTGGGACTGTGGCGCTTTTCTTCAGGCTTGTCTGCTGTTGCTGATATTACTTGATCCAGCTTGAGTTGTGGTGCACAGGCGCAGGGAGTGAGCTGCCCGGCTGCACCTGTTAGTGGAGTGATTCCTAAAAGAGTAAAGCTGTTCCACTCTGTTTGAGGATCAGACCTGCAATCACACCTCCTCTGAATACACACACACACACACACACACACACACACACACACACACACACACACACATACACACACCCTCACTACATCTTCAATCCAGGTCCTTTTCTACTCAAAAAGGACCCATGGGGATCTTTTCTAAGCTATTTTAATTGTCTTGGGTGGTAGGAGAGATGCTGAGTCTCACTGTCCTGCCCAGCTGTACTTCACCACTTCTTTTTTCTTTTCTCAGGCGTTGGTTACCAGATGCACCTGTGGGGCTATAGCTCCACAAATCACCCCACGGCCCTCAGCTTTCTGTGGATGCAACCAAAATATCCAAGAGAACAACTTAGAGGGGAGGAATTATTTGGCTGACTTTTCCAGAGGTTCTTTGCATAGTCATTTGTTGATTCTAGACACTCGATGAAGCAGAAAGTAACAGGCTAGGGCATGCTTCATAGAAGGAAACGTTTTTCCTCTAAATATTTTTGATGCATGGTTGTTTGAGTCCATGGATATTGAAGGCTAGTTGTTTCTTGTTGAAGGTTGCTTTTGATCCTGTTCTGCAAAGGCTGGTCATCTCCTGGTGGCTATGGTCTGTGAGAAAAAGCCTTTTGCTCAAACTGTATGATGAGTTCCCTAGGAACTGGGTGCCATACACACAGCATGTATAGCAGGTGCTTATTATTCCTTCTGCCTCTATTCCCACCCTGGAGTGTAGGCTTTCTGAAGGTAATGCTTTTGCCTGGCTTACAGGCTGAAGCCAGGACAGTATCTTGCCCATTATGCCGATTTGTTCATTTTTGGTAGGTTGATGACTAGAGGGACCTCAAGGACAAAGTGAACAGTGGAAGCTTTGGTGAGACTCGGCAGTGAGGATTCTGGGTCTCATTCTAGGTTTGTAAATATAGATATCCAGCGCAGCCCACGCATTCTCTTGTAAAAGTGCCTCTTGCACAGCGTGCCAGCTTTGAAACTGCAGGACAGAGTGGCTTTAAATATGGCTGGACAACAACACAAGGCTCACGAGTGTTCATTTTTCAAGGGCAATTGCAAAGCCTGGCAGCTGCACTGGCTCAAACTCACTGGGCATATTTTATTGCAAGGGAAGATGCCCTTGTCACAACCACAGTTGACAAGATATGGAAAACCCAGTACAGACTTTCCCGGGAAGCTGAGCTCATGAGCTCTCACCAAAATGCACTAACTGCTCAGCTGGAATGCTCAGGAGTCTTTATTCACTAGCTGTTCCAGGGACCATGAAAAAACTCAGTCTGTGCTGAGGCTTTAGGGTGCTTACTCGAGGTACTTTACTTATTAGCACTATTTTTTTGAGGGTTTATACTTTGAGATAATTTATTTTATTTTGGGATGAAAGTCTATGTTGGCGTCAGTGTTATGTACCACCAACTCATCTTAGACACATCCTTTCTATGATATTTTTTACACATCTAAAATGTTAGAAAATGAGACTCAAGGAACCTTAATGTAAGTTAGAAATTGCACTATAGCACCTAATCAAGGGTGCAAGTAACTCAAATGGAGACATGAGTACAAATTCCAAATTGAATTGGTGATTAAATTAGTAGAAATGGATGGGCTTCATTTCTGAGCCTGCAATCAGGCCTTTAAACATGATGGAGGGCCGGAATACATGAATCCAACTCATCTCAGGAGTCAGCACCAAGTTCAGAAGCTGAAAGGATCGACGCTGTCAGAGATGGGATGTCATAAATCAAATGTGATCCAATATGAATGCAGATCATGGCTCAGGCTGGAGAGGTCCTGTGTTGAGCAGCGACAGCAACAGGCCACCAGCAAAACACCTTCCTTTCAGGGCAAAGCAGCCACCTTGTGTTCAGGCTTGGGACCTGGCACCCAGAAAGCAAATCTGCAAATGCAGTCTATACTGCAGGACCAAGAAGAGGCTTTCTTTCAAGCAAGTAAGGCCAAAGCAACGTGGTGTTGTCGTCTCCTGGCTTAGCAGTTAGGTTTATCACTGCTGTGCCTCGGGAAGGAGCTAGCAGGGTGTCTAAGAGCCCTGGTTTTCTTACTAAGTTCAGGAAGGCTGAGTGTAGGAATCAAAAATTTGTTAGAAAGACTATGTGCAGTACTTCTGTACAGGTCTACAGCCCTGAGCACACAGCAAACTCTGGGACCTACCAGGCTTTCTTCTCCTTATTTGTGAATGGACAATGTGGTCTGATATGGACAGCTCCTCAAAGCTGCATCTTTCCGTTTTATGTAACGTTTCAGTTTGAAGCCTGTTGTGACTCTAGGTATTTCATGAACAGCACGACCCGCAGGCTCCAGCACAAGCACATAGAAAAACACATTCTAGAACATATATTGAGAGCTAATTAGCCACAAAGCATAGTAACTCCTAGTGCTAGCAAAGATTAAATTCAGCTATAGAAAAGAGGAAAAACTTCATTTAAATGTGTTTTGAAGAGATTATGTCTGTGTGTCTCATACTAGATGAATGAACATGGTGCGTCATCAGCTTGGTGATTATCAGTAACTCAAGCTGCCTCTGCCTTGTGGTTCTGCTGGCCCATGGCTTGAGGTGGCTTCCTAGGCTCCAGCCTCTATGTTCACATGCCAGGAAGCAGAAACGAGGAAAAAGACTGAGACAAGCAGGCGTCTTCCCAGAGGCTTCACAACCATTCTTGGTCTTCTGTTCATTACCCTGAACTTCGTCATGTGACCACTGTGAGAATTTGGTGGGACTGGAAACTACAATATTTTAGATGGCCAGTTAAAAATGGAGGATAAACAAAGACAAGAAGCCCTCCTGGGTTTGGAACTCATGGCTTTGCAGGTCTTAGGCAAGTTCTCGCTCTGTGTTCCATGTCCTGCCCTGCAATAGGGGACTCTGTGGCTAAGGAGAAGAAAGGCACCCAGATGCTGGCGCTGCCACCTGCTTTTTCCTTTGTTTCGGCTGCATGGAGCCACACATCTGAGGAGTGTTGACAGTGGCAGAGGATGGGCGCCTCTGTTTTACAATGGTCAGATGGTGTTACTTCTTTTCTTTTATAGATTAGAAGCTCGAGGTTTAGAGACATGAAGCGCCTGCTCTGACATCACACGTTAAGTGCTAGAGACGGGACTGACTGGACGGCAGTTCAGTCTGACTCACAGCAAAGGCCCATTCTTCCCCTCCCTCCTCCATCAGCAAGCTGTTAGTGTGGGCAGATGGGAAGGGTTGGCAGGGAAGTCCCTTACAGGCCATACAACTGGGAGGCCATCCAGTGTCGGCGTGTGTGCCCATGTGGATTTCTGTTATAAGGAAGGATGCTGTCTGTTTGTGCAATGGTCTTATCTGACTCCCTGACAGGTCAGGCCCAGGTCCTGCCCATGCTCCAGGTTCAGGTATTAGAGTCTCACAAGGAGAAGCTTCCTCGGGATGCTGAGGACCAAAAAGAGAAGGGATTTTTCAAATGAAATGGCAGAGGATCTTGTTTTTGTTCCAATGAAAAGTGACTAATCTTCCAGGTCCTGGCTTTGATACCCACTGTAGCTTCGGTCCTTGCTCCAATATATATATATTTCTTTTTTTTTGCAAGATTTATCCTTTTTACTGTTTCCATAGAGAAGTGATGGAGAAAAGACTTCCTTAATTTTTATGAACTTTATTCTGCTGAAATCCAGAATGGACTTCATCAGAAAGAAACCAGAAAAATGCAAAAATACATTCCCATTTAATAACTGGTAAAACATCAGAGTTATAGACAGAAGTGCATACTTCTGCATGAATCTTATTTTGTTTTTTAACATTTATTTATTTTTAATGTATTCACTTTACATCCTGATTGTAGCACCGTCCCTTGTCTCCTCCTGGTCTCTCCCTCCCCCCACACTTCTCCTAGTCCTCAGAAAGGGGGAGCCCTCCTCACCTACCATCTGACTCCAGCCTATCCAGTCTCATCTGGACTGCCTGCGTCCTCCTCCTCTGTATCCCAACGAGTGGGAACCAGAGTCCATGTCAGATGTAGCCCCTACTCACCATATTATATGATCCACATGGAGACTGTGTTGCCTATTCACTTCATCTGAGCAGGGGGTCTAGTTCCTTGCCTCTCCATGAATGGTCCTTGGTTGCTACTTCAGTCTCTGTAGGTCCCCCTGACACCAGATTTGATGTCTTTGTTGATCTCCTTACAGAGCTCCTGTCCCCTTCAGGTCCTTCTATCTCCCAACTCTTCCATAAGACTCCCTGCGCTCTGCCACAAATTTCAGCTATGCGTCTCAACGTCTGCTTCCATCCTCTGCTGGGTGGAGTCTTTCAGAGGATGTCTAAGGGAGGCTCCCAATCCTGTTCCCTCTCTTTAAGCACTTCTGGTGTCTGTTCTATTTGCCCTTCTGAATGAGAATTAAGCATCATCCCTAGGGCCCTTGTTATTTAGCTTCTTCAGGTCTGTGGATTATAGTATGGTTATGATGTATTATATGGATAATATCTGCTCATAAGTGAGTATATACCATGCATGTCTTTCTGGGTCTGGGTTACCTTACTCAGGATATTTTATAGTTCTATCCACTTGTCTGCAAGTTTCAAGATTTCCTTCTTTTTAATAGCCGAGTAGTCAGCTATTAAAAACAAGGAATCCCCAAAATTTGTGGACAAATGGATTGAACTAGAAATGATCATAATGAATGAGTTCACCCAGAAGCAGAAAGAGTCAAATGGTATTTACTCATTTATATCTGGACACTAGCCCAAGGAGCATATCCTGAGAAAGTTTTCGCTTACCAGGAAGGTGGGACAAAGGGGAAGACTTCCTATTGGGACTCTAGGTGAGAGGATCAAGGCAGAATGGGAAAATAGAAGGACCCAGAGGGTCCTAGAAACCTACAAGTAGATCATTATGACAGGCAGATCTGGGCCCAGGGGTCCTGCTCAAACTATGGTACCAGCCAAGGACATGACATGCAATAAACTTCGAACCCATACCCAGATCTACCCAATGGACAGGACATTCTTTACAGTTGAGTGGAGAGTGGGGTCTAACTTTCACACAAACTATGGTGCCCCTTATTTGACCATGTCCCCTGGATGGGGAGACCTGATGGCACTCAGAGGAAGGATATCAGGCTACCAAGAAGAGACTTGATACCCTATGAGCATATACAGGGGGAAGAAGTCCCCCTCAGTCACAGTCACAGGGGAAGGGAGTAAGGGGAAAATGGGAGGGAGGGAGGAATGGGAAGATACAAGGGATGGTATAACCATTGAGATGTAATATGAATAAATTAATAAAATATATTAAAAATAGCCGAGTAGTATTCTGTTGTGTAAATTTATCACAATTTCTTTATCCATTCTTTGTTTGAGGGACATCTAGGTTGTTTCCAGATTTTGGCTATTACAAATAAAGCTGTTATGAACTAGTTGAGCAAATGTTATTATTGTATAGTGGAGTATCTTTTGATTATACACCCAGGAATGGTATAGTTGGGTCTTGAGGTATCACTATTCCCAATTCTCTGAGGAAGAGCCAGATTGGTTTCCAAAGTGGTTGTACAAATTTGTACTCCCACCAGTAATGGAGGAGCGTTCCCCTTTCTCCACATTCTTGCCAGTGTGTGCTGTCACTTGAGTTTTTTATCTTAGCCATTCTGATGGGTGTAAGATGGAATCTCAGAGTGGTTATGATTTGCATTTCCCTGATGCTAAGGACATTGAATACTTCTTTAAGTGTTTTACTTTCATTCGCTATTCCTATGTTGAAAATTCTGTTTAGCTCTGTGCCCCGTTTTTAAACTGGGTTATTTGGTTTGTTGGTGTTTAATTTCTTATGTTCTTTATGTATTTTGGATATTAGTGCTCTGTCTGATATAAGATTGGTCAAGATCTGCCAGTCTGTAGGCTGTCATTTTGTTCTGTTGACAGTGTCCTTTGCCTTAGAGAAGCTTCTCAGTTTTATGAGGTCCCATTTATTAATTGTTCATCTTAGAGCCTGAACTATTGGTGTTTTGTTCAGGCAGTTGTCTCCTGTGCCAGTCAGTTCAAAGCTCTACCCCACTTTCTCTTCTAACAGATTTAGTGTGTCTGTTTTTATTTTGAGGTCTTTGATCCACTAGACTTTAGTTTTGTGCAGGGTGATAAATATGGATTTATTTGCATTTTCTACCTGTATACATCCAGTGAGACCATCACCATTTGTTGAAGATGCTGTAGTTTTTTCATTGTATTGTTTTGGCTTCTTTGTCAAAGGTGAATTGTCTGTAATTATGTGGGTTTATTTCTGGCTCTTTGATTTGATTCCATTGATTCACCAGCCTAGTTCTATTCCAGTACCAAACAGTTTTTTATTATTGTTGCTCTGTAGAACAACTTGAGATCAAGGGTAGAGATATCTCCAAAAGATCTTTTATTGTATAGTATTACCTTAGCTATTCAGTTTTTTTCCCATATGAAGTTGAGAATTGTTCTTTCAATATCTGTAAAGAATTGTACTGACATTTTGATAAAGTTTGCATTGAATCTGTACATTGATTCTGATGAGATAGCCATTCTGCATGAATCTTGATCAAAGCAGTACCTGAGCTTTACAACAACACAGTAGGCAGACCCTGGAGAGGGCTTCTGAGGATGGGGAAGTGTGGTTGGTTGCTTCTTGGTAGTTGCCTTTGTCCAGAAGGCTCATTTAATCTATGTATTAGAAATGTATAGTGTTATGAGGCTTTGAAGTACCAAAGAATAGCTTCACAGCTAAGGGCAAGGTTCATGTGAAGGAACATAGGCTTTGGATTATAGACTTGGGTTGTCGACTAGCTAAGTCTGTTGATTCCTGTCTTGTGACCTTAGGTTAGTTTTTAAACATCATCCTCAAATAAGGGCCTCTAGTCCTGTTTTGTAGGGATTTCAGAAGGGATATGTGTAGGTACACGTGCAAACATCCTAAAATGTGCAGCTTAAGATATTAAGTGCTATGATTGTATATGCCATAGAACAGAGGACATTGATTCAGTTGAAGACACACAATGGTTCTATTAGGCATTTTATATCAGTTGTCTATTGCCATGTAACAAGCCACCCCAAACTGAATCCTTATGTGCAATCAGGGCAGGGCAAAGTAAGGATGGCTTTACAATTACTTATGTGGTTGTGTGTACCAGGAGGTTGGCTGGCTCAGACACTGAATGGCATAATCCACATGGTAGCATATCTTTTGCGATGACAAGAACGCTAAAGACTGGTCAAGTGCCTTCCCCCATATGCGTAGATACCAGGTTTGCCTTAAAGTCTGCCTGCCTCTCCTTCCCAAGTGGTGGGATTAAAGGTGTGTACCACCTCTGGCTCCTTGCTACAGTCTTCAGCGTCTAGACCTGTTATCGTTTCTGCTGCCCTCTGCTGGCCAGAGAAAGTCTTCTCTAGCCTTAGGTTCAAGAAAGAACAAAGCTGGTTCCTCTTGGTGAGAGAAGAGTTTGTGGTCATCGTTTCTCTGTTACAACCGTAACAACCAAGTTAAAACTACCTCTCCCAGATATGCCTTTAACACCATCAATGGATGTAGGAAATCACAGGAAGACGTGGTACAGCACCTTTCAGAACAGAAGCAGGGGCACTGACAGTCCAGAAACATGCGGGGCAAGGGATGCAGTGGAACACTCCTGAGCTCTTCTCCAGGTGGGATACTTTTGTGAACCACTTTAGGTACTACGATAACATGAAGATTGCTGGGGTTGTCGTGATAGACACAGATCTGAGGAAACAGTTTAAAAGCAAAAGCTCGAAACACACATAGAGGCAAACCTTTCTTGTATTTTCATATTTTACACATAACAATGTACTCTCTTTCCATCTCTAGGAGACTGGAGCCTCCTTGAATATCAGTATCAATCTCACTTGATGACTCCTACGGCTGTGCACAAATTTACAAACAAGAAGTGTGTGAGTTTATATGACTGTATAGGTGTGTGCTGTGAGTGGGTGGATGAAGGCAAGTGTATGAGGATGCAGAGGCGAGGGGGACACAAAATGGGCAAAAGAAGAACAGCAGTGGCCTAATCAGAGCCAGATGGTGAAGATCAACCAGGTCTAGCAACTTTCCTGACGCCAAAGCTTTAGCTCCGTGAGCTGCTGTGCCGGTGGCATGCCACACTCTTTGAGTAATTGCACTAATGGACAGAATCTGGCCAAGTCAAGACTGACCAATCTTGAAAAATAAGGGGATGCTGTGGGGAATGGAGGCAACATCAGTTCAGGGTCTGTACTGGTGAACTAAGCAGGAGGTAGCAACTCAGTCTTGGCCACCTTCCTCCTGGAACCAACCAGTGGGCATCTCTGAGGGTTATCCTTGTAGCCTTTGGCAACTGCCACTTCCCTTCTAGTGCTTTCAAGGGTCAGCTCTTCTCAAGTTCAGACACCAACCACACCTTCCTGAGACTAACTTCCCCTTGCAGATCCCAGAGCCAGAGAGAGCTCAAGCACCTGTATTTACCACTCTTAGCCCCACAAGTTTTGGTCTTTGCCTATACGTCTGTAAACAGGATATAATTTTTGTCTCTGCTACCTGGAAAGTTAATTTTTGTCTTTTGTTTAGGGAAGTAGATGAGGGTAGAGAAGTAATCTTGTAAATAGCTGACTAACAGTAATTTTTGGGACATACATTAAGCATAAATGTTCCGACTATTGTTCTAAAGACTACATTCAGGTCACTTACATCTTACGGGTGAGAATACCACTTTAGGACTGTGGGTGATTTTCATATTTACACTCATAGGAAGTAGTGGGCCAAGGTGGAAAGCCAGACTTTTGTCACTGTGTGATGTAAGTATGTCATGTGCCATACTGACACTGATACACACACACAAAACACACACACACACACACACACACACACACACACACAGTATTGTATTATTCACCTTTCGTTGTCTCTTAGCTTTTGGCTTTTTATGTGTACCAGCTCCTGTGGTGTTCAGCACCAATGTAAACTCTATCTAAGAACCTCCAGGATCCTATCTGCCTGTCAGCACTGCTGGGACAGTGGGTAGAGAAGCCCCCACCTTCTAGTGCACTTCTTGATGGCCCAATTTGCTACAGAAACATTTACATGGCAGAGTGAAGACAAATTACTATTGGGAAAATGTGGTCCTTTCTTCTTTAGAGTACCACAATCACTCCATGGGGTTGCGGCACAGTCATTACTATTAGCAATCCACCTATCAGACGCAGATAGAATACACGAGAAAGCTCAGCACATCAGTGGGGTGACTTGCCTGGGAAACCACAGCTAGGAGAAAGAAGAATGTGCAATTAGATTGGATAGAGCTGCAACCACAGGTGGCCACAGACGCTTTCTCTTTTATTCCTGAAAACTCTCTTACACAGGATGCTTCAGGTGTTCATAACCTTGATACTTATTTTTTTGACACCAAAATTACCACCACTGCCACTACTACCCATGTGATCGGTAAAGTGAGAAAAATCCATGCTTTTCTAAATAACCTTTTATTGAAAAAGAAAAATCATTAGAAAATATTTACAAATTAACCCAAAAAGGAAAGCAAGAATATGCTGATTTAGCCAAACATTTGCTAAGAGGAAGATATGTCATTTTTAGATGATTTTTAAATTTAAAAAATTAGAAATGGTTAAGTTTTCAATGCTGGGACAAGACATCAACACTAAAATAAGCTCAAGGAAAATAAAAGCAGCTTAAATGGGTTCAATTAAGCTAAAAACTGACCCTTAAAAGACTAAAATGAAAGTCCCTCTCCTCCTGTGTGTGTGTGTGTGTTTTGTGTGTGTGTCTTAGGAAGGACTAAAATTAAAGTCCAAACCCCAACTTCAAATGCATAAGAACATATCATACCACTGCAATGCCCAGAGTGCAGTTTCATCTCATGAAAATTCATGGTGTAGCTTAAGTCCCCAGTGCTGAGGTGGGAAGTCATTTAAGAGATGATTAGTGCTTTAGGATGGGTTAATGCTGCCTGCCAGTTCTAACTCACGGTGATTGCTGGTTTGAATTGACAGCTCAACACAATCTAGAATCCCCTAAGAGGAGCATCTCAATGTAGAATTGTCTAGATTGGGCTGGCCTGTGGGCACGCCTGTGACAGACCTTAACTGGGGTGATGGCAGTGGGTCTTCCCACTTGAATGGGCAGAACTGTTTGAAGGGCTGGGCTCTACAGTATGACTGGAGAAAGCTAGCTGACTGCTAGTATGCGTTGTTCCTCCTCTTTCTGCTTGTCCCTGTGGAACACCCTTTCTTAACTTAACCTATTGTGAGTCCCGTTGTTTCTAATTTTAAGGTTTATCATAAATATACCACCACTGGAATGGGACTATTATGGTTTGGACCTTAATTTCCCCCAAAAGGCTATGTTCTGAAGGTTGGGGTTCCATACAATGGTAAGAGGTAGATGATTGGATCATGAACATTCTCACCTCATGAATGGATGAATGGATACTTTCATAGGCTTGTATCATACTAAATTTTGGAAGAAGTCCTTTGTCACAAAAGCCACTTCTCTTTTTTTCTGTTTGCCGGGCAGTTTTCCTAATGCTGTGTTTCTTCCATGCTGTTGTGTTCCTTCTGTAACCTCAGCAAACAGGCCAACCCCTCAAAGTGTGAGGCACACTTTCTTCTTTTCTTCTTCAGGTTGATTCTTTCAGGCATTTTGTCATAGTGACAGGAAGTTAACATGGGAACATACCATAATCATTAATGATAATCCTTAATGGGATGTCATATCTAGAATAATGCAATATCAAAGACCCAATCTCCAAAGTCTACAATATAGAAAGATAGAAAACCTTAATTCTGAGATCTTAAAAGCTTAAATCTTAGCTGGCTGTGGTGGCGCATACCTTTTATCCCAGCACTTGGGAGGCAGAGGGAGGTGGATCACTGAGTTCGAGGCCAGCCTGATCTACAAAGAGGGTTTCAGCACAGAAAAATCTTGTCTTGGAAGAAAACTAAAAAAAACCCAAAACCCAAAAAAACAAAACAAAACCCAGAAAACAAACAAAACAAAAAACAAAACAGACAAACAAACCCTGCAAAGCCTAGAAAACCAACCAACCAACCAACAACAACAAACCCACCACTACCATAAAAAAACCCCAAAAGTTTAAATCTTGAAATTTACAATTCCCATTTTGAAAAAGAACAGATGGCAGGCAGAAAACTGGATTTTAGGGGAGAGATTGGTTTTCTGTATGAAAACATGAAAGTGGATGGTGGGATCTGGGAAGGAAGTGGAAAGGACAGCAGGGTTGGCAATCTTGTTTAGGAAGCATTCACCCAAAGGGAAGAAAAGCTTCTTAGGAACATGAATCCATCCCTAGATAAAAACCTCTGTATGGGACCTCAGAGCTGCCTGGGACCTTGCAGGCCTGCCTACGCTTGCAAGACTTGTTGAAAGAGGCTGTTTGGAATCCGCATCATTTGTGAAGCTTTGTCTCAGGCTTGTCCTAGAAAATATAGCCCAGGCATCAGTAGCATTTTCTTGGGCATTTGCTGGAAGGTAGCTCCCTCACCCTCAGACTTATTTGATCAGAATCTGCACCTTAAGCAGACATCTGGAGGATGTCTGTGCACTGTAAAGTGAGGGTTTCAGGATCTAAGCAGATTTGTGGTGGATTGCGCTTAGGAACAGAACCCTGGCCACATAGAGATCAATGGTGCAACTAGGAATACTGAAGAAGCCACGGTAATGGTCCTACTCCATGTAGTTCCAGTGTGAACTGGTACCATGGTCTCAGTATGAGTAGAAGTGTGAGTGTGATAAACCAGTTTGACTCTATCTTAAGACCAGTAGCCATGTAGGTCAAAATAAGTTTGTTTTTGTTTTCTATTAAAGTTAAACTTCTTTAAGTTGTTTCTATTAAACTTGTCTCAATGTCTTAAAATTTGACCTGACCAATTCCTTGAACCTTCCTGGAATTTAACTTAGTCTATATCTGACTGAGTCTTGCCCTACACCCAACCTCATAAGATAAGCTGTTCTTCCAAACAATTTTGAGATGTTCTACAAAATTCTTACATAATCAAACTTCCTCTGGAAATCTCCCAACCCTTGGAACTCTCCTGTGTTCAATACTGTCTTCTCAAATCCCTTATTTAGGGAAAGGCAGTTGCTAGTTAGACTATATTGTGCACATACAGTAAAGCTTGTTATACATTTGGCTAGTTTGGATAATGGTTTTTCCTCTCCTTCAGTGGGATTAGCATTTGGAGGCCCCTGTGAGATTAAGACCACCTGCCCACCCAAATTCTGAAGCAGAACTATCAACTCCAGGACTGTGGGACCCAAATTATGCCTTAGAAGATGCACACCTTAGAGATATTCCAGGCACTGGGGACATTTTTGTGTGTGTGTGTGATTGTTGGGGTGAGCTGCTTCACAGCAAGAAACCAGAATGCACCTGTCTGAGGATCCCTCCGTCAGTAACAAGATGCCTCCATCTGTGACATCTGGAGTAGTTCTGGTGAGATCCCATCTGGGAACAGAAAGGTACCTGAGACTTCCTGTCCAGGGCATTAGCAAGATGTTACGCTGCCCAAGTAGTTATTGGTGCCTGGTTCTCTGTCTCCTGTATTTTTGCCTCCTGCCCAGGGCATTAATGAGAAAGAAGTTGTGCTGCCCACCTGATTCTTGGATACTAGGAGCTGAGACAAATCCTTCATGCCCAGTTAAATGTAGAATGAAGATGGCCACCACATATTTTGTTTTTCATCAGTCTCTTCTGATTGTGTGAACATTTGTTCATTAGTTTGTTCCTCTTCTCCTCCTCCTCTTCCTTCTCCTCCTCCTCTTTCTCTTCCTCCTCTTCTTCCTTTTGTTCTTCTTGTTCTTGTTTTTCTTATTCTTGTTCTTTTTTTCTTCTTGTTCTTGCTCTCCTCCTCCTCCTCCTCCTCCTCCTCCTCCTCCTCCTTCTTCTGCTGCTACTGTCTCTGTCCCTTTAAATCCTTGGCTTGCAGTCTCCTGATCTTGGTCTGTGGCCTGTGCCACCTAGATCTGGGTCAGCTGCAGGGCTCTAGCTTGAATTAAGGGTGGGCAGTGGCCAGGTTATGGAAAGTGAGAACTCAAGATGTGTGTGTGTGTGTGTGTGTGTGTGTATGGGGACTGACTAGAAAGGTGGCTGCTTTGGCTATTTGCCATGGCTGCTGTAATAACCAGGGCTCAGAATTTCTATGTCTGAGTCTTCTCTGTTCTCAGGTTGCTCTGGGCCCTCCCCATGGTCACTGAATTGAGATTTTAGGAATAGATCATATTAGAATATTATTTTATGGTTTTCTACTTTATTGAGAGGTTGGCTCTGGAGTTGGATCTGATTTCTGCTCTGTATTCAAGAATGTTTGTTTAAAAATCTTTGTTCTGTGCCAGGTGAGTAACCAAATTTTGTTACCATCTGTTAGAAGACTTATCTCCTAACTGAAAGGCCTGTCACCAATAAAAAAAATACTGTTGGATTATACAACAAAGATTCCCAGGCATATAGGCAGAAACCAACCCACAAGGTCTGGCTCAACACTGAGTTCCTATAATTGCTCAACTAACCAGCTTAGTTACCTCTGTCCAGATTAAACAATAGCTGGTAATAAAATGCAAAAACTGCACTTTCATGTGTTTACATACAAGAATATTCCTCATGCTGGCAGCCAAACTTTAATGACTCACCCAGGTGGTCTTGGTTTTAAAGGCATGAGGGGTCATGGGGAACAGCGAGTCTTGGCCCTGTATGGCAGGACTGGAGTTTTTGAAGAGAAACCCTGAAGATGCTATTGATGAAAATGCCACCCTGTTGCAATAAGGAACTCCAGGAGTTTTGGAGATGCCAGTGCCATATAATAGCCACCACCACAACCACAATGAGATGGAGTCAGCTGGAGAGTAGGAGACTGTTATGGGGTATTCACCAGAGAAGACTGCTGGAACATGGGCTTAAGATTATACAAAGTACTAGTTGCTATTGGCTACACTGAGTGTTTGGGATCCCAGTGTAGTCCTGAAGGTTTTTCAGGGTGAGCTCTTATGTACAAAACTCACATCCTGGGGTGACATAATTCAGTTAACAAGGACAGCCAGAGAAGAACTACAGAAGCCAGAAAGCAAGGTTCATGCATTTAGAGTCTTTCCTATATCTATGAACTTGGATAGATTAGGCCTTCATTTTACTTTTGGCAGGTGGTGCTGTCTGCATGCTGAGTTTTACAGTGTGAACAGTACTTTTATCCTGGAGTCAGTTATGCTAAGGTCTCAGGGTGTGTTACAGGGACATGCTATATATGTTGCATAGGACAGAGCCAGAGAGGTGACCCAGGTCCCTTAGAGGAAACCCAAAGGATCATGAATGAATCTCAGATACTGAGCATAGAATTGTTTACATCGTTAGAGTTTGGTCTTACCTTGTCCACATTATAATCATGCCTGTTTCTTTCCTCATGAGAGATATAGCAGGGCCCCAGACCTTAGCAGGTCCCTAAACCTTAATACGAGTGACTTCATGATTGGAATACCAGTTAGGCTATAAAACTCAGTATGTATACAGCAGCACTAGCCAAAACAAAAACAAAAAGCTTAGTAATTAGGGTCAAAGCTATGAGTACCAAATACTGAACCAGAAACTGGGATTAACAATTAGATACCATAGTCTAAGTGTGAGTGGATACTGTGATCCAAATGTGAGTGCTTTTAATTATTCTTGGTCCTATGGTCCTGTGGTCCAAGTGTGAGGAGCTTCCTATCACTCAAGGCCAAACCTTTGGCAGTATGCAATCCTGTTGTCAAGCAGAACTTGAACTTTGAACTTTAAGAACTGTCATCATTTGTCCTTTCTTTTCTTTTCGTCCTTCCTGTCTTCCTTCCTTCCTTCCTTCCTTCCCTCCTTTCTCTATTTCTTTTTTTCCTCCAAGACAGGGTTTCTCTGTAGCCCTGGCTGCCCTGGACTCACTTCGTAGAGTAGATTGGCCTCGAACTCACAGAGATCCACCTGCCTCTGGTTCCCAAGTGTTGGGATTAAAGGTGCACATCGCCATGCCCAGCCATCATTTGCCTTTTGACTCGTTCTGAGTGTCCACTTCTTTGGGTTTTTCTAAGGATCAAATGAAAGTGTATGTACAGAGCCTAACATACAATGCCAGTCATAGGATATGCACTCACTAAATGCAAACTTTTTATCATTGTTGACCGACTCAACAAAAGTTTTTATTTTCTTTGTGTAGTCCACAACGAGGAGTCTCTTGAACCAGCCATTTAAGTGGCAATTAGGCAATAGATGCAGTAATTAAGAGAATTCATGCTGGCAAGATCCATCGCGAATGGATTCACTTGAATGCCTATGCAACTCAGTTCAGCCAATGCAATTTATTGTGAAAACCCGTTTTATTGTATAACATGTCACGAAGCATCCACAATTTGATTTAGTTTTTGTCATTTCATGAACAGTTGGGCTACTGACACCCCGATTTTGTAGAACAGTCGGTATAGACTGAGAAAAACCTCAGTCATTTGCTTGAGGTCATACAATTAGTGAGAGGTACAAGTGACATTGGAATCAGGATGTGTGTGATTTCAAAGCTCAAGTGTGATTCACAACTCCACCCCACTTCTTCTTCAACATGTTGCGCTGACAAGTTATCTTTGCTTCTGGCTTCACTTTCCTAGCTTGCGATGCTGTGGACTTCTTTCAAAAGGAAAGGACTAATAGACTAGGGAAAGAGTGAGTGTAAACTGCCGACAGCTGACAATGTCTATTTTATTCACTGTGACTGAATTAGTATGAGAGCAGCCGAGTCATGCTGAATGCATGTTTGCTGAAAAAAATGTGCAAGTGTGTAATAAAGCATAATAGCCCTGGTGTATTCTGGGCATAGTTTCATTTAATATGGGGATAATAATTTTTCATGTTAATTTGGTGTTGTGGTTAATTTGTGGGTTGGTTTTTGTTGTTCCCAGTAGGAATTAGTATTTATAATGCTTTTAACATTGGGTAAAATTGACATCAGAATGAGAAAGCAATTATATTCATGGGGACAGTGCTTGTTAAAGTGTCTGGTTATCTATAGAGCAATGTGAGGTGATGTTTAGTCATTATTGCTGATAAAGGGGATCCGAACACGCCACCCCACACTAAGCTGCTTCAGGAAACAAGCAGTTTTCAGTTCAAAGCTGATGAGCCAAACCGCTATGAATGTAGCATGTATAGAACTCATGATTCTCACGGTTGTCCCATGGTTCTCACTGCTGTATGTAGTTTGTTTTATATATGTGTAATAAAATACATATTATTTAAAAAAAAAAAAGCTGGTGAGAATCAATAGATTCAGAAAGAGGCTTTTGAACATTCCCTGCCTATTAAGAGCAACAATTTGTAAGAGCTAAATGTTGCAATAAAACTCCTATCAAGGGGGAGTTTTATGGCTGTGAAGGCTTTTCATACTTGTCAACTTGATTACAACTACAATTAACTAAAGCCCAAGTGGCTGAGTACACCTGTGAGGGATTTTTCTTAATGAAACCATTTGAAACGGGAAGACCTACCTTTAATCTCAGCCACACCTTCTGGTGGCAGCGTACATAAAAGACATGGAAGGAGGAAGGCTTTGTTCTTTGCCTGCTCGTCCTCACTCACTCTTGCTGGCAAGTCTATTCCGTCACTGGCATTATAGCCTACGTCTATGGAGTTGCAGAGTATACTGAAGACCAGCCTAGACACCCAGCCTTATGGATTGAACACGTGCTGGATTCTAGGCCCTTCTGTTAGTACACAGCCATTCCCGGAGTAGCTGGACCACAGCCTGTAAGCCTTTCTAATAAACCCCATATATGAGTAATGAATATATATTATATATATACTATGCAATATATAGACAACACACACACACACACACACACACACACACACACACACACACACACACACACAGTAAGCTCTGTTCCTCCAGAGAACCCTGACTAATGCAACGCCATGCAGAAGATGGATATTCAGCATCAAAGCAGGCTTGCATAAGCACGTTTCCTTAATAATCTTCTTTTCCATGACTCACTCATTTTGCTTTACCACTCCTGGAGACATGCCTCTGTGGCTTCATCATTTTCTCACACATTTATTACCTTCTGTTGAAATGCTATGTAAAACTCTTCTTTTGTTCACTTGTGAGTTTTTCCTTCATGTCTGTGAAGCTCCCCATATGTGTATGAAAGTCCATTTTCTCCTATGAATATGTCTGTTGTCATTTTAATCTGCTGGGCCCTATCCACAAACATAGGAGGATACAGAACAGACAAAACTTTTAAGGAAATTTAAGGGTCCATTCCTATAACTTTTGGAGTCATAAAACTCGACGAATTAAGATCAGAAAAATGCAGAACATATATAGAGATACATTTAATGGAACATACTTCATTTTGTAATCTCATTTTAATTTATATCATTTGTAAGCAATTTGGATTTGTCCTCATATCTGCTGAAAACAGACTTGTGAGAGAACAGGTGATGTTTGTCCACTGGAAGAGGAACCATCTCTTGAGGGTCATGGTCTTTGCCAGCTGATAAACATCCTAGTACAGGTTCTGAGAGGATATATATATATATATATATATATATATATATATATATATATATATATATATATATATATATACACACACACACACACACACACACACACACACACACATATACATATATATATGTGCGTGTTTGCATGCACATATACACGTATACATATGTATACACATATATGTATATATACACATATACATGTATGTATAAATGTATATATGTATGTATGTATATATACACACATACGTATAGGTATACACACATACATATATACACACAAATACACACACACACATATATATATCCAGAATATACATACATACATATATATACATATATATATATACCCAGAACAAGAGGTGGGGCTTTTTGGTCTTGGCTGTTTATCACTCCACTTCAAGACACTCCTTGAGAGAACAGCTCCAGTGAATTCTTCAAGGCTCTGGGCTCCAGCTGCTATGGTTACAGTCACCTTCCCTGAATTTCTGGCTTACTGTTTAACTGGTCTATTGCAATCTTGGTGACTATGCCAGTGGAATCACTCGAAGGGACTGAGTATAAAAAAGATCTATTTCTTCTGTTCCTATCTAGGGTAGGTGGGTTAGAAGGGAGGTGTAAGCATTAAAGAACCCCAAATAAAGTAGGTTTGGAAAAGTTCAAACCTACATCAGCCTACATCCGGGAAAAATTCAAACTTTCTATACCCTTCCTCTCCAGGGTACACTAGTCATGTAGAGTGAGTGAGAAATGCACGCTTGCACTGACCTGGGGGACTAGCATTCTTGTTATTCTGACTGATACAGCCACAAAAATTGGCTTTGCCAGGGTGAGTACCCTTCAACACACCTGCCAAGTGATTTGATAGAATTACATTTTCAAATCTTCTGAGACATATACAGATATGTAGGAGAGAGTATTTTCCAACTTGTTCCTGGCCAACCTGAGAGCTTTTGCTTACAAAGAATAAATTTGCTTTCGGCTTTCTTCATTTTTTCTTTCTTATGTGGTCTTTTCTCAGGAAGCAGTGACTCTGGAGGCTCAGTGGGTGTGATCTCTGGATAGAGGACCAGATTTGGAGAAAGAGCACAGGAAAAAACTCCCACCCTTTCCTTCACACAGACGTGATTTCTGTTTCTCTCTCTCTATTCAACACCCTTTCAAATGAAAAGTCCCAGATCTCCTCTCTGTACTCATTCAGCCTTCTCTGAAGTTAGAAATATACTTGGAGGTACCGCACTTGAGTACTAGATGATAGATACTTTCCTCATAAAGAATGCACTTCTCCTTGCTGGAAGGGCTGCCTCGCCAGGCCACAGGGGAAGAGGACATGCTCAGTCCTAATATGAGTTGATGAACTGGGGTGGGTGGGTGGGTGGGGGCTCCCCTTTTCTGAGGAATAGGGGAGGGAGTATGGGGGATGAAAGAGGGAGGGTGGGACTGGGAAAAGAGGAGTTGAGGAGGCTGAGACTGGGATGTAAAGTAAAGAAATTAACAAACAAACAAACAAAAAGATGAAAAGCATGTCCTTCACCCGTGCTTTGGGTAGTTGCTTGTGTGGAGCTGCGTAGTTGAAGGCTCGTGATCTATGGCGGCCATTGAAGCTTCCGTCTGGAGAACAGCAGAGCCCACTTTGAAAATGATAGCAACAGCGAGTAGAAGATAAGCTCTGAAACCCTGTGTATTATCCCAGTGAGCAGAGGAAGTATAGCAGTTAATCTACGCGGTAATCTCGTTGTTAGTGTCTGGAAATAAAATAAGGCCAGGGTGGAAGTTAAAAATGACACTTTCTTCACTGCCCAGGTATAGGCAAATTATTAACAATCCATGTTGTTTGTTAGGTACGGTTTTTTTTTTCTCTCTTCTCTCTGCTACAGATGAAACCGTAGAGATGTTTGTCATGGAAGAGCAGAAACTATAAAGAATCACATACTTAGCCAGGCATGGTGGCTAACGCCTTTAATCCCAGCACTCAGGAGGCAGAGGCTGGTAGATTGCTGTGAGTTTGAGGCTAGCCTGGTCTACAAAGCGAGGTCAGGACTGCCAAGGCTACACAGAGAAACCCTGTCTTGAAAAACAAACAAACAAACAAACAAACAGAATCACATACTTGCAGACATCAGCAAGCAACTGTATCTTTTATTTCTTTAACTAAATATCCTGGAGAAATTAATCTTCCCAAAACATTGTTATTATTATTATTATTTTGGGATAGAATCTCATGGTGTAGCGCAGGCTGCTTTCCCAGCTGAGATCCTTCTGCTTCATCCTCCTCAGTGCCAGGATTATAGCTGTGCAGCAACACAGCTGGTTGGAAATGTCTTTGTAAAGTGGGTTTTAAGATGTTTTATAAACACTATTCGTTCATTTAAATGAGTATGTTAAATACCTGTTATGTAGTGAGTACTTTGAAAGAACTTGGAAAATAAGTTGATTCAGCTTCATTAAGATATTTACTTAATCTGGGGGACCGCAGACAAGCAAATCAGATGCCATGACAGACTGTGAGTTTGCTCAGAATGTTTGCACAACATTCTGCTAGAAAGAAATGTAAGCACTCAACCCAGACAGATGCATCAGGGGTGCTGGTTCCTCACCTGAATTTTAAAAGAGCAATTATGGCCTAGGTAAACAGGAAGGAGGGGGTGTGGAAAGGCCTAGAAGTAAGTGACAGTGGTAGACTGTAAAATCACGGGAATAGAGTGAACGTCCAAGATAAAGAGTTACTGGAGGCACAGTAGGAATGGACGGTGGAGGTTGGAGGACCCTTTTGGACATCCAGCTAAAAAAAACCTCTGCATACAGCTTAGATACATATATTGAGTTCCAAGGAGAGTTTATATACATGTATATCTATCTGTCTATAGATAGATACACACACACACATATATATATACATTTACATAATAATCATATAGAACCAGGATAAGATAATTTAAATGATGAGTACATAACTACAGTCAGAGGCTATACCCAGCAACTGATGAAAACACATGCAGAGATCTACAGCCAAACATTAGGTGGAGCTTGGGAAATTCTGTAGAAGAGAGGGAGGAAGGATTGAAGGAGACAGAGGAATCAAGGACATCATAAGAAAACTTACAGAATCAACTAACCTGGGCCCATAAGGGCTCATAGAGACTGACCTGCCAACCAGAGAATATGCATGGGATGTATGTATGTAGCAGTTATGCATCTTGGTCTTCATGTGGGATTCCTAATTGCTGGAGCAGGGGCTGCTTCTGACTCTGTTGCCTGCTTTTGGATCCATTTTCCCTAATTGGGTTGCATTATCTAGCCTCAATAGGAGAAGCTGTGCCTAGTCCTACTGCAACTTGATATGCCAAGGGGAGCCTCCCCTTTTCTGAGGAGAAGGAGAGGAGAAGTGGTTGAGGGGTGAGAGGGAGGGACAAGGAGGAGAGGATGAAGAACAAGCTGTGATCAGAATGTAAATATAATAATAATAATGATAATGATAATAATGATAATGATAATAATAATAATAATAATAATAATAATAATAATAATAATAATAATAATAAAGTGCCAATTGAAACAAATAAAAGGAACATTTGAATCTGTAGAGGAGCTGGGCTATTAAGTCAGGTTTTTAAATTCAGACCAAACATTTGTTACTATGTGAATATAATCCCTCAAAGTTCGTGTTTTGGAAACCTAGTTCTTGAATTCATGGTAAGGGTGTTTGGACATAGGGTATTTGGGAGGTAGTCTGGGTTAGGTAAGGTTGTGAGTGTAAGCCCTTCATGATGTGTGGGTGCTTTATGGGAAGAGAAGGGAGGTCCAAGCTAGTGCATTTGCTCTTCAGGCTCAGTTATGCCCACTGTAGTTCTTATTATAACTACAGCATGCAACATGAAGCCCTTATCTGGGGCTCAGCAGCTGCGGGCTCTTGGACTTCATAGTCTCCAGAATCATAAATGAAATAAACTTCTATTCTTTATAAATCATCAGGTGTATATATATATCATTCAAATATAGCAACAGAAAATAAACAAAGGATCATTCTACTGAAAACAGCGTGGAATACTAGATAAATTATATAGTAAGAAAGAACACTGTTCTTGTCCCAGGAGGCACTGTGGGTGTGGCCACTGTGTCACATGTATGTCAGTAGGTGGCAGAGAGGAGAGAGGCCATGTCTACACTCGGTGTTCTGACCTATGAACATCTGAATGATTAGTAGCCTAACATTCCCTGAAAAAAGCAAGCCTGAGATGACCACCTGGTGACAAGGCAGGCCAGGAGCAAGCTTTAGCCTAGAAGAAACTCACCTTGGACTGTTGGGCCCATTTAGGATCGAGGCTGAGACAGAGGACCCTTACAAGGGCAGGGGGAGGAGTGAGCCTGAGATGACCTCCAGACTGGCACCATGGGTCTGGACCGGGGGCTAGCCTGAGATGACCACCAGTCTGGCCCTGGAATGCACAAGCAGGGTATTACCCTCCTGAGACCACTCTTGAGATGGCCCTGGACACTCACAGACCCCAGATGCCACTAAGAGGAGCAAATAAATGGTAGAGAAATGGAAGAGAAAGACAAAGAGAAGGATGTGGGCACAATGAAAAAGGCAGAACTAGATACTCAAAAGTAGTGAGGAACTGCCGGATGTGAGTAGCCTGTGATGCTACCCGGGACCAGGGTGGCATCCTGGCCTGTGCTGCCAGGGGGACGTGTCTGGGTTTGTGGCCTTGTAATAGCAGGGGTCTGTTACCACCAAAAGTTAGGTGGATGTCCCTGGTCTGGGTTGCTGCCTGGGGACATATTGATGTCTCAGGTCTGTGCAGAACTGGCCCTACCCCTCACCTGGGGATCAAGGGGGAGCTAGCCCTGGGGTCAGGAGACCAGCAGAGTGGACCCCACCTCTAGCCAACTGCAGTACTCAGAAGAATAGGCCCTGCACATTGAAGGAGTTGTGGGTGGGCCGACCCTGAGGATATGTGTGTGGAAGTGTTGGCCCTACTGCTGTCTCCAGTGTGGCAGCATGGATGAGCGATAAATACCCTCCTTCCTCCTCGTTCCTCACTACATACAGGAGATAGGAGACCTGACCCTGGGTCATGAGAACAGGAACGCTGTCCTTGACCTTCACCTACTGCACCTTGAGTGGCCAGCACAGTAAAGCTGACCTTGTTGGTGCTGTCATAGGCAAGCAAAGAAGTGTGGTCAAAGAGTATACTGTGGGACACACTGTGACATACTACAGTTTCCACAACGAGAATTTTTTTCTTTTTTCTTTTCTTTCTTTCTTTCTTTCTTTTTTTTTTTTTTTTTGGTGGGTGAGATTGCAAGGGTGGAGGGTGAGTGGGAGGGGAAGTGGAGATGAGTGAGATTGGGACACATGATGTCAAACCCACAATGAACCTGTAATCATTGACAACTTGGTAGTATTGAAGTCTTAAAAAGATGGTTCGCCATGAGGAAGAAGGCTTGAAGTTAGAAAGATAAGTAGTTCATCATCATCTAGCCATGATGCTTTGGACATATTATGGTATTATGAGTGAGGGCATAGTGGAGGAAGCGTGCTCACCTCATAGTAGCCAGGAAGCAGAATGAAAGAACAGGAAATGGAAGCCAGAGTTTCATTGCTACCCTTAGGGAGCATGCCCACAATCATTTAACACGCTCCACTGTTCTCACTTCTTAAAGGTTCATCGCTTCCCAATAATTACATGGTTAGGGAGATATCTCAGATACAAACTACAGCCATAGGAATCTCTATTGGGGAAATCCCAGAAGGACATACAGGACTTAAAAATACATATTTTAAAAGTGGGATAATAAAAATATTTGTATGTTTTTTGATCTTTTATAAACTTTATTGTAAAAAACTTGCAAATAAATATGTATAACATACACCAAAATTAACTGGATGAGAAGGCTACACACCTCAGTCAACTTCTGTATAGTTAGAATAGGCCCTTGGGACAAAAACAGTGGAGCTTCGCATTACATTTTATGTTTTCAATGTTGACTTTATTCTATGCACATATCTACCTACCAAACTGAAAAGCCTATGCTAGAATTAGAACTAGAAAAACAATTACTTTTATGTTATCTTCTATAACTCATGTATATTGATAAACAATTATGAATAGAAAGGGGGAGATTAGCAATTCAGGATACAGAAGGAATAATTGCTTGTAGGATGTCCTTGAGTCAGCAAGAGTGTGAAAGATTAAGTAGAAATATGAGGTTGAAAGATGGGTGAGGACAATGTATCCATAGTAACAGATGAGATAGATTGGTAAATGCAAGGGTGGAATACTATGGAAACTCTCTGTGTATTTCTTTTTTTATGTTTTGTCAGAGAATAAAAATAAGCTGATAGGAGATGGAAGATGTGAGAGCTTGCCAAGGTAGGAGAGGGTGTAAAATGGTCCTGTGGGACAATGGGTAATGGGGTAGAGAAATGTGGTAGGTTCATGCTGCACAAGAATCTGAATTCAGGTGAGATTGATGGTGTGTTTTTCTCCAGCACTGGTTAGCTATGTGGGTTCAGGTACAGAGTATGTACAGAATCATACTTAATTTAGGATTGTTTTTGCCAGTAGAATGAGAGATGCAAAGATGGACTGTGCAAGGGAGGGAGGAAAGGAAGGAATATAAATTTAAGTTGAGTAAGTAAGTACTGGAAGACATATGGGGGTTAGGCACAGTGGGGTGGGTCGGGGGACTGAAATTCTTAGTGGTGGCTCTGAGACTTGAGGTTCTGTGACTGTGTTGGATAGATCACCTCTCTCTCTCTCTCTGTGTGTGTTTCTCTCTCTCTCTCTCTCTCTCTCTCTCTCTCTCTCTCTCTCTCTCTGTGTGTGTGTTTCTCTCTCTCTCTCTCTCTCTCTCTCTCTCTCTCTCTCTCTCTCTCTCTCATCATTTCTGATGCTGATGCTTCTGATAACAGGGATGGCACTTGCCACAACCTGCTATAGTTCTCTACAAGGTCTGCTTCTCCACATCTGCCCCAAATGCCCAGCTCTCATTTCCAGTGCTTGCCCACCAGTCCTCTCTGTCCTGCTGTTCTTACTGCTTCTGTTGAGCAGTTCAAATAAGCTCATACCCATGAGCCTTTGCATTTGTTGCTTGCTCTTTTGGGAACTTTTGCTTTTGTGATAGTAAGGTCTTTGTTCAGGTACCTTCTGTGCCTGGCCACCATTATTAAAAGCAGATGACTTGCCCAATTCTTCCCTTTCTGACTTTATTTTCCCCTAAAGAACTTACCATACATTTACTACATGAAGCATAAGTAGGCCATATACTCTAATTTACACACTAGGACTGTAAAAAACTTTTGTACACCACTTAAAAGAAATATATCTCAGATCCCAAGACATTAAAAAGGTAGGATAGTAAAATAACTGTATGCTATTAACTGTAAGTGGCATACAAATGAGTGCCGTTTATACTAAGTGCCACTTGTTAACGCTGACCTAGATAAACAGGAATATGAATAATTTTACTCTATTAACAAAATTCAGTATTTTGAAAATTACTTTGAGAATTCTGGTATGATTAGCAATACCTAGCATATAATGATCTGTTTAAAGAGTGAGGCTGTAGGTCATACGAACCTTTAAAGGTTGTATATCTGGCCCATGGAAAATCCCTTCCTTCCCCTCTGCCTCCTGTCTGCCATTAGGCAAGGCACCTTGCTCTGTCACAGGCTCCCTGGCCCCGAGACTCTGCCTCACCGACTCAAGCCCAGAAACAATGGCATCAAGTGACCAAGGGACCAAGATCTCTGCAACTGTGAGCAGGAAGACATCCTTCTTCCGCAAACTGTTCGTCTCAGGTAATTTGTTATAGCTACACAAATTCTGAATGTCAGAGTAGGTTGAGAGAGAGTGAAAGGCGTTTGCTTCACTTGACGCAGATGAACTCACTGGGTGTGCTGGTGGGTTGTCTGACGCAGTGGGTGTTCTGACTGCAGTTCTCGGGGAAGGGATAGTAAATTAGTTTAGGATCTGCTCAGGAGAGTGAGAGAAGGGCGTTATTTACCCCATTGCCAGACGTTTACCCATTGCCAGGCTCAGCGGTAGCAAGCAGGGCTGTGAGATCACCAGTCCTGGAGGGTCACAGAAGTATGTTTTCAAGGAGTGGAACTTTCAATAGAGCGTAAAACTAAAAGAAATTCTCATGAGAAGAAGATTATTAAAACAGAGATTTTTTTTCCCCCTGACAACACCTTGTGGTGTTGCTGGTGTTCTGAAGCTGGTGAAAAATTAAGTCTCAGAGGAGGTTTGAGAAGGAGGGAAACCTGGGTATGAAAAATGAGGGAACCTTGGGATTGTTAGAGGCACCTCCTCATTCTGGAAGAGACATATAGCCTCCCACAGGGACTATTTTGAGGTCACCATTGTTCTTAATTCCTGTAGAAGAGAAAAAAAAATGAGATGCAAGAGGTTTAGGAACTTTTACCACTCCAGGGAATGTTCTAGAACTCATGTTAAAGCATCAACCCACTCTGACAGAACAGACATCTAGAATACCATGGGTTCAAGAAAGTGCTCATGAGTGTTTGTGATTACATCTTTGTGTCACCAAAATGAAATCTTATAAGAAATAAAAAGAAGTTTTTTATTTACTAAGCAAAGAATAGGACTTCAATGTTTATTAGTTACATGTAACTGAAAATTTCTGAGTGTCTCTCTGTGCAGCAGTATTATTATTGTTGTTGTTGTTGTTGTTGTTGTTGTTATTATTATTATTATTATTATTATTATTATTATTATAGGCATTTCAGCTAGAATAGCAATGCTCTGGTACCCACATGTTTCCACTCATAGCACTGAGGTCACTGCTGCTAGTGTTGTTACTTCATATGCGTGATGGAAAATCTGAACTCAGGTCTTCATGCTTATAATAAGCATGTTGCCCCTGACTCATCTCTCCAGCCCCTTCATGGACTTAAAAACATGCTCTCTGAACAACTTTATGATGTGAGCATTCTTAGTCCTGTTCACATAGACGAGGATGCTGTTGTTCAGAGCAGCAGACCAGGTGACTTCAAATCTTTACTGTTTCTATCATACCACACGCTGACAGTGTGCATAGTTTACTCTGAGATAGCTGTATCCACTAGGTAGCATGGAAAGGCCATTTGGATGTTATGGGTATTCACTATAAGGGGATAATTTTGTTCCAAGTATAATCCTTGCACAGGCTTGAGAATATATTTGTTGCTTTAAAGATGGTGACATTGAAGGGAAGTCCTCTTTATTATGGTTTGCTTTTTATACACAAAAGAAAACTTTTTTGAGGTTTTCATATTACATGCTTCTATTTACATTACTGTTCACGTTGCCATGTTTGAAAAGGCCATTTCTATTTTTTTTGTCTTTAAAATATTTTAAATTTATTATAATTTATTCACATTGCATCCCGATTGTTATCACCTCACTCTTACCTTCCCATTCCCACCCTCCGTCCATCTTCTGCCCAATTCCCCTCCCTGGACCATTGACAGGGGTCCCCTCCTCCCCCACTGCCTGGTAGGCCATTTCTTAAGACTTCCCTTCCCACTGAGCAATTAGTTCAGTGTGTTATGTCTGCAACATAAATGGCATATGCTGGTTACTGTGAGTGAATCTTTTCATTTAAGTGTTTTCCCTAAAAATCTTCTTACACTTCACTTAATGAAACAGCACAGTTTCTGCACTTCCTTTTCACATGCAATTTCATTTCTTCAAAGTAGACATGCACGGCCAAGGTCCTTATCATATTGGTGAATTATATGAGGACATGCCTATTTGCTTAGGTTTTAAAAACCATCCAAGGAGACAGGAAAGCGAATGTCTGGTTCTTTATTATAGTCTGGCTGTGGTTTCTACTTCAGCGTTCTGTCTTTCCTGGCTGCACCTTCACCCACCTCTCAGCACAGCTCTATAGGGGGCAGTTTGGCTCCTTAAACTCTCTGCCCATCAAACCAGAAGCCAGGAGCCGGAGCCTGAGCCCAGAGCTGTCCAGAAGATGTCTTTATTTAGGAATTCTCTAGCAGATGATTCATTCTGCCTTGAGTGGCTGCTCCAATAGAGCATATACTTCAGATAGTGAAACAGCACCAGCCCTTAGCTCCATGGAACTGAAAGCTGAATCTGTGGGCTGCTTCACACTAGATAATATTATATTCACAAGACACTGGTTCCATTACTGATGTAGGAAGTGATACAGCTTAGCACAGGGACTCCAGATCCACACTCAGGCCAGCCCTGCCTACAACTGTCAGGCTCCCTAGAGTCTTCATTCCTACTGGAATACTATGCCTATTGCTTAAAAGAGTCCAGCTAAATGCGTCCTGGTATTCAGAGTGCATGGTGCAGGCTGAACAAGGAGGCTGGTGCCCGGAGCTAACTGATGACAAATCCTACTTTCTGCCTTAATTGGAGAAGCCTCTCTTTGCAGTGAATGACAGTGAAACTCATGGCTGCTCAAGATGCTAAGTGTGAATGGTGATTGAGTCCTAGCTCCAAACAAGGCATTTATCCTACCCTCTCTAAAGGTCATAAACCGTCTCCAAAGAAGAAGAGGGAAAAATATAAAAGCTTGAAAGTAAAGAGAAGGGCTAGGAAACGTCATCTTTTGGGCATGACAAGGATGTTGAAATCGTGAACTCCCAGCAGCTGTGGTTACCAGCACCGGCCTGCATGACTGGCCCTTTTTACAGTCACACAAAGATGGGAAAAGGCCTCATGGGGCCCTATTCCTCCTTGTTGAATTCCTGGATCCTGGGAGATTCAGGGAGAGCAAAAGTCATTGTCTTCATTTGTGTCCTCATAGGTGAGGCCAGTAGACTCTAATGCACAGTAAAACGACAACAACAAAAACAAAAAACAAACAAAAAACAAAACAAACAAACAAACAAAAAACCCATAGTCATGCACACATCCCTGGTTAAATGAATGAAATCATAATCTAACACAGTAAGACATGACTGTGGGAAAGGGGTTAGTAGGGAGGTCCTGAAGTTGATAGGGATGCAAGGGAGGTGAGCGACAGTGGTGGTGGAAGTAACTAGAAGACACTATATGTGTGTAATGTAAAAACAAACAAACAAACAAACAAACAAACCACAAACCTTAATTAGTAGATGATCAATTGAGGTAAAATTCACCTGTAATCACTTAGGATGTATTTTGCAATGATGCTTTCCTTTTTGACAAACACATATACCCATGAGACATTGCTTCAGTCAGCACACAGAATACTGTTCTTAATCCTAAAGATTTCTGCATGCCACATTGCAGTCCAGCAGCTGACTTCTAGTCCCAGGCAAACTGGTCTGCTTTCTGTCTTTACAGGCTAATTAACATTTTCTACAAATGTTTATAAATAAGACAATGTAGTCAGTGTGCACTCTTGTGTATTTTGTTGTTGTTGTTTTTTTTTTAATGTAGGGAAATGATGTGAGATATATATATATCCTTCTTTTGTTGTTTCTTATTCCTTTGCTCCTCCTTTCCTTCTGTTTTGGGGTCATTTGAATGTGTTATTTAGAATTCTGTTTGTATCTATCTCCTAGTTTTACACACTATATTGGTGTCACTTTTTGTTTATATCCCTAAGTATTAGACTCTACCTCTGGGCACACACATTATTATTGGTTGCCTCTCACTTCCAAAGCTGCCGATCCCTCCTCCCCCCTCCTTGATTTCTGTTACCTTATGGAGTTGGAAGCAGTAGTCAGTCCTTTGGCAGGCTCGGGTAGGCTTGGCCAATAGAGGGCACTAGAGGGTTGCAGTCTGGGGTAAAGGCAAGGACCTCTTTTTCCAGCTCTCGGGATCTTCCTGTTGTGGGGCTGCCAGCATAACAGCATGCAGCCGGTGCAGAGGCCCTCAGCCCTGGAGAATGTTTCTGCCAAGGGCATTTCCCTGCTGCCTAGCTCAGGCCCTCTAGTGCCCTAGTAGGCCACATCCTGGGCAGCAGCTGTAGCTAGCTTGCATACTTTGGTGAATTTCTTAGCCTTCTAGCAGTTTTCTCCACAGACCACTGTACTGCACGTATGCCAGCAAATTTCTTTGCTCCTGGGAGGATGTGTGTTCCTGTGGTGGCCACAGACCAACTAATGAGGTCTTAATCTCAGCCTCAGAGGTAGAAGGCTATTTTAAGTTCTTACCAGTTTCTCGCAAGATCTCTCTCAGCCTTAGAGATAATCATTACTGAGTTCCCTAGACTTTAAAGTCCACCTTTAGACATTTATAAAACTAAAACACGTTTTGCTAATTACTAACATTTTTCTATTACATTTCTCTGTTTAGATAACTAGTATCTCCTATTTGTCTAGATGTCGATTGCCACAGTATCCTTAGCTGTTTCCAGGAAATGTTGTATTTACAGCGTGTATAACCCACTCGTCTTTATATTATGCTTGTTACGTGTGCATTGCCTTCTTCCCAAGAAGGCAACATTGTATCTATTTAATTAAAGGAGCATTTTCCATTTACTTATATATTTACTGAGCCTCTTCATTCCCCAGTTTTCCCCCAACCACACTTCTTTTAAGCTTAGAGATGGTTGCTTAGCATATCTCATCATGCAGATGTGCTTTTGTCCCATGCCCCTTTATCTTTATTTGGTGTCTTGTATTTGTCTCAGTGTTGCCTTCATCCTTGGGGGATATTTTTAAGTATAGAACTCTGGGTTGCTCAGGCCTATGGTTCTGGACAAGAGGTTTAAAGCCATTGGAGGGTTGAGAGATTGTTTAGCTGGTGAAGGAGTGTTCCCACCAAGCATGATGTCATGAATTAAATCCATGGGAGCCAAAGGGTGAAAGGAGAAAACTGACTCCCACAAGTTGTCCCCTGACTTCCGTAATGTGCATACACTTTCATACACTTGCACACAAAATCAGTAAATAACTAGATGAATAAGTGTTTTTCAGCAGTTTTATTACGTGCCACCCATGTACATTTTTCTTAGCAGTTTAAAAAATAGGATTTTTCTCCCAAGAAGTGTGTGAATTCATTAATGGAACTGTATTTGAGTAAGACTTTTATACAAATACAATATATACCTTAACTCAGCAAAGCAAAGAAGAAATATTTTATGGCCAGGTTACTTCTCTGGCTAAATACTTAGTTTTATGACTAGTAAAATGTTAAAGTCAGTTCTGCATATGCCAGCAACCATACTGTTCTAACATTCAGTCACATGACACACATCTGACTATGTCCAAAGAAAAACTGTGTCATAGTATTTGGTTCACAAGAGCTGAAATGGGCTTGCTGGCTATTTATTTATTTTTGATGTTTCAGCTCACCATTCTACTGTCTCATCAAGGTGGTTGCTGATGATTTGAATATTTGTTATTTTGGGTTCTTTATGTCTGATAATTGAATGCACTTGACATTTCTGAGGGTTCCACAGCCAGCTCCATATCTTGATTATTCGTAAACACTAACATGGCATTTTTCAGCCCTCTCGCTCCATGGTATCTAGCTTTGATTGGATGTGCTGATTATGCCTCGGTTATGGCTATTAGCTACATAGACAACTACACCTATGTCTGAGTCGAAACATGTCAAGTACAGCCTGAGGCTTGTCTGTCCTCCTAAGTCCCAACCTTGGAGTTAAAATTTTTTTTTATATATCACTATCTCTACATTAAACCCAACAGTAGCAATAGTAGTAACGATTTCTGCAGTGTGTAATTCACCAACACCTAATCCCCATATTAAATCCTCATTCCTCTGTTTCTACAGTGACTGGAAAAACACTGTACAAAAAGCTGCATACATGAGAAACCATCAGTCCTCCCAGACGCACCTCATAGGCAGGCCAGGAGTTGCCACCTTCTATCACCTCAGCCCCCAGTCCCTTCTAGAAGTGGGACAGAAAAGGGAAGAATGCTCATTGGTGGTGAAGCCATCACCATGACTTACACATGTTCCTGCTGGCTCCCTTCTATCCCATCCCTGAAGGTAAATCACACCAAGATTGTCTCACAAGCCCATTGCTCTGTTAATCTCCTTACTTAATCTTTTATGTCATTTCTTTTTCAAATTGGACACTCTCCTTCTTTTCCTTTATTGTCATTGACTTTTTTGTTCGATTTATTTTGATATTAAGGTAATCCAAAAGATTAGTCATTTCCAGATACATATTAGTTTTTATTTCTAACATTTCTATTTGGTTCTTTGTGTGCCTTGTAGTCTATGGTGCTACATTATTTTATCGGGAGACCTTTCCCTTCCCTTCAATGGGTGTAGTTGTAATAGCTGGGCTCCAGTCCCAATCTCAGTACAATTTCCAGCCCTTCCCTTCAAAGTAAAATATTTGTAGTTGGTCCTGTTATTTGTGGCCCCAGTGCACCAGTGACTTCGTAGAGCTCCACAGACAGGCGGCCCTTGTCTTTTGGTTCTTATGGTTTTTGTTTGTTTGTTTGTTTGTTTTTGAGCGCACTTTCAACTTGCAGTGGATTTGGAGGCATTAGCTCTTCTTCACCTTTGAGCTGAGAAATGACAGATTATTCTCTCACTAGTCATCAGATACCATGGGCAGTTATCACAGCTCACCCCTGGACCAGAGCCACAAAGGAAGAGAACTCACCTGGTTACCAATCCTGTCTTACAAATTTCAGCTGTTTTTTTTGTAAGTTCTTCCACTTTCTGTTTTCTCTGCAGAGATTTCAGTTACTATGCTAATATTATAAGCAAGGTTTATATTAGTCAATTTTTCCCCCCAGAGGTTCAGTCTGGAAGGAAAATATGCTCCTTTTTCCAGAGGCAGACTCTCTAGTCACAACTTTTCATTATCTGGGTAGAGGGTATGACTCCCAGTCTATAAAAACAGTTGGATGGGAACCCGAACATCTATCTTCTACTATTCAATTTTATTTCTACATGATGCTTCCAAATTCAGGCTTGTTTTGCAGTCTAGGGTCATGTGATACACTATAAACATTGATCCAAATGAACCACTGTGGAGTCATCTGTGTCCTTGTGTATGTGGCCCTATAAAATCATTTGGCTTTCTGCTAGTTCTAACTGCACTAATATGGCCACCTAGCTTTCAGATGCTGAGGCAGACAAGCTGCCATTCCCTCTCCGGGATCTCAAGCTCCCAGTCGGTACCATGGAGAGGAAGACCTGGGCTCCTCCTCTCTTTGGACCTCCGGATCTCTTTCTTCTCATGTCTTTCTCTCAGGGGAACGTTCTTGCCTTAGGTTTGGATAAATTCTTCCTTCAAGTTTTTAGTGACACACCATTGTTTTCCTGAAATGTCTGAGCTTTTCTTAAGAAGTTGGGCTTCTGGAACATCATACCAGGAAAGATATATGAGCTACTTTTTTTCCTACCAGGTCAAACATTTGCCCTGAAGTTATGAGTTCAGAGCTGGCCAATAGCTTGCATAAAGCAGAATAAAAGAGGCCAGGCAAACAGAAAACATGAGAGGGGGGGAAATCCCATAGCTTGATATTGTATATTATGATTCAGAGAAGAAAATATTTTGTTGATCTCCAGGTCCCTAGTATGTATCCTGGTGTCTGGCACATGGATATTTTCTAGTAAATGGCTAGTAAATGAATGAGCAAATTTCCCATACAACACAAGGGAAACCCCATGACTTAATAACCTCTGTTATCTGAGCTAGGAAATAAAGATAGCGAGGCTGATGTCATGGTGTTATCCAAGGACTAAATGACAGTATGTTCAGCTCGTGAAGACATTTCTAATTGGGGTGTTTTATTGCTGTTGTTATGAGTGTTTGTTGAGCTGAGCGAGGGACTGGCATCTTTTCCTAAGCCTCCGTGGTTCCCACAGATCCAGTCAACTGGAGACATGTATGCATCTCCTTCCTTCCCCAGAGGAAGTGTGCAATTTCAAAATATTTTTGGTGCTCTCCAAATTATTTATCCTCTTGATGACAGCCTTCATGTTAGTTTGCTTGATGGTCACTGAATGCCGAGAATCAATTTTGGATTAGATTCTACTCAGTATGGATTGACTAGTGAGCCCTGGGGAAATGATTTTAATATTGTATCGTGTCTTTAAGGCATGCGTCGGCTATTTGCATACTTTACTTAGAATTGAAACTGACTTCTAGGCACAGGATGGATTAATGTACACATGGTAAGCCCTTTTTGAGTATTTATAGCATGATTAAAAAAAATAATGTTTGATGTAAAGTGAATGAACTTCTATTTCTATTGAACCTTTTATAAACAAATGTCTTAGCAAAGTTCTATTGCTGTGAAGAGACACCAGGACCATGACAACTCCTATAAAGGAAAACATTCAGTTTGGGCTGATTTACAGTTTCAGAGGCTTAGTTCATTATGATCATGGTGGGGAGCATGGCAGCACACAGGCAGACGTGGTGCCGGAGAGGTAGCTGAGAGTTTTACCTCTGGATTGGCAGGCAGCAGGAAGACCCGGCTTGAGCATTTGAAAGCCTCCAGCCCACACTAGTGACACACTTCCTCCAACAAGGGCACACCTATTCCAACAAGGCCGCAACTCCCAATAATGTAACTTTCTAAGAGCCTATGAGAGCCATTTTCATTCAAGCTACCATATTCCACTCCCTGCCCATCCCCCACCCTAGGTGTCTATCTGTATTGTAATGCAAAAAGCATTCAGTTAAACTTGCAAAGTACCCATGCATAGTCCATCACAGTCTCAACTCTGTTTAAAAGTCCAAATTTAAAGTCTCTTTTGAGACTCATGAAGTCTCTTAACTGTAACCCCATGTCAAATCAAAATGAAAAAGCAGATAACATGCTTCCAACATACAGTGCCACAAGATATCCATTACCATTCCAAAAGGGAGGAAAAGGGCTACAGTGAGGAAATACTGGACCAAAACAACGCCCAAGCCAGCCGGGCAAATTCCAAACTCTGCATCTCCATGTCTGATGTCCACGAGATCTTCAGATCTCCAACTCCTTCCAGCTTTGTTGACTGCAACTCACTTCTCACTCTCGGGCTGGTTTCACTTCCTGTTGGCAGCTTTCCTAGACAGGTATCACAGCATTCTGGCATCTTGAACATGCTACGGTCTATGAGGCAATCAAGGCTTCACCTTCAGAGCATCACACAACAGCCTCTAGGCAGGGACACCCCTGCCACATGCCTGGCCTCAGTGGCTTTCCTTAGTGTGCTGACTTACTCAGGCACTCTCTTTCAATTATATATTCACCAGCTTTCTGTTTTCAATGTTTTCCTTCACTGTCTAAGTTTGACTGACCTGGAACTTTGTCTGAAGATGGAGCTGTCCTTCAACTCAGCGATCCACCTCCCTCTGCCTCCCTAGTGCTGAGATTAAAGGTGTGTGCCACCACACCCAGCCTTAAGCTTTTCTTTAATTGCTTTTCCAAGGTAGAAGTTTAACTGGGTGGGGTCCTGCTTTGATATCACCACTCCCTTTATTCCATTTAGTGTCAGGCTTTTAAAACCTTTTATTTCTTGGGGCACTGGGCTTGGCTCTATTACACTTCCTGCTGCTCCTTTTCTCCTCAAATTGTACATTTTGAAATTTTCTTCACTCAGCTTGTTCCTTTTCATTATAGATCTACATAAGACTAGCCCAAGCAATACAGTCAATACTAGGCTGTTTTGAAATCTCCTCTGCCAGGACCACAAATCAAAAATTCTTCACTCTAGCCTCAGGTAGACATTTCAGACAAGGGTAAAAGGCAGCCACATTCTTCACCAAAATTTCATAGGAACAGTGTCTAGGCCACTTACTAATATTCCTATCATCTGAAAACTCTTGAGCTAGACGCCCCCCCTCCAGTTGGAATTGCACTCAGCACTACTGTCTTCGATGATTCCACTAGCATGGACCATTAATTTATACTTAAAGTGTCCAATCACTTTTCTAGTTCAAAATCCCAACATGTTCTATATCCCTCCAAACAAAAAGTATTGTCAGACCTATGGCAATGACACCTCAGGCCCTGGTAACAACTTTTGTCTTAGTCAATGTTGTATTGCTGTGAAAAGACACCATGACCATGGCAACTCTTATAAAGGAAAGCATGTAATTGCAGCTGGCTTACAGTTTCAGAGGTTTAGTCCATTATCATCATGGCGGGAAGCATGGCAGCATGCAGGCAGACATGGTGCTGGAGAAGGAGCTGAGAGTTCTACATCTGGGTCAGCAGGCAGCAGGAAGAGAGAGCCACTGGGCCTGGCTAGAACAATCGAAATCTCAAAGCCCATTCCCAGTGACTCACTTTCTCTGACAAGGCCACACCTCCTAATCCCTGTCAAGTAGTGCCGCTCCCTAATGTCTAAGCATGCAAATATAGAAACCTATGGGTAGGGCACTCCTACTCACACCATCACAGTGGAGCCAGTATTATTAAGAATTTATAATTTTTGAATGTTCTTTGCATATGGAAAGAACAGCACTCATTTCTAGCAAACTCAGCCATAGGAAGGACTATCTGGTACCTAAGACTTGGCATCTTTCAGTAAGCTCCGCAAATGTTTTCATTTGAGGTAAATGGATGGATCTAGAAAAACTATATTGAGTGAGGTAACTCAGACCCTGAAAGACAAACATGGCATGTTCGTGCAGTCTTATTTGAGGTTCATAGGTCCAAGTCTTCAGATATAAATGTAGCTCCAACTTCTCATCAAATAAAGACCATCACAGAAAATCACAGCTGAGCACAGTGGAGAGACCCATGGATCATGAGAAGAAGCTCAGCCTGAATGGATACATCTACATCACAGGTCCTGTATCTGTGTCTCAGGGATCATCTAAGAGAGGCTGTGGAAGGAAAGACGTAAGAGCCAGAACACCAGGAAGTCTGCCGTGAAGCAGTCTCTTCTAGTAATGGTTACATAAACAAGACTGGAACAAGGGCAATATCAATAGGTCTGTTAACACAAAGATGGAAAACATCATAGGGTCTCGCCCTTAGACAAAGAACTGTGGGTAACTAATGACTGCTGAGAGAGGGAGGATTAGCCTCTTCCAGGAACGAGGCTAAATTGGTTTTCCATTACAAGGTGGTCATCCTGAAACCAGATACACAAAACAGCAAAAAAAAAAAAAAAAAAAAAAAAAAAAAAAAAAAAAAAAAAAAAAATAGGCCCAGGAGAGTGTATTTATATATTTGTGCATACCAATACACACATAACAATAATAATCAAAGAAAAAGAGGCTATCAGTTTGAAAGTGGGGCGGGGGCATGGAAGGAGTTGGAGGGAAAGGACTTGAGAGGAGAGGGAAGGAGGGAAGGGAAGGGGGAAAGTGATGTATTATGGCACACACTCTCTATCTCAGATTAAAGATTCAGGTTCAGCCAGGGACCAAGGCTAAGAGAGAGGACTTCAGAGAAGGGCAGATGGCTTGTGAATTCCATATGAGGTCTACAATGGGCTTGACAGAGGCTATGAAGGTTATCAGCCAAGTTGCAAAGCAAGCCCCACATCTCAATGGTCTCTCCCTGCGGAGATGAGGGGAAAGGATGGTGGAAATGAGAGTAGGAGGGCAGGTTACATTGGGAGGTTCCATCTGCAGATCATGGAGATCCAGATAGACAGGACAAAGATGCTGAAGACTAGAAACTTGACTTCCTGAAGATGTCTAGCTTTGGGGCAAGAGTTTTTGGTCAACAAATAACTTTTAATTTGCTTCCTTTATGTAAGACCTTGTATAAAATGCTAAGATAAAAGAGGAAGTCTGTATTTCACATGCACCTTCCAAAGTTTTTTTTTAATGTTCTCACTCCATCCTTCCCTCTGCCTCCCCTCCACACACACACACAACAGCCCAACACATGCTTTTTTAAAAGACACATTTCCAGTAGATTATATAAAATGAATTTTAAAGGTACAGTTTAATGTTGAAAGCTGTGCTTTTTTTTTTTTTTGAAAATTATCCAACAGTTCTGTGCTTTAGTCATATTGTCAGTAAAAGTAAAATGATATTACTGTGAGTGTGAGGGTGAAAAATGAGAGCTTTTGTGTTCCGTTTAGAACAGCAGTTATGTCCTCAGTAGCTGTTATCTATTTATTGTTATTTTGTGGAGTTGGGAATATTTGGAGCCATCTGTTTGCAAGGCCAGTAATGGGTACTCATGAGTAATTTTGCTGAGATAAGTACACTTGAATTCAGTGACGAGAGAAGCAGAGCAGAGGGAGTCAGTGGGAGAGCTGGGTTTGGCTTTCAAAGGAGGACCTGAGAACCTAATTAGAGTACAGGGTCTCAACCCGAAAGGAAGCACAACTGGGCTTTCCTATGCAGAAACCCTGATAGCAGGGCTCGTGTACGGGCTCCGAGTGCACCATGGAGCCTAGCACCTGAAGACAGGCGTCTGAGGCCAGGAGTAGCAGGAAGATGTGCCACCACACAACTTGGTACTGAGTCCTTTGGACAGCAGCTACGTTTCTCTCTCCTACCATCAAACCTAGGTATGGCCTGTCGTTTGCCTGTGCTAAAACTGGCCATCCAAACCTGAGTTTGACTAGTAACAGCAATTCTGAAGCTGCTTCTATTACTATTAGGTATAGCGCCTGCTGAGTGTGTGAGTTAAGTTGATTATATGCTTTATTCACAAATATCCCACGAGGGGTTTCCATTTTCCAGATTAGAACATTAAACACATTCAAAACAAAAAGAAGTGTTTTGAAAGATGATAGGGTAATAAGAGAAATGGTTAAATCATTGCTCTTCATGGGCTTCTAAAAGTTGGAAGAGCACACAAGAGATAGATAGATAGATAGATAGATAGATAGATAGATAGATAGATAGATAATAGTGGAATTCTAAGAAACAAATTCTATCTGGCAGACAGAGGGGAGGAGGAAAGGGTTGGAGAGAAATTATGAAGAGAACTGTGTATCCAGTCCAGTGTTCCACTCAATAGACGTTGAAAATAAGTGGCCATTATATGGAGAGCAGGAGCCAGGGACAACCCTGCAGACTCGGCTGCTGACACTCATGCAACAAGAAGCATCCTGACCTCTAAACCGCAGTCTTCTCACTGTGCAGCCACTGTGTGGCCCTTCTGTGCAGCTGCATCAGCTCCCCTTCACATTCAAGGGGTGAAACCCACCCCCCTTCCTCCCCCAGGGCTGAAGAAGTTAGCTTGGTTGGAAGCAATATGAAGAGGTCTTTAGTAAACTGACAAGAATCATACTGATCATCAATAACCCTTCCTTGATGCTGACAAGTGTCTGGTTAGGGGGAGCTCCTTGTTTCATATTCCACTGAGGAGCAGGGAAGAGAGCCTGAGTAAGTTAGCACATTCAAAGTTCCGAAGACGTAGTATAAACCATCGTGGTTTCTCCTTTCAGTATAGGTTACCCCTTGATATCTGAGGGTCCTACTCTTTCAGATTCAACCAAACCTACACCATAGCTATTTAAATGGACTAAAGATGTACACATATGTTTTCATCATTATTCCCCAAACAATATAGCTTAAAACTAGTGATGTCCTCATCAAGATAGGAAAGATGTTTTCTTCACGGCTGCCAGATACAAATAGTCAAAACACTATGAATGTAGCATTTATGTAATTCCTGATTGTTCTGGCTGTGGGTAGTTTATTGTATATATGTGGAATAATATAAAGGTATATGTAAAAAATTAATAAAAATTGTATAAAAAACCCCAGTCACATCATTTACATTGTACAAGGCATTATAAGTCATCTAGAAGTGGTTAAAAATCTACCAAAGGCTGTGCACAGATGATTTGCAAATGATCTGCATGTTATGTTACAAGAGCAACTTGTACATCCCTAGGTTTTGGTGTCTCAGAGGGTCCTGGAACCAGCACACCATGGATTTTGAAGGACGTTCTATTTGAGAATGAAGCTGATCATATTTTTCAATTTGGATTTTAGATTTTCTGCTTGTATTTTGCTATGCCTGTCACAAGCCTTATTTAGTTTCAATGTGGTTTTTTTTTTTTTTTTTTTTTTTTAAATATGAGTTTTCCTTGCACATAAAACAGACAAAAGGTGGAAGGCAGTTGAAATGGCCTCAGTACTCTCCCAGCATTGTCCAATGATTAGATAAGAGGCAAGGTCCCTGAGATTTCCATTTCAATCAAGTTTCCTATTAACTAAGAGATTAACTTATTCCCTAGTTTAAGCTCTTGGAGACAGCAACAGGTTGCTGTGTTATGGTAGCAGTAAGCAATTAGTCATATGACAGTAGAGAATCTTTGCCAATTTTTGAAGTCAATATCTTTTTAGAGGTTTAGTGACAAAAAAGTGAGAATGGCCTCAGACCATACCTGCGCTCCAGAGGTAAGAGTCTAGAGTTATGAAAGTTTTGTTGTGACAAGCTAAGACAATGTTCACAGGGAGTGGGACAGTTTTCTCTGTGGGCACTGAAATGTTTCTGCTGAAGCTGCTTTGGGGAAGTCTTTCAGAGGATGCTAGTTGAACCCAAACCCATGGGACTACTTTCAGTGGCATAGGGGCTCAAACTCTCCCAAGTTCTGTCAAACTGATTCTTGATGTTTTTGGCCTGAATTAAGCTTAAGATGGCCAGTCTGAACTTTAAGGGCTTGTTCTAAATGTCAGTAGATTTGAGAGAAGGAAATCTGGATTGCTTTGTACTTTAAGCCAGTGGGATCAAGTGGGGAGATTAGACACAGGGAGACAGGTTGTGAATGCTCAGCAAGGTCATGTGGCTCTAGAGAACGTCAACTCTTGTCAGTTGTGTTCATTTGAAAGACTCAAGGGACCTGGTGGCCTTTTCTGATGCTTGGCATAGAAATATCCAGAGATATGAGGGAAAACATTGCATCTTCTATTCTAAAGATGGAGAGTGATGTGTCTTTCTGCATTTGTTTTGGGTAATCATAATCGAGAAATAAAACTGTCCAAAGATGATTTGGACAGATGTCTCAGGGGTCCGAAAAATTCACCTTTGTGGCATTAGAAACTCCTCGTTCTTCTGCTGTGGTTTCAGTATGAACTTCCTAGAATCTACACGCTCAAATTTGCATCCCCAGATTAACATGGTTATGGTGTTTGAAGGTGGGGATTCTTTTGCGAGGTAACTAAGGTTCAATAGGGTCATGAAAATGAGGCTACTATGGTGGCATTTTATAAGAAGAGGTAGAGATTTGAGCTTTTCTTACTTTGTGATGCCGTCTGCCATGTTATAATACAGCAAGAAAGCCCTTACTAGGTGCCTACACCATAGCATCTAGACTTATACATGAAATAAACTTTTGTTCTTTATAATTTATTTGGTCTCAGGCTACAGGAACTGAAAATGGGCCAAGATGGTATTACCATCTCCTGTGTTGATTTTCTATGGCTGCTGACCCATGCTATTCCTGCTGCCTTAAGTCTAGGCGTTGGTGAACTTCCAACCCAAATTCTTGATTAGGCCTGATTAGAAGATTATAGGACCTCTGAAAACAGAAGAGGCTGTTAGCTGTACTGCTTCCTCTGCTGCCCACTGGAGCCTCAAGCAAGATAAGAAGGTGTCTGATGTTCTTATCACCCACCTCCATGCCCAGTCCCCCAGTCTTGCCCCACTGAACTTCTGCCTCTTAGATGAACTTTGTACGCCAAAATAGACATTTTTTCAAAAATAGTCCAGGTATTCAGAAAGGAAGTGACTTGATAATCTTGTCAGAGTTTTCTGGGTTCCGTCCATGGGAAATACTGGTAATATGCTCTGGGGTTGGGTTTCTTTTTGGACTGAAAAAAAAAAAAGCCCCAAATATCCAGGGTTGCACAAAAGATAGGGAGGCTTCTTCTCTGACTTTATACAGACTCAAATAAAATTCTTTCATGTTAGAGACACTTTTTTTTTTTTTTTTGGTTTTTTGAGAAAGGCTCTCTCTGTGTAACAGCCCTGGCTGTCCTAGACTTGCTTTGTAGACCAGGATGGCCTTGAACTCAGAGAGATCCACCTGCCTGTGCCTCCCCAGTGCTGGGATTAATGACGTACACCACCACACCCAGCTAGACATTTAAAAACAAAACAAAACACAAAACCCTTAGTGAAATGTAACGAGCACAAAAATTGGTGGCTCCATTCCAGTGACGTTAAAGATCAGAAACCTCAAACTATTAATGAAGGGAGAAGTAGAAACAAAGGGAACTTTAGGGAGAGGGGTGTGGGTGACATGAAAAGGCGTGAGGGGAGAACAGAGAGAGCAGGAGGAGCCTCAGCGGGAGGAGAGAAGTCAAGAGGCTAGACCACGTTGATGGGCGCTCTACAGGCACTGAGCAGGGCCCCTCTGAGCGGCTTCCACTGCACAAGACTCTGTTCACTTCAGTGGTGGGACTTGAGCTCCAGAATGCTAATTAACTCATTAACCAGAATCACAACTATAACTGCTATTTATTCTTAATCCATTGAATGGAAAAATGCTGGTAGCTGGAGTGGCCACTATGTGGCAACCTGCTCACCTCATTATGAGGGTGGGGGTGTTACATTCCTTGAGGGCCTACTTACTAGCAACAGTTCTATTTGTTTTAATAAATTTTAATAAGACACCACACGAGTTTGCAAGAAAGATTCAAGGGGACATGAAGTCAATAAGTGGCTGGGGGCGGGCAGGGTCTTATATCCATAGCTAGTTGACAAATACCCAGATATTTCCTGATCCCATGGATTCTCTCTAAGGTGACTATGGGTATGATCTCAAAGAATCCTTATTGTGAGAGATGTGTTAAATACTGAAAACATGAGAGAGGAGATGAAACCTCTACTCCCCACCCATCCTAATTGATCTTCCCTAGTAGAATAACTTTGATTTTGTTAGATTTCTGTTGATGTTAATGTGTTTAAAACAACTTCCTTCTCTGTGTAATATTATTAAAGTTTGTGTATATCTTAAAACATGGCAATGAGAACCATAAGTTATTTTACTACATAATGAAAACTATAAAATAAACTCACACTGGAGCCCAAAAGGCTCAACTGCCTGAATTCCACCCCAGAAACTATATGCGTAGCCCAGTTGACTGCAAACAAAGCACAGCCTCATCTTGCTTGATGTTGCATATGTTTACATTTTGAGTAAGAAATTTTGCCGTCATGGCACCTAGGAAATGTGGATGAATATGCATCAGAAATTATGGTCCATAGGAGTCCTCACTGAGAGGGGAGAATCAGGATGCTTTTGCGGAGAGTGACCAGAAACTCGGCATCTCATAGGAGCTATGAAAATGGCCTAATCACTTGATATAGAAATGTGATTTTTGTGGACTTTACCTAAAAATTAAGGAAACAATTCAGAGAAAAGTCATGTTATGTGCCAAGCGTACTCATTTGCTATGTTATCTTCATTGATGAATACTTGGCAACACATTTTAATTAAGTTAAGCAGACTATTTTTAAATAAAATAATGCTACTGTGCACTGTGATGTAATACAGATTGAACATTCTTGCTCTGAAAGTCTGCAATCCAGGTGCCCAGAATGTGAGACTTTCCGGGCACTGACAAGGTGCTACAGTGGCACTTTCTGACAGCTCACCATGCACAGCTCATCATGCACAGCGCAATCCTACTTTCATGCATAACCAGGCATGGTGGTGCATGCCTATAATCCTGAACTTGGGACCAGTGGCAGAAGGACCTACAGTTTTAGGTGAGTCTGTATTTTACCACAAGACCCTGTTTAAAAAAAAAATAGAACAAAACAAAACTATGTTGCATATGAATGCTCTTCAGATGTGTGTATATAAAATAAATCATATTTTTTTTTGTTTAGAGTTGTGTATCATCTCCCAAAAGTCTCATTTTATGTATGCCAATATTATAAAATTCCCCAAGTGTCTCAGATTGGAAATTACTCTTGTTCTAAGTATTTCAAATAAGAAAACACCCATCCACAAAACCCCAAAACAACAACAAAATCCAAAAAAAAAATCTCCATCCATCCATTGGAGACTGGTGGGTCTACATAAATGAAGGAAAGGGATTTGTAGGGAGGTGGATGTTGACAAGGGTGGGAGGGCTAGAAGCAACTCCCTTGCAATGTGGGAGGAGTGAGAACAATCAGAAGACATTGTATACCTGTGTGAATTTGTTGAAGAACAAATTTAACAAATGAAAATGACATACTGCTTCTCAGCTTACTGGATAGATCAAGGACAGACTCAAAAGACACCTGATCTATGTTGTGCAGCCATGAGCCATCCTGGCCGGAGGCAGTGTGTTAACAGACCGAAAATGAATGGACTGCTAACAATCATGTTGACTTTGATTTGCTTAGTACTCACCGTCTGCTGTGCTCTGGACACACACTATGCTCTCTCATCTCCCCTAAACCTTTGTGTTATGATTATGAATGTTCTTTGCCAAGGTTAAAAAGCTGGGAAATGGAAGGTGGCCTTGTGCTGAGCCCTGTGACAGCAAAGATTGACTGCACAGCTGTGGTGCCACTGAAGATTGCTTAGGGATGGCAATCTTGTGAATCCATAAACTACAGATTCTGGAGTGCATGGCTTGAAATGAACTTTGAGACCAAGGAAATTATTGCCCTCATTGGCTTCCAAAATTCTGGCTGCTTAAAGCTGGCACCTGTGTTCTTGGGTCATTGCCCTGGACAGAAAGGTACCACCTCCTTATCTGAGGTGGTGTACTTTTCCAGAGGCAGCTTGAATAACAGGTTGGCTGAAAACGTAGGCCCCCATCTTGATCTGGGTCAACCAAAGAGCTTCCCTGGTTTAGGGTGGAGGTCTCCATGACTACTCATTGCAATCTAGCTTTTCCTCTGGTCAGCTCAGCTTCTCCCTTCTCTTCACAAAGGGTGCTATCTAGACCCACAAAGTCTCTCCTAGACCTCCAGAATGAGAATGTGCACAGACTTTGTTTTCCCAGGGAGCTAGAACTAATAAATATGTTCCAATAGGCGGTGTAGCATTAGTAGCCCAAGAGGAGGCAAGGCCTGGAAGGAAGGATAGAAGTAATGGGAGCTATTTGTGCTAATTGGATGTAATTATGGGTGGCCCACTATCTTCCCAAATGTGCTTGTTAAATGTACATATTTCACTTGAGCCTGGACACTGCTTAGGCTGGACCTGTTTTGTCTACCCAGTGCTGTGATTACGACAGTGTATGAACTTGCCCAGGTTTCTACGTGGGTCCTGGGCATCAAACTCAGGTCTTCATCCTTATGGTACAAGCACTTCCCTGTGGAAGCACTTCCCCAAGCTCAGCCTTCTAAAACTAAATACAAAGACTAATTCAGTTAAAAGACAAACATTATACTTATTTACCAGAAGAAGGAAAAATGAGGAGAGAGGACTTTGCACAGAACTGTGGCCACTGCAGAACATCTGTCCCTTGATTTCTTTCTTTCTTAACCCCCGTATTTCAGGAGTCTGAGAATCTACACCTACTTCTGCTTGGAAGCAGAAGTAAGTGTTCAGCAACCTGAAGCCCTTGTTCTATGAGGTATATCTAGCTAGTCCTCTCAATTTCCTTAGCTAGGGAAATTACTTGATTAGTTGCCCTTCAGGAGTTGGAAGGTGGATGCAGAATCCAGTGAAATACAGGGACTCTGAGGAAATAAATAACCATGCCATCTTTCTGAGATTTATTACATGCGTGTCCCAGAGTCACCGCTCATCCTAAAGGAGCAACGCTCTGGGCAATAGTCGTAAAGTGAGAGCTTTTTTTTTTTTTTTCTCCCTACATTCTTTCTTCTTCTGTAGAGTCATCAACACGAAGGTCAGCAGTATCCACTGGGGCTCTGTGAAGGGTGGCCCTACGGAAGTAGAAACCCAGGCATGCTCTCTGGAAGCTTCCTAGGGAATGTTGCCTTCCCCGGTAGGAAGACACATGGCTGAATCTGCTGTTTCTTCTTCCCAGAGTAAACTAACATTTCAGCAGAGCAAAACAGCCTTCTTTGCCCCTATGTAAGTCACTGCTGCACTGACAGATGAGCTACCTCTCTCCTTCTGGATGATTCCAGCAGCCTCTTGTAGCTCTCTGTCCTACTCTGTGCTCAGGTCCCCACCTGTTTCCACAGAATCTTCCTAAACTGAAGATAAATTATATACAAGCTCTTCTTTCAAGCCTTTTAATAGTTTTTCTGTGTGTTCTGAGCCAAGCTGTCTGATCAGGGCACAGAGAAACCCATGGAATCTCTGGCTACATCTTCAGATGCTAGCACCAGTTACTTTCTTCCTATGCTCCTACTATTTAAATCACATTCCCCTTTACTCCCTGAGCAGAGCCAGCTCTCATGCTTCTGGGCTTTGAGGAGGCTAGAAAGTCCTTCTAGGAGCCTGCATCAATACTTGTGTGGACCTTAAAACTGCTGAATAGTCTTTACATGTTAGAGTTGGTTAAACACATAACTCTTCACATAGATGAGCTATTGGAAGGGGTAGGGGAAAAGAGACTCCAAATTCACGTGTCAGCAGCTATTCCCATCACCATACTATGGCCTACCTTGACAAAAAACAAAACAAAACAAAATACAAAACAAAACAAAACAACAAAACCAAAAAGAGCTACTTTTTTTTTTGGTTGTTGTCCCAGAACCATGCACTTCTGCTGTTTTACATCTTTGCTGAATGGGCACCAGTACCTCCCCTTTTCATGTACCTCGTGTGTTAATCTAGGTTATGTATGGATGTGTCTGATTGGTAGAAACAAAGCCATGTATCTACATTCTAAAAGTAAGGGGTGGTGGTGGTGGTGGTGGGACCATTTCACATTTTGATTCTGTGTTGAGACAGCAGAATTCAAAGTGTGCACATCTATCAAAATTTTGTGGAGGTGTTTTGCTTGTTTCTGTTTTGTTTTTTGGATTTTTGAGGTAGGGTTTCTTGTGCAGCCTTGGCTGTCCTGGGCTCACTTTGTAGACCAGGCTGGCCTTGAACTCATAGAGATCTACCTGCTTCCACCACCCATGTGGTGAGATTACAGGTGCGCACCACTGTGCCTGGCTTTGTGAAGGTTTTTAAAACATGAGGCATCACGAATTACAGTTCCACTAAATCTCTCTGTTCAAAATTATTCTGTCTTTCTTCTTGTTCTTGTTATTTTCTACAGATATGATGGTGGTCACCCCAACAAACTTAGATACTAGGTTGAAAATGTCAACCACTCCTTAGCAGCACAGCACAGTAGAGCATAGCTGTTCATCTGCCTCATTGCTTGGTTGACTTCTGGGCACAACTACCAGCATCATGATACTAAACTACCTATCTACAACACAAGGATGATTTGCAGTATGCTTTTTGCAGAATTCTTATCAGTATAACTCAAAATATTTTAAGTCAAAGCATCAAGGGTTGGAACACGTGTGCTTTTTTTCCTAAGTCATGAATTCCAGTTGAAATTATATCATCCTCATTCTATACACATGGTGTTCAGGCCCAGAGCCTGGCAGCTCAGTCTTGTTTTGATGATCACTGAAAGAACAGGGTTTCTTCAAAAGTTGCCTTTGTCAATTGTGTAAGGTGGTAATCCAGTCTTAAAAACTGCATCCAGTCTGTTTGCTCTGGAAAGCGGAGTGGAAGTTTCTGGTTTCTTTGAAGAATCAATTGTGTCACTTGGGGTTTCGCGGAAAGTTGTCTTGTGAGAGGTCACACGATGTTTTTCTGGAAGAGAGGGAATGTGATGTGTTGCTGGGAGCAGACATATGGAAGGGCACGTGATGTTGGGAATGAGTCTGAAAAGAACCACACACAGTGGGAGAGGCTTTTGGCGTTTCTACACCATGCAACACTTCGCTGGTCTTCACTGGTCTTCACTTTGCAGAGAGAAGTGTTCTAGAGAGCTTCTCATGGCACTCCAAATGAGTCTGGCAGCTTCCATGGACTCAGGCCAATTAGGCACAGCCTTGTGGTTTGTGGTGGATGGTGCCATCACTATGGACCTGTGTGCTATTTGCTGTTGGCTATTGGACTGGACTGGTGGTATGCTTACAGTGCAGAGTGGAATTGGCCCAAGGAACTACCGTCTAAACAGGTTCACAACCCTTTTTTCCAATGAACATTCTTTTCTCCACTTCCCCTGGTTGGTGGATTAGAAGTGAGGGTGAAGTGTTTAAGAAGCCTAAATAAAGTAGGTTTTGAAAAATCCAAGTCTACAGGAAAGCATTAAACCAAACCTTCAAAACTTAAGTTGCAAAAAAAAAAAAAAAATCAGATATTAAGTACCATTTCAAATCCAGCTGCCATGAGCTCTTGCTTATGGCTTATGGCTTATTTGTTTGTGTTTGATGTGTTTGATACACCATGGGCTACAATAAATGAAAATGGGGCTTCAGCCATTGTTGGGACTGGGCAGTTTACCTTTAGTGTTCTTTGCTGTAGCACCTTTTTTTTTTCTCCCCAGAACAGATCACCACACCTTGACACATTTAATGCTCAGAGCTATCCTGTGTGGTTTATTATCTCTAAGTAATAGTGAAGGGGAATGGTTGGCCACTACAGCCTCAGGGCCCAAACTGCTGGAGCCTGTGTTTGCAGATAAAGTTTTATTTGCAGTGTAGCCATATCCATCCAGTTATATATTGCTTATGGTGTCTTCTGTGTGTTTTCTCATGGCTATGAGGGCAGAGTTTCATATTTACTATGACCTGCAAAGCCTAAGGTATTTATTATCTGCCCTTTAAAGAAAAATGTATTAGGTCCCTGTCTAAGCCTCTAAAGCACAGGTAGTCTGTGAAACTTTTCATGTGTGTCAGGACTTGGAATCGTCCTGGTCTTCTGATACAGGATACACTCCAATAATCATGTGGGGCTCCTAGAAGGTGGGTGACTTTAACGACAGTGATCCTTTGTTTCTTTTAATTCATCCTGCTGACCAAAAGGATGTGGAATTTACAGCACACAGGGACTTAGATCTTCAGCTTTGGGGTATGGAAGTGTAGGCCACAAGGACGACTCATGCATTTAACATGTACTTGCTGGTCACAGGTGCCACGCACGGCTCTGTAGCTACTAATAGCCTGCTTGCCACTTAAAAGCGTTCAGGGTTAAAAAGCTATTCTGGTCATTTATTATTGGAAACTTAGAAGTTTAAAATGGAAGCTTCTCAAGTAGATATTGTTTTTAACTATTAAAAATTTATTTTGTTTTATGTATGTTTTGTTCAAATGGATGTCTGTGTATCACATGTGTACATGGTGCTCATGGAGGTCAGAAGATGTCAAATCCTGTGGAATCTATTTATAGACAGTGGTTTGCAGCCATATAGGTGCTGGGAATCGAACCCAGGCTCTCTGCAAGAACAATAAATATTCTTAATCACCGAGCTAGCTCTCCAGCTCCTTTGTCTTGGTTTTTGAGTTAATGAATATTCTTATGTTCTATGCAGTGTTCTCACAGGGCACTTCTTTGTAACTGTTTTGTGAATGGGCTAGATGGTGGTTTCATACAAATAGGTGTTGCCTGGTGGGTGTGGTCAGAAGGCTGGGCTTACTGGAGGCTCTCAGCCAGAGTGTCTACACCATTTGTGCATTAGGGCGACCTCAGAGTAGTCAGGGATTTTATATAGCTCCTCAAGACCCTCAGAATTCTAAGAGGACAGAAAGTGAACTCCAAGAAGACATAGGTGCTGCACTGTAGATCTGCTGATAGGTGTTGAGCACCCCCCCAGCCCCCCCCCAGGTCACCTACTCTGCATTTTGACAGTTGTATATCTCTGTAATAGTCTCTATCTGCTGCAAAAAGAGGCTTCTTTGATGAGGGGTAAGATCTATGCTTACCTGTGGGTATAAGGATAGATATTTAGAATACAGTTAGACGTTATATTGGCTTAGGGCAATGGCAGAGGTAGGTTCTCCTCAAGGGTCTACCACCTTGTCAGCCCGGAATTGCTGGCTAGATTTGGAGCACCAGGCATGAGTCTCCTCCTGTTGAGTGGTTCCCAAGTCTAATTAGACAGCTCTTGGTTACCTACAAGATAGATGTATCACTATTGTAGCATTGGCAATGCCTTGCCTGGTCAGTCATTGTTGTGGTTCATAGGCTTCATAGCTGTATCAGTCTATTGGCTGCTTTTCTCCACTGGCAGCTGGCACCAGGAGATCTAGTTCTCTGGGAGGAGGCTTCCAGGACAGTTCCAGCTTGAGTACTCACTCTTAAATCTTATGTGTCAAGTGTGCAGTGTGCCACACTGAAGAGGCGGGTGGAAAGATTGTAAGAGGCAAAGGATCAGGGCCTCTCCCTTACAAAAGTGTCCTCTAGACATGACAGGGAAGCTGCAAATGAGAAAGCTCAACAACATGGTTGCCTAAGCAAGACCTGTATAAAGATGTCGGCTATCATGCTGATGGGGAAGATATCTCCTGACCACACCCCTTGATGGAGAGATACACCCAATAAATGGCTGAAGAGAAAGAGGGACGAAGCCCCTGACAGGTTATCTGATCCCAAGTGGCCAGCCCTAAACACATGTTCATAAGAGCAGAGCAGTAGCACTAAATGACCTGAGTAGGTATAGGCACTTATTTATTTATTTATTACTTATTGTGTAACCATAATAGTTAAAGAAGAAGAGGTCATGAATTTGGGAGTTTTCAGAGGTACCCAGGAAGAGTTGGATGGGGAAAGGGAATGGAGACAACGTTGATACAGTTCTCATGCATGGAACACTCAAAACAAAACAAACAAAGAAACAAAAAAAAAAGTCTCAAGAACAAAACCTACTTCACTTTTAAAGAAAAAGAAAGACAGTAGAAACTGCTGACTTTTTAAATGTTGAACTTTTTACTCTTAACATTTTTTTTTTTTTATCCATTTGGTCATAAGCCTATTTAGATTCAAGGGAAAGACTATAGACTCTGTTTCTCAATGGGAGGCATCAAAGTGACCTTGTGGCCCTTCTTAATTCACCATAGAACTGGGTTAAAAATGTGTACAACTTCTTCAAATATGTAATGTGTTATTGAACCCCGGGGAAGGCAAGAGCCGACTCTACTTAGAGCCACAGCTGGCAAGAGAGGTAAGTTTGTCAGACATCTAAGAAGGAAGAGGATGCTGGAGAGATTGCTCACGGGTTAAGAGCACTGGCTGAGCTTCTAGAGGTGCTAAATTCAATTCCCAGCAACCACATGGTGGCTCACAACAATTTATAATGAGATCTGATGCCCATTTCTGGCATGCAGGCATACATGCAGACAGAGCAGTCATATATAAATACAAGACAGACACACATACACACACACACACACACACACAGAGACAGAGAGAGAGAGAGAGAGAGAGAGAGGAGCGAGAGAGAGAGAGAGAGAGAGAGAGAGAGAGATGAGAGGAGAGGAGGAGAGAGCGAGAGGGAGGAGAGAGAGAGAGATGAGAGAGAGAGAGAGGAGAGAGAGAGGAGAGAGCGAGAGGGAGGAGAGAGAGGAGAGAGGCGAGGAGAGAGGGGAGAGAGGAGAGAGAGAGAGAGAGAGAGAGAGAGAAATCCTCAAAAGGCCAGGTGTAGTAACATGTACCTATTAAAAAATTTTGTTTATTTATTCACTTTACATTCCAGGCATACCCCCTCCCCCTTCTCCTCAAGTCCCCTATCCTTCAGAAAAGGGAGCCCCCCATTTACTCTTCCCAGCAACATGAAGTCACATCAGGACTGCCCACATTTTCATTCCCAGTGCCCTGCCAAAGCAGCCCCACTAGAGGGAAGTAATCGAAAATCAAGTAAGAGAATCTTGGTCAGAGATAGCCCCAGCCCACATGAAGACCAAGCTGCCCATGCAGTACATTTGTGCCAGGGACCTGGCCCGGAATGAGGGTTTGGCCTTGAGGAAGAGTGAATTCAGAGCAAAGAGGGAGGAATCCGACATGGGACACCATTTACTTTTATGAGAGACAACGGAGAGGAAGCACAGGTCCATATGGTTTCACCTACTCTGACAACCTGTGTCTCTCACAGGCTTTATTTACACACAGAATCATTCCCTCAAAATCTTTAATCACTGTTATGCAGCTTTTTCAAGGTACATTTTCCCCTAAAGTCCTCCTTCATTACATAAGTACATTGAAATAAAAGAAACAAAGTGAGCAAATAGCAAATTTCATAAGAACTAAAATTTAACATTGGGATAAAATCAGTTGTCTTTTAACTCAATGTCTTTCTTAAGAATGGTGTCATAAAGACGTGCAGTTACAGAAATGCTAGACAGGATGACTCTATTTGAGTTTGATCCTGTTTCAGTTTGGCACAGAATTAATAGAATCAGAAGTTATTTCCTCCTACTTGTTAGATCAGACTTATCTTTCTAGAGAAGTCCAACCTCTCTGACCCTTGTTTAATTCTTCCTTTCCTTCCTCTATTTGTTTTACATTTGACATAAGACAACCGCTCCTTTTCTTTGATTCTTAAAATACTGTGCAGCCCCTTGCTTAAGAAAAGACAGTCTATTCTTTGTTTTTCTACAATATCACAAAAGTCCTGGTCTGACAAGTCTGTTCAGGAAAGCAGACAGTTCACTGGTTTCTTCTGTGTCTCTGTCAAAAACCCTTATTTCAAGACTGTTTCTACCTTTATTACAATTGTGTAAAGAATAGAAGACCATCTGGGTTCCTAAAACTGCTTATTTTGCCTTCAGGAATATACCAAGGCTTGCCATTAATTGTATAATCAAATTCCCTTCCTGTCCATACCAGTTCCTTGCTTCTGAAGCTGATCATTAAAACCTAGTGATTCAGTTATAGTTTGTCAGCTCCTAAATTTCTCTAAGTTTTTCTTCTCTAGTACTTTTTCTCAAATCCTTTGTCTCATGCTTACTAATATCGCTTAATAATAATCTAAATATGTATCTAAAGAATAAATACTATGAAAGATCCAGTTTTCTGCAGAGCTGGTTTTCCCAGGGAACTTCCATTAGTTTCATTCTTGTTAACACCAGCTTTTGTTACATTATTCTAGCTCTAGTTTTTGGAGAGAGGCCTTTAATAGTGAGAAATGTAAGTGCAAGCAAAAGCTGTGTAGCGAAATTCCACCAAGGGCAGTGAAGGGTCAGATTAGGTCATCCAGGCACTAGAACTTTGTCAGGCAGCACCTTCAGGACACTTGGCCTCACTAAATCCTCTTTCTTTGTTCTGTGGATTTAGCATTTTTGATTATTATGTGGCAGGAGGATTTTCTTTTCTGATCCAGTCCAATTGGTGTTTTGTATGTTTTTTGTATATTTATAGGCATCTCTTTCTTTAGGTTGGGTAAATTTTCTTCTATGATTATGTTGAAAATATTTTCCAGTCCTTGGAACCAAGATTCTTCATCTTCTTCTATTCCTATTATTCACAGGTTAGGTCTTTTCATTGTATCCCAGATTTCCTGGATGTTTGGTGTCAGGAATTTTTTTTTTTATCTTTAACATTTTCTTTGACTGAGGTACCAAATTCTTCTATCATATCTTCTATGCCTGAGATTCTCTCTTTCATCTCTTGGATTCTGTTGGAGATGCTTGCTTCTGTTATTTCTGTTCTCTTTTCTAGGTTTTCCATCTCTAGGATTCCTTCAGGTTGTCCTTTCTTGATTGTGTCTACTTCCATTTTTTAGATCTTGGACGGTTTTATTTATTTTCTTCACCTGTTTAATTGTGCTTTCCTGTGTTTCTTTAAGGGATTTATTCATTGTTTCTTTAAAGACCTCTACATGTTTGATTGTGTTTTTCTGTATTTCATAAGGGATTTATTAATTTTTTTCTTTAAAGGCGTCTACTGTTTTCACGAGACTGGCTTAAGGCCATTTTCATGTTCATCTGCTGTGTTTAAGATATCCCAGGCTTGTTGTAGTGTAATATTTGGGTTCTAGTATTGCCATACTTCCCAGGCTCTTGTTATTTGTCTTCTCATGCTGGCTTTTAGCCATCTGGTTGTCTCTGGTACTGGCTGGTAGTCCCTGTAGGCTATTGACTTCCAGGAATGCACATAGATGTGAGGTTCAGTAGATGTAGATGAAGGGTGCAGGAGACCAGGCATAGTTCACTGATGCTGTGTTCACCCAGAAGCCTGGTGCCAGCAGGGCCTGGTGCACAGAGATCTCACCAGTCTTCCCAAGATGGTTGCCAAAGACCTTTAGGGACTGTGCACTGGACTGGGAATCAGCACATGCCTTTAATCCCAGCACTTGGGAAGCAAAGGCAGATGGATCTCTGTGAGTTTAAGACCAGCCTGATCTAGGGAGTCCCAGGGCAGTACAGCATAGAGAAACCCTGTCTCAAAAATACAAACAAACAAACAAATACCCCAACCAACCAACCAACCAACCAACCAACCAACCAACCAACCACCACCACCATCAACAACAACGAAAAAGAAGAACATCAAGTTTTGGGTCAGAAGTGGAATACACTAGAGAGGAAGGCATGGGAGGAGAGGAAGGGAGGATAAAGATTATAGCGTGGCAGTAACGAAGATTTGCCAAAGGTGAGGAAGACATCAGAAGAATCAGTCACGCACATGTTTCTGTCTCAATCTTTTCAGCATGCAGACCACATGAGGGAAGGCTAGATGCCATTCTGAAGGCAGTGGCAAGATAAACAAGGAATATAAGGACAGTAGGAAAAATTCAGAATTCTTACTTTTAAGGAATGGATGAATGAATGAATCATTGTGTGTATGATGTGTGTGGGAGTGTGCATGTCACAGAGTGCTTATGGAGGCTAAAGGACAATTTCTGGAATTAATGCTCTTTCACATTTACGTGGGTTCCATGAATCAAACTCAGATTGTTGCCCTTGGTGTGGCAAAGGTTTTTACACAATGAGCCACTGTATGACTCCAGATTTCTTTTTTAAATTAAGAATGAATATATATATATATATATATATATATATATATATATATATATATATATATATATATTCTCTCTCATATATGAGAGAGAGAGAGAGAGAGAGAGAGAGAGAGAGAGAGAGAGAGAGAGAGAGTATGTCAGAGGATAACTTGCTGCAGTTGGTTCTCTCCTGGGGATTAAATTTAGGTGGTCAGGCTTGGCAGTGAGCCCCTGTAATCTGATACTCCCTGAGCCAACCTTAAAGTTATTTTCAAGAATTGGCTCTGGTGGCAATGTAGAGAGTATGGAAGGGAGATGAATGTGCAAGGAACCAGGTAGAAGACTCATATGGAAAAAAGCAAAGTAGCCTTGGCCAAGTAGCAGCGGATGACTGAAAAGAGAACCTATAAGACTTTGTCAAATTAGGTCCAAGGTATACGGGTGAGAGAAGGGTGCAAAATGAGTTTGAATTATCTAGTGTAAAGAATTATTGGACTCCTTAGGGTGTCTGGTTTTAATCGTGACTTCCTTTTTCTGGTTTATCTTCTCATGGTTCATCATGGCCTGCTTTGAGACTTATCAGAGATGTTTTTATTCTCACCATTGTGAGTGTGTATGAATTTTTTGTATTTACAATTTAAAAGTCTCTCAGACAAAATTCTGATTAAGTTATGCCTTAGTGTGGGTAGTTTGTTTGGGCTAAGTTGAATGTCATCTTCTGGATGTTGGTCTCCTAGAATTTGACTATGGATTTTATCAATATTGGACTGGGATGCAACTTAGTACAATAAACCATGATTAAAAATTGGGGGGAGGTGTTAATGGCTGCATTTTCAGAAATTACAAGTGGGGTGTGTGTGTGTGTGTGTGTGTGTGTGTGTGTGTGTGTGTGTGTGTGTGTTCTTCATGGTCTTGTGGGTTATAGATATAGGACAGGGTATAAGAAGGGGATACCTAATCACGAAGTCAGGATTCTTTTTCTAGAAAGTAGATCTGTATTTATTATAGAAACAAAGAGGAGAGTGGTAGAGGGTGGTCCACAAGGATTCTAGGGAGGGGGTGAGGCAGACAAATCTTTCTCGGCATCAGATGGCAAAGGGAAGGTAAGTTAGGTCCCCCCTCTCTCCTCCTCTCCTCCTTCTTCTCCTTCTCCTCAAAGTCATCTCAAGCCATCAGGAGGACAATGTTGTGAAAAGGACATCTTTGAAGAAATCCCTGAACAACACTTTTTAAAGAAGATAAAGCAAATCCAATTTGCTGCGATGTTTCTGCTGTGCTCAGAGATAAATCACATTATTGCATTTTATCAGCAGATTGGTGGGCAGTTTAACAGCTGAAAACTGAAGACAAAATGGAAAGGGCTTCTAGAGTCTCTGAAGAACACACTGTTTCATGTGGGTTGCTGGACAGTGTGAGTCAGGTCTGTGCAGAGAAACACAAAGTGATGATGTAATCTGGGGCAGCTTGAGTGGGTGAGTTTTCAGGGCTGGGGGATTAGGTGGGCTGATAGCAGTTGGCATAGGGGGTGGTTTCTCTATTTGAGTGGATGCTGCATAGGATGTAAGTGCCTATGTACAAAGGGACCCACAACTACTGTCTTAGGGTTTCTGTTACTGTGGTGAAACACCATGAACAAAAAGCAGGTTGGAGAGAAAAGGGTTTATTCAGGTTACACTTCCATATTGCTGTTCATCACTGAAGAAAGTCAGGACAGGAAATCAAACACAACAAGAAGGTGGAGACAGGAGCTGATGCAGAAGCCATGAAAGGGTGCTGCTTACTGGCTTGCTTCCTCTAGGTTGTTCAGCCTGCTTCCTTATAAAAAGTCTATTCTTTATGGCATATACCAGACCATATTCACCAGCCTGAGGGACAAAATATTATGAGAAGCGGCTATTGTAATTCTGATTACTCCCAGCTCTGTGTGTTGCCCTCCATGTAGCTATATGGCTTCCCATGCATCTTTTCTGCCTAGATATGCAGTGGGCGTGCAGACACCACCTAATATTCAGACACGGCAGTTGCTTCTTCTCATATATTCCTCCTGGCTTATCGAGCTCAGCATGTAGTACTGCCACCCACCCAGTTGCTTAAAACAAAAATGTTGGAGTTGTTGTCATTCCATTTCTCTTCGGGTCAATATGCATATCCACCAGCAGATGCCCTCAGCACTGTGTCTGATTGCCTCTCACCCTTGCCATACCTCAGCCATGTTTAACTCCTTTACCCACGATATCTTTATTTTATTTTTTGTATGAATGTAACTTACTTCCCAAATAATATCTGTGCTTTTGCACTCTCTCTCTCTCTCTCTCTCTCTCTCTCTCTCTATATATATATATATATATATATATATATATATATATATATATATAGTGTATATATAACTTTGATTTTATGTCTACTGGCATATGCCTGCATGTATGTGTGTACATACCTTGTACAAGCCTGGTACTCATAGAGGACAGAAGAAGGCACCAGGTTCCCTGAAGGTAGAGTTACAGATGCTTGTGAGATCCCTGATGCGGACGCCGGCAACCAAACCCAGTTTCTTTGCAAGAGAAATGAGTGCTTTTTACATGGTTTCATTCCCTTTCCCCCCTTTGGTCTTCACGATTTCAACCACTTCCAGATCCTCCCGGAGCAACGATAGGTGCGCTGGAGTGGTAACTCTACAAGCTGAAGAAAGCCCAGGGAAAAGGAAACACAATGTAAGAGTAGCACGTGCATATATGTGCATGAGGGCTAATCTCAGCTGTAAACTTAGTGAGACAGATCTAGAGTCACACTGGTAGCTTACTCTCTACACGTGCTTACGGGGGATGATGGTGACTAGATTTGTTCAGGTGTGAAGACCGGCCCACTGTGAGTGGCACCCTTCCTTAGATTGGGACACTGGACTGCATAAGAAGGAGAAACTGATCATTCGTTTACTTTCTGATTGCAGGTGAAGAGTGATCAGCTGCCCCATCAAATTCCTCCTGCTATGATGGGCTGTACCCTTGAACTGTGACCTTTTTTTTTCCCTTAAGTTGTTTTGTCAGCCGTTTTCTTGAAGCAGCAGCAACAGCAACAATGAAAACAAAATAAAACAAAGACAATAAGTGTGTGCTTGTCTCCATCTTAGGAACTCGTACTGGGCATGTAAGGAAGAGGGGGGCGGGGAGAGAGGAGAAAGAGAGAGAGAGAGAGAGGAGAAAGAGAGAGGCATGGGGTCTCATAACAGGGAATATGAAAGCAAATCCCTTGTGAAAGGAGCAACCTTAGTTGGTGGGAAGGAGTTTATCCTGGAGGTGAGCTGGGCAGGGCAGTGGTCATGACTACCTGTGCAGAATCAACTAGAAAGGACAGCTTGTCCATTCATCAGTCCTGTAGTGTTTTTTACTGAGCAACCAACACTGACCATTTTCTTCAAGTAGGTTCAACAATCCTGCTCTTTCAATGCTGTTAAAGATATGGTAGTAGGTGAAAACATTAGACTGAATCACGAAATGAGTTTAGGTATTTGACCTATCCTTTCAGTTTGCACCACCAACCCAGCCCGTTCATCAAATGCCAAATTTCTGGCTGTGGAGACTGGGAACTGTCTTCTTTTTCTTTTTCTTTTTTTTTTTTTTAATGGAAATCATGTTCTTTTTTTTTTTTTTTAATTTTGAGATGATTTTAAAAAGTTATTTATTTACTTTATACCCCAGTCATATTCCCCTTTCCTCCTCTCTTCCCAGTCCCCCTCTCCCTCCTTCTTCCCCCTCCCCCTATTCCTCAGTAAAGGAGAACCCCTCTACCAACCCATGCCAGCTGATCAAATTGCATCAGGACGGAATTCATCCTCTTTCCCTGTGGCAAAGTAGACCTGCCGGGGGAAGTGATCAAAAAACAGGCAGCAGAGTCCATGTCAGAGACACCTTTACTCCCCTTACTAGAGGACCCACAGGAAGCCTGAGCTGACCATTGGCTAGCTCTATGTAGAGGACTTAAGTCCAGCCTATGCATGGCCTTTAATTGGTGCTTCAGACTCCATAAGCCCCTCTGGGCCCTGGTTAGTTGGCTCTGTTGGTCTTGTGGAGCCCTTGTCACCTCTAGGTCCTTTTATCCTTCCCCCAACTTTTCCACTAAACTCCCCATGCTTCACCCAATGTTTGGCTGTGAACTCTGCTAGGCTCCTGTCTGCAAGCATATCAGAGTATTGTGAATAGTTTCAGGGATTGGCTCTCTTTCATGGGGTGGACCTTGGGCTGGTCCAGGCATTGGGTGGAAAGTCCCTCAATCTCTGCTCTATCTGCTCGACCTTTATCTCTGCATGTCCCATAGGCAGGGTAAGTTTTGGATAAAAATTTTTGTGGGTGGCTTGGTGTTCTCCCCCCTCCACTAGGAAACCATGTTCTTGAATCTTATAAAGACTAATTATAGAACATCCAGAAGAAAGACTCTAGTGAGTACTTACAGGGACTAAAATGTATCAGAGATGACCAGCTCCTCTTATATCCACCACGGATCTGCTTTGACATCTTCAGAAGCATCATATCATCTTTTTATTTGCAGCACGGTAGCTGCATAAATTTCTACAGCTTCTCATTGTGCCCCTGTGTACACAGATCCCCAAACTCTTCCAATTGGAGACAATGTGACAGTCTGATCCTCTTATAGAGAAGATAAAATACAAAGAGAGCCTCAGATTTTCTGGCTGCAGACCTCAGCTTAATGTGGATAAACCCCAGGCCAAACATGAACTTCCTGTTTTCACAGTATATTTAATTGAGAGCTGTGGCTTATTTTGTTCCTGCAGCTCAATTGGCATTCGTACAAATAAAAACTGTGCAAAACCATAGCTGTTGGCTTAGGTGAGTGCAGAAAGGAGGGAGTGAAATTCTGTTAAAAAGTCACAGGATTGACCTATTATTCTCCCATTTCTCGGTCTTTTCTGACTGCAGAGCTCATAGTCAATGCCATTTCTATACCATCCGCATCAAGTCATGCACCAGGAACTCATGCTCTCCTGCCCTCCTTTCTTGGTACCATTACCAGCTTTATGTCAGTGTACATATGTGTCCTGAGCTACAAGAATGGTGTTCACCCACCCTTTCTCCCTTAGGTGATAGTTAGATGTGCTCTTTCTTCTCTTTGGACACTTGCTAGACCTACAGTTAAATATATAATGCCTCCTTAATGCATGTGTGCATAACATGGACCAGGCTAAGCCATTTAGGTGAAAGACTTAAAGCCCCACAAATAATGTAGGCATTAAGTAGAAATATCTTCTAGAATTTTGTGCCTGGATTTGCATCTCTGTCTAAAGACTGTTTTTTAAATATTTCTGGCAAGCCAGATTGCTGGAAATTTTGAGTCTCAGAAATGGGAGGGGTTTAGAATTCATCTTACTTGAATACATGTTTGATAAATGAGTACCATTTTCCCCAGTGTTTATTTTTGTATATGTTTGTTTGTTGATGTATTATACAACACTGAGGTTCACACACAGGGCTTCATGCACGCTAGGCGAGAGCTGTCTTCGAGCTGCACCCCAGATTTTTTCACCGGCTTTTTGGCTTGAAAAGCCAAACTCACAACAAGGAAGGTTTCCTTTTCAGAAAATCCTTAGTACCACAATAGCAATAGTAAATGAAATCTGCAAATCTGCTTCTATCCAGGATGCTTAAAATTGCCAGGGAGATCTGCTGCACCTATCTCAGCTGTGCGATCTTACACGTTTCAAGCTCATCGACATCTCTGTAACATTCAGCCTCAAAGGCCGATTGGAAGCCCAGGAGATGAGCCACACTGTGACAGTCCACCTGCAGAGGGAGACCTCTTTGATATTCATGTGCTGTGGCCCTTCCTTTCTGCAGAGACCACTGACAGCCCTTCCCAGAGGGGCTCTGAGAAGCTTGGATGTGCCGTACACTTTTGTTCTGCAAACAGGCAAGAATCATGAGCAAACTGCTCTCCTGCAACTGAAGGAAGCCTTTCCCTTGGACAGTGTAGAATGCTGTGACTGCATCAGACCTTTTCTGACCAGCAGTGATAAGGCTCAGAGGAAGCCTGGCCAAGATATAGAGAGAAAGCCTGTGTCTTGGTAAACGATCTGGCCCTCTTCTCATTTCTCTCCTTCTTACCCTCGTTCTTCTTCCTAAACCAGAGCACTTGAAAAAGTAGTGCAGAGAGAAAGAGCCAAGCTAGACATCTTTAAAGCTTGCCCTTTGTAAATTATCACCATCTGTAGTCACAATACAGGGAGGACATGGGGCACACGCTTCTGCCTGCTCTTGGCACTCAGTCCCAGGAGGCTGCAGGCAAAGGAGAAAAGACACTCTCTTGAGTTCTAGAAAGGACAGACAAATGGCTGTTGAATTTGCTGAGATGTGGGCTGATCCCAGCAGCTGTTCAGGCCTTCAGAGGGCTGTTTAGAATGAGCTGGACTTTCTGACCAAGCTGTTCTGCTACTGCTGCTGGCATTCTCCAAGCTGCCTGTCAGACGTGTGGTCCTGTGACATTTAAACAGTTATGAAGGCCTTCTGTACATATGCCTGTGTTTTATGCTCACCAGAGCCCATGTAAAGTATGGACTATCATTAATCGCTGCTTTGTAGGCTGGAAAGAAAAACACAGAAGAAGGAAAAATGGCATGCCCAAAGCAAACTCAGTAAGTGACAGGAATGCCCCATTGCCCCATGAGCTGATCCAGATTTTCTATTCATTTAGGCAGCCCACTGTCTTCAATTCTTTTCTACTGCATGAGTCAATGGTTCTCAAACTTGAGTGTATATCAGAGTCACTGGGAACTCTTGGCGAAGCATGGGCAACTGTTTACAACCCACAGGCTTCCTGAGGTATTGGGTGAGCCTCAGAATTTTCATTTATAACAAAGACTTTCAAGACTGATGTCGGCCAGCATCACATTGGAATATACTGTATCCACATATACACAATTCATCTTTTCTCCTAGTCTCTGTAAGTTGTTGAAAGCCAACGTGCTCAACTTTCAGCAGAACATCTTTTAAGAGGAAAGGAACACATCCCAAACCTCATGAGCATATGGAGAGCAAGACACCAGTGAGACTCAGGGAAGGCACAGGTGCAGTAGACTTAGAGAAACAGAAGGTTTCATGGTCGAGAGAAAATACTGGGGAGACAAAACAAACAACCGTCTTCCAAACTATGCCATCAGTTAGACTAGGCAATGAGCACTATGGATTGGGGGAGGGAAAGCTGGACCAGTAGGTGTCAAGAAATTTGGTACTAGTGGAAGCTGAAGAGAGTAGCAGGAAGCCTGTGCTAGATATGACCCTGGAATGATGGACAGACTCTAGAGAAGAGATGGCAAGAAGTCATGTTAGCGGCAGATTATTAAAACTGGTTAGTAGTAGAAATAAGCCTTGAGCTTGACATGAAGACCATAGACCAAAGATGATCCAAGTCCCAGTCACATGAGCCACTCAGTGTATTGGACATCTCCACTTAATTAGATGACATCGAGAACCTGTGTGGCTGCTTTGATACAACAGAAGTCCCTTGGGGATTGTTCTGTCTATTATCAGTTTAAACTGAATTATTAAAAAGTTGAATCATCTCAGCTTAAGCACCCTGTTCTTCTCATAGGCTCATGGAACTGCCCAGTTGGTAGTACTTCTTTGGAAACTTGTAGAACTTGTGTGATGTTGGTCCAGCTGACAGAAGCAAGTTTCTAGTGGGAGGTATTTGAAGGTCACACCCACTTCTTGTTTTGGCTGTGCACCTACTCCTGGTTCGTGTCACATGAATAAGTGCTGCCAAATGCTCCAGCCACCATGTGGTCCAGCCCTTGCAGAAGAAATTATTTTGCTGTGTCGTCTCCATTAAGATGGACTGCAGCATCTAAAACCATGAGCTGAAATAAATCCTTTCTCTCATAAGCTGCTTCTGACAAGTGTATTCAACAATATGAAAAGTAACACACACACACACACACACACACACACACACACATTTGACACCTAAGTTTTGGATTGAGACTCAAGCTTGGGACACTGATAAATTCCATGTGAGGGCCATATGGAAATGATAAGAGGGTAGGCAGTGAGTAATTTCTCAGTCAAGGTCAACACCTCCCAGACGTGTGAGACTTGAACTAGAAGATGATAGATAGATGTATGTTTCACATTTACAGATAAAGACATGATTATGGTATTTTCACTTTAACACACAATTTTGCAAATTCCTTTTTTCCAGTTACAGGGTTTTTCAAGATTATAAGCAGATGCTCACTGAGATATTACAAGAGATTTGTTTTACACATGACACCATTCTCCTCTTTCAAACAATTTTATGCATTGTTGGAGCAGAGAGACCAAGTCCTCCTTCCAGGCAGGCCCGGGCCAGCCCAGTTATTCTTTCCTCACCCTTTATGCTGTTTAGGAAGATGGTCAGTCTTGCATATTTTCTTTTTCTTTTTCTTTTTTATTAATTTATTCTTGTTACATCTCAATGGTTATCCCATCCCTTGTATCCTCCCATTCTTCCTTCCCTCCCATTTTCCCCTTATTCCCCTCCCCTATGACTGTTCCTGAGGGGGATTACCTCCCCCTGTATATGCTCATAGGGTATCAAGTCTCTTCTGGTAACCTGCTGTTCTTCCTCTGAGTGCCACCAGGTCTTTCCCTCCAGGGGACATGGTCAAATGTGAGGCACCAGAGTACGTGAGAAAGTCATATCCCACTCTCCACTCAACTGTGGAGAATGTTCTGACCATTGGCTAGATCTGGGTAGGAGTTTAAAGTTTACCGCCTGTATTGTCCTTGGCTGGTGTCTTAGTTTGAGCGGGACCCCTAGGCCCAAATCTGCCTATCATAATGTTCTACTTGTGGGTTTCTAGGACTCTCTGGATCCTTCTACTTTGCTCTTCTCCCAAGCTTCTCTCATCTAGAGTCCCAATAGGATGTCCTCTCCTCTGTCCCAGTTTCCTGGTAAGTGAAGGCTTTCGTGAGTCTTGCACATTTTCAATTGGGCATCTTGGGCTTCTCCTCTGACTGATGTATTTCAGTTATGTATATCCTCCTGGATTGATGGCTCCTTTGAGCAGAGCCCTCTGGACAGGTCAGGAACAGGTAAGGCAGCACTGCTTTAAAAACATTTATGTCTATGGGTATTTTACCACATGTGTGTCTGTGTGCCAAATGTGTGCGGGGCCACATAGGGCAGAAGAAGGTATTTTGTCCCTTGGAACTAGAGACAAAAGGGGTGTGATTGCTATGTGTGTGCTGGAGTTGAATGAACTCAGGTCCTCTGGAAGAGCAACAAGTGCTCTGAACCACTGAACCATCTCTTCAGCCTCAGATTACTTTCTTAGTTTAAATTTATCAGTGCTTTTTAAGAATATGTTGAAACTGCTCCAAGTCTAATGCAGACACACTATTGTAGGCATGTATAATAGATATTAATATTTTCATTTTATATATGAATATACTTAGCATTCATGATTTAAAAGCCCACAGGTACATGTGTATGTATGTGTATATATATATATATACACACATATGTATATATGCATATATGTGTATATGTTGCATATATGTACATATGTATATATGTATATGTGCATATACATATATATGTGTGAAACAATATTCCAGTGTGCTGGCTAGTTTTATGTCAACTTAATACAGGCTAGAGCCATCTGAAAGGAGAAAAATTTCCATTGAGAAAATACTCCCAAAAGATCCAGGTATAGGGAATTTTCTTAATTAGTGATTGGTGGAGGAGGGCCCAACTTACTGTGGGCTCCTGGCTCCAGGTTCCTTCCCTGTTTGAGTTCCTGTCCTGACTTCAGGGGTGGACTACAATGGGGAAGTGTAAGCCAAGTAATCCCTGTCTTCCCCCACTTGGTTTGTGATGATGTTTCACCACAGCGTTAGTAATCTTAACTAAGGCACCAAGACTGAGTCCACAGTCACTCTAAGTCAAGGATGACTTTGAACTCCCGACCCTCTTGCTTCTGTCTCCTATGCAGCGCAGCGCGATTATAGAACGCACCAGCAGGAGCAGCCTTAAAGAATCATTTTTGAATAAAGACTGAAAGTTAACATTAGCATCTCAGTGTGGGCTGCTAACCTTTCCTCTACGTGGGTTATTCTGAAGTTAATGGTCTATAAGCCATTTGCTGGTTAGACCCTGTCATTCTCAATGATTTATTTTGAATAAAGCCCCAGCGGGTGGTGTCAAAACTGGGAAGCAGGTTCGGCAATGCATTGTTGTTGCTCTTGAAGTGAAATTTCCCTTGGCCCCACGGGGCCTGAAAGGAGTATTTCCTTACTGAGAATGCTTTCAAGGGTTCTATTCACACCTGCATAGACACGGCACAAGGGAGCACCGTCCTTGCTGACAGGTATCTCCACAGTGTTTGAACTGCTTCCTGTTTATGCCAGGGGAGTTAAGGGAGTGGGTGAACATATGATACCAAGCACTAGAGATGGGATACAGAGCCATTTATTATTAACCACACATTCTGATACCCTGAGGGAGGAAGACAGTGACACACAAGGGTGAAACAGGGTTGAACGTGGCCTCAGAGGTAACATTGGGCTTGTGCTACAAGCCAGGTTTCGTGATATCAAGAGAATAAGATAGTCCCTGGTTTCCTTGGGGAAACATGGTGTGTTATTAAAACGGGTCCACAGATTGTTTCAGAATTGAGAGTTTGATTTCCAGGGATAAAGAGGGACTCAACCTGGTCTACTTGATACTGTCTATTTGGCCATGGCTCCTAACCCATGAAGAGAGGAAAAGAAAGGCCTCATGGCTTGTCTTTCACAGCTCTCCCAGTCTTACCATGTGCCAAGGAAGCACCTAATGTTGAATTTTACTATAGGGTCTTCATCCGCATCCTGAGAGATGTCTTCACCTGAAGGTCCTTGCTGTGTCAAGCTACCTTTAATCATCTCATCAACCCCTTTATGGCTGGCAGCTCCAGGGCAAGACTTTTCTTCAGCCCAGAACACTGATCACGAACTGTGCCAGTCAGACCTCCTGTATTTGGAATGAATAAGTGAGAAAAACCAACTAAAGATAGGAAGTAATTATTTTCAGCCAGTGGGGTTGGGTGTTTTAATCCACAGTCCTTTGTTACACTGGTACTGAGCCTATAGTGAAGTGGAATACCCTGGTGGTAGAAGCACGTGGCAGAATCTACACACCTCATGAGGGACTCGGTATTTTCTCCACCTAGGCCGGCCTTCTAAAGTTTCCATCACCTCTAAAAACAACACCTGAGGGGAGGATCACATGGTCAACACATGAGCATGTGGGGGACATTCATAATCAAACCATGATGCTAGGCTTGCCAAAGATTTAGTTTACGGTACTGTTCCAGTTTCCTTCGAGGTATTGCTGTTGTTGGTGAAGAGATACCTGAATAAAGAGACACCAGTGCTCACTATTTGCTTCCGTGGTTCCAGGTACATGACATCATGTCATAGTTCTCATACTAGACCACTAGGCGGCGCTGCTTGCTTTAACCAGATTTACATGACTTGTTAGGGGTGTCTTGGTTGCATGGAGAAGGAATAGGCAAAATTTCCAAACACACACACACACACACACACACACACACACACACGATTTCTGAAAGGCACACATATTTATTTTAGGAGTGAATAGGGAGGCAGATAGCCCCAGGCTTCCTCACCCTCCTCTTTCTCTCCCAAGGCTCCACATTTCAATGCCTTTGTAGACAGGCTGTATCTCTTCCAGGCCATTTTGTGAAAACCATGGTAAGTCCACAGCCTGCACCTGAATTTTACTCGCTTTTTCATCCAATAGATCGGGCTAGATGGGGTTTCCTTTCATCTCAGTTTGAAATTTCCTGGGCAGGAATGTGTGATTTGTTTATCTTGGGTAACTTGTGGACCAGCAGTCTGGAATCAGTGTGTATTAGCCTTCCCCAGAGGAACAGAACAAAGGCACAGATGATTACAGAAGCCAGAAAGGCTGGTGACTGCACCCCAGCAGGAGTTCCGGGCGAGCCGACAGCATAGGCTGAAACCTGGAGGACCACAGGAGCTGTTGGCATAAAGTCCAGGTCACAGGCAGGAGAGCAATATTCCAGACTAGGCAATGAGAGATAAGCAGAGAGAGACATTTCACCCTCCATGCTTGTCTGTGTCATCTTCATTTGGTTGGGTAAGGCTGTTAGGGAAGGCGAGAGCCTTACATTGTCTGCTAAGATGACAATGTCACCGACATGCCTACAAGTCATCTTTAATCAGGTATCAGGGCATTCCATGACCCAGACACATTGACAAATAAGACGGGAAGTCAGCCTCACCTCAGACAAAACAGTCAGGAGCTTTGGCTGTTCCCATGTGAGTTGAGTAGGCCCCACAGGAGCAGGTCTCATAGGAAGTTCTTATAGATGGATTGTCTTATGTACTATATTACTTTTGCTTCTTAAAACACTTTGATTTTATCTGTTCTTCTACTTTTATTTTACATGTATGAGTGTTTTGCCTGCATGTATGCTCATGCACCACATACATACCCGGTGCCCACAGAAGCCATTTGAGAGTGGCAGATTCCCTGGAACTGATGTTACAGATGATTGTTGATACTGGAAACCAAATTCAGGTCCTGTGGAAGAATAGCCAGTGCTCTTAAACACTGAGCCACCCTTCTTGCTCTTGCTCTTGCGTTAAGACAATGTTTTTACTAATTTTTTGAGAATTTCATTATATATATGTGTATATATATATATATATATCGATTATATTCTCCTCCTTCAATTATTAAGAATCAGTTTTATAAAATAAGGGCTTATTGTCAGAGCACTGGTCTCCACTGCTGTACTGTGTGCCAATCTCTGTGGCCTTTCTCCTGAGGATACCGTTTGCTATGTTCTATACTCTGCATGGAGTGAGATTTGTGTAGCTTTGAATTTTGTCTGGCAACCAGCTTGAGTTAGGGAAGTAATTTAGCCTCTTTCAACTTTGTTCTCATTAATAAAACGGAGATCAGATACAGGATTGTTCTAAGTATTAAATAACATACTGTATGCAAAGTGCTTGTTCTCACAAGGCTAACCATTATTATCATCACTAATTTGCTACTAATCATTATGTCATCTTGGCATGTTCTCAGGCCAACACTGACAAAGGCCACTCAAATAAATTGCAGCTTTCCTTTTGACTGGTGGTGACAAGATTGCAAACCAATAGGTGTCCTGAAAGGCATGATCTTTGCTTCCAAACACATAATTATATTTTCATGTTAACAAAGACTGAGAAGCAATACTCTTTAATTTTTTCATTTGTTTGCAGTGACAGCAACTAATCCAGACCAGCTTTCTGTGGAGGAGAGATCACACAATGACACTGCAGTCTGTAAACCCGTGGGCCAACAGAAGCCTGTCACTGTGTGCTTTTGTTTTTTTAAAATACTATTTATGGAGGATATAGGGTTAGAACAATGAAAAGACCGAGATAGAGTTTGCGACTCAGTAAAGATAACAAAATGAGTAGAGAGGTGTTTTATAATGTGCTAAGCTGTAGGTTTGGGCACACTAGTTTTCTTTAATTATAAGAACATTTCTCCGAAGAGCACATCTGGGGAGCCAGCAAGGAATTGCTGGGTAAAGGCACTTGCCTGATGAAACGAACCTGAGGACCCAAGTTCAAGCCTCAGAATCATGTGAAGGTGGAAGGTGAGAACTGACATCAGAGAGTTGTCCCACCCTCTATCCAATAGTACCACAGACAGGCACACAAAGCTCTGGTGGGGCTTTCTGGGGTATTGTCTCAGGCCTCTGCTTAAATTTAACAGCATGCTTTATTTATCTACCTTTGGATATTTTGCAGTTCTTTCACAGTCTAATGATGATCAGTTTCCTGAGTGTTATTTGGCAATGTTTTGTTTTTTAAAGATTTCTCTCTCTCTCTCTCTCTCTCTCTCTCTCTCTCTCTCTCTCTCTATATATATATATATATATATATATATATATATATATATATATATATATATTGTTTGTTTGTTTGTTTTAAATTTATTAATTTTACATCCTGATTATAGCCCACTCTCTTGTCTCCTCCTCTACCATCTGACCCCAGCCTATCAAGTCTCATCAAGACTGCCTGCATCCTCTTCCTCTGTGGGCTGGCATGGCCACTCCTCCAGGGGCAAGTGATCAATGAGTGGGCAACAGGGTCCATGTCAGAGACAGCCCCTACTCCCCATATTAGGGAACCCACATGGAGACTGAGCTGCCTATCAACCACATCTAAGCAGGGGTTCTAGGTCGTCTGCATGCATGGTCCTTTGTTTGTGAATCAGTCTCTGTAGGTCCCCCTGGGCCCAGATTTTTTTTTTTGTAATACATTAGATTTTGTGTGTCTGCATTTTCGTGCATTCTGCAGAATCTCTTTACTCTTTCATCCTTTTCCCTTTTGGTCTTCTTACTGGACAGGTTCAAAGGCTCTGGTCTCCCAGTTGCTGGTTTTGTCCATTCAACTGAGACCTCTACTGAGTCCCTCTATTCATTTTTTCAGTTCAGACACAATTTTATTCAGCCTTGGAATTCATTTGGTTCAGGTCTTCGGTGTCTGTCTTTGTTGACCTTTGCATTTTATTGTTATGCCTTTCAGCTGATCTTATTTAATTGTCCTCTTACATTTTACAGATTCCCACAACTATATGCCTAGCTGTCCCAGAACTCACAATGTAGACAAAGCTGGCCTCAAATTCACAGAGATCTGCCTGCCTCTGCCTCCCAAGTCCTGGGATTAAAATCATACGCCACCCCACTGAGCCTGATGATCGTTTGTGTGAGCACTTAACTCAGTGGATGGCTTGTATCTGGGCTTGTTAGTTGGAGGGAAGGTCAGAAGCTTTTTTGGCTCCCAAGACTTGGGATTGACAAATGCTAGGCTTAGATTAGGGACCCCTGAAATGGTACTCAGGATTAGTCAGGTTGAGCCCCACATGCATCATCTTTAGGTGCATTTGCTGCGGGTCCTGGCCTGATGAATAACCACTTACACTACAGAGGATTTAATGGACTCACACTCTGCAGCTGTCAGGTCTCTGCGCCGAAGCCATCTAATGCCAGGATGCTGTTGCTAAGGCTTTCCATGGCTTCATGGGTTGCTTATTATTCTAATAAGAATGTTTACCGCTCTTGGTAGCAGCTGGGAAGCTGTATTTTTCTTGGCCGCTGCTGACCTTTTCACCTCATTTGGGGATTAGGCCTGAGGATGTGCAGACCAAGGAATCGGGTTATAACCAGGTCAGCCCTTCTCTTGAAATAGTCATGAAAAAGAACTTCTAAGTAAGCTAACCATGAAGAATGTTCGAGGGCCCAGTGGAGTAAACAAAGGAGAGAAATGAAGCTGGAGCTATAAGCAGAGGAAAGGGAAGGGCAAAGCTGTGTCCTCAGTGGAATGACACTTGTAAATTGATCGAAAGGGAGAGCGCTCAGAGTGTGTCAGTGTGTAATCACTGATAGCCTTTCTGGTGTCCTTCTCGGCAAAATTGGGGTCAATGCATCCCTGTCTATGGTGAGGCTTTGAGGGCGCTATAGATTCACACTCCAATATACCAGTAAGGTTTTTTTTTTCCCACTGGCCTATTTGAAGGCTTCCCCAGTGTGTAACTTTTAGTAAATGAAATTACCATGAGGAGGGTTAGAGTATAACCCAGTGGTTAGAACCCTGGAGAGTGGAGACACTAAAGGGGATTAGTGACGCTATGTCTGAGGAGACAGTTGCCTTCAAGTTAAAATGAAATTCACATGCCACAGGAGACATTTGCATCAAGTGGAAATGTGAGAGGTTGATGTCATGGCAAACACTGTTCGTAAGCTATCTACTTCATTGGTTCACATCTCAGCTTTGTGAAGTTGTGTAATTGGTTTTTGTGTGTCCTCGCTTCCCAAACTGTAAAATAAATAAACTGACACCCTTTTTTGGGTTAGTGTGGAATCTGCTGAATAAAAGAATATTTCACACTAGGAACCCAATACGAAGTTGTGGGAATGAGTCTGTCACAAGCCTTCCAAGTATGTTTTTAAAAAATCTTTTTCCTTTAGGAGCAGCACTCTGGTCCTGACCAGGGTGACAGTGTGTTCAACGTAGACACCATTTCCAGCCTCCTTTGCATCCAGCTTGAGCATGTTAGTGTGTGTGGCCACATGGTGAACTGACATTGGTGGGTAGACAATTCAGAAATGCTATTTATTTATTTATTTATTTATTTATTTATTTATTTATTTATTTATTTATTTTTCATACATTTCCAGGACAGCCAGGGCTACATAGGGAAACCGTCTCAAAACCAACCAACCAACCAAGTAAGAAAGATAGAGTAGGAGAGTGGGTAGCTAAAGAGTAGAGGCTCAGCGCTTCATGCTACAATGCTTTACCAGCATATCTTTAAGGTGAAAGAATTATCTCTTTAACTCTTAGGATGTTTTCCCTTTTCACGTGGGAAGGAGCTCACTCTGCTGTCTAGGCTGGCAGGAAACTGACTCCAGCTTCTGGAATAGTTGTGACTACTTACATGTGCTATTTCAACTGGCTACAGGATTTAAAAAATGAATTTTAAATAAATTGTTAATTATATGGGTTTATATTTGTCTATGGCGTGCATGCATGTATGTTCATGTTCACATGTATGTTCACATGTATGTTCATGTTCACATGTATGTATGCACATGTAAAGGTCAGAGGTTGATGTCAAATGTTACTTTTGATTGCTCCCTGCTGCATCTCACTGAGGTAGGGGTCTCTCCCTGAACCCAGTGTTTTCAGATTTGGCTTGCCTATCTAGTGAGTTTGTCTTGGGCGTGCCCTATCGCTTCCTCAGTGTTAACATGATAAGCAGGTATCCATGCTCCTCCATGTTTTAAAAACGTGGGTGGTAGGTCTCTCAATTTCATACCTAGTGCTTGTGATGCAAGCATTTCATCCATTGAGCATCTCCTCAGCCCCTGGGCTTTTCATTTTTTCACACAGAACAATGTTTTTTGTTTGTTTGTTTGTTTTTTTAATGGGAAATGATGTGAGGATTTTGTAAGAGGCATGTATTAATTTGCAGAAAATTTCCAAGAGTTATTTTGCAGTGGGTTGATTCCCACCTGGGTCAATCAGCTAGAACAGTGTGCTGAGGGAGCAGGCTCAAGGGTGGTGCTTCTAAGGATGATGGCTGTTGATGGGATCCAGAAAAGCATCTCTTGCTCAGTATTTATCATCTGGGCTGCCTTGAGCATGTCAAATAGCAGTCAGTTCTGAGTTCAGGCTTTGAAATCCTCCCAAAGGCTGCACTGTAATAATGAGATCATTATTACATGGCCTGCCTCAGTGTCATTATCTAGATGGTGATCATTTTTTACAGATTTATTAAAATAGGTCCTTAGCAATCTAAACGTACATGGGATTTTTTTTTTCTTCTTATATAGGTTTGCGTGGTATGAAAAGCACAGGATTCACTGCTTCTTAATTAGAATTGTTCCCCGACTCACACTCTTGTGTTATTTGTGGTTCCTGACAGGCCGTGGCTTGTCTGAGCTTGTTGTGAACGAGGCAAGAAGAGAGGGTGGACACCATACCTCCGCCCTCTTTGCTGAGCCCCTGGCCTGTCTTGGTCCATTGCAGACTGGATGACTTTTCTCTTTCCCCAGGGATGTTTTGCTGAACACAATTACAGGCAGCATTTGACAACAGAGCTGGTAATTTATGTGCTGCTGGAATGGAGAAGGAAGCGAACTGGGATGAATATCAATGTGCTCTGAGGGGATGGTACATGTTTTTCCTCCCTTTTAGGAACTGAGGCTGGCTGTAGAAGGGAGGATGCTAATTGGCCACCTGGTGAATTGACCAAGAACATGTCTCTCTTACCCCTCCACAACTGTGTGGTGGTTCCAGGGAGAAGAGGGAAGTCAGTGTCTGATTGCCACATCGGAAGTGCTGGATGAAATTTCTGACATGCTACTAAAGACCATTATTACACATTTCTGAGTGGCTGCTTTGTTATCAGTGAGTGAGAGATAACACTAGCTCATTGGGCTGTTCTGAGGACTAAGTAAGATAAATTATATCCAGCACTAGATATGTGGTTAAAATAACATTCCTTTCGTAGGTCGCAGAGATAGCTCAGTGGGTAATATAGCTGCTGCCATTGACCTGGGGTTGATCCTGAAATATGGTTAAGGAGAGAACTGATTCCTTCAAGTTGTCCTCTGCTCTCCACATGCACATCATTGGTATATGTGCACATGGGCAAACACATACCCACCCCACACACCCATGTACAGATATCCACACACACATAACCCACATCCACATATATACACACACATACACTAAATGAATGTAAAAAAATTTTAAACTGTGTTCCTTTTGTCCATCACTCAAAGACAAGTTATTCCCTTTGTAAAAAAAAAAAAAAAAAAAAAAAAAAAAAAAAATATATATATATATATATATATATATATATATATATATATATATATTTGAAAAGGTTCATCATGCGAAGGTGGATTCTTTGATTGCATTACTGAATACTATTTAGTTTCATCACGAAACTTTACTTTGAGGAACATGTGTTTATGAGTACAAATTCCAACATCTCTCAGCATCTGCTTTTTTTTTTTAAATTTCTTTCAGTGAGATTCTGTAATTTTGTTTCTTTGGTTTTTTTGTTTTTGTTTTTTGAAGACAGGGTTTCTCTGTGTAGCTTTGGCTGTCCTGGACTTGCTTTGTGGACCAGACTGGCCTCGAACTCACAGAGATCTGCCTGTCTCTGCCTCCCTAGTGCTGAGATTAAAGGTGTGCACCACCACGCCCAGCTCTGTAATCATTTAAAGCAAGGTTTCTTCCTCCCTGTGTTACCTTGATGGCAAGGGAGGGAAAAATATAAGGCTTTGGGGTCCATCCTTAATACTGGAAAAAAAATCTCAGCTTTTAGATGATTGAGTGAAAGAGATCTAAAATTGTCGTTTCCCTAAAAGAAAAGGCATGTTACCATAAGGATTTATAGAAACTGATGTGGGCTGTTGATCGTGTTTGAACCCATGAATGACCTTTTTCTGTGACTGACACATAAGCACTCCCTGGGCAGGCCTGAAACTATTTACATAGTTCTGGGAAGTTGAAAACAGCTTTGGTATCACCAGGATAAACCAAGACCCCTAGGAAAAGATGACCTTCCTCATTTTGAAGAAAATCTCCTGTAATCCTTGGTGTTAGCGTGACCTGGACTATCTTGAGTAAGTTTCCTGATGTTGGAGGACCCATCTTGACTGTAGGCTCAATATTCCTTTAACAGGGTGTCCCAACTGTATAAGATGAAGAAAGCCGACTGAGTGTTAGCATGCATTTGTCACTCTCTGCTTCTTGACCTTGGATGACATGTGACAACCATCCTCAGGATGTGGCTTCCTTGCCATGATAGATTCTAACCTGGAACTGTGAGACAAAGAAAACCTTTCTCTCTTAAGTTGCTCTTCTTAGGGTATTTTTTTTATCATAGCAACATTCAAAGCAATTAAGATATCCCCCTAAAGGAGAGGGTTTTTTCTTCCCAACTCTGCTTTCTCACCTACTTCACATACCCTGGAGCCCTCTCTTGTCACGATCTTGGGTTTGGCTCTTCCATTCTCTTTTTTCCCCTCTGTCCTTACTCTCCTTTGTGTTTGTATACAGATCTCCAACTGATTTCTCCCTGTTGTCTGAGGTCTAGGGGTTTCAGTGTGCCCTGGTGAGACAAGGGATCTTTGAATTAGCAGAAGAATTTGAACAGATCCAGCCCTGGTGAAGGCCCAGAAGATTGGCCATGCGTACAGTGATGCCGATTTGTCTTCTTAGACCCTGGCCTGTTGTGGAAGCTTTGGTTTATATGTAAACAAGCTTATGTTTTAATCCCAGGTGTGGGATATGGGAGCAGCCCCAGTTTGCCCACAGCTGATAGTTGCCTCATGAGAGGGCACGTGATCTTTGTCAGCTGGGAACTATTTAATGCAGGGGTGTGGTCTTTGCCAGTGGGGATAAAAGCCAGACCCAGAAAGCAAGACTGGGGCCTCCAAGAAAGAAGAAGGCTGCTAGTGCCCCCCTACCCCGCTGCCGCTCCTGCTTGCTGTTGATGCAGCATAACAAGAGGGAATCAGAGATCTCCTAAAACAAGGATTGGACTTGCTCCAAGGAACCTGAGAATCATCAGCAGCAGGAAGTAGGTAAGGAAAACTATGGCCCCCTCACCCCACTAACCTTCTTTCTCTCCTACCTGGTGTTGGGGTGTTGGGGTGTTGGAAGGGGTTGGGGTGGAGAAGGGAGAAAGATTTAAGGGACCCAAAATTAAGATAAATCTTAAAAACACACCAACACTGGCCTAGCTCTGCTGGAACAATGTAGAAGGCCGCCATTAGCAACTGTTCCTTGGCTTGCCTTTTATTTTATATACTTTTAGATAGTGGCATTAAATGCATTCATCCATGCAGGGTAAAATCAATGCTCCCTTGCGTGTCTTTTTGTGGCTGTTGTGTCCTGGTTCATACCTAGCAGCTGCTTAGTTTTTTTGTTGCAAAAGGTAGCATTGGAAATCCCTGCACTCACTTCCAGAGCCTCCCGTGCATGCTGTACCAGTGGAACTGAGGCCTGCCCACACTTCTGCCCCAGGGGGTTGGTTTCCAGCCATGGCATTTGGAACCAGTAGTGTTGCTGGCTGGTGCTGCTTTTTCTGGCTTCTCTGGTGTAGCTCTCATGCCTCTGTCACTGGTGAGTTTAGTTTTGACAGTGCCTGGATCCAGGTCTTCGTCTATCCCACTTGTCCGAGTGGGAGGACACCCTGCTACACTATCCCATGCTCATCTTTGCTCTGGAGTCTCTTCCTCCTGCCTCCTTTCCCAGCCACTCTGTACCTTACTCCTCTCTCCTCTCCAGGTTCAGCATGATTATTGTTCTAAACTATGCTGGGCTATTTCTGCACAAGCAAGAATGAAAGTAAGCCTTTAATGTAAGACTTCAATACATGTTTTGTTTAATTTCTGGACATTTCAAGGGTAGGTCGACAGAGTGAGGGCATGTATCCAGGTTGTAGTAAAATCTTTAAGAAGCCAAAGACATTTTTAGACATAGGAGATGGGGCAATTGCAATGTGCAGGGCCCATGTTTAATGCTTAGCTTGCACTTCTTCCAGTCGGCCAGGACCTAATCAATCAACAGGCTCACCAGTCAATCACTTGGGTAACAGACTTGCTGGGCTTTTGTTGTGAGCTCAGCCATGTATTAAGGACCTCAAGGAACAGGTATTAAGAGCAATGCATGGCCCCTGCTCTGAGGCAGTTTGTAAACTGGTTAAAGAAAGAGATGAATGTTCATCCCTCTAGAAAACTCCTCAGCTGAATAGGTGCTATGTTCTCACGCCCTCTTTCTGCCTATCGTGTGTGTGTGTGTGTTGTGTGTGTGTTTTGTGTGTGTGTGTGTGTGTGTGTGTGTGTGTGTGTGTGTGTGTATTTAGTGAAGTGGGTAGAATCATCTGCCCCAGGTAGTGCAGTAACACCAGTTTGATTTGGGGTTGGAAGGAATCAGATGTGAGACCCAGATCTCCCTCATACCAGTCGTATGGTTTTAAATTCTGAATCACTAGCAGGACTCATTTGCTGGGAATCTTTTTGGCATATATTTTCAACAGCAATGGCACTGCAGGGGAAGGCAAGGCTAGCAAGCTACTCTCAAGTTGCGGTCTCAACAGAAGTGATGAGACCAAACAGAGGATGGCGCCATCCTTACGTGTTGACTTTGGATGGGTGAAAGGGCATCTATGACCATAAATATATGTCCTGCAAGCTTGATATAGGGATAGGACTTATGGTTCTTAGTATACAATTTAAATAAAAAAACTCTGCCCTGCTGTATTTCAGGAAGCAGGCCAATGCCTGTTCTAGGGCTTCTCAACATCCAGGTGGTTTTCTCCATGGCTGCTCATGGTTAGGCATTGCTTTTTCCAGATAAGAAAAATCGATGTCCAAAGAAGGAAAATGAATTGCTTAAGAGAAAACTCTAGTAAGTTAGTGAGGTTTAGATGCCTGCTCACCCTGCTCTCCCTGCTCACCCTGAATTATCTATCATGTTACACAGTTTCTCTCTGCCTTCTTCCCACCAGCAGATTAGACAGAGGAGACCAAGCAGAGCTAGTTAAGGAGCCCTGACTAATGTGGGAACCCATACCCGATCTGCTGATTCTCAAGTCTGAGACCCCCTTCCTGTCCACAGTCTTTAGGGGTGAATGTTGACTGGAAAAGAAAGGGTTGCTTTGAAGAAGCCACTTCCAGTTAAGATTGGTGGGGCCTCCCCTCTCTCCAATGAAGGCTATGGAGAAAGAATCTGAGCTACTACTTCTAAATGTGTGTAAAGGTCATCTTGGACTCTTGTGAAAATGCAGGTTTGGCTGCAGGGACTCTAGAGGAGGAGCCTGAGGTGCTGAGATTCTGACATGCTGATGCAGTGGACATCAATATCTCAGCCAGGCGTCCCTACTTGTAGGACACAGCTTTGAGCTTTGTTGTGGGGATGCCGAGCATCATCCCGGGCTTCTTCCCACTAGATGTCACTAGCACCATCTCTCTTTTCACAACAAAAATATCTTCTGATATTGCCAAATGCTTCCTAAGGGGGCAAAAATCAACCCCTGCCAAGAGCCCCAGCTCCCAAACAGGGATTTTCAAATTTGCTTGCACATGGTAATCACCCAGGGAGTTTTCAAACCCCTGGTCCATGTGTCCTACTGGGAAGACTGTGGTTTACTTGACCCAGGAGACAGCTGAGGCTGGGGATGCTTAAAAGCTTCCCCAGGAGATCCTACTGGGCAAACACTTTGCAATGAGCAGCCTGAGTTCAGCCTCTGGGGAGAGCTTATGTCTCTCCCCTAGCTTCCTAGAAGCTGCCAAATCTCATATTAAGGGCTGCCCATGACTGACCAGACACCTGGTTCTGAGAAGGGAAGGGAGGCTCCAGCCTTCACTCGTCATGCAGAGAGACCAGCTCTGAGCTGGCTCCGATCCTCCAATGAGAAAGAGCAGAAAGAATCTCAGGCCTGGAAGATATTCAGCCCCCATCCATCATGCTGCCTGTGGCTGCTTTGCATGCAGGAGCACTGTTTGTTTTAATCTCTCAGAATCCCACTTTGAGCTGTTGATCTCTGATGGGAAGCTTCTGCCTTGTTTTGGCTCCCTTCCCTCCTCCAAACTCTTGCTAAGAGCATCCTTTATTCTTTTCACACTTAAGCAGCTGGGATAGCAGTGTGATGATTGTCTGCAGTTCAGACTGAGTGGTACTTGGAGGTAGAGAATCCTTGATAGGCTGCATCTTACCCAGTGAAGCCTGCAGAGGGTATCTGTTCTTAGCCTTCATCTTAGCTGAGGGAGAGAGAGAGAGAGAGAGAGAGAGAGAGAGAGAGAGAGAGAGAGAGAGAGAGAGAGAGAGAGAGAGAGAGAGAGAGAACAAGGCAAAATGGCATTCCTATATATATCACAAGATTTGTTTTCTACTGGCTGGTCCATGCTGTCAATATGGACCAAATGACTTGGAGCCTTAGGTCGGAACTGCCTGAAATGATTCACCTTTGTCAGATAAGGCTCTAGCTTTTGGAAAAATGAAGAGACCAGACTAACAGTCAGCTCTTAGGGCATCTATTTCCACTACTTATTGCCTGCTACCAATTTTTTTTTCCTGGTACTATAAGAGAGCAGGAACTGAGCTGCAAAGGTTAGAACCATGGATAAAACAGAATTGAACAGTATCCAGTGGTTGGAGAGATGGTTCAGCCCTTAAGAACTCTCGTTGCTTTTGCGGAGAAAATCTGGGTTGAATTACAAGCACCCACATGGTGGCTCACAACTATCTGTAACTCCAGGTCTAGGGGGTTTAATATCCTTTTCTAGCCTCCTTGAGCACCAGGCATGCATGTGGTGCACAGATATACACACAGGCAAGACATTCACACACACACAAAAAGATAAGTCTAGAGAAATTAAAAAGATAAGCCAATAAACTCCCCAGAAAGCAGACCCACTGGGTAGCTCACTGGTGCCCAGTGGGCCGAATCTCTGGGGCCTGGTTATTTGGAAAATATTCCTAGTTCTACTTTGCTTCACAGTGACTCCAGGTACCTAAATGCCTTAAGCCTCAAGTTGTTTCTGTTTCTGTCAGAAAGAGTAATAAACATAGATAGGATTTCTGCATAGTAAGAAATCTTATTTACCAAGCACAGGCAAATGTCAGGAATGTGTGTCAGCTCACTTAATACACCAGCACATCCCTGGAAGTAGGTCTCACCATAGCCTTCTCATTTAACAGCTGGAAAAATGAAGGGTCAGAGAGATGGCGTGGTTTCTGAGAAGGGGAAACAGTCTATGAACTTGAGCAGAGACTTTGGAGATGGCTCAGAGGCTTATTCCTTGCTGTATAAATATAGGGCTGGACTTAAGATCCCCAGAACCAACTGGGCACAGTGGTGCAGGCCTGTAATCCCTTGGAGAGGCAGAGGCAGGCAGATCTCTGTGAGTTCAAGGCCAGCCTGGTCTACAAAGTAAGTCTAGGATAGGCAAGGCTATACAGAGAAACCCTGTCTGGAAAATTAAAACCAAACCCAAACAAACAAAAGCCCCAGAACCCATGTAAAGTGCCAGGTTGGTACGGAGGCCCACCTGTAAGGGAGATACAGGGATCTCCAGAGCAAGCTGGCTCCTGGAACTAGCCATATTGACAAGCTCTAGGTTTGGCTGAGGGGCCTGGCAGTGGAGTGAATACATTTCATGAATAAAGTGGCACAGCAATTGAGGATGATTCTTAACATTAGTTACAGACCTCCGCACAAAGGAGCATACATGTGCACAAATACACACATTTGCTTGCATACATGGAAACATGAACTCACACATGTGTACCATATAGGCTTTAAAAACGGACCAAAAAAAGTACTGGAACTTCACTGCTTGCTAATAGTTGTACCGTGCTGAGATAGTTTGCAGTGCCCTGAACATACCTTGGTTCCCATTTCTTACTCTAGGCAACTTGATACATTAATAGCATTATCTGTGACTTGGATAAAGATGAGAGAGGGAGATTTAGTAGAACCCACAATGTTTTTCTTGGTAGACTCCAACACCTGCAGATCTGCAGGGAAGGGGCTGACTCTAGGCTGATGGAAGGAGAGATCAAGGGTCAGCTAATAAAACAGTGAGGTAGGGTCTGTCCTGCTTCCTCTTACAGATGAAGAAACAGAGCCCAGAGAGCTTATGTAATTTAAGAAAGATAGCTAGCCTGCTTGGAAGAAGGCTTTAGGAGTCAGTCCAATCCAGGAGGTGGTCCATCAAGCGGTGGCTGAGGCCCTTCGATACCTCTTGCAGGGGGGTTAATGGGTTGCGTGGCACCCACGGCCAGGGCTTTGGGGACTGCTTCACAAAGCAGATCAGACTGGGTCTCAGTATATCTTGGCACACCCATCACTCCCTAGAGATAGATATTTTTTCAGCCTAAAATATGACAGCTTCTCCCAAGTGGAACTGTCACCGGCTCCATGATGAAAAGTACGATTTCCATAGTCTTCCCAGCATGTGGAAGATGAACTGGTGTCACATGTAATAACGCTCAGAGAGACCATAATACCCCAAGGTTCTGCCTCCTCATTCTTCAGAGCATCTAAGCAAGTCCAGATCTGCTTCCACTTTGCATCCATTACAAGATTTTGCGGAGGTGACAGTTCAGCTGCTGTAGTTCAGCAGGCGGCTCTACACGTTGTCAATAGCATTTAAGGGCCCTGGGGAATCTCAGCACCCTGTTGACTCAAATATTGAACTATTCTTTTTTCTAACCAAACCAAAAAGATAGTACATTCTTCTCTCACCATAGGGACACATGCCCATGGTCCCAATATACTGGGAGGCTGAGGGAGTAGGATCACAAGTTCAAGGTTAGCCTGGGCTGCATCCTGAGATGCTAATATTCCCTATTCCCCAATATGTTCATTATTCTCACACTCAAGAGGGGGGGAAAACTGAATATTTTTTTTCAATGTGAGCTTTAGGTTGCAGGAACCCTTACTCTCCTGTCCTGAGGAATTTGCGGGTACGCTCTACTTAAGCCTGTGTCTTGGCATGAACAGGCATGTAGGGATTCACTCCAACCCTTTATTACACAAGGCCCTGCCTCACCAGGGCTAAGTGGAGGGCTGCTTGGGCTGCTCTGTTGAAAGCAAAGAGAGGACAAGGTGTCATATATGGAAGGAGTCTGGATGGCAAAGTGAAGCAGGAAAGATTTTCCATCTGTTGCAGCAAACATTTATGGGTTAATTATTTTCCTAAAGAGCAGGTTTTATTGCCTTCCACCACTTGCCATTCTACTGTCATGTGCAAACTCCCAGGTAAAGAGAAAAGTATTGCTAAGAGCCCAGAACATCGCTGCATAGAAAAAGGAATGGGCTGTGCTCTGATGGGACAGATTCTAGAATCTTAGTTTCTCAGGCCACACAGCTTTGCTGAGCTTCACAGCTGTTAGCAGACATGGCCAAGCATTTGTTTCGTTTAATTGTGCAGGCCGGATTCTTACTGCCCATTGACAGCCCATTAAAGGAAGCTGCACCTGCACTTATTGAAAGAGACAGAAGGAAAATTCCAGGTCTCAGTGCCTTAACAGCCAGGTGGAGGGGCTGGACTCTTAGCAGCAGATGAAGAAGACAAGCTGACAGATAGAGAAGAGCTCTCAGGCTCATGAGGAGAGGGCTGTGTGCAGGGCAGGATTTTACTGAATGCCTCTACAAGATGCAAAATTTGTAGCATTTCCATTCTTTCTTCCTTTGGCTGTCTTAATCATCCCAGCCATAGCTGATGATGGGCATAGCCAGTGCTGTTTTTCAGATCTCAAACCAAGTTCCAAAGTGTAGAGCAAGCTGCCTTTGGCAACATTACTTTAGAGCCTGCACTCCAAGGCCAGGGTGGCAATAATACTTTACCATGACAACATACCTCTCATAAACCTAGAGAGAAAGATTTCTTTTGGTCAAGATTTCAATCCATAGTGCCTGGATATGTTGAGCCTGGTGCTATGGTAAGAGACCATCTTGGCAGTAGGACCATGTGGAGGAAGAAGAGGAGGAGGCTGTTTCCCCGTGGTGGACAAGAAGCCCGGAATAAAGAAAGGATATGGGGACCAGGCTTGCATTAGTCAAGGTTCTTTAGAGTGACAGTCCTTATAGAATTAATCTCTCTCTATATAAAGAGTATTTATTAGAAGGACTTACAGGCTGCAGTTCAGATAATCCAACAATGGTTGGATGTGAATGGAAAGTCAAAGAATACAGAAGTTGCTCAGTCCACAAGGCTGGATGTCTCAGTCTTCAGTATACACTGGAATCCTGAAGAAGTGAGCATTAATGCCGGTGAAGAAATGAACTTGCTAGAAAGGCTGGGGCAAGCAAGCAAAGAGCAAAAGCTTCCTTCTTCCGTGTCCTTCCATAGGCTTCCAGCAGGTGTGGCCCAGATTAATGATGTGTCTTTCCACCTCAGGATCTGGATTAAAGGCCCAGATTAAAAGTGGATCTGCCCATTTTAAATTAAGCAAAAATCCCTCAGAGTTGTGCCCTCAATTTTTGGATTTTAGTTAATTTCAGATGGAAGCCTAAGCTTCAAATGCATGTCCTCTGGGACTCATTTATTCCAGCTAGACCACACCTCCTCAAGTTCCTTAAAACCTATAATAGTGCATGAGCTGGGGACCAAGTATCGAACACATGAGCCTATGGGGACATTTCATATTCAAACTGGCTTATACAATTCCAAGATTAGGATTCAAGCCCATGTGGCAGACTATACTGGGTGCAGATATAAAAAGATGAGAGAGTCATCTCTGGACTCAGTTTCTAGACTAGAGAAAAACAATCCCAAAGTTCAGAGGGGCATTGTGTTGTGGGGTCTGGGTTTGTAGAGAGCTGAAAATTTGGGCACCTGCTAAGTAATGATGTTAATCACCAGAAAGGTATTGGGTGTTTCAGAGAAAAAAAAAAATCTACAGGCAAGGTTACAGAGGCAGGAAACTGGACTTAAATTGTGGGTTTGGTGGAGATTCGGAATTCATGGAGAATAGTACGAGCTAATATACATTCAGTACTTCTAATCCCAGATTGCCCAGAGTGGTCCCTCAAAGCCTCATAGGTGCTATTTCTTCTTCACAATCATGGTGACACAGAGGTAGGGAGATAGTATCTTATCATCTTAGGTAACTCAGGAAGAAGGGAAGACATACATGATGCCCAGAGATGTGCCGCCTACTAAGTCTTCTTCACCTTGTGTAGAGTGGAGGTACAGATCCAGGGAGGGCGAGCAGACACTAGCATGGGAGCATGGCTTGGGCTGGCTATGGGTTTCACTCCTGCTGTCAGCCACCCACTGTTAACTCACCGACCACTGTCCAGTCTTCTGTGCAGAGACTGTGTGGAGGAAAAGACGTTAAAATCAGTAGAGAAGAAGAGATTTTTCTAGAGCAGTGATCATATGAGGGAGAGTCTCATCTGTAGCCTGAGAGGGGTGGGGCAAGCACTTCCTCAGCCCTTCACATTTTCGCCTCTCAGTGCAGTACACTAGTGATAAGGCAGGGACTCACTGAGTAGTGCAGACTGCCTTCAAACTCCTGATCCTCTTGCCTCCGTTTCCTGAATGCTGGATCATCACTGTTTTATTTATTTTTAACCCTAACTCATGCTATGTTTCATTTTTATAACTCCTTGTCTCTCCAGAAAATTTCTATATTTCTTCAATACTTGATTGTTGGGGGTTGGTCTGGTGCTATGTATTCTAATTTGGCTTCCTGGGATCTGCTTGCTGCCTTTTATAAGCAGAAACTCACATACCCTCCAAATTATGTTTGTAACCTTGCCTAATAAATTACACCTGATTGGCTAAATAAAAGGCTACACTTGGGCAGGGTAGAAATGAGGGGAGGAGACAGAAGGATCTTGGGAAGGAAGAAAAAGGTACAGGGGAGAGAGACAGAGACAGAGAGAGACACAGAGAGAGAGAGAGAGAGAGAGACAGAGAGAGAGACAGAGAGAGAGACAGAGAGAGAGAGACAGAGAGAGACAGAGAGAGAGACAGAGAGACAGAGACAGAGAGAGACAGAAACAGAGACAGAGAGACAGAGACAGAGAGAGACAGAAACAGAGACAGAGAGAGACAGAAACAGAGACAGAGAGAGACAGAGAGAGACAGAGAGAGACAGAGAGAGACAGAGAGAGACAGAGAGAGACAGAGAGAGACAGAGAGAGACAGAGAGAGACAGAGAACAGAGTCACCAAGGCACAGGAAAGAACTAGATGGCCAAGAAGGAGGAGCTCTGAAGTTCCGCATGGGGAGAAGTGGCCCAGATGAATAGCACAAGCAAGTATTTTTGGGATTCTACATAGGAAATAGCCCAAATAGAAATGGGTAAAGCAGATGGCCATGGTGTGGTGAAGGAGAGATAAACATGTTTTTTGTTTAGATCACAAGTGGGGCATAAGAAAAAGACTTGTGAGAGAGAGCAGGTGATGTTTATCCCCTTAGAAGTCGAACCATTGTGTGTGGGAGATTGGTTGTTAACCAGGTGAAAAGCATCCTTGAACAAATTCTGAGAGGATATGAGCCAAAATGTGAACCAAAAATAAGAGGCGGGGCCTTTGGAGACCTGGGATAGTTTTGTCTGTTCATCGCTCCACTTCGAGCTGCTCCTAGAGGGAACTACTAGAGGTAAGGCTTAGATGCTCCGGGCTCCAGCTGAGGTTCCGGATTCTGGTTACTCCAGCAGAAGAAATCCTGCTGTTTATGCCAGGAGAATTGTTCCTCGGAACTGATATCCTTATGGTTTCATTATTGTATTCCTTAATCTTCTTTTCCTATTGTTTAAGTTAGTCAGCTTATAAGTGAGGCACTCTCAGTTAATAAGTTCATAATAAAATATATTTGTTAAGAAAATTGAGTCTACAGAGCAGGAGCTGGAAGATAATAGAAGGTAGTTTAAAGGGTTAATATCTGCCCAGCCCTAGGTAAAATAAGGCTGATTCTAAAATGCAGCAGGTGTCTGTGTTTTTTTATTGATTATGATAATGGGTTAGATAATACCACCATAATAGTTATAGGCTATTTAATAATAAACATTAGTAGATATTTTTTATACATTCACCAACACTTGACAGAATGTTTCATGCCAGAAACATTTCTCAATAAATATACTTTATGGGCCTCTTCTTCATGAAAGTTACTATGTTTTAAAATATTTACCAGAAGGGAAATTGAATTCTGTCTGATTCCTGCCCTATCTACAGAGCCAAACAAATTAGATAGCTACCTTTCACTTGGCACTCTTTCAGAAACGGGAAGAAATGCATCCTGTCTGACCACTCCACAGCCCAAAGAACTCTGGATCCAAATTCTCTTCCCCACTTGCTCTCTTCTTTGGCCGCTCCATCTGGTCTCTTCTGCTGGCTTCTTTGCCTCTCCTCAGCCACAGAATGATAGATTTCAAGAAGAGGAGGCATGATGCTGCCTCCAGTACTTGTTCTGTTCTTTTTCTGGGAGATTTTATCCAGGTCCAGGGTTCTACTGACATTTTTGAAAATATGATATTCAAATTTATGCCTCTAGCTGGAACCTTTCCATTTAACTGTGTGTGTGTGTGTGTGTGTGTGTATTTGTTCATGAGTGCATTAAACATACTCTTTTAAAGTGTAATTTTTATATTTATTTATTTTATTTTGTGTGAATATGTATATATAATTATATAACATATCGATTATTAAATATTAATATAACAGGAAATTATATTAAAAATGGAATATGTAATTATGTATTAAATATATCATATATTAAATATTAAGTATAATATATTTAAAACATTTAGTATGCTTGCATACATGCACATGCCCACAAGTACACAGAACATGTATGGAGGTCAGAGGACAATTTTGTAGAAATTGGTTCCCTTCTTCTACTATGTAGGTTGAGGAAACTGAACTCAGGTCATCAGGTTTAGTACATGTACTTGTTGAGCTATCTTGCCAACTTTATATGCATATTCATTAGAACATTTTTCTTTTTCCTGTTTTGGCTTTTTGTCCATTTAACAACAAACAATCACAAACAGCTATAGAGTTCTCCCTAGTGCCTGTGACCTCTCCAGCTTTGACTAGGTTTATAATACCAGGTCATGTATTTTATTTTTCCTGTTGAGTGGGCCTCAGTTCCAAACAGAAAGTGACTACTAACCACACCACAGGCATGCCACGATAGCAACATCAGGAGTGTTTTGCCTGGCAATTTTGTATTGAAGTGCACAGGGTTCACAGTTGGTTGTGACCACTGACGATTCTTCTCCCTTGGCGACTTCATAGATAGCATCTTCTAGCCTGACAAATGGGAACCAGTGTGAAAGGAGCTTCCAGCTTAGTTACAGGTTGATTTCCCAGTGTCCTGCACCCAAACTGTATGATGTCTTCCATTTGATAGAAAATTTTCCTTTATGGGCAGACAATTTTAAAAAATGAAAAGCAGGAGCATAATTTAATGAAATACCAATACTTGTTTTCCAATTTCAGTAACCATTCAGCTTACATCATTTTCCAGTCATATATCCCCCTGCTCCATCCTCACCCAGGACTCACCTGTTTTTCAGAAGATCCACCACTTTATATCTATCCCTGCATGTGCAAATACCTCAAAATAGAAATGCCTTCTAGATAGTTTTCTTTGACCATCATAAAAGCATCTAAAGATCCATTTATTCAAGACAAATGCAAGACTTCTTTTAACTCATAGATTTAAAAAGAAAATGGCATTGATTCTTTTCTAGAATTCTGTAGCTCAGTAAATGTTCTTAACCATATCTTCCCAGACCTAGCCCCAAGCAACCACTTCCAGGCTTTCTCCCTGTATATTACCAAGTTCCCCTTCTTACACCAAAAGGTGACTTCCCCCCTTTCAATAGCCATATCATAAACTATTTTTCTCTCTCCTGGACTGCTGTAACATTTTTTTTTTACCATATTTCCCTTTTACCCATTGGTTCTACTGCAATCCTTTTTCCACCCATATTATAGCCAAACAATATTACCTGTGGCTACTTAACAGAAATCTACAAAATATCTGCTGTGTCATAGGTATTAAAAACAAGATACTGAGCTGGGAACAGTGGCACAGGCCTGTAATCCCAGCACTTGGGGAGGCAATGGCAGGCAGGTCATGGTGAGTTTGAAGCCAACATGGTCTACAAACTGAGTCCAGGACAGCCAAAGCTACACAGAGAAACCCTGTCTCAGAAAACCACACCAAAGCAAACAAGATACAGGATGTGTATTGGTGAATGAAAGAAGAATTTCCTGTGAGTAAAACATACACATAGAGGTATGCATTATTAGAGGAAAAATACAGCTTAAAGTGTGAGTTGGAGAAAACTAAGCCAGGCTAAATAGTGACATGGTATAGTCTTATAAAGAGTAATTAGAAAGGCTTTTCTATTAAGTTAGTATTTGAGCAAAAACTGATGGACATGAGGACCTAAATCACAGCGATGCCCAGAAATGGATGATCCCAGATACTGAAATAGCAAACACAGTGGCACTCTCTGTGCCACTGTCTATCTCATCTATCAACTTAGTTTTTATTTTGAGGAGGACATCACTAATTGATTAAGATATTTTCCTGATGATTTGAGGGTCATAGGAGAAATGTATAGAAGGTACAGATTGGCCATGGACTTTCTTACTTGTGCACAGTCTCCTCAATGATCAGCACATGTATGAGAACAGTGCATCTGTTACAGCTGGTGAACTTTCCCGGATCCATCAGCATCACCCAGAGCCCGAAGCTTCTGTGTGAGTGCACTCATAGTTCTGTATGTTATGTGGTGTGGATAAATGTATAATGAGCAGTGTTCATTAGCACACACAGTGTTCTCACCGCCTGACCATTCCCATGTCAACTTTACATTTCTGAATATGTTTATCTCTTGAAAAGCCATCATGTGTAAGGTATAGAGTGGAAAGCTTGACACTTTTCTTAATATTAGAGTTTCTTGTATTTCCTCCCAAAGATGACCACAGGCAGAGATAGTATATGACTCTCTCACACACAAAAATTATGAATACACTTCTTCTAAAAATACTTTGTCATAGATTTCTATGGCTGTGACAAATTCCATGAGCAAATCAACCTGGAGAGGGAAGGGTTTATTTCAACTTACAGTTGTCTATGAAGGGAAGTGAGGGATGGAACCCAAGGCAGGAGCCGGCAGGAACTCTGAGGCAGGAACTGAAGCAGATGTTATACCAGAACGCTACTAATTAGCTTGCTCTTCATGGCTTGTTGAGTTTGTTTTCCTACACAGTGCAAGACAACTGGCCCAGGGATACACAGCCCACAAAGAGCTGGGCCCTCCCCCATTAATCATTAATTACGCCAATCTAGTGGGGGCCTGTTCTCAACTGATGTTGTCCCAAGTTACTCTAACTTGTGTCAAATTAACAAGAACTGACCAGTACACCTTTCAACTTATTATTTAATTGTGCAGTATCATGGATTGAATATCAAATCCTAGGCATGTTGGGTTAAGTGTTCTACTACTGAGCTACGTCTTCAGTTCTAAGAATATTTCTAATGTAAGAATACTTAAAGTGACTGGAGATACAACCTTGCGTAGCATCTAGAAGGTTCTGGGTTCAAGTACAACAACCAAACATAAGAACAAAATGAAACAAAAAACAACCATTGAAGTATTGAATGCACGATAATGCCCACACTCTTTCCAGGCATCATGTTGCTCTTCACCCTCTGTTTCGGTCTTAGACTTCAGTCACTGGTGTATACTGTGTCCTAGGCCCACAATGCCTTTTGTAGTTATTAGGATACTCTCTTTTGCATGGTATTCCCTCTGTCCAGATGTTCCTTTCCTTGTCCCATCTTTTGTTTCATCATTTAGTCAGAGAACACTTGACTTCCCCTGTCTAAATCTGCTTGAGTTGTTTGTAGCTGCATGACTTTAAAACAAAGCAGTTATTTCTGATAGTTTTGAGTCTGGAAGTCTGAAATGAAGGTGCTAGCTTGGGTTAGTATGATAGCTAATCTTGACTGTAGACTTGATTAGATTGGATGACAGCTAGGTGATTAGTGAATCTCAGTTTAGGGTGTGTTTGTGCGGCATTTGCAGAGAAAGTAGAGCATGAAGGCTCTGACCTAATCAGTGGTTTATCCCATTAATTGATCCAAATTTTGAATACGATTTAGACAATGGTGGAAGCTGGTACTTGGGTAGAGCTGGTAGTTCACATGTGGCATCTCTTTTGAAGGGTATATCTTGCCCTGGCTTCCTTATGGCTCCTTATGATATGAAATTTTCTTCTCTACAATTTCCTCTCATGATGAATAAAAACCTTTGAAACCACAAGCAAAATGAACTATTCATTCTTTTAAGTCATTCTGTCTGTCATGAGAAGACTACCATCATTGCTTCTGGTGGATCCCTTTTTCTGTGGTACAGGTTGCCAACTTCTTGTCCCTTCAGATGCAGGAGGAAGACCCGAGAGATTGGTGGGATTCCTTTTACATTTCATTGAGTACCAATATCACTCATGAAGACTTTACCTTCCTGACTTAATCACCTCAAAGTCCACCTTTGTATAGCACCACCTTCAGGGTAAAAATTTTAATGTACAATCCTTGGGGAGAGGTACTCATTCAAGTCAGAGCACTTCCCTCCTAAGCAGATTCTCAGGGATGCTTCAGCTCTCCTCTTGTTCCTTGATCCTGGGTGAGTTTCCCATACACAATCACCATGGCACCCTTTGGCTCCTCAAATGGACCTGCTATTTTTACTGTTATAGGCTTTTGTTGTCTGCTTCACCTGATTTGGGGGCTTTACCTCATTCATGTCCTCCTGCTTGGTGTCACACAAACTCAGAGAGGCCTTCCACTGCCACCTCACCCAAAGTGGTCACACAAGCTCCTTCCTCATAGCTTTCTGTTGCCATTTCCTCTGATTTATCTGATTGATCTCTCTAGTTCTACTCCAGAGATAAGTGCTGAGTAGGAGGAAAATCAACTCCTTCATCCGACATGCCTCATGCTCCTGGCAGGTGTGTGGTGATGTCTGAAGTGAGTAAAGGCATGATGTATTTGGGAGCAGGGCAGTATGAGATGAGAGAAGTGCTTATGAAGGACTTTCAGATCAATAACATTGGAGGATCAAGGGCAGCCTCAGTGTGGAAATGATAGCAAAAGAAAGCAAAGAAAAGGGCAGTTCATGATGCCTCTGCTAGCTAGATTCCCTTCAGCAACTGAATCAGACCCTGTACTAATGCCCCTTGTGAGTGCCTCAGGAGCTTCTGAGGCACAGGGCTGAGAGTGGTAGAATTAGACAAACTCTCTACATCCACTCAACTGGAACACCAGTCCCAATGTAATTTTACTTTCTAATGTTTTAAATAAGAATATAAAAACAATAGGGGAAATTAGTTTTATTGCTTATATTTTATAATCTGCCACAGTAAAACTATTACCCCAGTTTGTTACGAATACAAAAGTTTCAAAAACATAAGTCTTCTTCTCCTTTTTGTTTGTTTGTGATTTTTTTTTTTTTTTTTTTTTTTTTTTTGTGAGAGAAGGTCTTATTCTATATCCCAAGTAAGTCTCAAGATACTGTCTCTGCCTCACATGTGTCACAGTGCCAAGTCTCCAATTAATGTCTTCAAAATCACTGCCATGCTTACATTTGCAAACCCTGGAATCTGGGCTAGCCTCATTATCAGAGATCAGAATCCATGTGTGGCTGGGGAGCTACACCACATGGTACATTCCATAGCCCCCTTCTGGCTGTGTCTTCAGATAGCTGCACGCTGAGAGGAGACCACTGCCATTCTGAAACCCAGGCCAACATGTTCTGGGGATTACATTTCTTTCCTGTCTGATTAACATCTGTGCCCTGCCTTTTCTTGGCTCCGGACTCCTTTCTTCCAGCTGTTTGTTAGAGACCGAGAATCCCCTGCCTGGATCAAAGATGTCCTGTGAACCTTCTTTTCTTTAGTAAGTCTGGCACAGGGTCTGAATTTTAACCAGTGGATGTCACTGTTTACTCAAGGAGGGTCCTTGGAGAAGGCAGTGGAATCTCAGGATGAATGCAAAGACAGCAGCCAGTGTTGGCCCTCCCTGTATTAGTATTTCTCTTATAATTTGGAGGGATGAATTTCTTTTTTTTTAAATGGACTGCCATTGGTCAGTGAGATGATTGACCAGTGACGTCTACAGAATTCATTGACCTTGGAGAGTTGAAGTTCTACTAATAAAAGACATCATCAAAAATTATAAGACATTCAATAAGAAGTTCAACTGGGCAAAGAAAAAAAAATCCTGGATTTCTATTTTTAAAAGAGACCGACCTTCTGGCTTAGTGTAGCTCAGTAGCACTGTGCTTTTGTAGCATGTACAAGGCCCTGGGTTCATGTTCAGGCAACACACACACTGCTATAAAGCAGAGGCCACAAACAGTCTACATATGAGTCTGTCCCACTGTTGTGCTTAAAAAGCAACTGAACTAACACTCGCTTTGCCTGGTGTTATATGTAATGTTTTGGATTTCTTGTTTCACCTCTAATATGAGAACATGTTGAACATTTATCTATCAAAACCATGTCTGGGGTGACACTTGTGACTCTTCTTAGAAACTTTCTTCTCGTCTTTTTCCATCTTTTCTCTCCAAACCAGCTCATGTCACCCACTCATGGTGGCAGACTAATTAATCTTCCTTGGCATTTACACTTTTGACCTCTGTTTCTTGGAGCCAAAGTGTGTACTGAAGCACAGAAGACTATTTTTGTGAGTAGCCAGAGAACAGGGCATTTGCAAAGACACTCAGCAGGAAGTTGCTTCTGTAAGGGGACCTGGAGTACTTTTAGCTGAAGGTAAGGCCAGGTGGCCTGTGCACTCTCTGAGGTAGCTATAGTGGGGACTATGGAAAGTGAATAGGTTAGGGACAGAGAATCTTTGTCCCCATTGTTAGGAGGTAGGATGGGGACAGACCCTAGTGCTCCATCTGACTCTCATCTCCTTGAGGTATCAAAAATTGGGGCTCCTCCTTCACATTTACCCAAGATGGCATTATGGCCTCCATATTAAGTGTCCCCAAAGGCTCAGGCAGTGGAGGCATGGTCTCTGTTGGTGGTGCTATGGAGGGGCGTTGGATCATGAGATGCGGATGACTTTATAGATTAAAGAGCCATTAGGAAGCAGAGCCTGGCTGGAGGAGCTGGGTCACTGCAGGCAATGTCTTTGAAGGGTATACCTTGTTCCTTGTCTCTTTCTGCCTCTTTTTTTTTTCTTTCCAGTTTCCCTGAGGCAAACAGCTTCTTTTGCCGTCCTCCCACAGTGATATTTCTGTTCACCACAGCCCAGAAACAATGGAGCCAGATGGCCATGTACTTCTGATGAGCCACAATAAATTTCTCCCCTTTGATTGTTTGAGAATTAATTTGGTTCCAAGAAAATCTCAGCTTCTCGGAGACAGTTGATTCTGTGACCACCCTGTGAGATCCTCTCTCTGAGGTTTCAAGGCCAAGGTGAAATTGTTTCAATTTGTTTCAAAGGAATCAAGAGTGTGTAACGACACACGGAAAATAAGAGCATGAATTCCGTTCTAGATAAAGTGGATGGCAGAAGAGTCAGCACATTTCCGCACACTGTGGAGAAGGCCCTGGCTTTTTCCTTATCAGCATGTAAGACACTTCTCAAGGAGAAGGACAGAATACCAGGGGATGGCCTGTAGCTCAGGAGCTGGCTATCTGTCAGTGGAGAAGTGACCTTTTTTCCCTCACTGCCTCTGACAGCACTATGCAGAGAGGCAGGAGAACTCAGCAGCAGTGGGAGCTGACATTGGCTGAGTTTGTACTGTCTCCCAGCAGCTGAGTTACACTGCTACCTGTAATACCCGCAATCTACTCTCAAGCCACTCTAGAGGGTGTTGTCATACATGTTTGTATTTTATAGTTAAGGCAACTGCTGAGAATGGGTAAATAGCTTCCTTAAAGCCACACATGCATGCTGGCCAGCACTTCAACTAGGTTCATCTGAGTCTCAAACTAAGGGGAGCGTGAAGAGTGGGAGAGCCACCAAGAATTGGTGGGATAAAAGAATCTACCTTGCTTGTGTCTGGAGCCTCTGCCACAAAGTGGGAGCAGGAATACCACTTCCTGGATTGTCCTAAGAGTTAATATTATGAATTTACCAAGGAATGTACCAGTAGATACATTGGCTGATCTATTCTTCTGTCTATAAAATTTTAACAAACTTCCTCCTTGCCACCCCGAATCTCTTAGGTGACTTTCCTTATGCCCTACAATCATGAATTTATGGGGTATTTAAAGGTAACTTATTGTGTGGACAAAGATGTGGTCCTTGTAGTGTGGTGGTAGGAAGGGGCTATAGATGATTGATAAGCCTCGAGGAACCAGCTCTATACCTCTAAATGCAAGCCAGAATTCAGCACGTCCCACTGGCTGTATGTTTCTACTCTCTGTCACTCACCATCTTCATGCAGTTTTGAGTCAACAGTCTGTCTGATTTCCTCCACATACCTCTTTTAAATACCAAGCTACTTTTTAAAACATGTTGTAGATTCTAGGGATTCTATATGCAAAATCTCTGTGTCCCCACGATGCTTGCTTAATATAGTTTGGTATCACCTCTATCTTGTACTCTGTCTCACAAAGGAGTTTCCTTGTCTTCCATTCTTTATTTTCCCAACGAAATCTCTACCTGGTTTCTGGACTGAGTGTTTGAAGGAACTGCTGAGCTTGTGTCCACCTGCCCCAGGTTCTGTGGTGGCTGTGTCCTACCTTCAGGCCCATGCCTGGCCTCCAGGATGCTCAGCCTCTAAGACACTCAAAATGCTGCACTCTCTGATACTGTCATCCTATCTTCATTTCCCAGCATCCATAGCTTCTCAGTCCTAATTTACTTATTCTGATGACTCACACCTCTAGGAAAGGATTCAGGACCCCCCCGCCCCATTTATTGGGTCACAAACAGCTGCCCACCTTCCATTTGGGTGACTTCTAGTCATCCTTCCCAACTTACCTTGGGAAAGAGCCTAGGCCGAAAGATTTTTTTTTTTCATGCTCCCCAGTGTGAGTCAAGGCCATCTTCTGTGATCAGCTTGCTTTTGTCACTACTTCATATTTGAAGCAAGTAGTTGTAGCCTAGTTACTGGGTGGAGGCCAGTGGGCTCTGAGGAGGTGCAAGGCTCTCAGAGCATCTTTTCCTTAATTTGATTCTCTACCAATCCTGGGAGCACAAAGTGCAGTAGGCAATGCCTGTGAGGTGATCATTGGAACCTTAGGGCTCAGGATTTTAACAGCTAGAACAAGGCAGCATCTTCATTTCAAGACCTTTCCCTCTGACATTTCTCCCTTGAAATGCCACTTCTACTGAGTCACAAGAAGACACATGTCCAAGGGGCCTTGACCTATTCGAAGGCACAATGATCAATCAAAAAGAGTTGAGCTCCTTGAGAATTCCAACTAAGAGCTTCTGGACAGAAAGCAGCAAATGTCACCACTTGTCTCAGCCTGACCTACCCTGCCCCTTCCTGTCTGCTTGCTGCCTTTCCCTTGTCCCAGAATTCTCTGCTGTGAAGATACAAGCTGTAAATTAAACTAGACCTCATGTGTGGGGCCCTTGATCCAAATTCCAGAAGAAGAAAGAAAGGAGGAAAGAATGGATGAATGAAAGGAAAAGAAAAGAAAAAAGAGCCTCTAAGTTTCCTGAACCCATCCTTCCCACTCCTTTTCCACATAGCCATCACTTTAGAGTTCCAGTAGAGCCCTGTCCAGTGGTGGCACTAGGTAGAGCTGGCACTAAGGATGTGCTAAATGTGATGCGTCCTCAGCAAGAATCCTTTTTTTTTTCAGCAAGAACTCTTAAGCCCTTATTCTGTTGTGGATTCCAGGGGCTTGGAGAGATGAGAGGAGGGGAGGCTGAGGGTTTTCTTATTTGTGGATACTCAGGAATTATTAGTAAATTTGTTGATGAAGATTTTATACTCCATCATTTGGTAAAAATGGCTCGAGAGTTAGTAGGAGGAAGCCAGAGAGGACTATAGAAATAACTGCCTTGAAAGTCTGTAAAGAAAATCCCTCCCCTCAATGCACTTCCCTGCTGGTTTGTATCCTGTTAACAGAAATAAAAATGATGCTCTGGTGGAGTGAAGCAGCTCCCAACCAGTTTCCCATCTTTTCCTTAATTTGACTCTGTACCAGTCCTGGGAAGATAAGCAATATGGTCCCTACTTCATAGATGAGGAAACAGGGATAAAACATCCATTTGCATGTAAGTGATTACATTTGATTGCTCTTTGTTTGTTTTCTTTTCTTTTCTTTTTTTTTTTTTTTTCAGTGCAGGGTCTGAACTGTCAGCCCAGTCCTACTACAAGGCCACATCTATAGCCCTTGGTTGACAAGATCTTGCTGCATCAGCCAGGTTGGCTCCAAAGTCACATTTTTTTTTTTTATGCCTCAGCTCCCAAAAATTGGGGTTCAGTTCCGTGCCACTGCATTGGGGCTGATTTTTATCACACAAATGAAATTTGAATGAGGGATATGTTAAAAAACTTTAAAAAACCTCTTTCATTGTATGTTTTTATAAGTTGTACTGTTGTGATAATGTAAGTATCTCGGGCGATGATCTATTGTAGGTGGCATTCTCCCAGCTTGTTCTAGTCTTGAGTCTTTTTTATTCATATACATTTATTTTATTGCACCTGCACAAAACAAACTACATACAGCAAAGAGAACCATGTGACAATTATGAGTTCTATAAATGTTACCTTTTATAGTGATTTGACTATTTGTGTTTGTCAAACTTGAAGTAAACATCTTTCCTGTCTTGTTGGGTCTAAATTTCTGAATGAAATACAATATCTATCCTATCTCATCTATATTAACTTAACTCCTTTATCTTGATCTAAAAAGGTCTTATCCCCTAACCAACTAAACTTGATGTAGAACTAAACTATCTGCTCTTCAAGACCCTTCAGAGACTTGAGAAGGAATAAGATTTAAATTCCTGAGTGTACCAGCAGTGTAGGTTAGCAAGTTCCAAAGTGAATAAAATTAGCCTTGAGTCTTTTTAAAAATTTTTTTATTATTAATTTATTCTTGTTACATCTTAATGGTTATCCCATCCCTTGTGTCCTCCCATTCTTCCCTCCCTCCCCTTTTCCCCTTATTCCCCTCCCCTATGACTGTGACTGAGGGGGATTACCTCCCCCTGTATATGCTCATAGGGTATCAAGTCTCTTCTTGGCAACCTGCTGTCCTTCCTCTGAGTGCCACCAGGTCTCCTCCTCCAGGGGACATGGTCAAATGTGAGGCACCAGAGTACGTGAGAAAGTCATATCCCACTCTCCACTCAAGTGTGGAGACTGTTCTGACCATTGGCTAGATCTGGGTAGGGGTTTAAAGTTTACCGCCTGTATTGTCCTTGGCTGGTGCCTTAGTTTGAGCGGGACCCCGGGCCCAAATCTGCCTATCATGATGTTCTACTTGTAGGTTTCTAGGACCCTCTGGATCCTTCTACTTTGCCATTCTCCCATGCTTCTCTCATCTAGAGTCCCAATAGGATGTCCTCCCCTCTGTCCCAGTTTCCTGGTAAGTGAAGGCTTTTGTGGGACATGCCCCTTGGGTTAGTATGCAGATGTAAGTGAGTATATACCATTTAAGTCTTTTTGCTTCTGGGTTAACTCACTCATTATGATAATTTCTAGCTCAATACATTTATCCACAAATTTCAGGAATTCCTTGTTTTTAATAGCTGAGTAGTATTCCATAGTGTATATGTACCACAGTTTCTTTATCCATTCTTCTACTGAGGGACATTTAGGCTGTTTCCATGTTCTGGCTATTGTGAATAAGGCTGCTATGAACATGGTTGAGCCAATATTCTTGTTGTGTGCTGGAGCATCTTCTGGGTATATTCCAAGGAGTGGAATAGCTGGGTCTTGAGGAAGCCCTATTCCCATTTTTCTGAGATAGCACCAGATAGATTTCCAAAGTGGCTGTACTAGTTTGCATTCCCACCAGCAATGAAGGAGTGTTCCTCTCTCCCCACATCCTTGCCAGCATGTGGTGTCACTTGAGTTTTTGATCTTAGCCATTCTGATGGGTATAAGATGGAATCTCAGAGTTGTTTTGATTTGCATTTCCCTGATGACTAAGGAGGTTGAGCATTTCTTTAAGTGTTTCTCAGCCATTTGATACTCCTCTGTTGAGAATTCTCTGTTTAGTTCCAAGCCCCGTTTCTCAATTGGGTTATTTGGTCTGGTGGTGTTTAGCTTCTTGAGTTTTTTATATATTTTGGATATTAGACCTTTGTCAGATGTAGGGTTGGTGAAGATCTTTTCCCAGTCTGTAGGCTGTCGCTTTGTTCTCTTGACAGTGTCTCCAGCCTTACAGAAGCTTCTCAGCCTCATGAGGTCCCATTTATTAATTGTTGACATTAAGGCCTGGACTGTTGGTGTTCTGTTCAGGAAGTTGTCTCCTGTGCCAATATGTTTCATAGCCTTGAGTCTTAAATAAGAAAAAGAAAGCATTACTGTATCTGTGACACATGGTTACTGTCAGAAGAGCCAGAAGCATGACCTTCAGCATAGAATTCTGTCCTGACGGCCTGAGGCTGTGTGCCTAGGCCCTGCTTCTAACCCTCTCTGGAGTGTTCTTGGCCTTTGTACATGAACTTGACTACTGGTTACTGCAGCAAATGAATTCCCGTACCTTCAGTAGACAGGGAAGGCAGGTTGACGACCTCGGCTTGGACACTTCCTGTCTACTCCTGTGTGAGAAGATGTCAGTTCTGGGTAGTAGCTGATTATTTGCTGTAAACCATTTTGTTTCTGTTTTCTCCCAGAACCTTTTTTTGCTTCCTGATCTTTTCCCAGGAATTAATAATCTTCTAAGCACCCAAACCTATTGTGTTTAAAGAGGCAATTTTGCTTTTAACTCAGGTTTCAGAATTTTCCACTGAGACCTATGATATAATTCCAACTTTATGAATGAGTACATTTTGTAAGGGAGATGTGGAACAATTTGCCCCCCACACACAGTGTCTTAAGTCTGTAAATGGCACAGCAGGGATTTGAACTTCAACCTGGTTGTTGACCCCAAAGCTCTCCAAGTTGCCTACTTTAGTGTTTCATGGAGAAGTTGAAAAACCCAAAGGTTGTCCTATACAGTGTCTTTGGGCAGACTCGGTGTGGTGATGAGGCTAGTTTTCCATCCTTGGGAAAAAATTAGAAAAAGTTGCTAATTCCAATCTCAGTCCAGGGACCTATTGATCGATGGACCAGACTGTCACGACCCTCCAGTGGAGTTTGTGTGACAAAATGTTATCACAGAACCAAGGCAACAACCCCTACTCATTTGGGAAACCCTCCTAAAAAAATCAGGTCTGATGTTCTTGCAAGGAGTAGCAATTACAGCACCCCTCTTTTTCTTTTCACTCATTTGTTTTGGGAACATTTCAGTTTTGTTTTCACTTGTCTTATCAAAGAACTTTTCAGACTTAACTGTGTTGTTAGGTGACCCTTTACTTGAAACTGCAGCCAAGGGTCATCTAGTCAAGCTTACCACTAAGTTCCGTTCTACTTGTTAATGTAAACATGTCTAAGAATTAGTTACCAACGAATAGTTTATATTATGCCTTACAAAAAAGTTTTAAGTGAAACCCCAGATAGTGGCAGATGAATTAAAAAAATAAACTGTCTTGACTGACAAATATTTGACATAATGAAAGAACACTTACCTTTGATCAAAAGAGCACATGCATTGATACTAACCTTATGACTTATAAATGATTGTTCAAAATTGATGACAACATAATTACACAACATCCTGTATTGTGATTTGTATGGAAGAAAAATGTAATCACGTATGAATGCCCCCATTTTAAAATGTGTATAAAAACCTGGCTTGCTGGTTTCCAAAATACACTCAGAATCAAACAACACCTTTATGTTTGTTTTCTGTTTGTCACTCACCTATCTTTGTCCACCAACACTTCAAAAACTACTGACCCAAATACCAATACCCAACTAAAACAGTCCACGACACCAGGCCTGGTGAAGCAGAGAAGACTTGCTCAGGCCCAGAGAACAGAGAGTCACCGTAGCTGGAACCTTTGTCCTTTGCTCAGCCTGTGTGCTCAGGCTATATTTGGAGCCTCAGCTAGTAGTGGCCAGAGGATCACTGCATTTGATTTGGCAGTCATCACACATGAGTTACCAGGCTTGTGGGCCATGCAGAGGGAAATATGTACTATGACACTAGACTGCCTGGGTTTAAACTCTGGCCCCTTTTCCCTTAAAGCCTTGTAATAGGATTAAACTACTGTGGAGGCCTGGTTAAATATGTCTAGTCAACCCCATGATAGGCTTCAGTGTCTTGTTAGTTCAGAACAGGCCTGAGCCTCCATTCCTTAGAAATGAGCTCAGCAGTCACTGGAAATGCTGCAGAAGAATGGGCAGCCAAGCAGAGACAGCCTACGCACCTGGCTGGAGAAAGATAAGCTTGCTTAAGTTTGGTTTACTGCTGTTCTGATAGCTTAGGGAAGATTTACTGCTGGCCTGGAAATCTCTTATCTTATGATTAACTGATGACCACTAAACTTGCCCATGGTTTTCCATTTAAATGCTCTAATCATGTCGAAGATTACCTAACCCCTCTCGGATTTCCATAGATGCCTTTGAAAATAGCCTGTGGGCTCATCTTGGGGTCACCATTGTGCCTGAGTGGTGACCCCAGTATGCCGGAGTTTTGCAGAATAAATGTTCTTTGTTTCTTACATACTGTATAGTCTGGGGTCTTTTCTTCAGCACATTTAGGACCCTAATACTACTAGTATTAGTCAGTTTCAGTTGCTGTATCAAAACACCTAAAGCAATTAACTTGGAAAGATAAAGCGATTAGTTTGAGTATAGTTCTGGAAGTTCCAGTTCAAGATAAGGGGGTCTCATTGGTTTGGACCTTGGACTAGAGATTCGGAGTGAGGGCCAGGGGGATCCATTTATAATTCAGAGGTTTTCAACTTTCCTAATGTTGTGACCCATGAACATAGTTCCTTATGTTGTGGGGACGTCAACTACCAAATTATTTCATTCTACTTCATAACTGTGATTTGCTATTGTTAATGAATCACAATATAAATATCTATATGCAGGGTACCTGATATGTGACCCCTGTGAAAATGTTGGTCATGGCCCATGCTAATTTAGGAAGATATCAGCTTCCTACAACCCAACCCTTTCAGTGGGACTCAAAGAGCTTCTGCTAGTCACTGCCTTCAAAAGGTCCATGGTGCCTCCTGATACCGCCTCCCCAACACCAAGCTTTTTAACCCTAGGCCCTTGGGAGATCAGATGCCCAAACATGGAAAGCTGGTCCTCCATGCCTGTTTCATTCCAAAACTGTTACATGGATTCAATAAGAAAGCCTTTGTCACATGAGTACAGTGTGCTGGGCCCCTCTGCTCTCAGAGTTGTGTTATTATAAACAGGGTTGCCTGGGGCTCCTCTTTAGAGTAGTCACCTATGCAGAAAAGCCTGTCTTCCAGACTCTTTTCATTGGCTGCTTTGTCATGGTAATTAGAGGCCCAAGAGGATCCAATTAGAGGTGGATAAACAGCAGGAAAAGAACAAGATATTCCTCTTTGCCGAGTACACTCAAGGTAAAGTCATAACAAATTTCAGTTCTCCTACCTAGGTACAGCTGATAGGTAGAAGCCTAGGTGAAGGGTTGCTCCTTGTGCCCGTAGGAAGATCCTATTTATCTTTCAAAGGCCCAGCCTAGATGCTTCACTGCCTGATTATTCACTTGTTTCTTCCTTAATTGAATTCTTTATGCAAACAGTACCACATGAGCACCTATCACATGCGAAGCATGTTGAAAACTAATAGGGATGTGGGTGGGAGAGGACTATGGTCCCCTCTATTTTCTTATCAACTTTGGTCCTTGACAGTCTTAGATCAAAAGGCCGTTTAATTTCTGCAGCACCTGAAATCTGAGCACTGGTGCCACAGCCCTGTATTTCTCCCCTTGAAAGCTCCTATAACCTGACCGAGGATAGCCAGAGGAACTCTGCTGTGCGAGTGACCACTCACCAGCTGAATTTATGTGTAGGAAGAAGAAGAGGCTTCTGGGTAAGAGCGTGGGAAGGCAGTTTCTGGCCTGTGATGTGAGAGCTGGCAGAGCAAGGAATGGCCTCTGAGCTGAGCCTTTCTGGACTGGTAGGTGTGAGCAGGAGGCACTTGGCTGACACCCCTCCCTTATCTCCCCACCCTACCCCACTATGTTCATGCTTCAGCTGGCTAGAGAGGCTTTAGTGCAGCCACTACTCAGTTCTGGATGCAGGTGTTTGTGTGAGAAGAAGAGGGCAAAGTGCCTTACAAAGCCAGAAGCAGCAGGCTCAGCAACAAGGGCATCCTGGACAAAACCAATAGTTTGACCTACAGGCATTATTAAGCCATCTAAACAGTGACCATTTTGTACTATAAAATACAGAGAGACCCTGGAGAGAAGGCAGCTTTAGGAGAAACTGGGGACTGGATAAATGGTTCTCAACCTATGGGACATGATCCCTTTCGGAGGGGTTGCATATCAGATATCCTGCATATCAGATCTTTACATTATGATTCATAATAGTAGCAAAATTACAGTTATGAAGTAGCAACAAAAGTAATTTTATATTTTGGGGTCACCACAACATGAGGAATTGTGTCAAAGGGTCCCAGTTTTAGGGAGGTTGAGAACCACTGGACTAGATGGTTGGAGAATGTGTGCAAGCCATGAGGGTTTTTTGAAGTACCAAGGACAGAGGCGGATGAAGAAAAGACTTTGATCCCAGCAGTAGTCTGCAAGAATACGAACCCCCACTTTTTTGTGCATATACGGCTCCTGCGACTTTTCTTCTTCTCATAATAGAGCATGGCCACACTTACTGGGCTGGAATCCTGAGTTCATGGTCAGGGAGGAGGGATTGGTTTTAGGACCTCAGTGGGTACACAATCTGTGGACACTTCAGTCTGTCAAACGGTATATAATCTGTGCACATCCTTCCATGTACTTTAAATAATATCATGATTATTTAGAATCCCCAAGGCAATCTTGAAGGCTATACCAGTGGCTGCTGCAGCATAGTGTTTAGGAAATAATAATAAGAAGTCAATATGTATTCAGTATAGATACAACTTTTGAAATATTTGCATCTGCCACTGGTTAAATCTGCAGTGCTCTGAATCTGAGGATGTGGCCATCACTGCTATGGTTGGCTGAATATATTTAATCTTCCTGGGGTTTTAGTTTCTACATATGCATAATGACAGTCTTGATAGCTGTGGGGGTTTCGAAACAATGCATACCAAATAGTTTGCACAGTGCCTGGCAAAGAGTAGTTGTGGCTAACTAAAATGTAGTCATTATAATTTGGGGGATACTATAGTGCTTGTGCTGGAATTGAGGAATGTGATCAATTGTAGGTCTCAGAGCAATGAAACCCCAGAGTTTTCAGTTGGACAGAACAATAGAAGCCTGTTCTTGCACATGTAATCATCTAATGCAGGGCGGGAGGTCTCAGGATGATTTTCTCCCAGATGCTGCTTTAGAAGCTCACGTTGTTTCCATCTGTTCTGCTATCCACTGGGATCTTAGAGTCTGCAGCCAGCGGAAGGAAGAGTGAAGATGCCCTGCTACAAAAAGTTCTGATCTGGATGTGTGCCCACATAGATGAGGACCAGTTGCATGGCCACTCCAGGGGATGGATGAGGGGCAGGTAGCTGGGTAAGAGTCTTCCATGATGACTGAATAAGAGTCCTCTCCCTGAAATAAGTTCAGAGGGTAGAAGGAGGTGAGCCAGCGGGTAGCTGGCTCTGCTCCAGTGCTTTCTGGAGCTGAGCTCATTCTAGCCAGGCTAGTACCCTGGATGGATAGCTGGAGGCGCTAACAGGGAAGTAAAGCCTGGCTGCTAAAAGTGAGCTCTATGTCCTAATGGCAGCAGTGTCAACTCAGGTGCTTGTTGAAAATGCAACATTCCAGCCCCAATACTGACTTGAAGATTCTCTGTGCAGATTCTGATTGTGAAGGGCTGAGATGGGCTTGAGAGTATTTTCCACAGTTTTCAGCAACTTCTAAAGCTGTACGAATGGTGCTGGTCCACAGATCACACTTTAAGTAGCAAACACAAAGAAGATACAGTTAAAGAAATGCAACTTCCTCCTGCATGAAATTGATTCTGCACTGTGATTGAGGAGGTGTGGTGTGGTCCTTATTTGTGTTTCCCAAGGTTACTTGGCAAGAGTGGGAGACATTTCAGTTGGAAGAGTATTAAACAGGATTTGAAGCCCTAGTTTTGTCTGGGAAGGATGGACCAGGTTGATCACCCCCAGAAGCCTTGCAGCTGTGTCTTTCACGACAGCAGGTGGCTGAGCAGAACACTTTCTCATGAAAGTCTTCACTTACCAGGAAAGTGGGAAGAGGGGAAGACATCCTATTGGGACTCTAGGTGAAAGAAGCAAGGGAGAATGACAAAATAGAAGGATCCAGAGGGTCCTAGAAACCTATAAGAAGAACATTATGATGGGCAGATCTGGGCCCAGGGGTCCTGCTCAAACTATGGCACCAGCCAAGGACAATACGTCCAGTAAACCTCAAACATCACCCCAGATCTAGCCAATGGACAGGACATTTTTCACTGTTGAGTGGAGAGTGGGGTCTGCCTTTCACAGGAACTCTGGTGCCCCGTATTTGACCACATCCCCTTGATGGGGAGGCCTGGTGGCACTCAGAGGAAGGATAGTAGGCTACCAAGAAGAGACTAGATACCCTATGAGCATATACCAGTGGAGGAGGTCCCCCTCAGTCACAGTCATAGGGGAGGGGAGTAAGAGGAAAATGGGAGGCAGAGAGGAATGGGAGGATACAAAGGAGGGGATAACCATTTAGATGTAATATGAATAAATTAATAAAATTTTTAAAAAAGATAAAAAAAAAAAAAAAAAGAATCCATCTCCTGACTGTCCAGCTGAGACTCACACATAGTTGTCCGAAGTGGGCTATGTTAATGAAGCTTATGCTGGAGTGAGCTGGGAACTCACCTTGGTTCATCTTCTCCCACCCCTGTCTGCCTTTACTGTACTTAATTCTTTTTGTAGGAATTCATTAACCTACATCAACACTTTTCAATATATGTCAACTCCAAGCAAAAGCAAACCGTTGTTTCCTACTTTCACAGCAATTCTCTCAGTGTCTTGAACTATACATATTTTAGGAAAAAACAAAACAAAATGAAATACACCTTGACTTGGGAACTGTGCTCCATATAAAAATCTCCTGAAAAGTGATCTATCTCATCCAAGTTAACAAGCTAACTGGTAGACCTCTTACGAAGTTGAAGGGTAGAGACTAGGAAGGGGTACATTGTGCATCTACAACATTTATGCCCTTTTCTGTAGTTGGTGCCCACCACTCCTTAATTTTTTGACATCATTTTGTCATGAAAAGGAGTGGACCCAACATGGCTGGAATTTGCTAGTTGTTCTGCTTTGAGCTACTCTCTCTTCACCTTGCTCTTGAACTTGTTTGAAGCCTTGAGGGCTGGTCACTCTTGCATGTGTGGATTGATATTTTATACTTGAAGAAGGCGAGGATTATACAAAGCGTAAGAAAAGTGTGCAGACAGAATTTAACACCAAATCTGCATTCACTGATGCTCACAATTTCCCCATAAATGAGAATGGATCACCATAAATGAGAACAGATCACATGACTTTAATCAGGGTGAGGTGATATTCCATGTTTGAAGATGTATGAGATAGGGCCAAAGGAAAGCCCAATAGGCAGTTGAGCGTGAAGACTCTGTGTCAACCCATTGTGCATTATTGCTTTTCTCAACAGGGGGCTCAGAGACTTGCTTTCCTTGATGGAAAAATGTGAATCACAGCAGCACCACCATCTTGAGAATAATCCAAGAATAAGAAGGCCTCAGCTGAGAGTTTTACTATAGTGCCAGATACAAAAATTAGTGTTGGTCAGTGTTAATCATTACTGACAATGTTAGTATGATTGACTCAAGACAATTTTGGCTGGATGGACAGACACCAGGCAACTTAGATCATGTGCATTGGGTCATGTGCATCGCCAAGTTGTAAGGAGCAGCCTGTGTGTACAGGCAAGAAACGACCTCTTCTTCTTGTCTTCCCTGGGTACCACATGCCATCCTCACACCTGCTACTCTTGTTGGATATAGGACATGCTGCTCCTGATTAGTGTCCTTGGTTTACTTTCTAGTGTAAGGTTCAATAAGACCTCCTGACTGAGTCTCATAGCATCATATTTTAATTTTAATTAGTGAAAGGGTATATGGTTAGTTAAAGGTTAGTAATTGAAGGGACCCTTTTGGTTTGGAGTTCTCGACTGACGGTTTTGGATGAGGGTTACTCTGGGCTGTAGGAATCAGCCACAGATGGAAGAGGTAAGAGTGAGTGAGACAAGAAATAAGGATATGGGTTCTTTCTTTCAGTGTGCTCCTGAATCTCCTGTTTCTGTTACTGCCTTCATTCTTCAACTGGGCACAAGTAATTAATCATGTCATTGAGGGATAAGGACTTGAGATAATGTTTGAGCAGAGGGAAACTATTCCCAGAAATAGTGGATCTGTGAAAAACAAGATGTGTTTGGCTCCTTGCTAGAGCGACTGCACTTTAAGCCTTAATCAACCTCTTAGGGACTTTCAACTCTGCACTGCTGTCTAGGCAGACCCTGATAGGCATTTCTCTGTATCTGTCTGTCCCTTCTGCCTTTAGATATAATTGCTGCTATTTTTCATTAAAGAAGAATTTTCTTGGCGAAAATTACTTTCTCAACCTTTTGTCTTTTCCTGGCTTGAAAATTACTGGCAAGTTCTGGGTCAAGGACTTTATAGTTTTGTTTTGGGATCTAATTCTGTGATTGGATTTAGATGGCAGAGCATCATAAAACTCACCAGGGAAGTCAGCTGGTGTCTCCAACCAGCAGTGGCTGATTGAGAAACTCCAGTTATGGTTCAGGAGGCAATCACTCACTTATCCTGGGTCTTAAAATGAACTTTTCTAGTTCTTTCCACAGTAGGACACTAGGATATGGGAAAATAATCATAGAATCCCAGATCTTTAGAATTCTGGTCTTTTAGGACATTATAACCTCCCAGTTGTCATAAATTTGCTTAGCTTATTCTGCATGCTGATTAAGGGACTGGGCTTTGGAGCTAGGGCTTTGAAAATTGTATCTTTACCCTGTAATTACCAGCTCTGTGACTTTGGGTAACACCTTATCTTTTGTGTCTTGTTTTTCTTATTTGTAGCAGCAGAGTGGCCTTTGGTAATTGATATCCTATGCACAGCACACACACACACAATGCATAGCTCCTGCCTGGCATGAAGGAAGGATCAGCTTCATTAACTATTGTGCATTATTCTATGCATTGCTGACTATCAATATTGGGAATTTACACTTCTGTTGAAAAATTATTTTATTCACTCTTTCATCTGTGGCTTTTGTTAAGAGAGGTGCCATTCTCCTGTCCCCATAAAGGGGATGAGCTTCTTCCTAGTGCCAGAGCTCAGAGTACTGTGGCCCCTAAAGAACATCCTTCAGAGTTAAGAAAAATGTCCTCTGGTGCCCCTTTCCAGTGTTCCTGGCTCTCTGAAAGTAAGAGGTTAAAAATCTATTCTTTTCTGTGTGGCTTTGATTGTTGACTTCAAATTCCCTTATAGCAACCTAATTTGTACCTAGAGCCAATTTACTTCGTTCTTTTTCTTATGTCTGGGTGTTCCCTGTTTATTTTTCATTAAGCTTTATTTAACAAAAATACGCATAAGAGTAGCTAGCATTTACTGAACATTTGCTATGAAGCACCCACTGGGGTAAGTGCATGTGGAGTCTTATCTCATTTAATTATCACAAGAACACTGCCCCAGAAATTAGGACTGTGCTGTTTTGGAAGTGCAGGAACTAAAAGCTTGGAGTGATTATCGGTTGATTCGAATCTTGGTCCAAGTAAACAATTCACATTTTAGCTCTAGTCAATATCCCATCTTAATGGTATACGGGTCCCTTCTGTGTATTTTGCTCTTTTGGGGAAATGGTAACTCTAAAACATTTTTCAAAATAATTACTGAAAATGTTCATTTGACTTTACCATCTCTTCTGCACTCAGCTTCTCTGTTATTTCTCTTTTTTACGTTTATCTGCTTTCTCCTCCTCTTTATACTTTTTCCTGTTGTGTGTGTCTTGGAAGGGAGTTTCCAAGGCCATAGCCATGGACGACAGACAGCACAGTGTTTCCATCCTTCCTGTCTTCCCTCCTCTTCACTGTTCTCTGTCAACTTGGAGAGTTGTATTGTCCCACCCCAGCCTCCTCACAGAGCTCCTCAGCCAGTGTGTCCCCAAATGCTACATACAGTTGCCTGAGGAAATGGGTCCACAGTATCAAGCAGTGCTGTGCAGGAAAGCATGGAAAGAATTAAAAGCTAAGAAGGAGGATAAATTAATAATAATAATAAAAAAAAGCTAAGAAGAGGTGAGAAGCTGGAATTAAAGTTTATCATGTTTGGAGGCCAAACTGACTGTCATATCAACCAGTGTTTAACCCAGTGAGTTTTCAGTTTTCTTGCCTTGCACCTGGATTCTTCCACTGAGCAATGAGGGTTGTGAGGAAGCCTGCTTGAAGTCTTGGGCAGCTGCAATGACATGATTGGTCTGCAGAGCCTGGACAGTGTTTGGTTGTGAATGACTGCTATTCCCTTGCACTCCTAATGCGGTGAGGCACATGCTTTCTATGCAGCAAGATGCACCTGTCTCGGATATTAAATGACAGGTACTCAGTCAAACAAGGTACTCAGTCAAGCAAAGTATGGCACTAGCGTTGCCAACTACATGAGCCTGGTCAAATTGCTTTGTGTATTGAGCTTTTCTTGCTTTGTCTTTTGTGTCTGGGATAAAATATTGCACAGCTCTTTTGGACAAGGAGTTCTGAAAAAAATCTTCTTGACTTGATCAAAATGTGGCATTTCTCTGGTGTTACCAAGCATGTTTTTCTATCATTTCTTCTTGTCATTCATCTTGTCTTAGCCTTTTTTTTTTTTATGTATGTGTGTTTCTCAGGAAGGAGTTGAGAAGTACAGGTATTATCCTATTGAGTAAGGCTCAGAAACACAGAGAAAATATCCATCTTCATATAATTTGATAATTAAACAACATCTTGCAACAAAAAGCTTTTCAGTCTCATGTGGCCCACTTGTCTTACTTTCTGATTTTACTTCTCATATTTGTACTTTTGACATAATAACCAAGAATCCATTGCCAAGGCCAATGCAAAGTCATCAACAGGATGAAAAAGGAAAGTATGAAATAAATAAAATATTTGCACACTGTATGTCTAATAAGGGGTCAGTATCTAAAACAGAAAAGGAACAAACTCCTATAGCTTACTGTCAAAATCCCAACTGCTAAAGAACTTGAATAGATATTTTTATCAGATACACAAATGGCCACTGTCTATATGAGAATGCACACCACTATCAGCAAAATGCAAATAAGAGACACAATAAGGTGTCACCTCAGATCTGTTAGGATAGTTATTATGAACTAAATGTTACCATTGAAGATGAAGAGGATGTAAATTGGATAGCCAATATGAACATAGTATGGATACTCCTCAAAAAATTTAGCTACTCTATGCTCTAGCTAAGGAAATAAAATGCAGACCTCACAAGGCACGTATCCTTCTGTTGTTGCAGCATGTTCATATTAGCTAAGATATTGAAATAACCAAAGTGCCCACTGGCATGTGAATGGAGAAAGAAAATGTGTTATATACACACAATGAAAATTTACAAATCTTTAAGAATATGGTGGTGCATGCCTTTAATCCCAGCACTTGAGAGGCAAAGGCAAGTGGATCACAGTGAGTTTGAGGCCAGCATGGTCTACAAAGTGAGTCTAGGACAGGCAAGGCTACACAGAGAAACTTTGTCTTGAAAAACCAAAAAAAAAAAAAAACAAAAACAAAAAAACCAAAAAACCCCCCTAGAAATTATCATAATGAGTGAGTTCACTCAGAAGCAAAAAGAGTCAAATGGTATATACTCACTTATATCGAGACACTAGCCCAAGGGGCATGTCCCATGAAAGTCTTCACGTACCAGGAAAGTGGGTCAGAGGGGAGGACATCCTATTGGGACTTTAGGTGAGAGAAGCATGGGAGAATGGGGAAATAGAAGGATCCATATGGCCCTAGAAACCTACAAGAAGAACACACGGATCTGGGTCCAGGGGTCCTGCTCAAACTATGGCACCAGCCAAGGACAATATAGGCAGTAAACTTTGAAGCCCTACCCAGATCTAGCCAATGGACAGGACATTCTCTACAGTTGAGTGGAGAGTGGGGTCTGACTTTCATGCAAACTCTGGTGCCCCATATTTTACCACGTCCCCTTGATGGGGAGACCTGGTGGCACTCAGAGGAAGGATAGCAGGCTACCAAGAAGAGACTAGATACCCTGTGAGCATATACAGGGGGAGGAGATTCCCCTCAGTCACAGACATAGGGGAGGGGAGTAGGGGCAAAGCAGGAGGGAGGGAGTAATGGGAGGATACAAGGGATGGGATAACAACTGAGATGTAATATGAATAAATTAATAAAATATTAAAAAAGAAAAACAACAACAACAAAACAAAAACAAAACCCCCACACAAAACAAAAACAAAAAGCAAAAACAACAACAAAAATATGGAAGTCTTGTTGTTTGCATGAACATGGATGTATCTGAAGAATATTACATTTAGGTGAGATACATCCCAAATATGAGGACAAATGCTGGGTGCTTCTTCTTACACAAAGAGTCTACAAGAGTTGGGGTCAGAGAGATGGCTCAGCACTTAAGAGTTGGCACTGCTCTTACAGCGTCTGGTTCTCAGCACCTCATCTAGGTACTCACAACTGCTTCTAACAGCTACAATGTCTCCTTCTGACTTCCACAGTTACCTTCATTCATACACACACACACATACTGAAAATTATTGAAAAGGGATCTACAATAGTTTAACCCATAGAAACAGAATAAGATGATGGTTTCCGGGCCTGGGAGGAAGTTAAGTATATACTTATCCAATTAATGTGATGTTTTAGGTATGCAAGATGAGTAAACACTAGAGATGCTCTGTGCTTCACAGTGTCCATAGCTAACAACTGAGTATTGCCTACTTAGAAGTATGTGGAGAGAGTAGATCCTATGTTAAATGCTTTTGACACACACACACACACACACACACACACACACAATCTGGATACTAGTAGTTGATGTCTAAAACATCTGTATACATTTCTCCATTGAAACAGAATCATTAAAGATGCTGCATTTCAGGTTAATAATATATGGTATAGCCACACAGTCACTCCATATAGTTATATAAGGATCAGGACGAAGGACAAAGCTAAAAAGGATGCTGCTGAGTATGTACTGAGCGGTTTTGATGGAAAAATATTCTATGTGAGCCTATTGTGCAATATCCCAACTGTTCTATCTTGACCAGCAAATTGTTTCTGTAAAGAAAGAGTGACAAGATAAACAGTTATTAGCAAGGTTTGAGTGCCCTGTTCCTTCCAGAATGGCTTTGGCCAGGTCCCCAGTTGGTAATTCATATGCACTTGCAGAACTGAGCATGCTAAGTGCTCAGCGAGCTGAGGGTGGGACCTGGAACGCTGGTGGCAGGGCCCAGGCATCAAATCCATGGACTCTTCTGGGCTGACAGGAGCTCCTCTTGCTGTTTATGAGAGAATATGAATGAGTTCTATTAGTTCAGCTATGCAGGAAGAGCCCTTCCTGGATGATCAATTCCAATGCTGTCAGCAGGCAACGGAGATGTTTGAAGCAGAGGTGCAGCCAGCCTGGCTTCCTCTCCCTGCCTCAGCCTTCCTAGTCAAGAGTGAAAGGAGACCCCAGATTCCATAAATCTCCAGCCTGGCCACAACCACTCAGGGAGCAGGCAGCCCCTTTTCCTTTCGTTATTTTTTAAGCTACTCACACCATCACGCTTTGTAAGCACCCTTAGATTTCAGTGAGTAAGTCATTAATATCCAATTTAAGAAAGTCAGTGGTATGTAACTGCAGCATTGGCAAAGTAAATGGAAAATAGAAGGCTTATGAACATGGTATTAATTATCCTGTGCTGCAGACAGTGCAGGCAGGTGTTTGTGGGTTCCATTTTCCTGGCTGCCCTGGCTGTGAACAGGGAGATCACATACCCCAGGGCACATATTCCTGCTATGTGCCGAGCAGTCCTGTAGCCCAAGCAATATTCTTGCTTTGAATTAGAAATATAATATCTATCAATAATGTTATATGAGGTAGATAATGTATGTTATATGAGGTGGATAGTCTCATCTACCCCGCCCTAGGCAAGTTTTATTAGAATAACAAATTTGAACACTATCAAACACATGCTTAAGGGAAAATTAGAACAGATCTCACCTTATGGAGTTAAAGCATATGGCCCTGTGATATGAGTCTCCCTCACTTATGTGAGGATTGAAAAATGTACCCTTGAGATGAACACTAATTTTTACACAAAATGACATGAGTTAAAAAAGCTCAACCACAAGGTAGTTAGCATTTTCATCTTCTTCCTTCTGTTTTTATTATCTTTATTTGTTTAACACATCTTTTGTCTAGTTGAGACCACATGACCTTCTATCTGCTTCCCTTCTTTCATTTGGTTCCCCAGAGATTTTCACTAGCCTCCCAAACATCTGCCATTGTTATAAGGGTGCTGGGCGAGGGGCCACTGTGATACCACCATGCTGAAAGACCTCTTCCCTCATGATGGAGTGAGGGTAGGCTGGACCCAGGGCAGCTGGCATGAACTTGCTTTTCTGTGTATGAGTCTTGATCTCAGGAAGAAGAAGCCATAGAAGCCTTTTCAGAGTCATTGCTAAGGCTGGCATGCTTCCTCTGGGTGAGTTGAATCTGAGCAGCTTCTGTATAAGACACCCTATGTCCGCTTGTCCTGACTCTTGTCTGTTGCCTTAGGAAAAGGACTTATGGACTAGGGGCATGGTGGCCAGCTTTCATTTCAAGGGTGTCTGCTCTGTTTTGGGATAAGTGCCCTAGGCTTATGAAACCAATTCCTGTTTGGTTTGGAGAGGGGGAGCCATAGAGACATGCATGTTCATAGGCTGCTTCATTGCATCATGAGGCATTCATGGTGGCCCTATGTAGTTAGAAAAACACATCAAACAAAATAAGAATGTTTTGGGTGAATAGAATGCACAGCGTGTTGTTATTTGGCCCTAAAGTATCCCCACGGGTTTCTGATACCAACCTCTGAAGTCTTCAGGTGGTGGTGCTTATTGTGCCAGGTTCTCAGAACTCGAAGCAGCTGGACTTAGCTGGAATCCAGGGTCATTGAGGTTATCTTGACAAACTTCCCTCTAGCTCCTGGTCAGTCTTATGATTCAAGGTAAAAAAACCCTTCTGCCAAATGCTATCTCCACGGTGATGATCTGCCAAGTGCATGGAGCCAAGAAACCATAGACTGGAATTTTTGAAAACTTGAGTCAAGATAAAGGTTTCCTTCTTTAGGCTTTTTTAAAAAATGATAATTGTTGCATCAAGGCAAGTCTAACTAGTACATATTTCTAGAACAAAAACAATAGCATTAAATGAAACATGATATACATATGTGCACACCTGGCAAGTTAGTTACCATAGCTGTGACAGAATTCTTGAGCAACCTGAATCTGCAAGAATAAGAGTCCCAAATCAGAAATAGAGAAGACACAAGCAATAGCTGCAATTAGGGGTCTTACATAAGTGGCTGACTTATGTCAAGCATGTTTATTAAGAAATACAGAATCATGTATACTATTTGCAGAGGAAAGGTGATCAAGGTCAGCAGAGAGCTAATTCAGACCATGTTGCAAAGAGAACACAGAATACCTCAGACACAGCTGCCTAAGAACAGGTAGCCACAGCTCAGGGGTAGGAAGCTGCAACCTTGGCGGCTATTATAAGGACGGGCTCCAGCCCCGGACCAGCTTTGTCAAGTCTGTTCCTGGACAAGGTTACAGAACAAAAGTTCCCTGTGCCATTTCCTCAGGCCCTCTGAGGAAGGCTTGGGTCAATCTGGCTCCCCACATCTGAGAGAAACAACTTGAAGGGAAAGTGGTTTCTTTAGACTCATGGGGTATGGACATATAGTTCACCATAGCAAGATAACGCTGGAGGATTTTGTGGCTGAAAGAGCATGTGGCTAGGACACATGTCTCAGAGGACCAGGAGTCAAAGAGCCCAGGCTGAGTGTGGAGCTGGTCTTTGCTACTTTGTGTTTCACTCCCTATCACTAGATAGGAGAGAAAGAAGGAGAGAGGAGAGAGAAGAGGGAGGGAGGAAGGGAGGGAGAGAGAGAGAGAGAGAGAGAGAGAGAGAGAGAGAGAGAGAGAGAGAGAGAGAGAGAGAAAGAGAGAGAGAGAATTATTACAAACAAATCCCTAACCGCCCCCCCCCCCCCCCCGCAATGACCACCAACCACCAACCCTACCTATCAGGCTCTAGCCCATTTATATACTCCCTGAAAAGTTCCCACAATTCCAAACATCAGACAATTACAGAAGCTATCTGCAACCAACAAAGCCACGCCTCTGCTAGAGCACAGACACACATCACAGTTAGCTGCTGCGAACAGTCCAAAGCAGCCTCATATTCCCATATCTGGGATTCAGATGAAAACATATTCTTATATTTCTGTGTTTTTTAAAGAACCCCAAATTCCAGAATTGTCACTATACCCCACCACCCCATCCTGGGACCAAGTGATCAGACACATGAACCTTGGGGGCTATTTTACATGCAAATCATATGCACACAAAAGTTGCATTTATTGTTAACTTCATGAATGAAGTAATAATTTTCTTATTCTTCTATAGGCTAAAATAATAGTAAGACTTTAATTCCCTTCTTCCTATGTTTTCTATTCCTACCTTTGACTGTATGCCACATTCCTTAAATTTGTTCCATGATATGGTAGTTTTAAGGAGAATGGTCCCTATCAGTTCAGATGTGTGACTGCTTGGGAAATACGTGGACTATTCAGGCCTTGTGAGATGAGATGTGCCACTGGAGGCAAGTTTTCAGTTTTCAGAAGACTAGGCCATTCCTAGCTGGCTCTTCCTGCCTCATGTTGGTGGATCAATAGGTAGGCTCTCAGCCCCTGCGCCAGCCTGTTATATGCTCCTAGCCACGGCAGTCACATTCCTTAGCCGTCTGGAACCATAAGCTTAAATGAAACACTCTTTTTAAAGTTTTCATTGGTCATAGTGGTTTTTTTTTTTTTTTTTTTTTTACAGCAATTAAAAGGTAACTAAGATGCATGGCTTGGGACTTTATATTGAGTTTATTAGTGCATTTGTTTGTTTCAACATTTTATATGCAGACCTTAGCAGAATGCTTACTAACATCTACTTAAGTTTCATAACAGTGGTGACAACAATTCATCAGAAGACGTGTTTTGCTGATTTTAGTTTTTCTGTCCTATGAAATCCTAACTCTGATTTTTTTCTCCATCTTTTGCAATGTGGAATGTGCATACTTTTAGCAAGCACCCTACACACGGCAGGCAGAGTCATAACAACCCTGAGAGTCTCATATATGCGTCGAAATTTGTCAGGATCAGGGTTCTGAGGTTATAATATTTACTCTGAAAAACCCCTTGTAGAACTAACTACTTGATGTGAGATTTTAAGAAAACATCCATTCTGGCTTTTGTTGAATTGAGGTGGCAAATTCACTCTTGTGGGATGGTTATAATTTCTCCTAATTGACATTGAAGTTAAAAACAAAACAAAACAAAACATTAGGGTAAGTGGGTATGGGTATTGTTTCATTGTTCTGGCTCCATGTAGGGTTCCTTTTTTATTTTGTGACTCAAGATGTTACAAATCTGGCATGTAGTAGAAGTTCCCCACAGGAATTTAAGGAGAGAAAAAGTGAAATGTGGTTTTTGATGAGGAGTAACTACAATGAGCAAATATGGACTCTAAATGGACTCAGCAAAACGCTGTAACACAGGAAAAGTCGTGGGTAGTGGGTAATAATCAGTGCCTCTGGTGCATCATTTGTTTAGACAAAGTTTTGCTGTATAGCCAAGACTGACCCAGAACTCCTGGTCTTCCTTCTTCTGTCTTTTGAAAAGTGTCATTTGCTAATATTAGTGCAGCTGTTATGTTTGTACAGATGCCATCCCTTTCAGAGTCACTTTATTTTACTTACAAATAATTTGTCTTTGTATGAAGTAGAAGGATTATAATTGCCTCAAACACTATGAGTGGAAAATGCCAAATTCATATCTATCCCCAAATCAAATATATGTTCCATTCCCTTAGAGATGATGCTTCCTACCAAGGGTACAACTAATGGCCAAAGCCAGCTCTATTATTGGCTTCTTGTCTGCCTGATCATCTGATCTACAATGATATGTTCCTGGGGTGTCTGTACAATTGCACATAACATGGTCACTATCACAGCAGGACCATCAAGGTACAGATATGATATGATTACATGCTAACAGGCATTATCCAATATGGTAGGACAGCATGATCACTGCCTAATAGGCTAGGTTTCTAACCTAGCCCTGGCTAGAATACCACTACTTTTGTATTCTGAGTCCTAGGATTATGGGCATGTGCCACTGTGCCTGACTACATCAGGAGTATTGATGAGGAAGATAACAACAATACCCCAAACTAAAGTCGGTATTGCTCCTGTTTTATGCAGAAAATGCTAGGAAGATGATGGGGTGAAAAGCAATCGGGCGGGGGATAGCTGGAGGTTCAAGAACCCATGGGTAAGGGCAGTTTGTGAGTAAAGTTATCCATTTGAATATTAGGTTTTTCAAGGGGATTATGGGAACAGAAATGGAAAGTAGACCATGATTCTTGTAGTATAGAGGAATTTCAGAGTATAAGTAGGAGATCAGTAGACCTCAAGTTTGAGAAGGAAGGGCAGCTGTTTAGAATGGCCTCCTAGTGGGATACGGGAAGGACTGTTAAAAAGCACACTGGATAGATGAAGGAGGATTCTTACTCTATTTCCAACTTACTGGGAAAGGACATTGCAACAGTCGTCACTTGGTAAGGCTTCATGGGAGTTAGTGTCTCCCTGAGCTGAAGAAGAAGATAAGAAAGTTCAGGAGATGGGGAGGTTTCCTGCCAATGGGCATGTTCTTCAGAGGGTACAATTCAAGGCAGAGTGAAATAGAAAGAGGCTACATATTTTCAATATGAAAGTTCTTCTAGTTTGCATTTCTGTTGATGTAATAAATAATGTCCATAAGAAGCCCAGGGAAGAAGGAGCTTATTTGCCTTTTACTTCCAGGCCATAGTTCATCATTGAAGTTAGAACAGGAACTGAAGCAGAAACCATATCAGCATACTGATTACTGGTTTGCTCACTGCTCATGTTCAGCTATTTTCTATACACAGCCTAGTCCCCCCTCCCTTGCCTAAGGATGGTGTCCCCACAGTAGGCTGGACCCTTCCACTTCAATCATCTGCCATGACAATTTCTCCCAATTGATTTGGTCAATTCTTCAATTAGAGTTCCCTTTTCCCAGATAGTTCAAGATTGTGACACATCGAAAATAAAACCAAACTTGAATTGGGGTGATGACTGTGTTGTCCTTGGATGCTGACTCTGAGTAGTCTCTGATTCAAACAGATGAGAAGATACAGGGCTGCTCTGTCCATGTTTGACTTATGCAATTATATAAGATTCCAGGACTCTAGCATTTTGTTGTTGTTGTTGTTGGTTTTTTTTGTTTTGTTTGTTGTTTTTGTTTTTGTTTTTGTTTTTTTGAGACAAGGTTTCTCTGTGTATCCTTGGCTGTCCTAGACTCACTTTCTAGACCCAGCTGGCCTCGTACTCACAGTGATCCACCTGCCTCTGCCTCCCGAGTGCTGGGATTAAAGGCGTGTGCCACCATGCCTGGCTAGCATTTGTTTAATGCTTTGTTGTTGTTGTTGTTGCTATCCTGAAATACTCAGTACTGTTTGAATAAGGATCTTTTTACTTTTGTTTTCTTTTGACGTCCCAGATCCATATAGTTGGTTTTGGAAGAGGATCACGTGTGATAATGTCTAGGAGGACAATTCTGTCCCCACAGTGGCCAATGCTTACACTTTAGCAGGTGTCTGTTTGCTTCGCCACAGCACCCATGCAAACCTCATGGGTCAACTGGTTGTTTTGAGACTCAGCCTTACTACCCTCTCACATATCTTCCAGCCGTGATATTGAGAGATTCTGCTCAGGCTTTATCACAGCTTCATCAGTAGCTGATAAGAAATATAAATATAAAAATATAGGCTGCTAAGTAGGATGCATTAAAATGTTGCTGAGGAAGACTATGAGGGGCAGGAGAGGGAGCAGTAAGAGTGGGGAGGGGATTGTGGTGTAGAAATGTGGAAGTGAAACAGAAAAAATAAGTATAAAAATGTTTTGAAACTCATTACTTTGTATCCCAACTTTTTAAAAATGAATAACATTTTCTGTATTTCTGACACGAGAGTACTATTATTTCTTTATTTCACTACTGATAATAGGTTCTTCTCTAATTTTATAGGTTTTTGGACATTTTATGATAATTGGGTGCAACAAAGAAAGGGGAAATAATCATATATGTTCAAATTGCTATTATAAGATAACAAAGTTTCTTTCTCTTTTAAAACATATTTTCTCTGGACTCTTTAAGGGATTTGGACACAAATCCTTTGTGCTCTAAAGAGAGGTTTGCATTATTAGACATAGGTGATGGCTAGCTATGTAATGTAATTGAAGTAAGTTGCCTGTACTTGTTGCTACTGACTATTAATGCAAAGAAAAAGAACAAAGGGGCTACAGGAAAATCAATTCAGGGCTGACCATGTAGAAACTGTTGTAGTGATACCAAGTCACTTTCATCTGAAAAGAGATTAGTTTTCCTTTCTTTCATTTCTTTGTAACCTGTTGTCTCTATTGACCATGAATACTTTGAGTACAAACAGCATCAACTTAAGGCTGTATTTCACATTAAGTGTGTGAGAAAAAAAAAAAAAAAAAAAAAAAACTACCTCAACGTAACAAAGATTAGTTTCCATCCATTCAAAATGAGATCTTAATAAGCAAAACCTGCCTGGGAAATGACCCATTTATCTTGTTCATTCTTCACATTTTATCTCACTTAAGGAGGATGAAAATCAAATTCTTTTTGCCTTCTGACACAAAATGTAGTCTGCATTGCCCATGACAGTTATATATGTGAAGAGGAGGGTGTGTGGGGGCTTTTGAATGTCATCAGCTCAGCCAAATACCAGGGCTTTCTGCTTATTTAATCAAAGACTAGATATGTTTAATAACGAAGCTAACAAAATATTAAACAAATGAGTCTACTATCGAAAGAGAGTGTGTATGTTGGGGTCACTGCAATTTATTACCCATTTACTGCACTTGAGCTGTCAGCTTGCTACTTTCATTTGTCATCTGAGCAGATGGAAGGACAACCCCATGTGAGTCATTTCCCATTTCTCACACAACAAAACCGAGACAGAGAGATAGATTAAAGGCATTGGTCTGGTGTTATAAGTCATGGACACAGCTGAAGAAGCTGAAGAAATAAAGCACAGACTAGTTTTTTTTTTTTGGTTCCAGCTTACATCTATTGTATTTTGGATTCTGATATTTAGGTCTATAAAAATATAATTGCACAGTGAAAATGGACATGGAAACAAGTTGTTAGTAGGAAGACGTCTGGATATTTGGGATCAGGAGCATGCTCAGAAACTAGTATGGGGGGAAGCTTGGTGTATGGCAGCCACTCTGCTAGTCTTTTCTCATACATCTCCCAGTTTAGTTCCAATATATGCTCTGATGCGTTAAGTTGTGCTTTCACTCTTAGAGTGGTGCACAAGTGAACGTATGCGTGTGCGTGTTTATGTATGTCCATGTTGGGAGAGCCCAAACTCATGGTGGCGTACACCTTTAATTCTAGCACTCAGGAGGGAGAGGCAGGCAGATGTCTATGGAATCAGTTCCAGGATGTCCAGAGAAACTCTGTCTCAAAAAACCTAACTAATCAACCAACCAACCAACCAATCAAACAAACAAACAAAAACTACAGCAAAGGAATATACTATCTCCACTATCTGAAAAGATCTAAGGCACAACCTCTGTGCTTTTCCTATGCCTCATCTTTCCAAAATACCCAACAATAAAATCTTTTTTTCATTTCCTCCCTAAATACTAATGAGAAAAGACTATAGGGCCTTAGGTAGTTGGTAGATAAAACACTGAATATAAAAAAATATTGCATGTAAGCCAGGTAATCCCAGCACTCAGGAGGCAGAGGCCAGTGGATTGATGTAAGTTTGAGGCCAGCCTGGTCTACAAAGTGAGGTCAGGACAGCCAAGGCTACACAGAGAAACCTGGTCTCGAACAACCAAACAACAAACCAAACAACCCAAAAGATATTGCATGTAGAAGGCATTCTTAAGAGTCTTAATGATAAATGATGTCTTTGGGTAGAAATGGAAGAACTGGGGATGATCCGTCCATCTGAGAATGATAACGGGTGTGTCAGGTAGGATAGGAGCATGAGAAGGCTTGTTGTAGTTGGCAAAGTTACCCAAAGGAGTAGAACAGCAGAGAATGGAAAGGCAGGACTGAGATGGGTTACTACACCACACACACCAAATAGCCTGGAAAGGAGCTGAGGCTGTGTTATAGAGATGAGAGCCAATGAAAGACTAGAGGACTAATATAGTAGACTGATGTTTGGGGATAAATCTAATCTGATTTGTTGTTTTAATTTATATTGTGGTGCTAATAGTGAAATAACCAAGGCTGAGTAGGAGATTATTATATTAAATGGTTTTATTCACAATTAAGGGGCTGCATTTGGTCAGCTCCTGGTGAGAGCCTCGTACTTAAAACCTGTCATAAAAGAGAAGCAGAAAGGGAGGGAGGCCAGTCTTTTGAAAAGAGCACATGGTCAAGAGAAGCCAAGGCTCAGGGGTCAGATTTGCTTTATAAAAATTACAAGCAGGCACCCTGTGTCCTAAACATCTTTATTTTTATTTTATTTTATTTATCCCTATGTGGAGAGAATTTTACTCTCCTGAATTCAAGTATTGCTTTATTAGCACAGAAAAAGGGGGAGTGGCAGTGGAGATTCCCAGAACAATTATAAATAAAAAATTGAATTTAGAGTACCATTTTGAAATAATTTTCTAACATTGAAAAGACTTAGGAAATATAGAGATAGATAACTCAATATTAACCATTTAAGGATGTTTGTGCATTAAATTTTAACATTTTATATTTCATTTGGAGTGAGCTTAGTATTTGCAGAAATGTTAGAAGATAGTATCTTCAGATCTCTCCACAATGGACCTAGCAGAAGTAATTAGCTGCTCAGGTGCTTTCTGACAGTCAACATTAGGTCACATATAAATTGTGTATATTAACCTTTCAAACATATCACAGAAGTTCGTGTTAGGATATTATTTAAGGAAGAACAACTAGGAATTCAGCCAAATGCATAATATGTATGGATTCACTATTTCAGCATTTACCTCAAGCATAATATCCTATCCCCAGATATTTTTTTTAAAGTATTGTTTAGATTTAAAGGCATTTATGCCTAAACATCTTTAAAGGGCCTCACCTGCTGATATTTTGAAGGATAAAGCATCAATGTGAGTTTTATTTGGAGCAAGTCACACATGTCTAAACCACAGCATGTGTGATGGGGTGGACTTGGCTGGATGGACTGGGTGTCAGAGCAGGAGCAGAGCCCAGGAGACCACACCTTGGGCTGCTTTACTTAGTTTAGCTAAGTAGTTAGATAACTGGGTGAGAATATTCCTGGCGTCACTGTGAGACCCAATGGCCTTGTTAGACTGGGATGACGAGTGAGAAGAAAGAACTAAGAATGGACAGCTCAGCGTGCACCCCTGAGAGGATGGCGAGATCCCTTACTACAGTGAAGCACACAGGGAAAGAGTGGGGGTTTTGAGAGGTTGGTAGGAAGAGGTCATTTGAGTCATTGATACACTGACTTTTTAAATTTCCTTTAACGTTTGATGAAGAACCAAACTATTCTAGGGTGAGGTTCATGGAATTCTTGCTCAGACTGCACTATACATGACCACATGCACACGAAAAACCGTGGTGTCCTGTATTCTTCACCTCAGTGGAAGCAGTCTCATGGATCTGTGCAAAGCAGCAAGGAGGTGTCAGAAGCTCAGCCTGAATGGCCAAAGCAAGGCAGAATGTTTCCTAATGTAGCGTGATGTGTGACATTGGTATCAGGCCAAAGCCTGCCATTATCACATTTCAGCAGTGCCCTTACGTCACAATCATTCAGTGTTCAAAAAAGCTACCCACAACAGTACATATGCCCATGTCAAAGCCCCGGGGTTATTATAGAGACTCTCCCTCATACCAATCTGCAGTCTTTATTGTCTGGCATTGCCACTGGTGATTGCAACATGGACAATGTTCAGGGTAAAATGTTCTCTTAGAGAGCCTCTGTACCTGCATGTGTGACTAGATGGGTGATGTGGCAAACAGACTCCTACTCCCAGCCAAGGACTGTTAATTTTGTTGAACTAGACCATGACATGAGGAAAAAAGCCATTTGTTGCTAATGACTAACTCCTGTTTCATTTAACTGATCCCAACATAACATATTCTTGCTGAGCAGTATCTCTAAGATTGTTTACGGCACATACAGAAGGCAAAGTCCTAGGGTTGGTGAAATGCCCTGATGGTGTCCCCAGTCATTTGTTCAGGGTCAGGGAATATAATAGGATGTAGTTATTTTGTACCTTCATCAGGGATCAACAAACTAACTTCTAGAGAAGTATCCTCTTATTGAGAGGCCCCACAGTCACTGTCAACAAAATACACACACACACACACACACACACACACACACACACACACACACACACACACACACAAGCTAAAAGGAAAGCATAAGTGATAAATTAGGCAAGTGTCAGTGGAGCCCCACTAGTTCCTTGGTTTCTGTCATCCTCTGTGCTCATTGCCATCAAAGCAGAGGGTTTTGCAGTTGTCCGGCCCAGGGCCAGCATGGCCCATCAAATTTTATCTGTATTCTCTGTGTAAGGAGAAAATTACCAAGCAGAAATCCAATCGAATGCGGAAGCAATTAATGTGGAACATGCCCAGCTAAATAAGCTATTTAAATGTATGGCTACAAATTCCCAGGTCTGCCCATTTGGAGGGGGGCCAGCAGGGCAGCCCCCCCAACAAACATTTCAGTAGTGGCTGCTAAGCAGATATTTAAGTACAAATCCCCAGAAGGGCTGTTAGGAAGTGTTTATGAAATATCTTTATGAAGAGAGTGGGAATAGCCCCTATAGATTATCTGGGTGGAGAGACAGAATTCTGGAACATAGGGAAGAGCATTTATCATGTACTTAAGATGCAGTTAAGTTTGGCCAAAAACAAAACAAAACAAAACAAAACAAAACACTACAGTGAGCATGAATATCACCCGAGCCTAAGGTCTTGCTGTTTTGATCATCTGGGCAGTTTCTGAAAGCTTCAATTGTCCTTCCTTTTGAACGTCATGGGAAGATAGGACAGAGTGGACTCAGAAGTGTCACACCCTTCACTTTCAAAACCTTGTAAGGCCATTTCCGGTACAGACATACTACATATCTGTAGGGACGTTTAACTCTAAACAAAAGCTGGAAGTAGACCAGGCTGTCAGATTGGCTCAACTGCCTGAGACCACAGCTAGAATTGTTGCCTTGGAGATAAGTCTAGACACATGGAGATGGAGTAAATCATGTTATAGTCGCCTTTCATGGAACCCTGTGGGATCCACAAGTTTTGCTTCGTTTTTTTTTCAGGCTAAGAACTTTCATTTGTTTGAGAGCATGGTCCTTCAGCTCAGGCTTTCTAGACTATTCAATACCAAGAAATCTCTGTGTTAGAAATTGTTATAAATATAGGAAATTTGATGATCTATGGAGTTCACCTCTATTGTTTTCTAGCGAAGAACTAAATTCAGTAGGGCCGTGTTATGGGATTACTGTGAGATTATCATTAATATAAAATAGTGAACACAGATTTGGCAATTTCATCTCACAATTGGAATACATGATAAAGTTTCAGTCTCCCTGCTGCTAGATCTCTCCTAATGAAAACCAAACAAAAGCCCCTTTCCAGCTATCAGTTTTGTATTTGTGTTTAAAGAATAAGATCTTTTACAGAGAGATGAACTACCCTGGAAAGAGAGTCAGGAGACCTTATCACTAACACAACCTTGCAAACCTGGCCTTCCTTGCCTCATCTGTGGCATGGAAGAGTTGGAGAGAATTCTTGGAGGGGCTGGTTCCCATGCTGAACCCATCACTACCCAAGTGTAATGACTAAGGACACACAACCTTGGTATCCAGATACTCAGGTATGACCATTAGTGAGCATCTCGGCTTCTCAGGTACTTGTGGGAAGTGCAGTATATCAGCCTGCCTCCCAGGCTCCTGAGTCAGACTCTTGTCAATAAGACCCTAGGTGATACACACACACACACACACACACACACACACACACACACACACACACATGAACATTTGCCATCTGCAACTTGCCAACTCTTGTGTTTTATACTCAACGCCCTTGTTTAGCTCTGTCAGCTTCCTTTTCATTGTTTTACTGCTTTGCCTTCTGGCTATCTGCATCCCTTCATTTTCTGCCTATACACTCTGAGCTCTTGCTTCAGACCGACTGAGCTCCTAGAAGATACTATGTGACCCTTGCATGCCATTATGTTCATGTATTTAATACATGAATAATTACAGGGCTGACTCCTGTACAACTTATCACCATCCATAACTTTGATGATAGTTTGAGGACTCCCTTTGCCCTGAGAATACCAAAGGTTACACATCTTTGAGTTTCTTAAATAAAATGACATCAGATTCTCATATAAAACCTATGTTCATTCTCTTGCTTGCTTTACATTATTTCCAGGCACATTGAAATAGGCAATAAATCATAAGTGCCATGTAAATAGTGATGTATATTGCTTAGGGGATATGGATATGGAAATCCAGTTTGTATTTTAGGAAAGATGCACCTTTACCTAAGTCTCTTCAATTTACTAATGATTGACTCTGTGGACACAGAACCTGGGATTGACATAGAAGATTGACTGCACTTAATAGATAAATTAATTTGGTGCCTACACTTCAAAAAGAATAAAAAGAATACCTTTCTAAATTCCACTTTAGCTGTCTTACACTGGTCAGGGAACGTTGCCTGTGACATATGCATCTAAAGCCTTTGCTTTCCTTCACTGAAAAACTTCGTTGGCCCCAGTACACCAGACACCTTTTTACTGTACAATATATTTGTTCCAAATTGACTAAGACACGGAGAATTGCTGTGTTGAGCCTTTCCACGAGGCTAAGACTAATTACTATGTGAATCCCAGCTCAGAACTGATTCCAGTGTTCTAGTTTCAAGGACAGGCTTTACTAGGCAATTATGCTCTGATTATATGGTAGCTGATTTTTCGTTTTCAAGGTCAGAATTAATAGAATAAACATAGTGCAAACATAGCTTTGGTGTTTTTAAACTTTTTTTTCCCCACTGAAGGAGAAAATAATTTTCTCCCAAGCTTGCTAAGCCAGCTCTCTTTGTATCGAAGGAAGTTTCTTTCTGTACCTGTCATTGCTGGAGACAGTAGAGGCGCTGGTGGGCCATAATGCACTCAGCTTCCGCCAGAATTGAACCTATTAGCCTCCCCACAGCTCTTTGTTGTTGGGTGAATTCAGATGAATAGCATGAAGAATTTGTTTAGCATCAGAAGGAAGTGGACTGAGTCCATAGACACCAACTGTTTGGGATGACAGACATCACCACATTCTCAATCAGGAGTGTGGGATCCTAATTCTCCTTGAGGGCAGCTCTGAGATTTGTGAGGCGTCTCACTCACCTCATTGTAGCACAGTCCTACAAACCACCGTCTGTTGGCTAAATACTGCCACCTACATAGTTTTGTAACCCAAATCTTATTGGCTTGTAGCCCTTGCACGAGCAGCTGATCAGTGGTCTAACAGAAACTTTGCTGGCTCCTCATCTCCGTGTTTATTCCCCAGTTTCAAGTACCAGTGGGGAATGATGATGCTGATTTTAATTATGATTGGCTTTGCTGATGAAATCCCATGCTACTGTAATGCAGTCTTTGTCCCCTCAACAGTGGCCAAAATGAACAACTCCATGAGCCTCACCGTAAAATGATACGGCTACACTCCTGAAACACCAAGAGATCCAGCCTTCTAACAAGTTAACTTCTTTAGCTAACCCACCCCAGAACTTGGTTTTCTGGTAGTCATGCAGCCTAGAGCCATTTCCCCTGCTCAGCACCCCTCCCACACCTGTTACCAACCAGTACCATTCTATCATCTTGTTGAGTCTTCTCTAACTTACATTTTCTTGTTTGGGGCACCACATTCATAAGATAAGTGTCATAGTGGGGAGCTCTGGACACCATACTCCCAGGGTGTATCATAGCGGGAGCTCGGAGCTACCCAGCATCATCAGTTGCTATGGTATTAATGTTTCTTTCTTCCAAAATTCATATGTTGAGGCTAAAATTCTAATCTCCAAAGAGGCAGGGTCCTTTGGGAAGTGAAGGAGGGGTGATTGTGCATATACAAGAGACTAGTGGAAGACACTTTCCTCCTTCTACCATGTGAGGCAAAAATAAGACATGAGGGATGAGTCTATACTGGATCTCAGATTTGTCAGAACCTTGATTTTGAACTTGAGACTATAGGCAGCAAGTCTCATTTGCTTGTGAATGACTTGTTTATAGTATCTTCTTTTTTAAAAATATATTTTATTAATTTATTCGTATTACATCTCAATTGTTATCCCATCCCTTGTATCTTCTTATACTAGCGCAATGGGCTAAAGGACATGGGAGTCCTGCTGTGTTGGGGGTACACCTTTTCTGAATTATTCTGTGGCCATTAGGGACCTGAGACCAGGAAATCAGCTATCGTATGGATAATCTCTAACTCCAGGTACTTTGTATTAATATGGCCCACCCAGGCTTTAGAAAACATCTAATATTTATTAGTAGAGAAGGGGCATCAAGATACAACAATGGAAACTACAAAACTCCTTTAAAATTTTGTTCTGCTTAATATAGAAGATACAATTACAATGACCCTTTGAAACTTTAATAGGCCCAAATTCAGGGTTCTTACCCCATTATGGTGTTATTTGTTGCAATTCAATGAGAATATTTAGCAATTCTCTGGCAGTTGTTTTCACTATTTGGGCCCAAGCATTATGAGTCAAGCCCTGGAAGAGATGCAATGATGTGTTGTCTTCCCCCTTCATGGAGCTATACTTTAGAGAGAGCAGTAGGTGATGTGAAGATGTCCCAGATAAGGTCGTGGCTGGCAGGAATTATGTTCAATATTTCACCCAGATGACTCCCGAGTCCCCAAAGCCTTCAATATGTCATCGCCACACTGTGAGGCAATTAAGAATAGAAATCAAGCTTTCAATCATGGCCTGTGGAATTTCAGATTGTGCTTCAACACTGGGTAGTTAAAAGCCAGTAATTACATTATGTCTCAGCTCAGAGCAGAGTCCCCAGTGCAACAACAAAACCCCGGTAAGCGCTAGGGACAAAGTCAAAGCAAAGTCAATTGAGCTAAGCACAGAGTTTGACTTACTTAAAAAATAATGCAAGTGAACACCCAGTGTGGTGGCAAATGCCTATAATCCCAGCACTCAGGGAAGCAGAGACAGGTGGATTTTGTGAGTTCAAGGCCAGCCTGATCCACAAAGTGAGTTCAGGACAGCCAAGGCTACATAGAGAAACCCTGTCTCAACAACAACAGCAACAAAAAAGTGATTTGTCTGTTTCCACTGTAAAGTCCAGATCACCCCTTTTTATAACAAATGATCATGTGACTATAGTAAATAGGGAAATAGGAGTTTTTTGAGTTGAAATAAATTTTTGTTCCTATTCCATGGCTGGCATAGTGACCTAGCCATTTGTTTGTAGACAAGTTCATTGATGTAGATCCCTCTTTCCTCATTTGGAAATCCAGCTTAGCAATAGTAACTTTTATGTTTCTCTATGTGGAATAAATGATCCGGGTACTCATCCCTTATCCCAATTTTGTTCTCCATGAAACCTCTCACAGAGTAAGAAGTTCAGAAGTAATGCATATGTTTTAAATTATGTGCTATTGTAAGGTGATAAGTCCTTGAACCATTTTTCTCCATCATTCCTTGGATGTGACCGATTCCTCTGTGCATCAGATCCATGTGGTATGTATACTGTAATGTATTAACAAATTATTAATTTAATAATAAATTAATTATTAAACAAACAAACAAACAGCAAACAAACAAACACGTGTATGGATGTCTTGCTGGCATCTCCATCTGTCTACCAAATGCATGCCTGGTGCCTATAAAGTCCAGAAGAAAGAACTGCATATCCTGGGACTGGAGTCATAGACAGTTGGTAACTTCCATGTGGGTGCTGGGAATTGAACTCTAGTCCTCTGCAAGAGTAACCAGTGCTCTTAACTGCTCCACCATTGTCCAGCCCCAAATGACTCTTATTTTATTTAATAATAGCTTCAAGTTCAAGAGCAGAGATGCTGGCAGCTTTGTTATAGTGTGCCAGTGTAAGTTGTCTTCTTTTCTCTTAGTTACTGTTCTAATGCTGTGACGCTACATCACGGCAAAAGGAACTTGTAAAGGAAGGCATATAATTGGGGGCTTGCTTAGAGTTTCAGAGGGTGAGTCTGTGACCACCTTGGTGGGAAGCATGGTGGTAGTCAGGTAGAGGAGAGATAGCTTCCACATCTTATCCACAGGTAATTGGGGGGCGGTGTGGGTGGGAGAAAGAGAGAGAGAGAGGGGAGACTGACCGGGACTTACATGGGCTTTTGAAATCTCTAAATCATTCTCAAATAGTTCCACCAACTGGGAACCCAACATTCAAATATGTGACTCCATGTGAGCCGTTATCATTCAAACCACTACAACTTTATTGTTTTGGTGACTGTCTTAATCAGAGTCGCCTAAGTAACAAAACATATAGACTAAACCTATCTATCTCTATCTATATATGCTATATAGTAACACATATATTATATTTAAAAAAGAATTTATTAGAGTGGCTTACAGGCCTGGCAGGCCCAACAATGGCTAGCTCTCATCAGAAAGGTCGATAATCCAGTAGTTTTTCAGTTCATGAGGCTGAATGCCTCAGCTGGTCTCTTGTCTATGTGGGAGTACCAAAGAAGCAGGCTCTACCACCACAGAAGGAAGGCTTGAGCACCAGGTTGGCGAATTTACCAGCAAGAATAGGGGCAACTGGGTAAAAGGCAGACACACTTTCTTCCAGGTCCTTTTATGTGGGCTGCCACTACAAGGTGTGGTCCAGGTGGAGGGTGGGTTTCGCTACCTCAAATAATCCAGTCAAGACAAATCCCTCACAAGTGTACCCAGATGCTTTGCTGTCAGTTTCTAGATATGGTCAAGTTGACAGCCAAGATTAGCCACCACAGCGATCTGGTACTATGTGAAATCTATGAATTAAACCTTAAAAGTATTATTGTGAAACACGGCCTCCTGGGATGACATCGGCTCCTGGAGCTATTAGCATCTATGGTTAGTCAAAGGAGAACTACACAAGATTTTGTCCATTAACTTTCTATCACGGTGGCTGGCTCACAAGGCCACTCCCTTCCTCAAGGACATGAAGGCAGTTAACAGTTGCTGGGGAGAGAGTCTTTCCTTCAGTGGTGCAGCCACCCATAGGTTACTCATGTTCCTCTTTAGTAACCTTTGATCCACCTCCCTATAAATAACCCTGATTAACCTTACTGATTTGTCACACTAGATTTGAATGCAATTGTTTTTGGGTCCATTATTAGTACCCTTGGTGGAGTGCATATATGTTTGTTTGTCTTCCTGGGAAAATTATAACACATGTATATATATGTAGGAAAAACGTGGGACACATCTATTGTTTCAGAAATCCACTGCGTGTGTGTGTGTGTGTGTGTGTGGTGTGTGTTTATATCTCAGAATACATCTGTCACAGACACTGGGAACCACTGTAATGCCTACAGTACTTCAAACACTATCCTTCACATTAATATGTTAGGAAATTACTAATAACTGAGTATATTAATTGGTTAGTGACTAGGTTAATAAAATTTAAAACCCCTTTCACTCTAATACTTAAAGGACAATTATATCAAACAGTTCTTTTTGTTTTGCGTGTGAGTAGCAGAATTAGCTGTCATCTTCATCTGAGGGACTGATTTTTAAAGCTGGATGGATGTTTTCAAACCTAAACTACTAAAGGATCAGGATAATGAGAAGCTAAATCACATCTTAATTACTCCCTGTTGGATGCAGTTTATGCCTCTTCCTGATCCAGGCAAGCATGCCTGCCTCCTGGGCCTACACTGTCAATATAGAAAGCCCATTTCTTAGTACTCGAGGTTGTTTCAGCATTTCCTGGATGCCAAGGCTGGATTTCAGCACTTCTAGATGCTCCAGTGCCTGGCCCAATTTGACCAGAGCAGAGATTTCATATTTTCTAGGATCTACTTAGTAGCACAGGGTATCCGCAGATGGACATGGGAGTGTTGGTAGTTGCGGTCGTAGCACCCCCTAGTGGTAGCTTTAACATGTAAGACAATAATAGCACAGGAGATTGTTTATAATCCTCCTGTAATAGGAAGAAAGCTTGAAGGCTAAGTGAGTCAATGCGGGCTCTCTAAAGAAGGGTGAATGATGAAGAGATCGCTGGCATTTCTTACACAGAGGTATCTGTATTTCTTCATGTCTTCACTTCTTCACCTTCCATTCTCCTCACTCCTGCTTCCTGGAAAAGAAGAGGCACAGAACTTGCTTCAGGGTCAGTGTTCTGGGACTAAGGCAAGTGGTACCCTCAGTCGCAGATCAGCCAGATAAGATTTTGAGGCTGCAATTCCTTACTGTCTGAAGTCTGTGGGAAACATACTGCTGCATGCTAAGAGATAACTGAACTGTGGGAGTACTCAGTGACATGAGAAACAACGTAGAAGACAGACTGGCCAATGAGCCTAGTCCACGCGGACAAATTATGGTGACAGATGTCACTTCACTTGTTGTAGGAGAATTAGGGGTTTTACCAAAACTGCCTACAGGTACACAGTGAAAGCTAACGGCTCTCCATCGTGTTTTACAGAGATACTTTCAACTGGCAGGCAGCAGAGGGGCTGCAAGGGACATTGTCTGTGTGAGGTGACAAAGCCAGTGTTGTGACAAGAGAATAGAGGTTGTTTGAAGATGAGGCTTCTGTGTCTGAATGAACTAAGCTGCTAATAATTTAGAACCATGTTGGCTGGCAGAAGCAGCCCCTTCCTTGCCAGGCAACAGCAGTCTTCCCTGGCTGATGGGCATGTTGTCATCCCTTAGCTGAGGCAGGAGCCTCATATGATGATGCGTTCTTTGCTCAGTGTCTGTCCTCTCCTCCTCACAACATCTCTGGAAGGGCGGCAAGGGTCACGTCTGGGTGCAAGCTCCGATAGGCAAGCAAAGGAACTGTGTGACTTTGCTAATTGTCATGAGGGCACTGTGTCGGAAGCATAGATGTACATCATGTTTGTGTCTTTCCTCAGGGTCAGAATTTATTGAGTAACAAAAAATTCACCAGTTTTACAGTTTTGCCAACAGCAGTTTGTCATTTATCCACCTACATTAGTATCTTAGCTTATGGTGAGATGAAAGCAGGTTCTGATATTCTAATCCTAATTCCTAATACTAGCTCTTGACTCACACAGTAAATATATCTATGTATCGACATATAAAATTATGGGTTACAGGATGGATATATGGTAAAGAGGCTGTGGCAGAGCTCAAGGGATTTCAGAAGTGGGCCAAGAAGAAGTCTCTCAATAGGATAATGAACAGGACATTGCTGGGTGGGAACTGCTGTTGGAGCTTCTGTGTTTGGGTTAGAGAAGGACGCTCTTAGGGTTCAGTAGCTAGGTGAAAGATTGAACCAGGGCCAGCTAGCATGAGAGGGATCTGGGCAGAGAACAGCAGGTCTGCTCTAGTACAGATGAGCAAACAGGTGGACAGATAGGCAGGCAAGCAAGTGGGCTGTAACAGCAGTGGGGCACTGAGCTGAGACAAAGCTCCAAAACCAGTCATCCTGGTATGTGATGAGTCTACTAACATGATGCGATATGTTAGTGAGGAATCCCGCCGTTGCTCTTGTTCCATCTGCAATGATGCCAATCATTTTAGAAAGTTTAGGTGAGGGATTATACCCTTTCTTTCATTTGGCTTGTCTGATATTCTTGAGCATGGTTTCCCTGATATGATTGTAACACACCTATGGGTCCCTACAGTCTCATTTAACCCCAATAAACTTGTATGGTGCCTTGCTTTTATCCCCAGCAATAAGATATGTGGTACTTGACAGATGGTTTGGTTTCCGTGTCCATCTAGGGGCTGCAGTCATCTTACTCACCCAAAATGGAGCCAAAAACTGCTTGTAAAATGGAGTCTCCTAGGGTAAGGCATAGCCTGAAAAAAAGCCACTGTTGAAAGTATGGAGTAACTTGAAGAAGGGTATGGTCTGATCTCAACACCAGTTATGCCTGGAGAAAGCAGACATTCATGAAAGCAGGTTTGACATATAAGAGACAGAGAAGGGAACGTGGACTGTGCTGAGCAGGGGAGGGTGTGTTCACATGATGTCCTCATCAGTTCTGTGACATACATTGACTTTCTAGGCTGTCTTGCTGATGTTTGAATGTAATATGGTTTATGGAGAATGAGGCTTAAATGCAAGAACTTCCTTGTCCTATTCAGGATGGAACCAGAAGGCTCAGGGAATTAAGACCCAAGAGCAGACCACTTGTCTGTGTTCTCAGGGAGACCCCACAAAGCAAGAGTGCAAGAATGGACGGGGCAAGAGAGTAGCTAACACCCCTGAGGAGCTTCATGGTGCTGGTGGCTAATGCCTATGACAGCAAATCCAGCCATGCAATCGGGCACTTGCTGGTGACAGGGATATTTATATGGTATGAAATTACAAAACAAGAAGGGGGGGTGGGTAAGGATAATGTATTTCAGGAAATTCTTGTAGTCTGTCAGCTTTCTGTTATCTGAGACAATCAACTTACGAAGAACGGAGAGTTTATTTTTTGGCTCACAGCTTTGGAGACTCCAGTGAATCATTTCTTGGTCCTGGGTTCCTGGGCCTATGAGGAAGCACCACATATCATGGCGGGAGTGAATAGCAGGGCAACACTGTTCATATTCAGAACCAGGAAGTAAAACAAAGTGAGAAGGAGCCAAGATTCCAGAGCCTTCTTCAGGACATGACCAATGCCCTAAGGGCCTCCCACTAGGCCCCACCTTCTAAGGGTTCTACCTCCTCACCACAGCACCACCCTGAGGGCCAAGCCTTTAACACTAGGCCTTTGGCAAGCATCTCAGGTCCCAGCTATAGCACTTGCATAGTGAAGCGAGGACTGCACTGTCAAGGACAGTGTTTTAACTTCCTTCATAATATTTCATTTTTACCACTTAAGTAACACGTTCGCAGTCCTTGCAAGATCACACATCACCACATTTCCATCAACTCATCTTTTTGTAGGTATGGACTCTTGTAATATACAAAGAGTCATGGATGTAATGTTAATGCAAGTTAGTGTGTGTGCTGGATAGTTTTTGTCGTCAACCTGACAGAACCTACAGTCGCATGGGAAGGGGAGCCGTTATTGAGGAACTGACGAAGTCGGATTGGCCTGCAACCATATCTGTGACAAACAGTTTTGATTGAAGATTGATAAGGGAGGTCTCAGCCCTTCATTTGACATCTTCCATGGGAAGATGGGTCTGGGATATATAGGAAAGCTAGCTGAGCATGAGCCAGGCAGTGAGCCAGGAATCAGCCTGCATGCATGGTTTCTGCTTTAGATTTCAGCCTGAAATTCCTTCCATGGATTCCCTTAGTGTAGACTAGTATCTGGAAGTATAAGCTCAGACAACCCCTTCCCTCCACTGAGTTGTTTTTGGTCAGAGAGTTTCAACACAGCAATAGAGATCAGATAGGATAAACTTAAAAAATACGATTTATTTCATTTTCAAATTGTGTGTATGGATTTAGGCATGTGAGTGCAGTCCTCACAGGAGCCAGAAGAGGGTCTCAGGTTTCCTGGGGCTGAAGTTTCGGTGGGCATGAGCTGCGGGACACAGTGCTGGAAACCCCAGGAAAGGCAGTAAACACTCCTAACCACTGAGCTATCTTACTGACCCCAAACAGGACGCACTTTCATATGGTAAATTAAATAGTTTCATGTGATTAATGCGGTGAAGGAGGACTGATCAACTTACAAGTACAGAGCAGAGCTTGTGAGCAGGGCCTAAGTCCAAGACCAAAGGCTCCTTTGTAAGACAGTTGTTCTTTCCACCTTCATTCTGCATGGGGTGGGCGTCATAGCACAATGTTTCACAAGGCTTGGGCTAGTCCTTTCTGTTTCTGTACAGTTAGTCCACAGACCGTGAAGTCTGTCACCAGTACACAAGTCTGGCACCTCAGTGTGGAAGCATCCATATACATATGTGTAAATATACATACATATATATATATATATATATATATATATATATATATATATATATATATATATATATATACATACATACATACACATGTAAATGAGCAAGTGTAGTTCATTCAAGAAAGACTAAATGCTAGATTGGGAAAGAGTGCAAAATGAAAACATGGGATCTCTTTTAGCGTTAAGAACCTGAGGTTAGCCTGGCAGCTCAGGCCTGTAATCCCTATTACTGCATAGGCTATATAAGAAAGATTGCAAGTTCAAAGCCTGTCTGGATTACAGAGCAGGATCAAGGCCTGTCTGGACAACTTAGTAAGAGTTTATCTGAAAATTAAACGTGGGAAAAAAAAAATCAGAGCATATAGCTCAGAGGTAGAGTGTTCGCTGGCCATGCGTGAGGCTCCAGATTCAGTGCCCACCTCTGGGGGAAAAAATGCCACCAGCAACACATTAGATGAATTTACCCACTGTGGGCCTTTCTCAGGGAAGGCCCTCTGTGACACACAGGCTGTGTGTTCTTGAGGCCAATCATGATAGTATTCCCTCAGAACTGGTTTATTCTCGAAAGATGAGAGGAAGAAGATGTGGCCCAGTGCCATGTTTGATGACTTCTGCTTCAGAGCATTTGTGTGTGTGTGTGTGTGTGTGTGTGTGTGTGTGTGTGTTTATGTGTGTGTGCCTTTGATTAAGCAAAAGGAGCCTGAGCAGGTGTACCTGCTCAGCCATCTCTGTTTTCTCACATTTATAAGTCATGAAGCAAAGCCCGTGGGCTCAACCTTGACCCAGATTTGTTCCTCAGGGAAAGGCAGCCCTTGCCCTGGAGGTTAACCAGCCGACATGGTGGCGGCTTCTTCCCTCAGCATGCCTCTTGCAGCTCCTGCTGCTTACCTCTGGGAAAGCCAGAGAGGCCCTTTTGTAGCTGTTCTTTTTTTTTTTTTTTTTTTTTTCACTCTGAGTAACTTGGCAGTTGACTTCCACTGGAAGTGTCCTTGACTTCTAAAACATCTTCAAAGACGGCTTTTGAAACAAGCACACGGTGATCTTTCAGAAGTCCGCGGGTCTTTGATTAGCTCTTACGGGATGTTTCAGAATGTGTCTTGTTGCTTCTCTTGTTTCCAGAAAGCCCTATTGTAGTGTCTGGCTTTATTTTTATTTTTATTATGTGTTTCACTTCCCCGAGTCAGAACACGCCCTGACGCCCTGACCCTAGCCTGAACCTCTAGGTCAGCATGCTTTGATCTTCTCTGCTGTCCTCAGGACTTAGGTGCCTCTGCCCTTACACGAGGCCGACTTTTTCCAAGCAACTGCAAAATACAAAGATCCATGGTGACAGTGATCAGACTGCACCCAGGAAAAGCCGTGGTCTGTATTGGCTCTTATCCCGCTATGCCTGTCTTTGGGATTCAAGGCAAGAATGCAATGGATTCAGTGGGATTTGAAGACATTAAACAAAACTTTGTATTTGCACGAAGCTGTAGGGTCATGCCTGCTGGGTGTATGCTTATAAGCAGTTTGTCTTCCTCAGCCTGCTTCTCTTAGTGACTACAGAGCAGGGGCACACGTGAGATCCTGTTTCTGTTTGCTCGGCCATGAGGCGTGTGCTCTGGCTTAGGATCTGGATCAGCGTGCAGTCCTTAGGCCCATGTGACTAGAGCTGGTGAGACTCCGAGCCTGTAGCTTTTCTGCATGAAGCTGTCTCCCACATGGCCTGGTGCCAGTCCAGGATAGCGGTACCTGTGTTATTTAAGTGAGGAGGTGAAGGTGGGCCTCCCGCTGAGTTGAGATGAGCATGCGCCTTGTCCAGAGGCTTTTGTTGCATGGCTCTTGCACCTCTGGAATCTAATCGCCACCTTGGACCCATAGTAACTGCTGAGGCAGGAAATGCAAGAGTCTCCTCTGAATCCAGCTGAGAATGGCTTTTGTTACAGTAATGAAGAGCTGAATAATTGGTGGGATATTCATTTTGGTGTTAGATTCCTCTCAGAACATTTCTCACCTCTTTAAAAAATATTTATTTATTAACTATTCTTCCTGTATGTGCACCTGCATACCAGAAGCAGGAACAATATCTCAGGTATAATTGGTTGTGAGCCACCATAGTTTTTGGGAATTGAACTCAGGACTTTTGGTAGAACAGCTAGTGCTCTTAACCTCTGAGCAGTCTCTCTAGCTCCATCAGAACTTTTCCATTGTAGCAGTCTTTTTGTTTCTGTTAACTTGTCTTTCCTGGTGGTAATTTTATATATTATCAGAGCAGAGGTGAAAGAAGTATTGGTTATGAGGGTCACTCCCTCCGCTTGGACCAAAACCAGCTGGAGTGAAACTCTGGGTCGATGCTTCTGGGCTTGAGGCTGAGAGATGCTCTTTGGCAGAGGGGTTCTACAGTTTATAACAACTATCAGAACCCCTCTTTAGAAGTGGCTCTTTCTCTATAGAGTTATTCAGCCAGGGAACCTATGTCGGTCTCACTTTAGCTGTGCGGTGGGGGAGGTCAGAGGCCAGTTTGACAGCATCCCTTCAGGCATGGGTTACAGACTGGCTCTCAGGTTGGGAGTGACTAATGCAAGTAGCTGCAGGCCTGTTGGCCTGCTTTGCTTCTTGTTGAGGCAGTAATACTTCAGCACAGGCCCCAGGGTCTGACTGAGCATGTAGGAGAATAGAGCCAGTATCTGAACTAACTTGCAGCAGGAGTGAACCCCCCCCCCCCAAAAAAAAAGCTCTGAACTCCATGGAGGAACATTCAGTACCCTGACAAGGCACACTTGCAAGCCAGTCTGCGAGCTGCTTAGAGATACTGCTGCATTTATAAGCCTTTAGATACATGACTCTCAACCTGTGGGTTGTGACCCTTTGGGGAATCCAGTGACTCACAGGGGTTGCATAAGGCCACAGGAAAATGCAGATATTTACACTGTGAATCATAGCAGTAGCAAAATTAAGTTATGAAATAACAACAAAAATTATTTTATGGCTAGGGGTCAGCACGACATGAGGAATTGTATTAGAGTGTCGTGGCATTAGGAAGTTGTAGAACTATTGCCTCTGACGATCTGGATACGGAGGTGGTGTAGTTCCAGGTGTCCCCACACTAGACAGCTGCTTGCTCTCCGAGGTTCGGTGAATTCGAGCACAGATTGGTCTGAGAGTTCAGACTCAGTCAAGAGAATACCAAGTCTGGGCAGATTTCCTTGGCGGACTGCATTTGTAAGCCTGGATCACGAAGGTAACAGGGCAGATCATACTGTAAATATTGCAGATCATACTGTAAATATCTGTCTGTCTATCCAAGGTGTGTAAATATGGAGGGTCCTGGAGTCCCTAGGAGGACATATGTTCCTTTGGGTGATGACAGGCAAGCTTGTTGAGTTTTCAAGCATGCCTTTAAGGAGGGGCACTGCCTTCAATTTTTTTTATATCTATGTGTCATTGGAAAACAGTAAGCACGTATCATAGACACATCCGGAGATTGAGTGCCTGGAATCGTGTTCTACCAACAGTAAGTGGGCTGGTAGGGCCTTGGGAATGGTGAGGGAAAATTCCAGCATGACAACAGTGCATCAGGGTCTATAGGAAAGATCAAATGCTATGGGGACTTGATACCTGTCAGTGGTTTGCATGATGTTGAGAAGAAAAGGAAAGACCCTTACTGGCACACATGGAAGAGAAGTCATGCCAGATCAACTTGTGAGACAATGTCCTGAAGACCAGGAGTCAGTAGAGAAAAGAAAAGCAACAAAGATGGCTATGGATATCAGCTACAGAATCAATAGCTAGAATCAGTACACACATGAGCATGTTATTATGGGGAATGTGTTTTAAAGATGAAAGTTGTGATAACCAACAAAACTTGTTTGATGGTGGCTCACCATTTGACACCAGATTTTCTTTTTCTCTCTGCTTCTTCTGAGGTTTGGTGGTGACCTGAAGTGCTGGCAAGCTTTTCTCAGGGCTCATCTGCTCTGGACTACATTTTGGGAGATGTAGCTCGGTCATCCACTGAGTGGCTTTGTTGGGGCCGTGGGACAGGAAATGCTGTCTGGGTGGGCAGTGGGACAGGAAATGAAGGTGTGCTCTTCAACTCACTGGAGTTGATCTTTCCAGTTAACCTTGCCCAGTGCTTCACAGACACCTTGCTCATGTGAGACCTGTGCTTCTCACCCCCACAGTGCATTATTTTAGACAGCGATGTGATGGTCTTCTTCAGCTTTGCAACTCCCTTCTGCATCCTCTTCTGTTCTGTTTCCCTCATTGGAGATCCAATACTGTCCTTTGAGAAACATAAAGTACATTTGCTACCTTTATCTTTCTTTCCCAAGAGGTGTTTTGCTAAGTTGTGGTGATTTAAATAATCACATTTTAATTATATTTAGCAAATATTTGTTGACTGGTTCAATTAACATTAACGTGCGAGGGTTTATTGGCTGGGCTTAATGGAATTTCTTATTGCAAGCATTTGTGTTGAGAGTACACTGGGAGGTCATCCAGAATAGTGATCTTTAAGCTGCTCAAAATACATGCAGAGTTTCCTCACAGTGTCCCTGACAAAGCCTTGATTTCTTAGTATTTTGTTGGTGACCTCTCTGTGGTCCTATCCTTATCCTCAGTTGTTTCCTCATCACTGTTTGAACCAACCATTAGTCAGCTCTTCAAAGTGTTTATCACTCATAATTCCGGCCCTGTAAATGTAAATCTGTGTGCTGTGATGACTCTCCTCTCTTCAGCAGTAACTTACCTTAGTGCAGCCTTGTGATGACATCTTGGGAACAGCCCCCCCCCCCCACATTGTCAAAGCTAAGATAAAATCTCTGATATGTTGAAAGTTTATCATGCTGTAAATCTTTATATGTGATGATTGTAACTTATGGGAAGTCTTAATACCTAGGCCAACATTGTTGGACATCTCTGCCTGCCACCATGCTCCATCCAGAGCAGTCACACTGGTATTATACTCTGATTAAGTAATTATAATAATGTGCTTTAAGAGACTTTCATAAAATAGAGAGCTGGCTATTCTATTAACACCATGTTATTACTTTTAGAGAGATGAAACTCTACTAGGATTTAAAGACATTGCTTTGTATATATCAGATGTCACCACAGACATGACAGTGGACAGGGTAGTTTTGTTATTATGTTTTATAGCTGAGGAAATTAAACTGGCAGAGTGATGGGAAATGTTCAAAATAGGACCTATGTTGTAAAGGATGGATCCAGGAAGAGCAGGGACACCTCATTAACTCTTCTGAGAGGCACTGCAGCTAGGAGAGCAGCTTATCCAACACCCATCCTCACCCTGCTAAGGAACAAACCACAGCACAAAACAGCAATGCAAAACAGATGAGCTCATTTCTGGAGAAGGGTGTGAAGAGGGCTTTTCCTGATGTCTGATACTCAGTAAGGTGCATTGTGGACACTATGCTGCACCCTGTGATTCCTCTGCAGAGCAAAGAAGAATTTCCTAGTTGCAGAAGACTGGGTTACTCTTGGTGCTAGGCTCTGTCCTTTCCAGGAACCTCCCTTTGCAGGTGGGGCATCCCTGTCATGTTATTTCCTGAACTGGCCTGCATCCAGGACTGGCCTCTCTCTGGAAAGCAACAAGCTAGCCTGAGAATTCTATGGCCTATGTATCAGCTGAGGAATGCTGTTGGTGGTGGCGCTGCTGCTGCTGCAGATGCATGGAAGGCCCACTCCACCCTCTGTCCAATCCTACTCTCTCCTTTCTTTCAGTTCCTCTGGTCTGCTCCCACTAACAAACTTTTTTTTTTCAAGTCTCTGTTTCAAAGCTGATTTCCAGGAAACTCAACCCAAATAGAATTTGTTAGTGAGGTGAACATTGTCTGTTCTCCATGGCTGAACTGAGTTTTTCCTTGCTATTAGGTTGAGAAGGGAGGGGCTTCCTCTGTAGAAGAGGGTGGGACTGTGCTGATAGGGATACAAATGGAAGGCTGGAGGGTGGGAGCTAATGCGCTCCTGTAAGCTGCCCAATAGAACCTATAGTGGGTGGTTTCCTGGGGTTGCCCTTGGTGGTTTTATAGGACAATTGGTGTGGAGCTCTTAAAAATAAGGTAAACTAGCTGAGTGAGGTGGCACACAACTGTAATCCTAGCACTTGGGGAGGTAGAAGCAGGTGGATCTCCATGAGTTCAAGGCCAGTCTGATCCTCAAGCCGAGTCGAGGACAGCCAAGGCTACACAGAGAAACCCTGTATCGGAAAAAAATTATGTAAACTTTGGGCTTCTGGGGAGGTTCTTCACCCAAGATGCAGACCCAAGAGGAGTGAGATGTCTCTAATCTAGAATGGGCTTCCAGCTGCCAGGGGCTTATGACAGAGTCATGTCGGCCATCTGAAAGTGGCAGTATTATCTTTGACACTAGGGATCTTGAAGAAGCCCTAAACATGTTCCCACAGATCAAATGGCTCCATGTTTGGATGGCTGCCATGACTGGGGACATTAACTAACGAGAAGTCCCGAGACAGCAGAAAGTAGCCAAGACCCTTGGAAATTCTTGTTTGGTCTTAATTTTTAAAAATTTTGCATTTATGTAATTTTTTCTTATTTTTTGTGAATTTCATACATGTATACAATGAAATATGACTAGATGCACTCCAATTTAATATTTCTCCAATCACATTTTTTAATAGTCTCAGTGCTTTTCTTACCAGGGTCTCTTCCCCAACCCTTGGTACTATATCCCCTCATCTGGTCCTCTTCTGGAATATCATCCCACAGCCACTGAGTTTAAGACTACCTTGGGGTGGGTGGAGTGCCTTACCACCTTAAGCAGTTTGGATGAGGGATGCAGACCTATCTGGACCCAGGTGAGGCTAGAAGCCACACTTGTTCAGAGATGGGTACCAGTGGGGACTACACAATGTGTCACGGAAACACAGAACTCTGAGGAGAACATATGACATAGCTAGGAAATTTTTTTTTTTCATGATTCAATTCATTACTTCCTCAGTCTCACAAGCGTAACTTTTGTCCTTGTCATAGAAGTCCTATAGACTTGCAACACATCCCACATGGAAGGCAAGTGAGACACAGAGCATAAGGCTACATTTTTATGCTTGTGACTAACGTTTAATGTAGCCTGGGAAATTATCTTGGAAAGCTTGGTTCTCTTGAATGCACTGGAGAGCACTTTCTGGGTGAGCCTTGCCCAGCGCTTCCTTCATCCTACCACAGTCTCACCTGCGGGTTCTAAGTTCCTGGAGATTGAGAGTGGGATGGGGTGGGGTGGGGTGGAGGACAGCTGAAAGCAGGAAGAGGATGAAGAGAATTCAGTGTGATTCAGAAGGGCTAACAAAAAGCCAGCAAGCATCTCAGCAGAACCAAGTACCTACAAAGCAGGCAATAGCCTCAGATTTCATTCCAAAAACAGAACCGCTGTCCCCAGAGAATTCCATGAAGAAGGTTGTGACCCCAGAATTCTGTATTCAGCTAAATTGTTGTTGATGTGTGAAGCCATAAAAAAGACACTTTCAGAGATGCAATGGTTTAGAAAGCCTGCGTCTTTCTTATGCTGCCTGGAAACTGCTCTAAGATATGTGATTTTTTTTTTTTTTTAGTTGACTAAGAGATAAATCAAATCAAGGATTCAAAAGCCGATGATATTGTGAACTGCAGAGAAAAATCTCAGAGTGTTCCAAAGGATATAAATGGCACAAGCCACGTAGTCTGACTGGATACAATAGATTGGGGGGGGGGGCACTAAGAAAAAACCTGCAGGAAAAGGTATACAATTTTTTTCATAAACCATCATTGAAAGAAAATGAAATAAAAATGCAATTACTATATGTTTTAAAAATGAAGAATTTGGTACAAATGAGAACAATTGAAAATTTAATAGCAATCGTTTCATTTGTGCACGAGACACTCTTGGAGGTGATGCTTGCCAGAGGGAGAAGCAGTGGGGTCAGGATAAGGGTCTCCATCTTCCTCTGAGATAAAAGTGGTGGGGAGAAGAGTGGTCCATTTGTGAGAAGCTCTCGTTACCTGTATGGCCCGCAGCAAGCAAGTCTTTGGCAAAAGGAGCTGTGCTCCTTCCATAGGACTTGGCTGAGCGTGCGAAATAGAGCCAAAAGCAGGAACAAGGTAGAAGCAGAGAAACACCGGCCAGCCTTAGGCTTCCGAGGGGCTGTCTCTGCATAAGTTTGATCCTAGATACTGTTCTGAACTTGCAATGCTTTCCATGAGACAGACCTACCTACCTCCTGGAGCAGCTGCACAGGCAAGATAGGGACAGAACGGCCTAGAGGAGAGGGGCCTGTTCCATCTCCTGCCGCTTCTGCTTGAGGAGATGGCCAAAGCCAACCTGGAGCTTGGCACTTTTGGATTTCCTCAGACTCATGCCTCTATCTAGGCTGACAGGGAGTTGGCTAAGGCTGGCTGGATTAGTGCTGTTTCTGAGGCCACAGCTCCTCCAGCCCTCTCAGCTACCCCCACAGCCATTAGCAGCCTTGCTTGCTCCAAACAGCATGTTTTCCCAAAGCTTGCCAGCAGGGGTCACCGTTCTGCTTTTTCTTCACCTGTGATTAAGGGCATGGACTAATGAGGCTGGGGTGCAGCAGCTAAGCAAGCAATGCCTCATGGCCTCAAGGTAGATTAAGCAGTCTCCTGAGATGAAATGTGAAATTTGCTTGCACACAAAGCCCAGGGCCACAAATGCCCAAGACCTGGCCATGTCTTCCAGCGTTGTACTGGCGCCCTCAGGGGGACCCCAGGTAGTAGAGGACTCCTGTTTGCACTGGTTGTGTGTGCTATAGGCACACAAGGCCTCTGAAGAGGCTGAGGGGTCCCTGCTCCAGTTGCTTCTAGGTTGCCGCAGCAGATGGATTATACCTCCTGCTAGGCTTCTGGGACTTGGCCTCTGGGTGTGGAGGGCTACTCTTTTCTGCCGTGTCTTGTGTCTTGTAGACCTCCTTTCCTGTGTAGATGTCCCTGCTTCAGGCATGCTTCCTTTTTCTTTCTTCCTGCCCACCCTTTTCTTTTCTCACAGCCTTTCCTTGACTTTCTAAATGTCAGCCAGAATGATCTTTCTATAGCACCAACGCCTGACAAGGCCTTCGTTCTTGGAATTCTCCAGAGATAGTTTGTGTCCCTCAGGATAACATGCATGCACCTTCAGAAGATGACAGGATTCTGTTTCTGCCAGGCAGATTTCACTCCCTCTCCATCCCAAATCCATCCTCAGTAGCCCGTGACTGCAGACTCTTTTCACTTTGGGTTATTGCTTTCACATTTCTGATGTCTATCCAATCAGACACCTTTAGCCCTTTTTATCTGGGAACTTTTCCCTGAACCTTCCCTGGTACCCAGAGCCTGGTACAGGCATCCTTTCTGAGTTCTGAAGGTGTGTCCTCCCTCCCCACCACAACAAATTGTAATTGCTTCTGTGTTGCTACAGGCTGAAAAGGCCGCACATTCTAAGAAGTCTGAAGCGTGTTTACAATTGCTCTTATTTGTTTGGGTATCAGCTTAGTAAGTATTGGGCTGTGGGCTAATGAGATTGTTCAGTGGGTTCAAACATGTCTCCTCCAAGGTGTCAGGATAGAGCTGACTCCCTGAGTGTTGTCCTCTGACTTCCAAAATGTACAGCTTGGCAAATATAGGGGCGTGCTCACCTGTGCCTGTAGGGTCAGGAGAGGGTATCAGTTTCCTAGGGGCAGAGTCACAGGCCTTTGTAGAATACTTATCTTCTTACGTAAGCGTTTCTAACTGTGGTCCTCATGATTTCATGGAAGAGCTCTGATGCTGATGGGCTCAGATTTGAGGATATTATTATGTCAGGAGCACACTGTTGGTACTGTGTATACCAACTGTTTGATGTGACAGAGACTAATGGCTTAAGGAAAATGGAAAACCTTACTAAATTCCTCATTGTTCAGCATGTAAGCATCTTTGGGCTGTATTGTCTTCCAGTGCTTGGTTTTTAAAATTTGCTGTTTGAATTGCTGACTTGAGCTTCACACACAAACACACACTCACACACACACACACATGCACAATCATTAAATGAATTTTGGCTTGGTATTAGTACAGAGTCTCCAATGATTTCTAAAATGCCCATACCTTAATTTTGTCATTTTTGTACTGTATAATTATGCCAAGTGGCATTCTCAGCATTGATGAATATAAAATCAAAGTACTGATCAACTCCAAAAGACATCGAAGGTAGGTGTACATCCTACAGCTCAAATACTCAAACAAGATTTAATTTTTATGCAAAAATCACATCATCTCATTAATATGAAAATCTGTTTTAGATGTTAATACATGCAAAAATTTTGTGTCTATGTCATATCTTGGGAGTTGACTTGGCTTTCATCTTCTACACTGGCTAGTCCACTGAGAGGCTGCTGGTTATACCTGAATTTCATACCTATTGCTGTAGCTGAAACTCTGTTTCTTTAAGATGTTGTGTGTATACTTGGAAGCAATATTTTTATGGACATTTTAAAGGTTTAGTAATGCAATAGTGTGGGGTGTGTGTGACCCAATAGGATAAGTGTCCCTATAGGAAGAGAGACCCGAGTTCTCTCTCACTACAAGTATACAACCTGAGGAAAGACCCTAGAGAAAATATGGCTGTTCAAGAGCCAAGAGGAAGGCCCCGTACTTGACTCTTAACCTACAGCAGGGAACCAATGTTTTCTATGTGTGGTCTCTATGGTCAAAGATCCACTAGCCCTGCCCTTGTTCATGTCCAATCTCTTGGCTTCAGGACTTACCTAGCATAGCCCAGGACATGAAGCATGGGCCTTCTGCTGTGCTATACTACCAGGCACCCACTGCCATGCTCCCAGCAATGATAAGACCCAGCACCTTCTGACACAGCCCCATCTCTACTCCTAGGACCAAAGACAGAATCTGGCACAGTGTACCACATTGCCAATGACATTTCATCCTTCTGAATTGATTCTCCACACTCTGGTTGAAGATTAGCTATCTGTGCAGACTGTGCTATTGGCCCTAATAAAATAACTATGGATAAGAGAGGTAGAGCCTCTCCTTTCACAGAACTGATGACCAAGAAGGAGGGATTAGGTAGATGTATACAAATAAAGTGAGCAATATTTGGATAAAGCTAAGCAGAAAACCAAAATATCATGATCTCATGGAGCAGCTGAGGGTATGTTTCAGGTGATTTGAAAAGGCTTTCTCTGAAGAATTGACATTGGGGTTATGATCTGAGAAAAAAATAGAGATAGATTGTTGACCCAGGGACTAGAAAACATGTGTACGGAAGAGAGAAGTCTATGTCCTGATCATTTATAAGGCTGACATCGGCCTAACATGTGCAGAGAACACCTTGCTGGTACAGGACCTGGGGCGGGCTGAGAACTTTATTGCTTAGCTGTTGCCACCGACTCCATTTGGGACACTGATGAATGGTAGCCTCTTCTAAACCTAGGAGCGGAGCGGGATCTGAGGGACAATGAGTCCAAGTGCAAGGATGCCAGCCTCAAGCCAGTCATAGGCATTGGGACTGAGGAGATGGCTATAGGAAGATAAAGCATTCTTTCTATATAGGACCTGGTATAAGAAATAAATGGTCCAAGGAGGACTAGATAAGATAATTAAAACACAGAAGGCAAAAGAGAAGAAAAGAAGGAAGGAAAAACAACAAGAAGCCAGCCAGTCTCATTTCTGAAAAGGCAATTAATTTATTGGGCCATCAGTTGGTGTACCCAGTGCATCCAGGGACCAAGGGAAAAGAGCAGAACACACCCTTTAAGAAACATTAAAGCAGAAGTGAGTGGGTTAATCCAGGCCAAGATTTGGCTGTGTTCAGAAGGCTCACTGTGGGGCGGGGCCTCTCTTGAAGCACCTTATGTTGCAGATGGTATTACAGATAGGAGGAAGCAACTGGTTATATGGGCTTACCTCACTTTTGTGTTCATTGTTTCTGAATGGAAAGGGATGGCAAGGAGCGTCAGACTGGTTCCTTATCTAATCTCCAGTGGGCAGGTTTTCCTCTGTCAATCTCCCTAATTTCTGTCTTTTGTTTGTAAACCACTTGGTACCATTCATAGCACAGAACAGGTAACTTTCTTGCTTGATGAGCACTAGTGGGGGGCAGACTGATGTTATACAACCCACCCTGCAGACCCCCAAGACTGTCTCCAGTTTCCCATAAAAGGAGCCACCAGCCTGATAAGAAACTGTTAGTAGAAAAGGCTATGAGTATCTATTTTATTAATCTATTGATTTGTTAGGGTGGTTATTTTATTTAACCTGCTAACATATTAGTAAAAGACACAGACACCTGTTAGATTTTTGATGTGCCTTGAACTCTGGGGGCTGGGCAGATATAAACCTCCTAAGCTACTTTGCTACCTCCCAGACCCACATCCTATGACACTGGCTTTAATTATTCCTATCTGGGCCATTTCGCATCCATAATTCCATAAATACTTGCACATTCTTTTATCTAGGTTGTCTCTCTCCATCACCGATCCTCAGAGTAAACACCTGCCAGCCTTGTGGTTCTTCTTTGTGCTATTCCATGGTGATCTCCACTTCTCCCTCTCCTCTACTATCTCTGCCTTCCTTCTCCCTCCTGTTATCCTCTGCACTTCAAGCCCACGAACCTCCACTTCACCTACCTCAGATCTGCCCTACCCAGGTGTAAGACTTTATTGGCCAATCAGGGATAATCCGGAGGCAAGGTTACACAGCATGATTTTGGTATATGTGAGGGTTTGCTTGTAGAACAGTAAGAATCTTCTGGGGGTGGGGCGGGGGGGGGGGGGTTGGAGAGCAGAGAATTAATTGAATACAAAGCACCAGACCATGCCATAACAAGAAACTGAACCACACATTGAAACTCTGGGCTCCATGGCCAACCTGAATGTTTCCTTCGTTTATCAGACTCATCCCCTCTCTTCTCCTTACCTGCAGCTTCCTGCTTGCTGTTGGAGACAGTTGTGTTGTCAAACTAGTTGGATTACCTGCCGGGTCAGTCCATTGACTTAAGGTCAGGAACTATGAAGTCTCTCTTCAATACATGGTGAGGCTGGGCTGGAAGTTAACTGGGCCAAAACCCAGCATCCTGCTGCTATCAACAGTTCCCGGCAGGGTGGGGGGTGGGGGGGTGTATGTGTGCAGAGAACTAGCCTCTGTCCATTGTTGAGGAGATCAGAGCGAGCCCATTGCCTGTAGTGACATTTAGGGCTGGCAATTACCCAACACAATGCCTATCCACCCTCAAAATTTAATACAGAAATCAGGTGTGTTGTGAAAGGGCTCGAAGAGGCTTTAATTTTCTCAAGTGTCTAAGGCTCCGTGCTGACTGGAGTGTCCCTGGCACAAAAGCCCTGCCCATCATGCGGTTTGCTGAATACAACACTTAGCCCAGCTGTGCAATCTTCCCAGACAGCTCCACAATGGGCCTCAATCAAGGCACAGAGGCTCTCCTCCCACCCCTCAGACCTACTGCTTTCTTCTTCTTGGGAGAAGGAGGGAGTCCATTGTTGGGTGCTTCTCTGATGCTCAGCTTTGGCTGATGGAAAGTACCTTCTGCCACCTGTGCCCCCTGTCTGTTCTGCCCTAGATCCGGTGCAGGCCAGGTCTCCTTTTCTTTTCATTCATTTTTTTTTTTTTTCAGAGGAGTCAACAGACCACCACTCTCCTATTTTGTCCTCCCCTCTGGCAACTGAAATAACAAAACCCGTCCTTTGCAAATTTGGAAATTTCTGCTTAAACTGCCAAGCCGTGAGACTTTTGAGGTCCATTAAGTCTTTCTTGTAGTCGCAAGCTGAGTAAGCTGGGCTCTGCTCCACAGGTATTAACTGACAATCCAAAAGTAAATGCCCCACTTAGACAAACAGCTCTGCAGAGCAAGGCTTCCCTTTGCTTGAGTAAATCTAGGAAGATTGAGCTGGCATGGGTCTTTGACCTTCCTTAGTGGTATTTGGGGACTCATAGGAGGAAATACTTAGAAAAAAAAAAGAGGCTTCACAATGGATCCAGGTAGGGGGTGTTTGGGCTGTTGTGGGAATGCTGCACTCTCTGCAAAGAGTTGTCACACAGGAGGCTTTGCTGCTAGGTGATTGGCCCACTATGGAACACAATAGTCTGTTACTCAGACCCATAGGACGACTAGAGCCTCAGAGAAACTCTTCAGTGTGGGAGACCCAGTAGTCTTTTCTACAGACGACCCATTGAACAGCAGTTCTTGGGCCTGATCCTGTGCAGGTATGTGAGCCAGGGGTGTCTACTTCATGTTAGGATGGTAGCTAGGAGCCCAAATAGGACATTTCTGAACAGGCAGGTAAAAGACCTCAGCACAATGCTGAGGTACAATGAATAAAGACTCATGTCTCACAGTGCTGGACAAGGCATCAGATAGATTGAACCCGTAAGGGGTGGAACAGTTCTGGTCTGTGGGGTCTCATCAGAAACCCATGCCTTATATCCCTAAGGGCTAGTAAATACTAGCTTCCTGATAAGCTGGTGTCTTGTAGAGCACTCTCACCAGGAGGCTGGTTAGGGTATATCTGGCAAAAGATTAAACTGTCTGTCTTGTATAGAAGAAAAAAAAATATAAAAAGGCCATTTGGCATTTCCCCAGAGAATAATCTCATGGTGATTAATGTGATTATAATGATTAATGTGATTATAGTGGTTTATATGTGTTGCTGGCACCGAGAATTAGTTTTGCAGCATAGACTAATAGCTCTTAGAAGCTAATGTTTCTTTCTATTGATTTTATTTTTCATATTTTGGTTGCATGCTTGGGTCATGCTTGACTCTCTTTCCTGTGTAGGCTCTGCAATGAGTGTGACTTATTCTCTTCCATTTTGCTTTTATTTTCATCCTCTGATGACTGATGTACAACAAACCACCCCAAACTCAGGGATATAAAAAATGACAAATACAAGATGGCTCGGAGGGTGCTTCAGTTTCCTTTCTATGGCTGTGATGATGCCATGACCAAAGCAACTTGGGGACAAAAGAGTTTATTTCATCTTACAGCTGATAGTTAATTGTGGGCTGGAGTCCAGGCAGGAACCTTGAAGCAGGAACCCAAGTTCATGTAGGAATACTGCTTACTAGCTTGCTCTTAAATGACTTGCTCAGATTGCTTTCTTCTTTCTTTCTCTTCTTCTTCTTCTTCTTCTTCTTCTTCTTCTTCTTCTTCTTCTTCTTCTTCTTCTTCTTCTTTCTTCTTCTTCTTCTTCTTCTTCTTCTTCTTCTTCTTCTTCTTCTTCTTCTTCTTCTTCTTCTTCTTCTTCTTCTTCTTCTTCTTCTTCTTTTGGGACAAGGTTTCTCTATCTAGCCTTGGCTGTCCTTGATTTGCTTTGTTGACCAGTCTGGTCTTGAACTCACAGTGATCTGCCTGCCTCTTCCTCCCTGAGTGTTGGGATTAAAGGTGTGTGTCACAATGCCCTGTTCAGATTGCTTTCTTTTTTTAAAAAATAATTTATTCAGATTACATCTTGGTTGTTATCCTCTCACTTGTATCCTCCCATTCCTCCTTCCTCCCTCTTTCACTCTATTACCCTCCTCTAGACCTATGACAGAAGGGGACCTCCTCCCCCACCACATGATCACAGCCTATCAGGATCCTGGTAGCCTGCTTACCTTTCCTTGGAGTGCCACCAGGCTTCCTCACCAAGGGGAAGTGGTTAAATAGAGAGCACCAGAGTTCATGTCAGAGTCAGTTCCCACTCTCCACACAACTGTGGAGAATGCGCTATCTATTGGCTAGATCTGAATAGGGGGTCCTTGCATTGTCTTTGGTTGGTACAACAGTTTGTACAAGACACCCGCCCCCGCTCCCCGGGTCCAGATCAACCAGCCTTGATTGTCTTCTTGTAGGGTTGCTGGACCCTTTGGGTCCTTCTATCTCCTCATTCTTCCATACCATTCTCACCTAAAGTCCCAATAGTCTCAGTATCTGTCCCGATTCCTGGCTGAGTGCAGACTCTCAGAGGACATCTATAGGAATTGAACATAGGTCCTCAGCATTGGTAACAGATTCCCTTACTCTCTGTGGATAGTTTTGTGTCAGCTTGACACAAGCTCGAGTCATCTCAAGTGGAGGGACCCTAAACTGAGGAACTGTTTCTACCAAATTGGCCTATAGGCAAGTCTGTGTGGTAAATCTTTGCTTTCTTATACAACCCAACACCATCTGCTCAGGGTTGGCAGTGCACCATTCTCAAATACTACTCAAGAAAATGTCCCACAGACTTGCCTATAGGCCAACTTAGTGGAGACAGTTCCTCAGTTTAGGGTCCCTCTACTTGAGATGACTTGAGGTTGTATCAAGCTGACCCAAAACTATCCACAGAGAGTAAGGGAATCTGTTACCAAAGCTGAGGACCTGTGTTCAATTCCCAGAACCTACATGGTAGAAGTAGAGAACTGTTTCCTGCAAGGTGTCCTCAGATCTCTACACATGTACTATGGCACATGTATGTCCCTCCACACACAAATATATTTAGTATGTGTATACAGTATAGTATAGTATAATATAATATAGTATAGATAGTATAGTACCATAGATGTTCCGTGGCTATATGATTGATGATAACCATAAGGCCCACTCAAGCATTTCACAACTGATACTATCTGCCACTTCTAGACATGGTGAAACTTGTACTGGAGAGTTCCAAGATTTCCACAAGAGGAGGAGGCTTCCTCAGAGAAGAGACAACTTTCAGTCCTTAAAATCCTACTCTTACAAGAATGCCTTAGCTTCTTTCATGGAAAAAAAAAACTTGATAACTGAGCAGGATATGCTTACATCAGGGGAAGAGTCTCTGAACTCAGAGTGATGTCTAGAAGGACAGCCTCCTTTTAGGTGGCATCAGATGCCTGACTGAATCTAGCTCTTATCACTGGCACAAGCTGACATATCCTTTTTGGAATCAGACTTGATACTGGTGTGCTATGAAGCATCAGTCATATCCATTTTTATAAGAGCACTGTTACAATAGAACACATGAGCCTCAGAGAGTGTCTAAGATTTACCATTGTCACAATTCAGACCAGTAGCAAATAGCATTCCAGGAAAGTGGCTATATTCACAGGATGCGCAATATGCCACTGGATTCTGTAGCTTTTCCAACAATAATCTGCAAGTCACCCTTCCTTCACTAAAGGGCTTCTTCTCAGCCATTTTGTCACAGCAACGAGAAAAGTAACTAATGCCGATTCTATCCTTCTAGAATTTAGAAAGGCTTGAGCTTGAATGGATTCTCATTACTCCCTGATGTCTGAGGTCTCAAGGGGGAAGAATTTAGTAACTGTGGGTAGTTAGAGTGGCCAGTATCTGGATATATCTCACAACATCTTCATCCCTGTATCTGGGACTCTCTGGAATTCCCACCTGAGGTCTGTCCAACACAACAACTAAAGATTGTAGGAATGAGAGCTGGAGCCTGGCCTTGGAAGACACAATATTGCCAGCTGAAGTGGTCCCTGGCCTTCTTTCCTCAAGGGAAACAAAGGTGAGGTGAGTACCCAAGAATCTGTGGCCAGAGTTTCTGGATGCTGTGCTGTCAGTGCTAGTTGCTTGATGCTATTGCTTCTGCCTCTCCTGTGCTGTCTCTCTTCCCTCTTTCTCTCTGATTGGGCAATGGATTCTTTTGTTGATCTGAGCCAGGCTGGTCTTTTTTTTTTTTTTTTTTTTTTTTTTTGTTCTTACTGAATGCTTGCTGTGATGGGCTTTGTTCATTATCCATCTCTTGAGAAAAGCTGTCATTTAGCTGGGTTTGTAGCAACGGTGTGGGTAAAATTATGCCTAAAGAAGCTTATTTGTGGCATTTCCCAGGTTCTCTGGGTCTTTCTCATCTCTCAGTAGTGTTGTCAGAGGTCACACTTTTAGAGACAATGAGACTACGGAATAGATTGTGAAGGCTTACATAGCTCAACTTTTATTGTACTTTAATAGCTCTTCTCGATATGTACCCACACTAAGATATTTGCCATGTATGATGACATATTTTCTTTTTATTCTTGGTTATTTGAAAGTGTTCTGCTGTGCTCTTCTAGCCTATATTTAAAGTTTGTAGGGTTGGGAGACCTTGCACCAATCTAAGTGGTAGGAAAGCAATTTACCTCAAGTTTGATAGGTAGTAACTGGAAAGGTTATAGCCAGGTTTTTCTCAGTATGATTTGCGTCTTTGTTTGGATTCTATGTTTGATCAGATTGACAAAGTAAGTACTCACTGTGGGTGGCAATGAATGACAGCTGAGGGAATCCGTGAGAATCTTCTGATAAAAGAACCTTGATGTGCTTTAGCAATGAGCCTGTCACATTGCTATGGATTGTCTCTGGCCTCATCTGCTGCAAGAGAGCGTCAAGTACTCTGGACTTAACATCAAAACACCAGCAGTCATCCCTAAATAGTCTGTTTACCTTGGACTGCTCTTTTTGAAAGTTAGTGTCCTGAGCTTTCAAACAGGGCCAATAGCACCTGTTATTTAGAATTAGGATTAAATGGTTAAGATGAAATAAAAAAAATTTTATGGGAAAGTGTTTGTACAGTGCAGTAATACGTGTGGTGGTTGTTCATTATCGAGCCAAGTCAGGGCTTGTTAACTCAAGCAGACAGAATGATGGTTTTAATGGTCGGAGAAGCTTGCCTTTAAGAAAAGTAAGGAGTTGCCTGTGCTTGTCACAAGGCAGTTGTTTCTCCTGATCTGTAAGATGACTGAGATCAAATCAGGCCCTGGTGGCTAGAGTAGAATTTCTTAGGCAATCCAGAAACGTAGGATTTTTATCAGGATCCTTCTAGTGTATAAATGTGTTATCCACAAACAAATATAATGGAACACACACATAAAAGCACGAGGTAGGGAAAACAGGCTGTTCCTGCCTCTGCTTCAAAATAATGAGGAAGGCCAAGAGATGGAAGAGAATAATTCCCCCTATTCTTCCTTGGTAGGTATAGCTATGTGCCCTGGAAACAGGAGGTAATGATGACAGAGTTCTGACTGCAAGAAAGTGGGTTGGTTGGTCCACTCCTAACACTAGGAGGCCAACCAGTTAGAATAATTGACAAAACTCCTTGAAAACGACAATGAGAGTTTCAGAGTGTCCAGACAGAAGATAGAAGAATGGAAAGACATGTATGCAGATAAATAAAAGAACACTTTTGTGTATTTGATAAGTCACATATGATAGTTAATACTAACATTATTACTGTAATGCCTACAATAATGATATTGAATGTTGGGATGAGTTATGGTGTAAACTTGGTATTAGATCACTTGCTTAGAATACGTGAGGCCCTGGGTTCAAAACCCCATGACTGATTGAAAAACATAAAGCAGAATAGGTGAAATGACCTAAAGGAAAGTAAGGGTCCTCACTTCAAATTTCAAAACAATGGTGTCCATGTACCATGACAAGGAATATATGCATGTTACTTTTAAAAAATATATTTTATTAATTTATTTATATTACATTTTAATTGTTATCCCCTTGTATCCTTCCATTCCCCCCTCCCTCCAATTTTCCCCAAACTCCCCCCCCTATGACTGAGGGGGACCTCTTCCCCCTCATAGGGCATCAAGTCTCTTCTTGGTAGCCTGCTATCCTTCCTCTGAGTGCCACCAGGCCTCCCTATCCAGGGGATGTGGCCAAATATGGGGCACCAGAGTTTGTGTGAAAGTCAGTCCCCACTCTCCACTCAATGGGGGAGAATGTCCTGTCCATTGGCTAGATCTGGGTAGGGGTTCAAAGTTTACTGCACGTATTGTCCTTGGCTGGTGCCATAGTTTGATCAGGAGCCCTGGGCCCAGATCTGCCCATCATAATGTTCTTCTTGTAGGTTTCTAGGAACCTCTGGATTCTTCTATTTCCCCATTCTCCCTTGTTTCTCTCACCTAGCGTCCCAATAGGATGTCCTCCCCTCTGTCCCATTTTCGTGGCAAGTGAAGACTTTCATGGAACCAAGAGCTGGTTCTTTGAGAAAATCAATAAGATAGACAAACCATTAGCCAAACTAACTAAAAGGCAGAGAGACAGTATCCAAATCAACAAAATCAGAAATGTAAAGGGAGCCATAACAACAGACACTGAAGAAATACAAAGAATCATAAGATCCTACTTTGAAGGCATACATGCCACAAGATTTGAAAATCTAAGAAAAATGGATGATTTTCTTCATCAATTCTACTTGCCAAAATTGATTGAAGAACAGATAAGCAAGCTAAATAGTCCCATTTCCCCTATAGAAATAGAAGCAATCATTGATAGTCTCCCAACCAAAAAAAGCCCAGAGCCAGATGGTTTCAGTGCAGAATTCTACCAGACCTTCAAGGATGTGCTAATACCGATACTCTTCAAACTACTCCAAAAGATAGAAATGGATGGAACATTACCAAATTCATTCTATGAGGCCATAGTCACATTGATACCTAAACCTCCCAAAGACCCAACAAAGGAAGAGAATTTCAGACGAATTTCACTTATGAACATTGATGCAAAAATACTCAATAAAACACTTGCAAAACAAATACAAAAATACATCAAAGATATCATTCACTGTGACGAGGTAGGTTTCATTCCAGGCACGCAGGGATAGCTTATATATTGAAATCCATCAATGTAATCCACCATATAAACAAACTGAAAATAAAAAAACCACATGATTATCTCCTTAGATTCAGAGAAAGCATTTGATAAAATCCAACACCCATTCGTGTATATGCATGTTGTAACACAGAGCACCATGTACAGCTGTAAACAACATCATATGCAAAACATTGACAAATGAGCTAAGGTGAACTTAAAAAAAATGCAGTCCAGTGTGTGTGTGTGTGTGTTTCATTTTGGTAGCTTAAAGTTTTTTTATGTTTGTATACAAAATGATGGGTTTAATTATGGCTTCTTCATACATACGTGCCATGACTGTGTTATTGTTTATTCCCTCTCCCATGCCCTCCAACATATGCCATTCCCATTCTATCTGCTATCTTTCTTCTTTGCCAATCCCTTTTTTTTTCCTATGAGTATTCCCTTACAGCCTCTATTTCTTCCTCTATTAAGATTTCCCTTTTCCTTCTCATAATTCCTCTTGTAATTTCATGACCAGTATACACACATAACTATACATCTATTTACACTCATACTCAAATCAACAATCTGCATGTAAGACATTCAGTAGTTTTCTTACTAAGTTGGACTCGTTTTGGCTGACATAATGATTTCCATCTCCAGTCATACCCCTATAAATCTCTCTCTGTCTCTCTCTCTCTGTCTCTCTGTCTTTCTCTGTCTCTCTCTCTCTCCTTCCCTCCCCCCCCCTCTCTCTCTCGCTCGCTCTCTCATTTGGCTACATAGAATTTAGTTGTGTACGTGTAGCATTTAAAAAAGTTTCTTTGTCTGTTGACAGGCATTGAGGATGGTTAAATTTCTTTCTCCTTTAACAGTGCAGCAATAAACATAGGTATGTACACATCTCTTTGGTATCTACCAAAGACAGCATGCAGCTGAGTCACACAGTAGTTCTGTTTTTAGTTCTTTGAGGAATCTATGTACTGATATCCATAGTGACAGTATAACTTTAAATTCATGTTGGCAACACAGAAGAGTTTCTCTATCTTCACATCTTTGCCAGCATTTGTGGTATAGCAGAAATTCTGACAGAGGTGAGATGAAACTGCAAAGCAGTGTTAATTTGAATTTCACTGGTGGCTAAAGGTGCTGAACATTTTTTTTCAAGCATTTGTTGGTCATTTGTTTTGACTATTTTGACTATCTGTTTAGTCATTATACCATTTATTGATTAGATGATTTGGGTTTTTGGTGTTTAATTTTTGCAGTTCTTTATATACCCCAAATATTAATATCTTGCCTGCCATGAAGTAGGCAAGGGTATTTTTCCAGTTCCATATCTCTTTACTTTGGTGGTTATTTTTCTTAGAAGAAGCTTTTATATTTCAGGTAATCCCAAGTGCCAATTCTTCTGGTGACTCTCTGTGCTATTGCAATACTCTCCACAAAATATTCAGCTATGCTTAAATCTTGAAGTATTTTATTTATGCAGATCTTGTGCAGCTTCAAAATTTCAGGCAGTACATTTAGATCTTTGATTTATTTTGAATTGACCTTTTTTATGTTGAAGGCTACAGACCTACTTTTATTTTTTTTACATGTTAAGATCAGTTTTGTCAGCACCATTTGTGAAATAGGTTTTTACCTGTATGCTTTGGGTACCTCTGTCAAAAATTAGGTGACGGTAGTTGTGTGGGTTTATTACTAGGTCCTCTGTTCTGTACTACTGGTCTTTATGCCTCCACTATGGCAGTAACATGCTGTTTTCTGCCTATGGTTGTACCATACCATTTGAGATTAGTTACTATTTCTGTATTTCTAGCATTGTTCTTTTAGTTATGAATTACTTTGGACTGTTGGGACCTATGTGCTTCTCTGTGAAACTTAAGATAGATTTTCTTGTTTTGTGAAGGATGTCTTTAGAATTTTGATGGAAATATGTTTGAATCTGTAGATTACTTTTGTTGTAGAGCCTCTGGCCACCTGACTCCTGGGATCCATCTGGTCCATGGCTCTACCCATCTCCCTGAGGAGTCCTGCCTGACCTCAGGAGTATACAGGATCTTTCTCCAAGATGGCAGTGTAGTGTGCACAGTGTCTGGGCAGCTGGATCACAGTGACTATAGAGCAAGTGAGTGGAGGGGCTTCTGACTCTGGGAGTTCCCCAGCAAGAGGAGGGCTCCAGGGTTCTTGAGGAAACCTGCCAGTCCTCAGTATCATACAGGCTATACATCATCATTCCAATCTCCTGCCTGTGGGTCCAACTGAGACACTGCCACATAAGGACAGCTGTGGGTTATTACCTGAGATCCAGTCACCAGTCTACAAGCATATCCATCATCCTGAGGAGGGCTGCTCCAAGAACATCCAGAGTCCTGCTCGAGGCTCTTCCTGAACCTCTGAGGAATCCACCAGGTTCTAGGAAGAACCAGACAATGCCAGAGACAACCATATAGCTGAATGCCAGTGTAAGAACACAGTCAGCAAAAGCTATGGCAATATGGTATTGTGAGAACCCAGTTATTCCACTGCAAGCAGCCCTGGATACCCTAACACAACTGAAACACAAGAAAATGACCTTAAACCTATGCTCATAAAGATCACAGAGGACTTGAAGAGGAAATTAATAATTCCCTTAAAGAAATACAGGAAAACACAATAAAACAAACAGAGGCTTTAAAGAAAAAATGAATAGCTCACTTAAAGAAATATGAAAAATACAACCAGGTGAATAAATTAATGAAATCATTCAAGACATAAAAATAGAAAGAGAAACAGAAACTAGAAACTGAGAAAATCCTGGATATGGAAAACTTAGGGAAGAAAACAGAACCTACAGAGGTAAGCCTCATTAATAGACTATAAAACATGGAGGAAAGAATCTTAGGTGTAGAAGATACAATGGAAGAAATTGATACATCTATCAAAGAAAATATTAAATCGAAAAAAATTCTGACACAAAACATCCAAGAAATCAAGGAAAATCTAAGATAATATGAATAGATACAAAAAGAAGATTCACATCTCCAAGGCCCAGAAAATATTTTCAACAAAATCATAGAAGAAAATTTCACCAATCTAAAGAAAGAGATGCCTATAAACATACAAAATGCCTACAGAATATCAAATAAATTAGACCAGAAAAGATAATCCTCCTGACACATAATAATTAAGGCACTAAATGTGCAAAGCAAAGAAAAAAAATATTAAAGTCTGCAAGAGAAAAAAGCCAAGTAACATATAAAGGCAAACCTATCAAAATCACACCTGACTTCTCAACAGAGACTCTAAAAGCAAGAAAGGTCCCGAGTAGACATACTGCAGACCTTAAGAGACCACAGATGTCAGCCTAGAGTACTATACCCAGAAAAATTTTCAATCACTATAGGTGGAGAAAACAAGATATTCCATGACAAAAATAAAATTTAAACAGTATCTATGTACAAACCCAGGCCTACAGAAGATACTAGAAGGAAAGCTGCAAGTGAAGGTTAACCACATCCAGGAAAACACAGGAAACAAATAACACCATTGTAGCAAAACCAAAAGGAAAGAAACACAATAAACATCAAAATATTAGGAACTAGCAATTATTGGTCATTAATGTCTCTCACCATCAACGGAGTTAATTCCTCAATAAAAAGGCACAGGCTAACAGAATGGATGTGTAAACAAGAACCATCATTCTGCAGCATACAAGAAATACACCTCAGCAACAAAGATAGACATTACCTCAGAGTAAAGGGCTAGAAAAATTTTTTCCAAGCAAATGGACCCAAGAAACAAGCTGGAGTAGACATTTTAATATCTAATAAAATAGACTTTCAATCAAAATTAATCAAAAGAGATAGGGAAAGTCACTTCATTCTCATCAAAAGAAAAAGTCCACCAAGATAATATCTCATTTCTGAACATCTATGACCCAAACACAAGGGACCCACATTTGTAAAAAAATATTACTAAAGTTTAAATCACATATCAATCTCCACACATTAATAGTGGGAGACTTCAACACCCCACTCTCACCAAAGGACAAGTCATCAAGACAGAAACTAAATGGAGAAATAATGAAACTAACAGTTGTCATGAATGAAATAGATCTAACAGATATCTATAAAACATTTCACCCAAACACAAAAGAATATACCTTCTCAGTACCTCATGGAACTTTCTCAAAAATTGACCATATAGTCCCTCACAAAGCAAGCCTCAAATGATCCAAGAAAATTGAAATAAACCTTTGCACATATTAAAGCTGGACTTCAACAAAAATGGCTTATATACACATGACAACTGAACAACTCTCTACTGCCCATTGGGTCAGGGAAGAGATAAAAAAAGACATTAAAATCTTCTTAAAATTCAATGAAAATGAAGGCACAACATACCCAAACTTATGGGACACAATGAAAATGTGTGTGTGTGTGTGTGTATGTACACATATATCACATATATACATATTTATATGTATTGTACATAATTTTAGATACACAATATATAAATGCAATCTTCTGACCTTGTTTTTGTTGTCTGTGTGTATATGACAATTTTGTATTGGACAATCAGTTAGGGGGCTCAAATGTTGATTTCTGTATACCTCCATATCTGGTTGTAATAATTGTTCTGAGAATCTCCTGTCACAGTATTGTATAAACTCTATTCCCCAGTTGTCCCTTGATGTGTCAATAAAGCCACTTACACCCAACCACTGAGCAGGGAGAGAATAGGACTGGATGTCCTGCCACCTAGAGATGAAGGAGTGAGAGGATGAAGTAGGGGATTCAACCACGAGAGAGGTCCACGGAGGCATCAGGAGAGAGGTGCTGGATCAGGAAAGCTACAAAGTGTACGTATCTCTGGGATTTATGCTGGGAGGAAACCAAATTAACATAGAGGGTTAAAAATAGTGTAATAACTGCTCAGTTCTTATGCTGAGAAGCTTGTTGTTATAATGAGCCTCAATTATTTGTTTGATAGCCTGGTTAAGAGAGAAACTGAGAAACAAACACAGTTTTATAAAAATAACTTTAACAGGGTTGGGGAGAGGTCATTGTAGTAGAAATCTTTGGCTTTCTGTGCTGATGGTGTATGAATTTAATGGTAGGACTAATTACACCAAGGCAATCTAAAAAAGGTCAGTAGGTTATAGAAATGTAGATATGTTGAAAGTAGCTATATACTGTAATTTTTGCATGGCATTTCCACAAAAGGAAACTGAGTAAAAAGAGGGTGTTACTGGTATTTCCTATGAGAGTATACAAGTCTACAATAACCTTTAAACAAAATGTTTAATGAAGGCGAAGGATGATGATGAAGAGATTGGTATGCAATACACATTCTCTTTTTTTCATTTTCTAAAGTTTCTGTAAATATACATGGGCCCAGAAACAAATGGGTGAACATTTATAAAAGGTAATCCAATTATAATAAATTTTAAAAATGCCTTTGAAAGAGGACCTAACTGTGGCCTTTGTCTTGATTCAAGTTCTGCAGCTATTTAAACACTCTCTATTTGCTGTTGGGAGACCAAATAATTTCCCTCCCCTTCTCACAAGCCAGTTCAGCAGCTCCTTCTTTAGTACCTGTGAGATAGAACTCTATTTCTGAAAAGCAAATTATATATTGTGATTACCTGTCATCCCAAGATATCTTGGCTCAGACAAATTATGTGAGTGAGCCCCTTTCTGTTTGAATGCTAGAAACCATTCAATGAGGTGGGAGGGAGAAATTCCTACCAAATGCTTATTAAAGAAATGGCTTTTCTCTCTTCTGGCCCTATTGATGGCAGTAGAAGGTTTTCAGTTTGGAATGAAAAACTGAAAGCAATTCATAGATTCTTATAAGGGACTCAGCTGAGGTAGACTGAATCTTTTGTAGCCCACATATGCTGCATTTCGGCTATGCTGTGTAGAAAATGCTATTCTATCATAGCACACATTTTTAAAAATTGTAGACATTTCTTTGTTTTTTTTGTTTTTTGTTTTTATTTTGCTTGTTTTTCTTCTTGTTATATGACTTTCTGATGAGAAGGAATTGATGGGGGTTTTGAGCTGGTGATGGGAGAGAAATGAACGTCAAATCAATCACATATACACACAAAAAAGCCAAGAGCTGGATTTAATGGGATTTTATTTGGTAAGTTTGAGCATTATGCAAAGCCTCTAAGAGCTATAAGGAAAGACTTTTCAGTATTTATTGAGTGCTTACTATGTGCTGAGCTCTGGATCTTTTGTTAAGAAGATCCGAGGATTAGCAGCAAGTCCTCTGGTGATGTGACTTATAGATTGCACAATGCATTGAACTCAATCATCCCATCTGGTTCTCACAGTAAGTCACCAGAGAGAAATCATTACTTGTCCTCATTTTATGTGAAAGAGAATGAAATCTTTGACATTAAAACTATTGTCAGCCTAGGGCTTGAGCTCTGTAACTTATAGTTATCTCCCTCACTTGTAGGGATTTATTCTAATCCCTCTCCTGGATGACTGCCACTTCTAATAGTATCAAGCCTTGTATATTCAATGCTTTTTCCTGGATATAAATAGTTATTTATAAGTCAGATGCATAAAGAGATTAACAATGGCTAACTAATACATTTGCTTAATTTATAATAATATATTGTAATAAAATGCATATAAATAGGGTTTCTTTAAAAATATCTTATTGTATTTCACATCTTAATGACCTCATATTATAATTCTTCTCTCTATATAATAGTTGAGAATTTAACTGCCTAATTGGAAGGAAGCATTTCATATGTAGATTTCCAGCATCACTACTTGTTGCTGCTAGTTTTTAATGCTATTTTATTTGGAGTATTTACTGCCTTTACCTCCCTTCTCCACCAGAATCCCTTTTGACACTCCAACACTAGATATATGAGAAAGGTTAGTGGAGAGAGTGGGTGTCAACCTCTTTACTTCTCCCTGATGTTTAGTGTTCACTGAAGCCCCTCCCCCCAGTCTCTGGAAGCACCATCCTCCAAGAATTCCTCAAAGCCTTCTCTCCTTCTGTCTCCCCCAAGCCAACACCTTTTCTTTCTGTCTCCACCTTCTCCAAACTGCCTCCTTGAAATATCTCTCTCCATTTTTTCTAAGCCACCACACCTTCTCTCCCTGGGCTCTCACATTTATTCCTTCTCAGTCCTCAGAATTGAACTAAGTGCAGCTGGAAAGTACCACCCTCTTCTCTGTGCCCCTCAAGATAGACTGGCAGATATTGAATCCTGCATGAGGCAACTATCAGCCATGGACAAACTAAACCCCAAACTAAAATCCCACACTTGGGATTAAAACAAAAACATATTTATATAACATAACTGACTTTTTAAAGAAACCAAAACTTCCACCACAACCACTCTTGTGTTTTGGAGCCATTATTAATTAAAATGAGGTCCCAGTACACAACAATAGAACATATTGTAACAGAAAGACTATTCCTAGGTGACCAATCGGTTGGTAGTATATACAATGTGGATGCTGTGAGTGAAAGGATTTACATTGTAGGTGCAGCAGAGTGGGATAATATGACTTCATCATGCTGCTTACAAAGATGGATAATTTAAAACTCAGAAATTGTTTAATTTGGGAGTTTTCTGCTCAATATTTTTGAACCATGGTTGGTAGTAGATAACTGAAATCTGAAATAATGATTCTGAGGACTAGAAGAGACTTTTGAGTCATTTCCTATTGTCTTTAGATTGTAACAGAGCTCAGGATCTTATGTAATACGATTATGTAATAATGTTCATGCATTCCAGATAGTCACTTTAGGGCTCAGAGACTCTCGTATTTCTATGGATGTTGTTTTATTAATTAAGAACATATGACTTACACAGGTATCTGTATGAGTATATTCCAGGGAGAATTCTCTTTTTGAAACAGTTTCTCATATATCTTAGTCTGGTCTCAAATTTGCTGTGTAGCTGGAGAGGAAATTGAGCTTTTGACACTCCACACCCAGTTCCAAAGAGAAGGAATTGCATGTGCTACCAGACTCTGAGGAACAAACCCAGGGTTTATGCATGCTAGCCAGTAAGACTACAACTTCAGTGCTCAAAAGAAGAAAATTACAAAATATTTATATTTAAATATTTTTATTTATACAACAAAGTCATATTTATCACAGAAATATTAAATCATACAAATCACTATAGAGGGTTGCAAAGCTCTTCCCAACACACCTTAGCCAACAATAAAAACATAAATCTCCCTCATGGAAGTGAAAAACTCACTTTATATTTCCATCCTTCCTTATCTAATTACAAAAATGTACAACATAAACATTACCAAAACTTCTGTTATTTAATAATATCTTATGAAAATGTCCTAGACATGCATCTGTCAATTAAAAAAATCACAAGTTATTTGTAGTTTATTGTTATGAATTTGTTACTATAGACGGCATGGGTGAAAGGAATAGCAATTTATTAGAAGCTAAAACCAAAATAATTCTGAAGAATTAAGTTATTGCTTGGAAAATTTTAATTTTATTATTTATTTATTTATTTTTTTATTAATTTATTCTTGTTACATCTCAATGGTTATCCCCCATTCTCCCCTCCCCCCCCCATTTTCCCATTATTCCCCTCCCCTATGACTGTTCCTGAGGGGGATTTCCTCCCCCTGTATATGCTCATAGGGTATCAAGTCTCTTCTTGGCAACCTGCTGTCCTTCCTCTGAGTGCCACCAGGTCTCCCCCTCCAGGGGACATGGTCAAATGTGAGGCACCATAGTACGTGAGAAAGTCATATCACACTCTCCACTCTACTGTGGAGAATATTCTGACCATTGGCTAGATCTGGGAAGGGGTTTAAAGTTTACCTCCTGTATTGTCCTTGGCTGGTGCCTTAGTTTGAGCGGGACCCCTGGGCCCAAATCGGCCTATCATATTGTTCTACTTGTAGATTTCTAGGACCCTCTGGATCCTTTTATTTTGCTATTCTCCCATGCGTCTCTCAATTAGAGTCCCAATAGGATGCCTTCCCCTCTGTCCCAGTTTCCTGGTAAGTGAAGGCTTTCGTGGGACATGCCCCTTGGGCTAGTATGCAGATATAACTGAGTATATACCATTTGATTCTTTCTGCTTCTGGGTTAACTCACTCATTATGATCATTTCTAGCTCAATCCATTTATCCACAAATTTCAGGAATTCCTTGTTTTTAGTAGCTGAGTAGTATTCCATAGTGTATATGTACCACAGTTTCTTTATCCACTCTTCTGCTGAGGGACACTTAAGCTGTTTCCATGTTCTGGCTATTATGAATAAGGCTGCTATGAACATGGTTGAGCAAATTTTCTTGTTGTGTGCTGGAGCATCTTCTGGGTATATTCCAAGGAGTGGAATAGCTGGGTCTTGAGGAAGCCCTATTCCCATTTTTCTGAGATAGCACCAGATAGATTTCCAAAGTGGCTGTACTAGTTTGCATTCTCACCAGCAATGAAGGAGTGTTCCTCTCTCCCCACATCCTTGCCAGCATGTGGTGTCGCTTGAATTTTTGATCTTAGCCATTCTGATGGGTGTAAGATGGAATCTCAGAGTTGTTTTGATTTGCATTTCCCTGATGACTAAGGAGGTTGAGCATTTCTTTAAGTGTTTCTCAGCCATTTGATACTCCTTTGTTGAGAATTCTCTGTTTAGTTCCAAGCCCCATTTCTCAATTGGGTTATTCGGTTTGGTGGTGTTTAATTTCTTGAGTTCTTTATATATTTTGGATATTAGACCTTTGTCAGATGTAGGGTTGGTGAAGATTTTTTCCCAGTCTGTAGGCTGTCGCTTTGTTCTCTTGACAGTGTCTCCTGCCTTACAGAAGCTTCTCAGCCTCATAAGGTCCCATTTATTAATGGTTGACATTTAGGCCTGGGCCGTTGGTGTTCTGTTCAGGAAGTTGTCTCCTGTGCCAATATGTTCCAGACTCTTTCCCACTTTTTCCTCTAAGTGGCTTAGTGTCTCTGGTTTTATGTTGGGGTCTTTAATCCACTTGGATTTGAGTTTTGTGCAAGGTGACAAATATGGGTCCAGTTTCATTTTTTTTTACACATAGACCTCCAGTTAGACCAGCACCATTTGTTGAAGATGCTATCCTTTTTCCATTGAATGGATTTGGCTTCTTTGTCAAAAATCAAGTGACCATATGTGTGTGGATTCATATCTGGTTCTTCGATTCGATTCCACTGATCAAGCAGCCCGTTGCTGTGCCAGTACCAGGCTGTTTTAATTACTATTGCTTTATAGTACAGTTTGAGATCAGGTATGGAGATTCCTCCGGAGCACCTTTTATTGTACAAGATTGTTTTAGCTATTCTGGGTTTTTTGTTTTTCCATATGAAGTTCAGAATTGAACTTTCAATGTCTTTAATAAATTGTGTAGGTATTTTGATAGGGATTGCATTGAATCTGTAGATTGCTTTTGGTAGGATGGCCATTTTTACTATGTTAATTCTCCCAATCCATGAGCAAGGAAGATCATGCCATCTTCTCAGGTCATCTTCAATCTCTTTCTTCAGAGTTTTGAAATTTTTTTCATACAAGTCCTTCACTTGCTTAGTTAGGGTAACTCCTAGATATTTTATATTGCTTGTGGCTAATGTGAAGGGTGTGGTTTTCCTAATTTCTTCCTCTGCAAGCTTGTCATTTGTGTATAGGAAGGCTACAGACTTTTTTGAGTTAATTTTGTATCCAGACAATTTGCTGAAGGTGTTTATCAGCTTTAGGAGTTCTCTGGTGGAATTTTGAGGGTCACTTATGTACACTATCATATCATCTGCAAATAGGGATAATTTGACTTCCTCCTTTCCCATTTGGATACTCTTGATCTCCTTTTGTTGTCTTATTGCTCTGGCTAGAACTTCGAGTACTATATTGAAGAGATATGGAGAGAGTGGGCAGCCTTGCCTTGTTCCCGATTTTAGAGGAATTTCCTTGAGTATCTCACCATTTACTTTGATTTTGGCTATTGGCTTGCTGTATATAGCCTTTATTATGTTGAAGAAAGTGCCTTGTATCCCCGATCTCTCTAAAACTTTAAACATGAATGGGTGTTGAATTTTATCAAATGTTTTCTCTGCATCCAAGGAGATGATCATGTGGTTTTTTATTTTCAGTTTGTTTATATGGTGGATTACATTGATGGATTTCCATATATTAAACCATCCTTGCATGCCTGGAATGAAGCCTACTTGGTCATGATGAATGATATCTTTGATGTGTCCCTGTATTCATTTTGCAAGTATTTTATTTAGTATTTTTGCATCTATGTTCATAAGAGAAATTGGTCTGAAATTCTCTTTCTTTGTTGAGTCTTTGTGAGGTTTAGGTATCAGTGAGACTATGGCCTCATAGAATGAATTTAGTAATTTTCCATCCATTTCTATCTTTTGGAGTAGCTTGAAGAGTATCGGTATTAGCTTGCCCTTGAAGGTCTGGTAGAATTCTGCAATGAAACCATCTGGCCCTGGGCTTTTTTTGGTTGGGAGACCATCGATGATTGCTTCTATTTCTATAGGGGAAATGGGACTATTTAGCTTGTTTATCTGTTCTTCATTCAACTTTGGCAAGTGAAATTGATCAAGAAAATCGTCCATTTCCCTTAGATTTTCAAATTTTGTGCCATATATGCCTTCAAAGTAGGATCTTATGATTCTTTGAATTTCTTCAGTGTCCGTTGTTATGTCTCCCTTTTCATTTCTGATTTTGTTGATTTCAATACTGTCTCTCTGCCTTTTAGTTAGTTTGGCTAATGGTCTGTCTATCTTGTTGATTTTCTCAAAGAACCATCTCTTGGTTTTGTTGATTCTTTGGACTGTTTTCTTAGTTTCTAATATGTTAATTTCAGACCTGAGTTGGATTATTTCCAGAAGTCTCCCACTATTATTGTGTGGGCATCGATGTGTGGTTTAAGCTTTTTTAGGAGATCTTTTACAAATGTGGGTGCCCTTGTATTGGGAACATAGATGTTCAGAATTGTGATGTCATCTTGGTTGACTTTACTTTTGATGAGTATGAAGTGTCCTTCCTCATCCCTTTTGATTAATTTTGGTTGAAAGTCTATTTTGTTCGATACTAAAATGGCTACGCCTGCTTGCTTCTTGTGACCATTTGCTTGGAATATTTTTTTCCAACCTTTTACCCTGAGGTAATGCCTTTCATTATGGGTGAGAAGTGTTTCTTGAATGCAGAAGAATGTTGGATCTTGTTTATGTACCCATTCATTTAGTCTGTGTCTTTTTATTGGAGAATTGAGGCCATTGATGTTGAGAGATATTAATGACCAGTGACTGTTAAGAGTCTTAATTTTGATGTTGTTTCCAGTCGAGCGTTTGTGTAGTTGTGTTTTTGCCATGGGATAGTTATCTATTTCCTGGGTAGTTTTGGTTGTAGCTTGACCCTTTGGGATGGAGTTTTCCTTCTAGTACCTTCTGTAAAGCTGGATTTGTGGATAGGTACTGTTTGAATTTGATTTTGTCATGGAATATTTTGTTTTCTCCATCAATGGTTATTGATAATTTTGCTGGGTAAAGTAGTCTGGCCTGGCATCTGTGGTCTCTTAGGGTTTGCAGGATCTCTGTCCAGGCCCTTCTGGCTTTTATGGTCTCTGCTGAGAAGTCGGGTGTAATTCTGATAGGTTTACCATTAAATGTTATTTGGCCCTTTTCCCTTGCAGCTTTTAATATTTTTTCTTTTTTCTGCATGTTTTGTGTTTTGATTATTATGTGGCGGGCAGTTTTTCTTTTCTGGTCAATTCTATTTGGTGTTCTGTAGTCCTCTTGTATGTTTATAGGCATTTCTTTCTTTAGATTGGGGAAATTTTCTTCTAAGATTTTGTTGAGAATAGTTTCTGGGCCCTGGAGTCTGATGTCTTCTCTTTCTTCAATGCCTATTATCCTCAGATTTCTTCTTTTCATGGTGTCCTTAATTTCTTGGATGTTTTGTGTCAGGAGTTTTCCAGATTTGGCATTTTCTTTAATGGTTGATTCAATATCTGTGATTGTATCTTCTAGATCTGAGATTCGTTCTTCCATCTCTTGGATTCTGTTAGAAAAGCTCACCTCTGTGTTGCTCGCCTTCTTCTCTGAGGTCTCATGTTCTCGTTTTTCTTCTGTCTGTCTGTTTATTATTGAATCCATTTTCATTTTCAGATATTGAACTGATTTTTTGATTTTGCTCATCTGAATTTTTGTATATTCCTGAGTTTCTTCAATTGCTTCTTTATAGGTCTTCAGAGCTTGAACTGTTTCATTTATTTCTTTCATCTGGTTGTTTGCATTTTCCTGCAATTTTTCCAGTTCCATTCTATGTGCTTCTTTTATGTCTCTCACCTGTTTGTCTGCATCTTCCTGCATTTGATTACGAATTTTATTTGTTTCCTCCATTATCATCCTCATTACTAAGGATTTGAGGTCATTTACTTGTATTTCCGTTGTATTTGAGTTCTCTGGGTTGTTTTCTTTGGGATAGCTGGAAACTGGAGACGCCATGTTGTTTTTGGTTTTTTTTTTTTTGCGTATGCTTTTTCGTTGTCCTTTAGACATCTTGCCGTCTTTGTTTTTATTGGTTAGCTTCCAGAGTTGGATGGAGGGTGTCTGACGATAGATTCACTTGTTTTCTCACGATTTCCCTAGGCTGGGAGCTCAAAGCTTCACTGATGTGGATGTTATGAGGTTAGCCCTGTTGTTTTGGTCTCTCACAGCCAGTGATCTTCAGCCCCCCTGTGCTGTGGATCCTGCAATTGTCCTGGGTCTCTGAATGAGTGTTGGGTCAGGCCAAGGTATCCACAGCCTTCTGTGTTCCCTGCGAAGTCCAGCCAGGAGCACTGGGCCTGAACCACGGGCTGAACTCAGCTAGATTCTCAGGGCCTGAACCGTCTGCCAAGCTCAGCTATGGATTCTTGGCCCAAAATGCACACAGGGTCCAGCCAGAATTTTTGGGCTGGGACTACGCACCAAGCTCCACTAGGGCCTTTAGGCCCAAAGTGTGTGCTGTGGTCAGTTATTGACTCAGGGCCCGAACTGACCACCAATCTCAGCCAGGAATTCTGTGTTCAAACTGCACACTGTGTTCAACCAGAGTCTTAGAGCTGGTGGAACCGAGCGCCCTGTCCAGCCTGCGCCACAGCAGGAGAACTGTGGCTGCTCTGAGTTAGCACCAGTGGTGGAACCAAGTGCTCCGCCCAGACTGTGTCACTGCAGGGGAGCTGCCCCTGAGCTGAGGTGGCGCCTAGGGTGGAACTGAGTGCTTTGCCAAGCCTGTGCTACAGCAGGAGAACTGTGGCTGCTCTGAGTTAGTGCCTGTGGTGGAACCAAGTGCTCCGCCCAGTGCAGGGGAGCTGCCGCTGAGCTGAGGTGCTGCCTAGTGTGGAGCTGCATGCTCAACTAAGCCTGCGCCACAGCAGGGGAGCTGTGGCCACGCTGAGTTAGTGCCTTGGGCAGAATTGCTTGCTGGGCCGGGCCAGTACCCGGGACTCTGGGGCCAAACTGTCCGCCGAGTCCAGTCTGGGTCCAAAGGCTCCACGCGACCCAAATCCTGCCCCGAGTCCCCTCTCCTGCAGCAACTCCCACCAGCCACCACACCAATCGCCTCCACCTGAAGGCTATTAGCTGCAAACCTCAGCCACTGCTGCCTGTGCTGCTGGTGCTGCTGCCTCTGCTGCTGCCGCTCCGATCAGAGAAAATCCACGCTCCTCCCGTGTGCAGGGGCACGCAGGTCCTCCATACCCTGGTCCCTCCGAACCGTGGAGCACTCCTGCTGCCGTGATGTTCGGACCTCGGTGTTCCTGGCTCAGAAATCTGTGCAATTCCCTGAATTGTTCACTGGTGCCTCCAAACGCGGTCCACACTGCTCGCCGCCATCTTGGATCCTCCTCTTTATTATTTATTTATTTGAGATAGCAATGAAAAAATTTAAAAATTCTCCTCTCATATATTACATTCTGACTGCAGTTTACCCTCGCTCCCTTCACCCCCAAGTCTCTCCCTGCTATCTCCCTCCTTCCCTAGATCCACTCCCTCCTCCTTCTCTTTTCAAAAAGGAGCACTCCTTCCAGGAACATCAACTAAACATGGCATAATAAGTTACAATAAGGCCAGAAATATATGTTTACATCAAGGCTGGGTAAGGCAAGCTAGTAAGAGGAGAAGGTTCCCACCAGCAGGCAAAAGACTCAGGGACAGTCATTTTTTCCAGTGTCAGGAATCCCACAAAAACACCAACCTACTCAGTCATAACATATATGCAGAGGATCTGGGTCAGACCCCTACAGGCTCACTTATCTCTGTGAGACCCCATGAATCCCAGTCAATTGACTCTGTGAGCCTTGCTCTTGTGGTATCCTTGATTCCTCTAGTTCTTTTGATCCTTCCTCTGTGTTCTCCATGGAACTCTCAGAGTTCCACATAATGTTTGGCTATGGGATTCTGCATCTGCTCATCAGTTATTGAATGAAGTCCCATTGGTCATGATGATGATGATTATGCTAGGCTCCAGCCCTAGAACACTCTGCAGGCAGGACAAACTGGACGTCAAAGGTTCTGTGTCTGGGTTGGTATCCCAATCTCTTCACTTGAGGCCTTGCTTGGTTACAGATGATGACCAGTTCAGACTCTGTGTCCATTTTTTCTAGGGTTACTCTCTATGGACTTTCCATTGCACTGTTTCTACCTCCCACTGCATGTTCCTCATTTTGAGTTGCTTCTCTGGGTATTTTCTCCCTTCTTCCTCCAACCTGATACCTGATTTTCCCAACAGCAGCCTCCTCCAGTCCACCTATGAAATCTATTTTATTTCTCTTTCCTAGAGAGATTCTTGTTATCTGCCCCCCCTCTCTTAAGCTCTCCTGGTTTCTTAGCCTCTGGGTCTGTAGATTGTAGCATTTGTCTTTTACTTTAGAACTAATATCTACTTAGAAGTCAGTACAGACAATATTTGTCTTTCTTGGTCTGGGTTACCTCACTTAAGATGATTTTTTTTTCAGTTCCATCCATTTGCTTACAAGTTTCATGATGGCATTGTTTTTAACATCTGAGTAGTACTGCATTGAGTAAATGCACCACATTTTATTTATCCATTCTTTGCTTAAGAGAAATCTAGGTTGTTTGCAGTTTCTGTCAATTATGAATAAAGCCCAATTGAGAAATGGGGCTCAGAACTAAACAGAGAATTCTCAACAGAGGAATATCAAATGGCTGAGAAACACTTAAAGAAATGCTCAACCTCCTTAGTCATCAAGTAAATGCAAATCAAATCAACTCTGAGATTCTATCTTACACCCATCAGAATGGCTAAGATGAAAAATTCAAGCGATACCCCATGCTGACGAGGATGTGGAGAGAGAGAGGAACACTCCTTCATTGCTGGTGGGAATGCAAACTAGTACAGCCACTTTGGAAATCTATCTGGTGCTATCTCAGAAAACTGGGAATAGGGCTTCGTCAAGACCCAGCTATTCCACTCCTTGGAATATACCCAGAAGATGCTCCAGCACACAACAAGAAAATTCTCTCAACCATGTTCTTAGCAGCCTTATTCATAATAGCCAGATCATGTAAACAGGCTAAGTGTCCCTCAGTAGAAGAATGGATAAAGAAACTGGTACATTTACACTATGGAATACTACTCAGCTATTAAAAACAAGGAATTCTCGAAATTTGTGGACAAATGGATGGAACTAGAAATGATCATAATGAGTGAGTTAACTCAGAAGCAGAAAGAGTCCAATGGTATATACTCACTTATCTGCACACTAGGCCAAGGGGCATGTCTCATGAAAGTCTTCACTTACCAGGAAAGTGGGACAGAGGACAGAACATCCTATTGGGATTTTAGGTGAGAGAAGCATGGGAGAATGGGGAAATAGAATGATCCAGAGGGTCCTAGAAACCTACAAGAAGAACATTATGTTGGGCAGATCTGGGCCCAGGGGTCCTGCTCAAACTATGGCACCAGCCAAGGACAATACGTGCAGTAAACTTCAAACCCCTATCCAAATCTAGCTGATGGACAGGGCATTCTCCACCACTGAGTGGGCAGTGGGGTCTGAATTTCACAGGAACTCTGGTGCCCCATATTTGACCACGTCACCTGGATGGGGAGACCTGGTGGCACTCAGAGGAAGGATAGCAGGCTACCAAGAAGATACAAGATACCCTATGAGCATATACAGGGGGAGGAATTCCCCCTAAGTCAAAGTCATAGGGGAGGGGAGTTTGGGGAAAATGGGAGGGAGGGAGGAATGGGAGGATACAAGGGATAGGCTAACAATTGAGATGTAATATGAATAATTAATAAAATAAAAAAGAATGAAAAAATGAATAAAGCTTCTATGAACATAGTTGAACAAGTGTCCTTATGATAGAATGGAGCATCCCTTTGATATATGCCCAGGAGTGTTATAGGTGGGTCTTAAGGTAGATTGAGTCCTAATTTTCTAAGAAACTGCCATATTGATTTCCAAAGTGGCTGTTCAAGTTTAAATTCCCACCACCAATAGAGGAGTGTTCCTCTTGCTCCACATCCTCACCAGTATGAGCTGTCACTTGTGTTTTTGATATTAGCCACTCTGACAGGTGCATTCTATGAAGGCTTTAATTTCTTTCTTTATTTTTGCCTTGGCCCAGTAGGGAGCTATTATGTTTCTCTGATTTTATAGGCTTTCTGTCCCCTCCTGTAATCTATGATAATATGACAGGATATAGGGGTATGCCAAGTTTATTTTGTCTTATGAGACTTTCTCTGTGACCTCCTGGTATACGGTCAATTTTGGAAAGGATTCTGTGAGGTACGGAGAAGAAAGTGCTTGGGTAAATGTTCTGTAGATATCTTTTGCTCCATTATTTCTCTTTTTAGTTTTTGTCTGGCTGACCTGTTTATTGGTAAGAGTGGGGTATTTAATAATTCTCTCACTATCAACATGTTATTTAAACTTTAGTAATGTTCTTTTATAAATGTGAGTATGCTTGTGTTTGGGGCATAGATATTCAGAATTGAAATATCACATTTATGTGTTTTTCCTTGTGTTTTCCTTTTATTCTCTATCTCTTTTAATTAATTTTAGATTGAAGGTTTTTTCCTTGGAAAATCGTTTTTTCAACCCTTTATTCTGAGGTAATGTCTATCTTTGATGTTGAGATGTGTTTCTTGTATGCAGCAGATGAATAAATCCTGTTTTTCATATCCATTCTGTAATTCTATGTCTTTTTACTGGGGAACTGAATACATTGATATTGAGAGATATTAATGACCAATAATTATTAATTTATGTCATCTTGTTGTATTGATGGTAGTAGGTGTGTGTGTGTGTGTCCCTGAGATTCTGTCATCTCTTGTATTATGTTGGTGGTACTTATATCTATAGTTCCTGCTTGCTTACCTAAACTTTGTTCTTCTAGAATTTCTTCAGTTTGTGGGTTTTTTAAAACGCATTTTTATTGAAAAATAAAACAATTCATATTACATCTCATTTTCTATCTCTTCCCATGCATCGTCCCATCCCTCCCTCCCTCCCTCCCTCCCTCCCGCTTTCACCCCAATCCCCCTTCCCTATGACTGTGGCTGAGGGGGACCTCCTCCCCATGAATATGGTGCTAGGGTATCAAGTCAAAGAGAACTGTTTTAACTGGGCTGTATGATACCATGTTTCCATGTAGCCGACCCGCACACATTTACCTTATCCTCTCTTCATCCCCTCATCTCCCCCATGTCTGGACTCTTTTCCTTGCTCAGTCTCCTCACAGTATTCTCTTTCTCTACTCCCATTTTTATCTATGTTCCCTATTCCTTCTCCCCAAAGCACCCCAGTGGCTCTTATGTAGGTCCCTGGCTTGTGCAATATTCTAAGTTAGATCTACATATCTATAAAGTCCAAGCTTGGACCCATATATGAGAAAGAACGTGAGGTATTTGTCTTTCTGGGCCTGAGTAACCTGCCTCAATTTAATATTCCCCATTTCCTTCCATTTACCTGAAATTTCATAATTGCAGTTTTCTTCATGGCGAAACACATTTTGATTGTATATATGTCCCATATTTTCATTGTCAGTACAGTGGTGGATGGCTGTCTAGGCTTGTTCATTCCTTAGCTATTGTGAATAAAGTAGCAATGATCAGGGCTCTGTGGGTGTCTCTTTGGTAATAAATAAACAGTTTGGGGGTATATATTCAGGATGTTATAACTCAGTCATGTGGTAGAAATTTTTCTAACATTATGAGAAACTTTCAGACTGCTTTCCAGAGGCTTCAGTGATTTACACTACAATATGCATGCCAGCATATGTCTTAATCATAATTCTATTTTAAAATAGCATTAAAGGAAGTAATTACTCCTTTTAGACTTTTGTACAATGTATTTTTATTTCATCTCTCCTCCAATTTCTGCCATATCTACATTCCCATCTTAGGCATGTCTACTGCCACAAAAGAATACCATTACCAATAATTTACTTTAGGAACTCACAGTTCCAGAAGGTTAGAGTCCACGATCATCACCGGGGGGTAACATGGCAATAGGCAAGCACACATGGCACTGGAGCAATAGAGGAGAGCTTACATCTAACCTACAGACAGGAAGCCAGAGCACTAATCAGCAATGGGTTGATTGATGCACCTCCTTCCTTTAACAAGAACACAGCTCCTAATCCTTTCCAAAACATTACACCAACTTTGGACCAAGCCTTTACATATATATGCGCCTACATGGGCCATTCTCCTTCATAGCACTGCAAACATTTTACACCTGTTCCCAGGCCCCCAACCAAGCCCAATTAGTGCTGTCCCTGTATTGTTAAATGTATAAGACCTTCTGGAGCACTGTGAATTTACCAAGGATGCACTTTTAAAGAAAAAGGACTTTCCCTCTGCCAGTAGCTTTCAGTTGCCAATGGCTAGGGCTGAGATATCGGGCTTGCCTCCTTTCTCCACGCTGGCATTTTTTCTCCCACTGGAGCAGTTTTGTGGGTTTTTAAGAAATTGCTTCTATTTGATTTTCAGGTTTTGAACAGTTCCAGTCACCTGTTCGGTTTTTGTTGTTGTTTTTGTTTTTTCTTGGCTTTCTTTGAATGATTTATTGATTTCCTCCATTTTTGTTTTTTTTTTTACTCAATTTCTTTAAGGGATTTTTATTTTCATTTCCACTCTAAGGACCTCTATCATATTTATACAGTTGGTTTTAAGGTTGATGCTGTTGGTGTGTGTGTGTGTGTGTGTGTGTGTGTGTGTGTGTGTGTGTGTGTGTGTGTTTCAACTATGTTGGAATTTTCAGTTTCAGTTCTTGTTGTTGTAGGATAGCTGAGCTCTGGTGGTACCATATTGCCGGGGATGTTGTTGATGTGTTCTTTCATTGGCCTTTAAGCATTTGGGTTTGAGATGCTTATAGATCTAGGTGCTGATTTCTAAGTTTGTCTTTGTTGGATGGGTGTTTTGTTTCTTAGTTTCTGTTCCCACTTTGGTCTTCTGGTCTTTGTAGCCTTGATTTCTGGAAGCAGTGTGACCTATGACACAGTAGGGAATTTTCATTGAAGTTGGGGACTAGACTTCTGGCAGCTAGCTTAGCTTTTGGTGCAGCAGAGCTCTCTGCCTGAGTTGGTGAGTGAGGTAAGATGGTGATGGAGGGATTGGGGATTGAGGTCACTGAGTGAGTGCAGGAGGCCCACTTGTAGATTGCCTGTCTGTGGTTCTGGCAGCTGATGTGATATCTTATTGGTCCAGTAGAGAGTCTCTGTCTGAGTTTGCATATCTGTTTTTCTGGCTTGCAACAGTTCTTCTGACTGGCAGGGCCTGCTCCTGGGTAGAGGAAATGTACCCCAGGGGATGCAACAATATATCAGGCAGGTGGGTCACTCACCTGAGCAGTATAGGACTCCCTGAGTTGGGGTCATGGGCTTAGCAGGAGGAGAGTGGTGGGGCAGGACAAGGAGGGGTTAGTAGAATGGGTGTTTAGGAACTTAATCTATCCAGTGAGGGACTTGCATGGGCAGGAGGGCCGTACACCTGTTCTGACTGACTTGGCCTGCATCTGGGCAGGAGCAGCAGGCATATTCAGAGTTGGGGTGAGGACACAGAAACAGGAGGGAGACTGAGGTAGGGCAGGACTGGGGTGTGTGTGTGCAGAGAGTGGAATGGGTCTTTAGTAGCCAAATATGTCAAGTATGGCCATTCTACAGATAGGAAGGCAACTCAAGTGTTCTTCTATATCTGGAAGGATTTTATTAATCACCCAGATTGGAAAGTCTGATTCCGTCTCTCAGAGGACTCTCTCTGAGTAATGGAATTGGGTTCCAGAAGCCATGTTCTCTAGTTTTTACCTTATCTGTTGCCCAAGAGGACTCATGGGGCAGGTACAAGGGGCGCAAAATACAAAGAAAGAGAACTCCTTCCAGACAGAGGGACAAGGGACTTCAGGAACAGTTCCTCAGTCCTACACATACCTGACAATGTCCACTCAGATGCAGATCAAGACCACTACAGGCCAGTGATTTTGTGACTCCCACTCTACTCTGAATGGAGTGTTTGTAGGAGTTAAGCACTGTGTGAGGCTGTAAAGATGATGGAAGGCTGAGAAGGCATTACTGAACAACGTGGACATAATCCAGAGGAAACAAGTGTTGAGATTTGAGACTGAGTGTTCAACTTTAATGCAGGATTGGACGTTACTTTAGGCTTCTCCCCTTGAAGAGAGTATATCAATTCACCCTGATGTGAGTGTAGTAGAATTAGATGAATATTGGAAGATGAGAAAAGTTGATTGTGATGCATATTTCCAATGCCCACTAATGCTTGCTTCTCTTTTCTTTCCATATATTTGGGGAGTATATGCATTCCTAGTCCCTTGCAGTTAGAACCATCCAGCTAGTTCTTTGAAGCACCATGAGAAGAAGTGAAGTGTCACTTCTGGTCTAGGAGCTTAGGAGCAGAAGTCAGTTCTCCCCACTCTTCCTTTTCCTGCTTCTGTGATTCCAGAAGGCATACATTGCTTTCTCAGGATGTCATCAAAAGACAGTGAAATCTCCATTTACCTAGCTCATGAGCGACTTTGGGGATAAAAATCTTGCCCTGATTGAAGTGTTCCATGATCATATATAAATTGGGATCTGTTTTAGATTCAACATTTTCTTTGATCAATGAATCTGTTTCTAGTATTATATCTTCAACACCAGAGATTGTCTTCCATCTCTTATATTCTGTTGGTGATGCTTAGTGTCTGTAGTTCCTTTTATTGAGCAAGACTTCCTATTTCTAGAGTTTCCTCAGCTTGTGTTTGCTTTATTGCTTTTATGTCCCCTTTAAAGTTTTGAACAGTTCAGAAATCTTTTATTATTGGAAGTCATTAAAATTGATTTTCCTGGTGTTAGAGTCTGTGTTTTAGGTTGGGTTTTGATTGGTATGGTTAAACACCATTGCTGTAATCGACTCAGGGAGGAAAGGATTTATTTGGTCCCAATTCCATGTTACAGTCTGTCATTGAGGGAAGTCAACGTAGGAGTATGGAGGCAGGATAAGAGGCAGGAGTCGTGGCAGAATGTTGCTTAGTGGCTTGCTTCTCATGGCTTGTTCAGTCTTCTTTCTTATACAACTAAAAACCACATACCCAGGCATCAACCACAATGGACTGGTCCCTCCAACATAAATCATCAATAAAGAGAATGCCTTACAGGCTTGCCCTCAAGCCAATCTTAAGGAAATTTATATTTTCAATTGACTTTAATGCCTCTCAAATGATTCTAACTTTCTTCAAGTTGACAAAACAAACAAACATACATACAATCTTGGATCTGGAATTTGAGTGGCATTATAGTATGTTGCTTGTAAAAAGCTAACTAAATCATAAATGATTGACTTCAATGTTCTGGATAACCAAAAAAAGTTTCATCAAGCTGTGTGTTTACCAAGACTGGACTGAGGTAATGGGGGACTATTATTAACCTGCAGATGCAGTGGATGTAAACATGTTTTTGTTTGATCCCAAGTGTGGGATGTGAAACAGATTTATAAGAGAACACTGGATGTTTGTCCATTAGAAGAGGGACTGCCTCTTGTGGGGGCATGGTCTTTGCCAACAGACTCTGAGAGGTTTGGTATTTTTTGGTCTTGACATAATTTCTTATCATTTGGCTGTTCATCATTCAACTTTGAGACACTCTTGGAGAGAAACACGCCAGAGGCTGCTTCGAGGTTCTGGGTTCGGGCTGCTGCTCCAGATTCTGGCTCCTGTGGTTGAAGTCACATTTACTGTTTAACAGGTCTGCTGAAATCCTGACCATGAAGAGCAGAATTGCTCCAAATAAAGTAGGTTTGAAAAAGTTCAAAGCCTACAGGCAGAGCAATGAGCTACCATTATACCCGTAGCAGCACTTCTGTTTTTATTTTCGTAGAAACATGTTTCAGGTAGATTGTAATAAATATTTCTGCAAAATAGCATGTATCAGATATCTACCAGGTGCACATGGGCAGGTTGTGCCAGGAAAGTGTCTAAAGAGAGTTTTGAATGTTAAGAATGAGTACTTCTGGATGATCACATACTGCAACATTTAAACTTTCATTTTTAGGTCTTTCTAATACATTTCTATTTTGAAACATTTACATGAATTACTTAAGTCATTTCACTATATAAATAAAGAATGTATGTTATTCTTCAATTTACACACATATAAAGATATATTTGTATTCTGTGTGCCAAATATATTTGTGCTTTACTTTGTAAATATTTAGTTTTATGTCTTGAATGTTCATTTATATTTTCAGTGGTCTTCTGTGTCTTTCATGCTTACAAGCTCTTTGTTTAAAATTCATAGTTCTTGGAGCTGACAGATGGCACAGTGGTGGTTTAGGGCACTTGTTCTTGCTAGGGATACAGATTTGATTCCTAGACCCACATGACAGCCCACAACTGTCCATAATTTCAATTCCCTGTGAATCAATGTCCTCTTATCATCTCCTCACACATCAGATACACATGTGGTGCACAGAAATGCAGGCATATAAAACACTGACACATAAACATTAAAACATTTTCAGTTCTCATAAGGTTCTATTTTGCTTTGAAGTGGTCACTTTTAGATGTTTTATATCCCTCTTTTAGTTTTGAATGGTGTTTGTTGTCTATGACATCTTTAAGTAGTTCATGACATCACCAAGTAGTTTATGATGTCACCAAGTAACAACTGGTCTATAGAGTCTTTTTGTTTGTTTGTGTGTGTGTATCTAATTAAAATCAACTGCTCTACTAAGAACTTTTGATATTTCAGTTTTTTGTGTTAATTTCTAGATTTTCAGTGTCCAGCTACAATTTCTGAAAGCACCTAGCTTTTCTCTTTCAATGCATATAAATAATTTATTTACTTTTTATTCAGCCTAGTTGTGCTCGTGAACAAACTCTAAATGTGATTATCTATAATCAACATAGTGGGTTTTCTCTTGTCATTAATCACAGTAAAAATTCTTATTTATTTTTACCATAGAATACAGTGCTAATTTATGGTTTGAGAGATATACTTTTTTTATCAGGATAAAAATAATTTATAATTTTTGATTATAATCTTGTTTAAATATGTAAAAATATAAACATTAATATTATTAAAATAGTAACAGCTAGTAAGGTGTTTATAAAACTTTTTCATCAAACAAAATAAAGCAATAAGTAGGGAGTGGATTTTGCATTTTTGTTCTTTAAGGTTATTGTTAAATATGCAAAACATAAAAATTTATGTTTTTAACAACTCTAAGTATCCAGTTCTGTGGCACTAAGTAGATTCATGTTTCTCTGCAGTAAGTCCATTTTTATAATAAATAGAGCCCATTTTCCAGTTATTATTTTAAATGCTCCATGTGCTCTTTGAAAGAAAATATTTCAATGCCTTTATATCCACTTGGTGTAGGTATTCTATGTCTCTTCTAATGGGGAGACTATTTTGTGCTGCTTCTTTGAGGCTTTTATTGAAGCATTTTGCTTTATGGAAAGAATTCACATTATTTTCATTCTTGGATAGGCTCAATAGACTAGGAATGATATAAACATTAAATTATCGAATAGAATTTTCTTCAGACCATCTAGAGTGTGCTCATAACATATTTTGTAGATAATTCTTTTATTCTGTGATCTACATTGACATTGCAGCCTCTTCATTTAGAAAATTAATGATAGTAGTTCATATTTATTAAGCATTTCTTATACCATGGTTCACACTTATATCTTAATTTTTATACTCATGTAAATATTCATAGTTTATACTATGCTGCCATTTCCATTTTCTAATATTGTCCATATGTATTCCATGAACATCTGAGTAAAAATTATGTTCTTGAAGAATTTTGTTGTATGCTAATTAAAGGAGTTTTGTATTATAAATATTCCAATTAATTTGCAGTCTGTCATTGGCAAAGGTCTTCAGCAATTCCACCCTCTAGTTCTCAGCCCCAGGCCCTGTGGACACCAGTTCCACTCCATTTCCTTCAGCTCCAGTGTTCTACCTTCCCCAAGGCCTAGGGTGTTTGCTCAAGCTGGCTTCTAGGTGGGTCCTGTGGATTCTTGAGATTTAGTGGTAATAAGGAAGTGTTAAAATGGGAGGCAAGTTTTGTGGGACAGAGAGAGATATAAATTTCTTGCAATATTAGCAGCATGTCTAAGGGGAAGCTACCATTCCATTGGATCCACTTGAAGCAACAATATTGGTTGTATCAATATTCTATCTCCATTGTCATCAGAAAAGCACAAGGAATTTCTATAACTGTGCTAGCTAGAGACTTTGGCAGTGGTATCACAGATTTAATCCAGTGACATTTTGGATGCATATAAAAGAGTTCAAAATCTTTACTTCATAGATCCTCTTTCAAAGCTCTGATTTCTTATTTGTATTATGCTTCATAGTTACACCAATAGTTATTTAAAGAATGACTTAAATTCAACCAGTTCTTCTTTGATGTTGTGACATCAAATATGTGACAAAAGCATAAGAAAAATTTATCATAACTATAACAGTTTATACATTTTTGGATATTGAAGAGTTTATATATATATGTATATAGGCATTGGACAAACAGCCATATAGGATAATGATTCTTGGGAGAAGGGAAACAAACAGGCAGCCAATATGAGTTGCTTTGGAGCAGCATTGTCCCTGAGCTGAAAATTCAGACTAGAGTTCCAGGTTACTGTAGAACATAGAAAACAAGGGAACCTGGACAGAAAGATGTGATGAGTGCCATGAATTGTTCTGTGTACATTTTTACAGTGTAGTTACTTGGATGGGGACTAGCATAGCATAGATCCTTGGGTGTGAGTTGAACTGCTCAACTCTAGTGAAAGGCAACAAGAGCTCCGCACAAGTCTCACACTGTGAGTCAAAAGCCAGATAATGACATCAAAGAGCAGGATAAGAGGCACTGAAGCTGCAGACAGCCTGAGTGCAAAGAGTCCTCAAGTACCTCAGACTTTCAGACAAGAACCAGAAGTAGTGTGTGTCAGGAGAAAGGACAACACATTTCAGGATCAAGAAGAAAATATTTACCATTAGCAAAGCCTAAGATCATGACTATTTTGAAGACAGATCGACAAATATAATAAAATGACAAGAACCACAGGATAATGTAGGACATCAAAAATCTGATAAAAGTTTCCTTCAAAGTCAGAGCTCTGGAGTCCAGCCCCATTGAGGTTTGGGTTCCAAAGAGGAGGTGTAGAGTCTGAGAGAAGGACACTGACACGATCTGAGGGTACATCAGGATAGCTGGTTGTTTATTTTTAAAATGGCTACACCTTTTAGACTCTCTATTTGCATAGTAGCTTATCAGAAGTAATATTGTATGCAGATTTAATGATTCCAAGAGATGTATGATCTTTTCAAAGATTGTTTTTTAACCTATTTTAGCCCAACATCCAGAATGAAAGAGGTAATTATTCTTATTACAGTAATTTTTTTTTTAATCAAGCAGTAAGTTCAGCTAGCATCTAAGTCCTTAAGGCTTTCTAAAGTTCAGCAACCCTACCAGTGCCCCTTTACATTTCGTCCTGCAGGCTTTCCTCGGCCTCTATGGTCAGCCTTTGTGGTCAGGGGTTGCCAGGCATTGTGTACTGAGAAACCAACCTATAAAAGAAAATTTCAGTCCTCAAGGGGCATGAGGCAGCATTTGTGCCATGTAGCATAATAAGCATTGATCAGTTTCCTAATTGTGTTCCCATGTGCCTTAGTCTTCTAATATGGGCCTGTTCTTTTCATACTCTCCCCAAAGTGGAGCCCTAGTATCTTATTCTTCTTTCATTATGCCACAGCATTTCTAATTCTTTCACTGTATGCTCCTGTATATGGCAGAGGGAGTGTCAAGTCAGTCTAACTTCTTAACCTGGCATACCAGATCTTTCCATTCATTCTGTAAGTCACATACCCAGAGAATCAATTGTGGGCACTATACTTATGAACTGAACTCTTGCCTTCTACTGCCAAGGCCTCAATCTCTGGGTCTGGGCCCATTTTTTCTCTTGATTGTGTGTTTTCATCCTTGGGACCAGGGGTAAGTGCCTAAGAGTTTCTAGGACATCTTTTAGTTAATAAGTCTTTAACTTGCAAATGGAGGTGGGGGACGTGAAAGGGTATTCTTGTGTGGAAGTAGGCTGAGTTATCACCGTATATGGTTTCATGGTGGCAGGGACTTTTTCCAAAGAGTTGCTTTGTTTAGAGAGACTGCCATTGTATGCATTCACCTTCTCTCTACTGGAGCCCACACAACATCTCCCCAAAGAAAACTATAAGAAAAGTTTCATAGTGCAAATCATCAAAGGATAAAGGAGAATTGTGGTTCACAGTGCCAATGTGATGGAAATTTGTCAAGCAGTGGTGATCACCATGCATTCCACGCCATCAGAAGAATGGAGTGGGACAAAACACAATGGAAGAAATTAAGACAGGAAAGTCCCCATGTTCAGTTATATACACAGTCTGACAGATTCAAAGAGCTCATTAAGTTTCATACAGGAAAAACACAAGGAGGATCAAACTACGTTCAATATAAAAACTGCTTGAAGTCAAATATAAAGGGAAAAAAATCCTGAAAACTATATGAAAAACCCACAGTGTTTTCTTTACAAGGAGCCAACAACACAAAAGGTAGATCATCTTTCATTGGAAAGAGTGGAGCCATAAAAACACAAAACAGTATGTTTACTGATCAATGAAAATTCAATGCATAATTTTTCCTCACTTAAAATTTGAAGAGATAATGTTTTCAGATAAAAAGTATAGAACATTCATTGCTAGAGAGCCAAATTATAATAATATTAACAAAATTCTTTGGATATATAAGAAGTTATATAGAGCAAAGAAATAATGAGTGAAAAATACAACGTGCTTTATTTCAATTTCTTTCAAAGCCATGTGACTCTTTAAAATAAAAATGCATGTTATATAGTATATAAAACACATATGTATTATGTAATATATGTAAATGTGTTATAGATAATGATAATATTAAAAGCTTAAGTATATGCAACGACATGGGAAGATTGGTTTTGGGTTTTTTGCAATGGTATAGCACTACTATCAGATGTTTTAGGTATGTATATTATTCTAAAAATGATCATTGAATAATGAAAATATGTGACAAAACTATAAGAGAAAATTTATTTGAAATTACTGTAAAAGAGCCAAAAGAAATTTTATAGTATCAGAAACATAATTAATAATAAAGTATATTTAAATGAAATCATAGTACAATAAGTATAAAGGGGCTAAACATTAAAATAAAACTTCAGAGACTGTCAGATTGCATTGAAAAAACTGTCTCTGACACTCACTTCAGATACAGAAGCTTAAAATGAAAGCTTTATTTTCTGAGCTCAGGGAGGCAGGCAGTTCAGGAATCTGAGGAGAAGCCGTATTGCATCTTTAAAGAGTGAAAGCCACAGGTGAGGGGGCATTGGAGAGTGTCGGGGTCATCCAATAAAAGTTTAACATTATTGGTTAAAAACTGTGTATGTTAAAGATGCTTGTTTGTTGAGAACCCACTCTAGCTGGCCAAATGTTTTTCTTGGCTTCTGTTAAACCTGCTTCAAACTGCTTACTCTGTGAAATGTCCCCCAACTCTCCCACATCCCTCTCAACTCACTCCAGTGCTTTCCCATCTAGACTCTCTGCCCTTAAAAACCCCAGGGCCACACCTTGCTCTCTGACACCTGAGAGTGGTTCAGGCTGGAATAAAGACTTTGAATCAGAAAAAACAAAACAAAACAAAAAAAACTGTCTCTGGTTATATTATTTACAGAAAACATAAAAGTTCACAGATAGATTGGTAGTAAAATAATGGAATAAAATATATCAGACAAGGGATAATTACACAAAACTGAAGCAACTTCAACTTTATGCTAAATAGACATAAGACAAGGATTATTATCAGAGCTATATCAAGACCAAGTAGTGATAAAGGTTCAGCAATGATAAATGCAAACAATAACAGCTTTTAAGAACACAAGCAAATTCTGATGAGGAGAGATAGATAAATCAACAATTATGTTTGGAACATTGAATCTGTTTAATCTATAATTGATTGAACAAGTAGAGAAAAAATAAAAAAAGATATAGGAAATATAAGTCAGGAACCTGAGGAGGAGGGTCCAGAAAACATAGTCTGTCTAGGATAACAAACAATTATGTCCTGAAGTTGACCATGTCAGAAGTTGTTGAAAAGATGGATAGCAATGGGACTGAAGACTGACTTAGAATGATAAACCCAGAGAAATGTTCTATTAATATTATATAGAAAAGAACTGATTCACATAAATTTAAGAAAAAATGGAGGGTAATCCTGCAGAACAGTGAGTATAGTTCAGAAGGAACTGAAAGGGAAACAGAAGGGCAGTTGTCTGTAGGGGGAACTGGATTTGTGGGAAGGATCCTTGTTGAGTTTTAAAAAAAATTCTTTTTTGCTAACAAAAAAGAATCTAGTAGATTTGGGAATGTGTAAACATTTCTGCTGATGGGTTTTGTTTTCATCATGATGTGTGGTCAAAGTCATTAGCTGACAAGAGAAGACAGATGTTGGAATTTGAAAAAGATTTGGAAATGTGGATTTCTTATTTAATTGATAACTGGTTTTCATAAATTTACTGTGACTTTGAGGAGAACCTTCAGTTTAGTTTTGATTTAAGATTAGGCCCATTGCAGATTACATAAGATAATACTCATTTAATGGCTCAGGGTTTAGAATGTCAAAGAAGGCACCGAAATAATCTGCAACAGATTTATTGTTAGATGATTTTTCACAGCAGTGTGTATATTTGGTAGAAAGCTGGAGGAAAACATCCATATGGGAGGGATTTTTATTCTTTCTTCAGTCTTTTGAAAAGAAGACTGATGAGTTCACCTGAGGTACTCACGGTAGAGTTACAAACCAAGGGTAGAGGATATATCTTGGTAGGTAGAGTGCTTGCTTAGCATGTGTAAAGCAATGATATCAATTCCCAGCATAGTATACATTGTTTGTGGTGATATACTCTCATATCCACAGCACTCAGGAGGTGGGGAAGGAAGACCAGAATTTCAAGACCATCTTGGTTATTTGTGAGTTAGAAGCCACTCTGTGTTATATTAGATACCACTTCACAACAAAGAAACAAAACAAGCAATCAAAGAAATAGAGCCAAACATACACACACACACACACACACACACACAGTGATAATGAAAACAACACATCAACTTAAAGTATTTTTGTGCATTCTTACAGTTTCTTAGTGATCTAGGCTCATACTGTCATGACCTTCTACTTTCACACTATTATTTGGCGTGCCTTTAAAAAAATATGTGTCAGCTAACTTGGGTTAATTCTTAATGCAGTCTTGATTCATGGTTCTGTTGTCTTCCCCTGGTCCACATCTGAGCAAAGCCTTTTCTTTCATTTAGGTTCAGGTTACCATCTCAAAACATCCTTCCTGATCCTTGTCTATACTCAAGCCCTCTTTGTCTTCCACCCTTTTCCTCTTCTCCTGTTTCCCAAGAGCATCTTACAAAACAGCCCCAAAGGAGAAAATAATATGTTGCTGATGCTGTGCATTATTGCCTCCCACATGACTCCATAAACTGCCACCATTCACCAGAGAGAAGATCAAGGAGACAAGCCCTCCCTATGCATTTTACTAAAAGCAAATAGCATGTACAAACAACTCCCAGGAAAAATTTCTCTGAATGACACAGCATTAAAACACGAGTAAATATGGCTTTGATAAGTCACACTACTGGTCACTCATAGCTTTACCTGCATTACTTTGCTTAGCCCCACACTGCTCTGTGACATTAAACAATGCACCACTTCTGTCCTGATTTTATTGCAAAGCATGTAGAAGGTTATTTAACTGCTGCTACTTCCCTTTACTGTACAGTAAGTAAATGGGAGAAGGCTGGAATCGATACTGCTCTACTGCTCTTTACACTATGTAAATCTTGGTTCAGCGACTCCTTAAGTCTTCTTTCTCATGCCTATTTTTTTCTCTGCTTGCAGACAAATGTGAAAGGAAAACATTGCATTCCTATCATGGTACATTCTTTTACAAGTTGAAATAGAACTTGAATGAAATCTGCGTCCTACTAAAATCTGTCAGGAAAAAGTAGAAAACTGAAAAGAAAGTCCCATGTTTGGATATAGAAATTTTACTTACACTGGTGTAGAGAAATAATTAATTTCACTAGATCTTCTTACTGAAACCTTTTTTTTTTTCTTCAGATGAATCTATTGCCAGGCAACTGTAAGATTTGGATCCCAACATGAACAACTTCTGCTTTTGCAGTAACCTTCACTAGTGCCTTCTTGGCAGAGCTGGTGGAAGGTGAGAGATTTTTAGTACTTGCTTTACATGCTCAGATCTTAGCAATTAAAATGCCTCTGGTTAGATAATTGAGATGTTCACTCCTGGATGGGAATGTTCAAAGGGCTTGGTGTTAAGTGATGTTTATTCCTTACGAATGGGCTCTGATCCTTTAGTCTGTCTAGGATCACCCCATAATGCACTTCTTTCAAGAAGGATTTGACTCACAACTATTATATCACCCTCTTCAGTTTTGGACCAAAGTGAGAAGACAAAAGGAAAGATTTTAGTATGCCTTTGATTTTGTCCTCTTCCTAATTAAAGCAGAGGAAAATAGAGTCTAGCCCTGCCAACACTTTACCACTGTGTTCACATTTCTTTTTTTTTTATTTTTTATTTATTTATTTATTTTTTTTTATTAATTTGTTCTTGTTACATCTCAATGTTTATCCCATCCCTTGTATCCTCCCATTCCTCCCCCCCCCCCATTTTCCCATTATTCCCTCCCCTATGACTGTTCCTGAGGGGGATTACGTCCCCCTATATATTCTCATAGGGTATCAAGTCTCTTCTTGGCTACTTGCTGTCCTTCCTCTGAGTGCCACCAGGTCTCCCCCTCCAGGGGACATTTCTTATGTAAGATATAAAAGCTACACTTATAACTTGAGCACTAAGGTTTTCCTTCTTCATTTTTATTCACTTCATGAATAAAAATATGTCCGATCCTCGTTGAAGGGTGGAAAGCATGCTTGACTGGTATATAAAGTGGGATGGAGTTTAGCCAATATTGATGCTGCTGAGGACCACATTCATCTCACCTTGGCCTTGGCATTCTCTACCATTTGTCATTGCTCAGATATCAGGCTTCTGTTTGAGGATATCTTGTCCCTCAGTTGTGCTGGAGAGGACAATTTCCAGATAAGATCCAGCCACTTCACCTCTTGTCATAGCACCGATTAGACAGACACAAGTAGAGTTTGTTTGGGGCCATTTTCTGTGGGGCTGACTATTTTGAGGTAATCTTAGTACTTTCACAAAGCTGAAGAAATGACCTCTCTTTTGGAAGCCCTTAACCACCGAGTCTGTTCATCTATCCAGTGGTCATTTCTTATTTACTTTCCTTGTGTCCTATTTTCTTCAGACCTTTTTCTGAGCTTTTACGCCCCTAGCTTGCTGAAATTACTTGGTTTAAATTCACATTGTGAAAGCCTCTTACATCAAAGCCTGTATTCTTCTCCTCTTCAGTCCTTTATAAACAACTTTACACACCCATCAAGTCTATGCCTTGCTTGGTGAAGCCTTATGCATATTCCTGGGTTTAAAGCTTCTGGTACTTGCTTCTTCATATCCCAGGATGCTGATATTTTGGTAAGAGCCATTATAGTCCTTACTGTGTTGTAATACCTGGCACATATAGGTTGAAGATTGCTGTTGTTTCAGCAGAATTACTTTATGAATTCTTAAGCATTCCTTAAAATTCAATGTTGTCGTTACAAGAAAGAAAATAAAATTGGTACATTCTAGAAATTGAAAGAATTCTGGAAACCAGACAGGTAAGAATGGTGATTCCCTGGCCGTAGTGGGTAGGAGGAGATAGCAGATCTCAGCATGGGGATGTGAGCTTTAATTCACAGAAGGAAGTGAGGCATGCGGCTGCATAGGGCAGGGTTGAAAATGAGACGCTGTGGGGACTGACTTTCACACGAACTCTGGTGCCCCTTATTTGGCCAAGTCCCCTTGATGAGGAGAAAGGATAGCAGACTACCAAGAAGAAACTTGATGCTCTAGCATCATATTCAAGGGGAGGAGGTCCCCATCAGTCACAGTCATAGGGAAGGGGAATGGGGTGAAAGCGGGAGGGAGGGAGGAATGGGAGGATGCACGGGATGGGATAGCAATTGAAATGTAATATGAATGACTTTATTTTTCAATAAAAAACATAAAAAAGAAAGAAAATGAGACACTGTACAGAGCAGTAAAGGAAATATAAGAAATGAGGATTGACATAGTGCACCCTCTGACACAGAGTCAGGAAGACAGCGGGGAGATTATCTTACACCCTGGGGTCTGTGATTCTGCCCTTGGTTCTTACTCCAGGGTTTATTTTATTACTGGACGCAGGGATTCTAAGCCAACAGGACATGAAGGAAATCATGAGTATCTACCTACTGGTTTATTTGAAAGATTGGCTAAAACTAAAACCAGAGTTCGAGAAAACTGTAATCTGACAAATAGAGGCATAAAGGAATAAATTATCTGAGACAGGTGAATCTGTTATTAAAAATTCACTTACTATAAATGATGATGAGTAATAGATTTATATTGTCTATAGAAGCCTGCCACACCATTGAGGAATTGGTACTGTGTATGCAAAGATTTTTCAGATTATCAGAAGAGAGATACCCAGTTAATTTTGTCTGGCTATTATAATCTTGATTGTAAAGCCATGTAAAAGCAGCATAAAAAAGAAAACAATGGATGCTAATTGTGATTGGAGAGGGTAAAATAACAAATGAACACAACCTGACCCTAGAAATGTTTGAATATATTAGGTGAGAAAGGGGAGAGGGAGAGGGCGAGAATGCTAAGACATACAGGCACACCAGCATATTTCCGCTTTGTACATTTCTCTCAAGAATGTAGAGATTGTTTCAATTGAAAAACTGTAACTGAAAAATTTTTAAATAAATGTGTTATCAACCTAAAACATTTTAAAAAGACTTAAACAGTCTTTAATGAGAGTTGATACCGAGAGGCCTCTACTGCATCTTCTCGATTGTTCCTTCTTTGTATTTGCCCTTCTCCTTTCCTACTTGTCCGGACTTGGCTTTCCTTTCCAGGATCTTCTTCTGGTCTTTGTCCAGCTTTAGCCTGGTGATAAGCACCTTGCTGGGGTGGATGCCCACATAGACCCTTGTGCCATTAGCTTTTTCTCACTGCACTCATTCAATGTAGATGATATATTTTTCCTGTACACCTGGACCACTTTACCAGTCTGCTGACCTTTGTAGTGTCCTCGGACAAACTGAACTTCATAGTCCTTTCGAATGGGCATGGACTGAAAATTATCCTTCTGTCTCAGCTCTTTGGAAAGAGGGGAAGACATGATCTTCTTCCGAATGTGAGAAGGTGCATTGACAAGCCGTTTGCGGTTCTTACTTTGGTCAGAATTCATGAAGGAATTCATTTTGGTTGCTGTGGTCCAGTGATGATTGCAAATGGAAAGAGGTCTACATGCGACTCCTAAAACATTTTTTGTTGAGTGAAAAGAGAGAGGGCGGGGAAAGGGGAGGGTAGAGGAGAGAAGAGGGAGGGGAGGAAGGAAGGGAGGGGAGAAAAGGAGGGAGGGCAAGGCAGGGGGGAAGTGAAGGAGGACAAATTATGCATTTGGCCATTTCTCTCCTTCCACCAGAGATCACACCCAGGTTTGCAAACTTCATGGTAAGTCTCTTTACTTGCTGAGCCATTTTTCCAACCCCTGAAAGTCTTTTAAAATAGAAATTGAAGCAAAACTAAAAATGCAATTTTCTAAATGCCTGCGGTTTTCATCATGCTTAATGGTGAAATAGTTGGACTGTATTAGAAATCAGCAGTCAATCAAGAATAACATCGATTAGGAGTCCTACTTGCCATTTTACTGGGAATTTGAAAAAAAAAATACACTAATAACTATTTGAATCACATAAAATTCACACTAATCATTTATTTTCAACCAACAGCATAACAAAAAAATATAACACAAAGATTTAAAATAAAAAACTAAAATTAATATTTCTTTAAAAGTATTCTTGTTTGCATAGAGTAGGTAAAAGCCATTACAAGTAAGTTATTCCACCACGATTTTAAACACTAGTACTCCAAATAAATTGCAAGCCCATACAAAATAAAATAAACAGATGGTACTAGAATATTTAGAAAAATACAAATATGGAGACAAAACTGGGGTTAGAGTTAAAGTAATAAAAAATAATCAAAAGATTTAACAGAAAATTCCAATGATAGGAAAAATCCATACTATGAAGATACTTCAGAATTATAAACAGTGATATTGTAATCAAAATTTCAATAATGTATTGTAGAATTCAGTGTGTTGACTTTAAAATTCTTTTCTTCACTGTTTCAGAAGTTCACACATGCATATAATGAATTTTGATTAAATAAAATCTCCTTTCTTTTCTCTCCATTTTCTTCCCCCTTCCCCTCTCCTGGCATATGCTACTTCTTCCCAACTTCATTATAGAAATCCCTAAAGTTCATTTAGTGTGATGGGTGTAGAACAATCTCCTGGAGCAATACTAGCCTCTTTGATCATTTCTCCAGCAGCCAGCAATGGTCCCTCAGACAACGATGGAACTTTCTAGGCAACTAGCCCATCAGTTCTGGGATTTTGATTGGCTTGATCTTAGGCTATCACAGCTGCTTGGAGTTTATGTGAACAATACCTGAGTGTCATGTTAGGTAAAGTTTTCTACGGCAGCCAACACTGCCTTTCTGGCTCTTACAATCTTTCTTTTCCCCTTGTCAGTGACAGTCGTTGAGCTTTGATGATAGGGGTGTGATAAAGCTGTTCTACTTAAAGTTGAACACTCTGAAGTGTCTTATTCTCTGCACACTGGCTGACTGTGAGTCCCTGTTGGAATTGCCCTTTACTGTAAAAAAAGAAGCTTCACTGATAAAGTTTGAGAGATGAGTTAATAATGCATGAGTATAGACATAAGAACTTAGGGTGGTTTATTTATTTACCTTTTTTTGAGGCAAGTCTGTCTTCATAACCTGGCTGTCCTAGAACTCACTTTATAGATCAGTATGGCCTTGAATTCGCAGAGATACAGCTGTCTCTGCCTCCTGAGTGCTGATATTAAAGTCATGTGCACCATGCCTTCCATGTCCATTTATCAGAATAATATTATTAAGTTCTTCCCTATAGCCTATGACCCAGCCATCCTAATTAGCAGTACCAAGTATGAGTTCCATCTTGTAGAGTGTGCTTTAAGTATACTTTAAATAAAGTAGTTGGTTTCTACCATAATATTTTTGCCACTATTGCACTAGTGGAAATATCTTGCCAGGTCAGTTGTTACTGTAGCTGGTAGGGTTCACAGTTGAGTAAGACTGTGGATTACTGCTTCCAACATAAACAGAACCTTCTAGAACCACAAAAACTAGCCATTAGCAATGAAGCTTCTAGATTATTACCAGAATAATTTCTTTATGTCCTGTGATTCAACTATGGGGTCTCTTCAGCAATAGGGCATTCTATTTTTTTTAGATTCATTTTTAAAATGCATATGAGTGGTTTGCCTGCATGTATGTAAACCTCAGGCATGCCTGGGACCTGCAAAGGTCATATGAGGATGCTGTACTTTCTGGAGCTGGAGCTATAGACATTTGTGAGCCACCATGAGGGTGTTGAGAATTGAACATGGGTCTCCTGAAAGAAGTAAAAGGCACAAGGTCTCTTAAACACTGAGTCATCTTTCCAGCCTTAAGTGATGGGGTTTTACAATGAGGTTCTGGAGTATTAGAAAGAGCAATGACAGTAGCCTGTAATGTCTTGGTGGCAAAGTGGTCCATGGGATTTCACTGCCCAGCAACTCAAAAAGAGGTGACTAATACCTGGCACTAGAATTTTCATTTACTAACCCATGTGTCTGGGGAAGACATTGGATTTCTGTTATAGAATAAGTACATTTAAGTTCTTTTGTACACACACACACACACACACACACACACACACACACACACACACACTTATAAAATCATAGTCTCTATGGAGACCTCTATCCTCTATGGAGAGGTTGCTCAAGATGGGACTGGAGAGGTGGCTCAGTAGTTAAGAATGCCCACTGTCTTTATAGAGGTCCTAAGTTTGATTTCCGACACTTTTTGTGTCAGGCAGTTTACAACCATCTTTAACTCCAACTTAAGGAGATCTGATGTCCTTTTATGGCCTCAATGGGCACTTTTACTCACATACACAGGTCTTTACCAAATACATAATTAAAAAACCTAAAAATGACACTAAACGGAAAGCAGGTGACTCATCAATTAATCTTTCTAGGACACCAGGCTAATCATGTATGATCTGTAGAAAAAGGAAAAGCTAAGCTGTGAAACAATTTTCATAATTGTTTATAAAGAAAATCAAGTGAAGTAACTGAAGTATGAAAGGAAAACAAGACTTTAGAACACAATGTACAGGAATATTGTGGTATAGGCATGGTGGGACACATCTTTAATCTCAGTGTTTGGGAGCCAGAGGTAGGGGCATCTTTGTAAGTTTGAGGTCAGCTTGGTCTAAGTAGTATGTTCCATGGCAGCCAGGGCTTCATACAGATAGGCTAGATATTGAGTAAGGCTATACTTTTAAAACATGAAATACAACTTCCTCTAAATTTAAAATATGTATGTCTCTCTCTCTCTCTCTCTCTCTCTCTCTCTCTCTCTCTATATATATATATATATATATATATATATATATATATATATATATATATATATATATCCATTCAATATACACACACACACATATTTAAATCAAGAGAAATCATGTAAGGATTTTTATACAGAGTATGTTTTTGAACCTGGGAAACAAAAACCAGTAGAAGAAAAATAGCTTAAAATATACAAACTAACACTTTACAGAGAAAGAAATCAAAACAACAAGAATGATGAAAAGTAAAAACATCCTCAAACAGTGGATGCTTAACCTCAAAGAAAATAAATATTTTTTTAAAAATGCAATGTTATTTTCTACCTATAGAAGTAAAAATCGACTGTTGACATGTTTGATTAACATTCATAGTAGAAGAATTTTACACTGCTAGTGGGAATGCAGAATAGTACAAGCAATTTAGAACACAATTTTCTAATTCCCAAGGAGGTTGAAACTACATGTATCTTAGGGACCAGCAGCCTTACTTCTTTCCCAGGAATCTCTGGTGGGAACTAACATGTACATGCATGTCCATTTCAGTGCTGTGGTTATCAAGGAGGAAAATGGACAGCTAGCTAGATGATGAGCTATCTGTTGAGTGGCATTCTAGCACCACACATCACCTAAGTTTACTACCAATGATGAAGAAGAACTGGTCAAAGGTTTAAAACTAGAGTCTCTAAACAATAGAGAATTCAAGGCCCCTAAAGTGGCCATCATGATATGTCTAAGTGCTCTGTGTGTGTGTGTGTGTGTGTGTGTGTGTGTGTGTGTGTGTGTGTGTGTGTGGTGTTTTCTGTGGCAAGTGGTACTCCTGTCTTAGAATTTCAAGGAAAAAGATGGGCAAAGATGAAATGATTCTAACTAAGAGAAGCTTGGAATTTAAGAGTTGACTTGACCAATCCTATATAGTGTCACATTTCATATTTGCTCCTCATATCTATGGCTTTTATTTTGGTAGGAGAAAGACAGTGAGAGATGTTGAGAAATGTCTGTTAACTGAGAGCACGTCTAAGAAGCATTGTGTGAATTATAAAGTGCTACATGTATACCAGGAGAATTTGATCTTTTAATGCAAATAACCAGCCAGAATTTCCCACTCGGAGAGAATAGGTTGTTGGCAAGCTTCCCCCCCTCAGCTCTTGCCCCACAGACCCTGTGGAAAAGTGCCTTAACCCAACAGGTTGGACAAGATTAACAATGTTGCTGGCTCTGTCAGAAGCCTAGAAAATAAGCACTGCTTTCTCCACTACATTATTAATTGCCTGGGTAAAAGAACAGGGCCAAGCCAGGTCCCCAATTTCACCAGTGAGCCTGGAGGCTTTGCGCGAGAGGCAAATGGCATGGGTTTCAATTTCAGGAGCTTGAAGCTGGCTCCCTGCTTACCACTCCTAACAGAAGGCAAGTGTCCCAAATCAGATTAATTAACATGGTCCTGGAAGAGCTTGAGGGTGGCTAATGATTTTATTTCTAACATGAAAAAGAAAAACAAAACAATCTAAAGAAACCAGGCAGTTTCTGAAGTGAGAGAGCAAGAGAAGAGTCTGGCTTCCTTTTTCCTCCTTTGCTGTGGATGCAGGTGCATTCTGGGAGACATTCAAAAGGCCAGTTTCCAACTCACCTGCATTTTGTATATTTGTAGGAAGAAATATGGTGTTTTTTTTTTATCTTGATTGACTACTCTTCCCCCCCTCCCCCGCCTTGCCCCAACTCAGTAGTAGGGTAAAATGACTCATTCCTGGCCAGTAGTCCCAGGGAGCAGTGGCAGGAACATGGTTTCAAACAGAAACAGTTAGTTCTCTTGAAAGCTGTATTGAGTTTTTCATACTCCCATATCTGGGCATAATCAGACCCTTGCCAGTAGCCTTATATCTTTTATCAATGGTCCATCAAACAATGTCCTGAACATCTTCCAAGCAGACTGTTTATAGTTGTGGCCTCATGAGATGTGATCATCTAGGAGAAGAAAAGGTGGGCACTGAGGGTAAGTTTGAGGAGCCTGGCAAGGTGAAACAACATACTGGCTAACTACAGGTTTTTCTCTCTAGTTTTCTGCTAGTTTCAAAATCCAGAGGACAGAGCTATGCAGGAAGGGCATAAAGACGTGAACAGCTAGGAAGCCAAGGGAATGCCGAGCTGAACGGTGAGGCAGAACTAAGAAAGGAGGTAGAGGAGGTTCCTTGAAGAAGGAAGTGGGGCTGAGGGGGATAAGCAAAGGGAGGAAATAATAATCACCATGATTATAACTGAAAAAAAAGTCCAGAGGAAGGAAAGAGAAGCAGAGTCTGCAGTCCTTGAAACTCATGCTTTGTAGTGACAGGTGCCATCCTCCTTTCTTGTTAAACATGAAGGCATCAATCACTTCTGCTAGTATTTGTAAGTCTTCAACAGCAGAAACTCATGGTTCAGAGATTTGAGTGTAACTGCTAATGGAAGCTAATGCCTGGTGAAGTCCATGTTCTGTCTCAGGAGGAGAGAGGTGCCTGGTAGACTCTTTCCAACCTGACGTCAATGCTCACCCCGACATGTGCAGAGTGTGCGGGCTCCACATTGACGGGGATGCCTAAAAAACAGCAGTGCTTGATTTGTCCACATCTTAGAACACGTGGGCTGCCATACTTGGAACTGGGTGAACTTGCTATATGGCTGGCCTGAGTACGAGCCCATTTGTTAGGGCACTTCTCTGCTGCTGGATGTGCCTTAGCTCTGATCCCTGGCTGAGAACATCATAGAAACTTGTGTTTACCTGGGATCCAGAATCCTCCTGCTAGAAAACACCTATGGTTGCCCATCTTCTCATGAATGCTATCTTCCATCCAAAGCCTATGCCCACGGATGCATACTTGCTGAGCCAGTTTCTTCCTTGTGGGTGGATATTGGGGTACCGAAACCACTCGTTTCTTTAGGTTAGCTTTACCTATGAATGAAAACAACCAAACCAAAATGAAAAAACAGTTTTCCATCTTCTGTTAGTTCTGTGAGGATGGAAACTACTGGCCCAACCTCCATAGAGAGCTCCACAAGATATTCTAGTGGCTCAGACTGGCAGGTTTTGCCTTTCTCACTGAATATGGAATAGTTGCACCAGCCCTGGCTTCTGCTGAATGAGAGTCTTCCATTCTTCCCTTGACTGCTTTCTTTTTGAGTTGCTACTTCTAATCCTATCAAGATCCACACCCCCCCCCATCTCTTGCAGGCATTTGTATGTTAATGAAAAAAAGTTCTATAATTGAAGATCATTTTACTTTCTCTGTTTTGTTTTAACAGATGATTGCTTATCTTGTCTGGGCTTGAACAGAGAAAAGCATCAGCAAGGCTCTTGTTGAAAAAAAAAAGTCTCATAATTTTGCTGGTGCCTCCCTGCAAGAAGTAATTAGCCCAGCTGCTGGTGCTGTTCAAATGACAGCAGAGGCAGCAGAAACATCCTATCCACTCTATAGTTTTCTCTCTGTGCCCTTTGAGCAGGCCTCCATGAGACTGCTATGATTTATAGCTGTTGAAACAGACTTTAAGAATGTCATGCAACACTCCACCCCATCTAGTGTTGGGAAGGATTACTCCCAAGATGTCACCAGATGGAGTCAGCTGTTCTTTGAGGTTTCCTTGGCCATTCAGTCCCCAGTATCACCATTTCTGCTTCCATAGCTACTCTAGGTATTCTTGAATGAGTTTTCCCCTCTTCAGTAGTCATGTAGAGACTATTAATTTGGTGTTCTGTGTTCCCTGCCCATGATAAATCATCCCAGACTCAAGGAAAGGAGAGAATGACGACTTCCAGCAACACTTCCCAGTGATCTCTAGTGGAAAATGTACTTTGGAAAAGATGTTCCTGGAATTCACTGGACTTCCATCATGAAATCCACCTGCCACCAGCACCCAAATTAATGTCATGTTATGCCTTGGATTCCCAGAGATGAACACATATGGTATTTTCAGTGTCTGTTGATCCAAATAAACAGGACCCACAGACTTGGCATACCTTTGAGAGAGGAACTGGCCTCTCATTCTTAGCTTTAATAAGAACCCTGAGCATAGTGTCTGGCAAGAATTTGTGCTCATTAAGTCATTTTTAATATGTCTATGAGCTCTGAAAACAATGAAAGCATGTCTTTTTGTTGGTCTTGATTTGACCTTTACCTTTGGAACATTTACTTACTTTCTTTGTTTTTTAATTAATTAATTTATTCATTTTACATCCCAGTCATAGCCCTCTCCTTTCTCTCCTCCCATTCTCACCTGCCTTTCTCCCACCTTTCTCCCCTATTTCTTGGAAAAGGGGAAAACCCTTATCCACCCAACTCAGCATCAAATGGCATCGGGTCTAAGTTAATCCTCTTCCCTTGTGTCCTGGCAAGGCAGTCTCACCAGGGGGAATTGATCAAAAAACAGTCAACAGAGTCCATGTCAGAGACAGCCCCCTCTCCCCTTACTATGGACCTACATGAAGCCTGAGCTGCCCATCAGCTATATTTATGTAAAAGACCTAGGTCCAGTCCATGCAGGGTCCTTGGTTGGTGTTTCATCATAGGAGAAGTAACCCTAACTAGGATAGCAAGTGTTTGTTTATATTCCTCAAAACAAAATACTTTGTTCCTCTTCATCTGCAGCCTAAGATTTTAGTACAAAGAATAACATGTTAATAGATATTAGTTGATTATGAACTAGTGGGAATAGTTACCTACCATTTCACAACAAAGAGTGTGAATAGAAGGCCTCAACTTAAGATGTTTGAGATGGGACTTAAGATGCTTCTTTACCCATCTGTGGTGACTTTGACCATAGGGATCAGCTGTTTCACATATAAAATTAATATTTATAAACTACTTGACAAGGTTGAAGATGGCGAAGTGACATCACAGAAGGAACTGCACTGATGATAACTGGCTAGTAATTTATAAATGTTCAAATAAAACCTTTGGAAAGGTGAACTATAGGTAGGTGTAGAAATAACATTTGGATTACTTTAAGTTATCATGATTTGTTTGACTTATGCTAACTCAAAGTATAGCAGTGATGTGAACCATGATAACAAACGGAAGCCATCCCGTGATTATTTCCTCTTTCTTGCCTGTCCTCCTCCTCCTCCTCTTCTCACCACCATTGTCATTTTTGCCATCATCCCCATATTAATCACTATTGTCAAGGCAGGAAGCAAGGTGGCAGGCAGACAGACATGGTGTTGCAGAGATAGCTGAGAGTTCTACATTTTAATCTCCAGGCAGCTGGAAGAGAGAGACTTTGGTCTTGGAATGGGCTTCTTGAATCCTCAAAGCTATCTGCCCATCTCTAGGGAAACACTTCTCCAACAAAGCCAGCTATTCTATGAGCCTATGGGGCCACTCTCATTCAAGCCACACCAGCAATTGTCAGTTCTTGTTATTTTGTTGTTGTTGTTATTTTGTGTGTGTGTGTGTGCGTGTGTGCGCTCACACTCTTTCAAGCATGCATGCATGTCCCCCCTTTGATTTTGTTTATTCTTTGATTTAGTTTTCTTTGATTTAGTTAACTTCTTTAGGTGATTTATGAGGGTCGACTTAGACTCTGGGAATTGGGGAAGAGAGTGTGGATGGCTACAGAGCTGGGGATGAGACTCGAGGATTGGACTTGGAGGGACAGAGGGAGAGGTGAAGATCTGCAGTTAGTCTGTTGTTCCCCTGTTCAGTGTAGCCTGTGGGTTCCCAGGGAGTGGCTGCTGGAGTTGGGGGCTGGGACAAAGCAAAGAGTTGTTGTTGTTGGGGATTAGAGGGGAAGATCTGTGTGAGCCACTGGAGATGGGTACTTAGGGGAAGGGAGTCCTTAGCAGGTTTGCTGCAGATGTAGGGATGGGACTGGGGCATTAGATTTGGAGGGACTGAGGGAGAGGTGACAATCTGGAGTTAGTCTACATGTTTCCCTGGTCAGATTCTATAAGTAACTTTAAAAGTCCCACAGTCTTTACAAATTCAAACACATTAAAATTCAGTCTATTTAAAAATACAAAGTCTCTTTTAAAAACTAGAATCTCTTTAAATATTCAGTCTCTCGACTGTGGGCTCCTGTAAAGTCAAAAATAAATTATATACTTTCTTACTTTGAGAGGGAATAACCAGGGCACAGTCACAATCAAATCAAAGAAAAACCAAACTCCAACTGTATGAATGATTCAATGTCTAACATCTGGGATCCACTCTTGATCTTCTGGGGTCCTCTAAAGGGCTTGGGTCACTTCTCTGAAGCACACACAGCTTGTTTTCTAGGCTCTGGTTGGCTCCACTCCACCACTGTTGCTGTTCTTGGTGGCCATCCCATGGTACTGGCATTTCCCAAATACTGAGGTCTTCTGCTGTAACTAGGCTGCACTTCTGCCAATAGTCTCTCTTGGCCTCTCTTCATGTTGCCGAACCTCAACTTCTCTGCATGACCCCTTTTAATCTTGGGCCTTCAATTGCCACTGAGGCTGTTCCTTCACCAGTGGAATGCCCTGGCCTCTGGGAGTGCCAAGCCTCAGCTTATCCCCATGAACCCTTCACCCTTTCAAAACTAGTACCATCTGGGTGACTCTTACACTACCAACTTTGGCTATCATAGCAAGGTAAGTCTTAGGCAGCTCCACAACACATCGTCTGTGTGCTAACTCTCAGGAAACAACTCTCAGATTTCCCCTCAGTGATGCTGGTCTCTTAATCGCCATTTATTTTTCAGTTCCAGCTAACTTCATCCATTGTCCCAGTAACCCAGTAACTCATTTTAAGGGTGCTGGTCTTTTTCTTGTTAATCAGGATGGACTCTGAAGCCCTAGATGACATAACACCACAGATTCTTCACACAAATGTCCCAGTAGTCTTTACTTCCCTCTGACTTCACAAGCCAGAGCATCTGCCCTACTCTTAACATTTTGGCAATCCACCTTCCTATAGCACATCTTAGTGAGCTCTCAACACACAATGGCTTTTTTTATGCTGAAGTTCTAAAGTCCTTTCACAATCCTCTCCAAGACATATCAGGTCTTGTCATACCAAGACCCCCATTATTTTGGTACCAACTTCTGTTTCAGGGTTACTATTGCTATGATGAAATATTATAACTAAGGCAACTTGTTGAGAGAGGGTTTATTCAGCTTATACTTCCACGTCAAAGTTCAAAGGATGTCAGGACAGGAATGCAAACAAGGCAGGAACCTGGAGCCAAGAGCTGATACAGATGCCATGAAGGAATGTTGTTCACTGGCTTGCTCCCCTTGGCGTGCTCAGATTGCTTTCTTATAGAACCCTGGGCCACTAGCCCAGGGATGTCACCATCCACAATGAGCTAGGCCCTCTCCCATCAATCACTAATGAACAAATGTCCTCCAGCTGGATTTTTCTAACATTTTATTAGTTCTTTGTGAATTTCACATCACACACTTCAATCCCACTCATCTCCCTCTTCCCTTGTACCTTCCCCTCCAGAGGGGGGGTGGGTGGGGAGAGAGAGAGAGAGAGAGAGAGAGAGAGAGAGAGAGAGAGAGAGAGAGAGAGAGAGAGAGAGAGAGAGAGAGAGAGAACTCATTGTAGAAACTATAGTATGTTACAGTGTGTCTCACAGCATACCCTTTTGCCTGTACTTCTTTGCTTACAAATGTTTATTCCAATGACTTTTTTTTTGGTCTGGTATGAGGCCTCTGGCTTCTGCTACTCCACCAATACTGGATCCTCACTGGGACTCCTCTCAGATATCCTGTTGTTGCCCTGCGTCATGGAGATTCTGTAGTTTCGGATATGGAGGACCAGCCCCTTCATGCACTCCAATAGTTCATCAATGGGGTAGATGTTGGGGTGGGCCAATTCAAAGCCCTGGACCAGAGCCTGAGAGGTGTCTGGCTGGTGGTCATCTTAGTCTAGTTCCCTGGCTGGGCCCCGGGCACCTGTCTGCTGGTTACCAGGCTTGCTGGAGTGGCCCTTGGCAAGGGTTGTATGTCTTGGGCTCACTTCTCCCCAGGGCTTCTGGTCTTAGGTGGGCTTTTTCTAGTCTCTGGCTTGCACTTGGCCTGACTTGCACTGGACTGGTGATAGTCTCAGGCAGGCTTCCTGTCTAGGCCCCCTGGCACCTAACTGGAGGTCTTTTCAGGCTTTCCTTTTTCATGGAATTTTAGACTACTAATCATTCAGATGTTCCTTGGTCAGAACACTGAGTGTAGACATCGCGTTTCTTCTCTGTCCCACCTAATGGTGCACATGTGACACAGCGGCCACACATGAAATGCCTCTAGGAGCAGGTTTACAGCTGGATATTGTGGAGGCATTTTCTCAACTTTGGTACCCTCATTTCAGACGACTCTAGATAAAATGGTTCTCAACTTTCCTAATGCTGGGACCCTTTAATACAGTTCTTCACATTTTGGTGACTTCCAACCATAACAATATTTTCATTGCTACTTCATAACTTTAATTTCTCTAATTAGAACTATAATGTAAGTATCTGTGTTTTCTGATGGTCTTAGTTGACCTTTGTGAAAGAGTCCCTCAAAAGGGTCACAACACAGAGATTGAGAACCATTGCTGTAGACTGTGCCAAGTTGACATAAAACTGTCCAACGCAGCATACAAGTTCTGATGGGCAAGCAGTACATTTAGCATTGCCAAGCATCAGTATGATGTGTGAACCTTTTTCCTCCGGTGTAGGTGTGAGGTCATTGCCATCATCATTTGATGTTCTCTTCTGGGGAAAAAAACCCCATTTGTGCCTTGATTACATCACCAGTGCCACATCATGAGCTTCAATGAAAATGCCTAGAGATGTTTCACAGTCATGCCATTATGACATTTCTTAAAACCTTTAAAAGACCAAGCGAAGTGTTGCTGAAATGTGGAACTTGGCTGGGTACCATAATTTCTCCTCTTCATGTCTGCAGCTGACTTTTTAAGAAAGTGTTTCTGAGGGGGACATAAAATAAACACTTAAATATTGTAATATGACAGATAACCTAATTTTATTTATATTATAGCTGCAAATATGGTCTTGCTTCCTCTCAAATAAAAAAAATAAGGATTTGATGTCACAAGCTGAGTATTGAGCATGTGACGCCCAAGTCTGTGGGAGATATATTAGATTGAAATCATGGCAGGTAATGAGCACTGAGACAGTGATGGCTATTCCTGTTTGTCAACTTGACTGAACCTGGAATTAACTGAAACCAAGCAGCTGGGGAGACTGTGGGGGAGTTTTCTTAATTAATTCACTGGAAGTGGAAAACGTGCCTTAAATCTGTATGTTTCGAGGTGCATACATATACATTAAATCTGAGCCATACCTTCTGGTGGCAGCCTCTATAAAGGACATGGAGGAAAAAAGTGCTTGTTTTTTTGTCTGTGTGTTTTCACTCTCTCTGGCAAGTCCATTCTGTCCCTCACATTAAAGCATACTTCATTGGAATTCTGCTGTATACTGAAGATCAGCTGAGATGCCCTGCCGTGTGAATCGAACTACTACTGGATTTGTGTGTGTATTTGTGTGTGTGTGTGTGTGTGTGTGTGTGTGTGTGTGTGTGTGTGTGTGGACTGATTACTGGAGTGATCCTGGTTCTATTGCTATTCTCTGAGATTCTAGTGAGGTCCTCTTGTGTTCTAGAAATACGAACATTATGAGTCAAGTAGAACAAAGTACATTGTGAGTTAGCTTGGTAGACTCAGGGAATTGTAGCCAGTGTATCTCTTCAGAAGGCTTCTTTGGGCTTTTTATCATACCTGTGCTTCTCTCAGGCCTCCATTTTCCTTGGATTTCTCTTCTACACAGCTGTGTTTGTGATCCTGGATTTCACTGTTGCCCCTCATCCAGGCTTATTATGATTGCTCTTTCTATCCCATGGGGCTCTTCCTGTCCCAATCACCCCGCTTATCATCAGAGAGTAGGTGGGGAGTTTACCTGCTTCAGGTGCTGACTTTGGAGGCAGGGACTGCACCAATCCATGTCATGGTGGTTTCCGCTCATTTGTCATGTCTTGTAAACTAGATGGTCACAGCATGGCCTTAAGTCAGTTCTCCACCCCATGACTGTTTGCATGTTTCACATGATAGCAGATTCCAGGAGTGCACTTCAGTCTAAGGAACTATGCTCGGCTCATCTGGAGTTTTGCTCTAGATGGAGTTTCAGGCTTATTTCCCTTTTTGACTCTTGGTGGCTTTGGGACCCTGCTATTAAGTTGCAAAGGCTATGGGAATTACTTTCTGTGTATACCGAGGGACATCTTCACAAAGATGGGAGCACTAGGTGGTACAAAGGGCAAGTCTCAGCAGGACTGGACAAAGAGGGAGCACTAAGTTTGGATTTCAGGTCAATTCCTAACTAGCTTGGTCAAAATAATTTGCATCCTTTAACATTTACTTACTAACTGAGGGTATCAACGTCTGCATTTCATAAGGGACCCTACAGGAGTAGATGAAATGTGCCTGGATCATAGAAAATGCTGCCAAAAAAACCCCCACCCCATATCTTCTTCCTTCTTAACCATACAACAGTGATTTCATGTGTATAGATAGAAACATCAAATAATGGATAATGTCATAGATTAATGGTGTCCATTATAAACCCTGGCAGGGAAATGACAGAGACTCTGCTTATATCCAGAGCATTCAGTTCTACTGACACAGAAAGTTAGCAGCATTCAAGTTCATGTGTCCATTTCTGTTTGGGCAAGTATCCTGGCAGCTCTTTCTGGGATGATAACGGGGTCTTACAGTGGTACATGAGAAGCAGCAAGCAGAGAATCTGGCATACAGGAGATGCCCAATGAGTTATCATTACTTTTGCTTTTATTTAGAGCTGGCAGGACATGGGGCCAGCTAGACCTATAGGCATAACTAAGCTGGAAGCCACAGGCTGCAGTATGCCTCTGCGTGCCTGTCCCGTGGATCTCTGGGAAGAGGATGACAAGATGACTGTGACATGCAGTTGTGGTGGGAGGCTAGTTCCAGCAGAGGTCTCTCTGACACAGGCATCCTCCACCACACATGCAGGCTTTCAGATTGCCCTGTGCATACAGGGAGCATCAAGGCCAGCTGTGACATTTGGGCACATTTTCTGCCTAAGGGATGTTTGCAGAAGCTGTGCTAGGCTTTAGTACAATGACTCCTGGAGTTTCAGTTATATTAAAGGACAATGAATAAAGAAAGGAAAAGACAGTTTTTTTTTTCTTTCAGGAAATAAAGGAAATTTGTTCCTCCAAACGGAGTAGATGACTATAATAGATCCCTTTTAGATAGAAGAAGAATCCATACTTAATCTGGCATAGAGTTCAGGAATGTGGTAAACACTCAAATGGATGGAATTACTGACAATAAACTTCACACCCCTTTATCTATATTTATAGTCTTTTTTTCCCCTTTTTATGTCACTGGAAAATTCATACTACACATGCTGTTTTTTTGCTCTTTAAAAATAATTAAGTAAAGCTGGCCTCAAATACTCTCTTTAAAAGAGGGGATTCTTCTTTCGGCATTTTTTTTTTTTTTTAAAGAGAGAATGTGTGTTAGTGTTTGGAAAGGCTGAAGAGTGTTCCAAGATCCACTTTAATCTTAAATAGTTCCTGCTACATAGACAGATGAGTGGTTGTTGTGGGTGCTGCATTTGGGGTACTCACCGGTCAGGCCACTGTGGGAGGCCACTGGGGAAAAGACTGAAACTGTGAAGAGAAATGTGGAGGTTTTGATTCAGAGCCAACAGGATTCTGTACTTGCTTGTTACAGGGATGTGATGGATGTGGGTCTGTGTACTTCGCTTCTAACAAAGCAACTTGCCTGGTCTTGTCACCACCAACCAATCACTGCATCTTGGCGAGTCTGCCACCACAGGCTCAGAACTGTGCAAGGCTGGGAAGATATAAAGGAGAATGAGGCCGACTTCCTCTACTTAATGTGCTGCCATTTTATTAGCTTCTTGAAGTAATTAGTAAATGGGTTGGCATGTGGTTAAAAACCCACAGAGGAGATCTAAGCTTAAGCTAAATTAGCTCTAAGAATCATCCATGCACTAGGGAGCTGGGGATGACCTGAAAAAGTCTGAAACGCCCCAGAGCAAAGCTGAGCAAGGGTTAGATTTTGGAGACTGTTGGATTTGTAGGTGGAAATTAGGGATGGAAGTGTTTACAGGTAGCGGTGGACTGTGTGAAAGAGGCAGGAAGCATCTGGGTGTGGCTGAACAATTCCTGAAGCAGCTCAGTTAGAGCTACGAAGTGTATGTAGGCTGGAGAATTTGGTTTACACCAGAGGTGAGTAAAATGAAGCTCTAAATGCCAGAATAAAGAATAAAACACAAAGTCTAGCAATTACGTTTTCAGAAAGCATGATGTCACAATGCTCTCCAGACTTGTTCTGTTCTGTTCCCAGCACATTTAAGAAAGTCCTCACCAACACACAAGGAACTTAAGTTTCTGAGTCGGTCTCTCACTGTCTTTAATCTGTATCAGGGGTTCATCTCTGACTCCAAATTATACCAGGCAATGTGGGCAGGGCCAAGGGTGGATAGCGTGGATTGAGGTGGAAATGGTGGAATCGGGGATGCTGGCAGCAGGCTAGGAGTATGATTTAGATCTTTACCAGGAGGTTGAGACTGACTGTACAAAAGATTAATTTCTTCAGGGAATACTGTTCAAGGAAAAGGGGAGGCTTAATACCATTTGGGTATAGAGAATAAAGTGAAGAGAAGGACCAGTGGTAACTTCTAGAAAATGTTTCTAGCATTGCTACCTGTGATCACTGACAGGATCCTAAAAGATAGAGACCATGAAGGGAAGCCAGTTTAGAACTGAAAATGTAGACTGCTTTTTTTTTTTTTTTTTTTTAGAACAAATCCCAGATGTTTCATTTTACCAATGAAGACTCAGGAGCCAGATGCCAAGGTGAAAGCCTACTAGTTCAGAGAGGCAGAGAAAGCACCCAGCTGACCTTCCTACTCAGCTCCTGCCCAGAAGGGAAAAGCCCCTTCTTTTCCACGATACCTTAAGTTCCTTCCTCCTCAGTGTCCCACCTATCTATTTACTCCCTATCAGCTAGTGGCTTGCTTTGCCTCTTGACCTAGGGTTAACTTTATTTAATCCTGTTTACAGAAGGCTCTTGGATTAAAGCTGTGTGCTAGGGCTGAGCCACAATACAATTACTTGTTTGCAGTAAACAGAAAGCTCCAGCATCAAAGACTGGGAGCTATATCACATTTAGATACAGGTTTTTATGGCTCACAATCTCAGGATTCACAATGAGATCAAATATCCTGCAACAGTAGAGCACTTTGAAAGATGATGAGGGAAATTTGAATCCTCCTGACATTTAATCAACAGGCACTACTCCTGTGCATTTCAAAAGAAGAACATGTGTCTCTAGGTGATAGTGTTTTACTTCTTGAGACATGGCAGGGGATAAGTCAAGGGCATGGTCTTAAAGTAAAGGTTGTACAGGAAGAATGTTCCCACTGCCACAAAAATCTGAAGGAGAGACTCCCTCCCTTTAAGAAGCATTACTATTTTTTTTTTTTTTGGCCATTACTTGCATGTATCCTGAATATTGATCACCAGGAGACTAGTTTCAGGAGCCATATAGAAGATATAGCTTGGCAAGTACTTTGCTGTCTCCTGAAGAGGATTCTAGCAGGCTCTGGAAGTTTGAATACTAGTTAGTCTACCTTTCTCCATCTCACAAACAGCAAAAAGAGGCTTTGGGGGGCCTTGGAACAATGTTGCTCATTCATTGAGGGCAAATAGGACTCTAGCTGGATCATGCACACTAGACTTACTGCTAGAATTTATTCCTCCTCCTGTGAAAACAATGTGAACAATTGTTCAAGAGTTTATTTCCAAGCACAGCGCAGGCCTGGGATCTAGTCATGGCATGACCATCTCCTAGGTCTGACCTCTAGGTGAGGTGCATTTATATCTCTGATACTTTGTTTCTTCACCTATAAAATACAAACAATTTGATTAACAATTCCCTTTTATCCATGTATGGCTTACTTGAGGGAATAAACCAGTATGCTGAGTAGGTTGGGCCACAGCAATACTCAACCAACTCACTAATTAAATGTGTTAATAAGAAGTATTTATAGCAGTCCTCTTTGGTCCACAGGAAATTTGCTGTAAGATTTTTAATGTGTACTTGAAACCACCTATAATAATGACCTCTTAATATACTATGTTTTCCCTAATTATAGGATAAAATTTAATTTATAAAGTGGGCACAATTAGAGGTTAACAGCAATAATTAATAATAGAATAAGTATAACAAAATTATAATAAGATTGCCAATATCATTACTCTTGTACTTCTGGGACATTGTTAAATAAAATGAAGATGGTTTGGACAGAGTCACTCTGGTACCCAGACAGCTGATCTGATAAGGAAATGGCTGCTGAGTAATGAATAGGTGAATCATGTTCTCAGTGTGGATACCTCACATGAAGAGATGATTAATATTTCCTGGTGTGATGAAGCAGGATGATGTAGGATTTCACCTGCTTGGAGTGCCATGAAATTTATAACTATTGAATTGCTTTGTTCTGGAATTTTCCTCTTACTATTTGGAGATTTAGTTTGGCTGTAGGTAACAGAAATCAAAATCATGTATAAATAAGATAGCTGTATCGTACAGCTAATGTGCTCCTATTGCCAGAAGTAGCATTTTCTCTGAACTAGAGGAGACAGTCATTCATTCAAGGATACCAACAATTTACTGTAATTAGGACTATCAAGGGAAAGAAAGGGTAGTCTAAGAACAAACCAACCAATCACAACTGGATTTGAGGGGCATGACATAACTCTAGGGTGCATACCCTAGTTGCTAAGTCACTCACCTTCCTTTAGGATCATCCCAAACCTAATTAATCCTCCCAAGTTCAAGAAGATCCAACTTCCTCTTTGAGAATGGGAGTTAATCAAATTACTGTACACTCGGTTGTTTGAGTGTCTTGGCGGGGAAGATCTGGGTAGAAGCTAAAATGCCCCAATATCTACTTTGTTTGACATTGGACATCTGCTTGCCATTCTTTTCCCTCCGAAGTTAGAGCATTACCAAGCCCATACTTGCACATTCCCCTATGTTTAAAGGGCTAGATGCATGTACATCATTTCCTCTCCCACTGGGAGTGATCATGCAGCATGCAGAAGCCACCTGGTAACCAGCTTCACTATAGCAGGCTTCTGGAGGGTGAGGCTGGCTTTAATGCACATTTCATGGTAAACTAAAAGATTACTTATATTAGTAAAAGGAGCCATAGTTATATTTAGTAGAGACAAAGGAGGTGGAAGCAGCAGAGTGACCACAGGCTGAATAAGCAGGAGAGACAAATAGGTCTGCTCGGGTTGTTCCAGAACCAGGCTGATTGACTTTCCTTGCCCGTGTTCTGACTGTGGTACTTGGTGGGGAAGCCCTGAACATTACCATTGCCTTGTTCAGCAGGGAGAACTCTGCTAAGACCAAGCTGGTTAGTAGTACCTCAGTGACAGGATGACATCTGAGTAGATTTTGGCACACTCCACATTGAAGAATCTGGTTTATCTCCAACCTGTGCACTTGCAATGTGCTTTTCTCTTATAGTCTGGCTCCCTAAAGTCTCATGCACTTGAACTTATCAGACTTGGGTTTACATTTCTCTCTGAACTTTCCAAATTCGAGGCAAAGGACTAAGAGGGAAAATTCTGCTAATGAAGCAGTTGTCATTGCTCTAGGTTATGGTCAAGACAGGTCATTAAAGTCTTAAAGAAGCAAATGCATGCCCTACCTTCCACATCATGTGTGCAAGTCTCTCATTTCTGATTTTCTTCCTTCCCATCCCTTCTCTTAACCTCACCATCACCATTCCTCCTTCTTCATTTACTTTTTTTTTCAGACAGGGTCTTACGAATGTAGCCCTGGCTGGCATGAAACCTGCTATGTAGACTAGTCTGGTCTGGAAATCATAGAGCTCTTCCTGCCTCTGTCTTCTGAGTGCTTAAACTAAAGGTATGCACCAGCATGCCTGACCCAGACCTATTATTTTTAGGTTGCTATACCAGAAACCTCAAAGACTGGGTACTGTAAGGAGAACAGAGCATCTGAGAAGAGTCCTATGGCATTAAAAAACAAAACAAAAACAACCCTTACATCCCCTTCTCTTGTACCCACCCTCCATACCTGCACCCTCATCTCAACAGAGAAAAAAATTTCTTGTTGTGGAAGCTACAGTATGTCCCACAGTACACCCTTTTGTCTACACTACTGTGCTTGCAAATGTTCATTGCAATGACTCATTAGTCTGGTATGAGGCTTCTGGCTTTTGCCAGTGTATTGATACCGGAACCACATTGGGATTCCTTTCAGATATCCTGTGGTTACACCGTGTCATGGAGATACTGTAGTTTTGGATCTGTAGGGCTGGCTCCTTCATGTACTCCAACAATTCATTGATGGGGTAGATGTTAGGGTGGGCCAATTCAAAGCCTTGGATCTGGGCCTATGAGGTATCTGAGCTGGTATACCTACTGCCTCTCCTGTTCTCATGCCTTTGGGACTATGTCATCAGCAAACCTTATCTACCAGGGCCAGCTCTACCCTGCTTCCCAGGGGAGGTACAAGGCCTGCTCCCGTGAGTGTTGCATTTGGGGAAGGGCAGGGCCAGTTCTCCTACTCTCATGACCCCAGGGACAGTTCTTCTACCTGATTTAGGTGGCAAAGGGCAAGGGAGGGGTCATCTCTCCCTTATCCATTTCACCACAGTTTAGGACCAGTCTCCTCTGCTCACATTCTTGGGGCCTTCTTGCTTGCATGCCCATCATCATGTTCAGCTCTCCTGTGCTGCCCAGGAGGTACAGGGCCCATTCTTCCCAGTGCTGCAGCTAGTGAGGGACAGGGTCAGCTGTTCTGTTCTCATGACACCATGGGGCTAGTTCTTCTGATTTGCAGGTGGTGATGGGTAAGGAGGAATGAGGGTATCTCTCCCTTTTCTACATAACCACACAGGAGAGGAGTGGTAGGTCTCAGTCTTCTATGCTCATATCCTTAGGGGCTGGTTCACCCACAACTCCTGCAGCTGGCTAGGAGTGGGGTCATCTCTCCTATTTTTATGCCTCCAGGCCATATCTCCCATGATGTCCAGGACAGAGGGGACGGGCAGAGAGAGGTGGGGACCAGTTCTGCACAGACCTTAGACATCAACATGTCCTGGGGCAGCAGCACAGACCAGGGATGCCTACCTGGCCAATGATGGTAACAGACCCCCTAGTGCTGCAGGGCCACAGACACACACAAGGTCCCTGGTGGAATCACAGGTCAGGATCCCACCATAGTCTCAGATGGCATCACCAGCTACCCACAACGGATTGTTTCTTACTACCCCTGTGCCTCCAGTTCTGCCTTTCTTCATTTGCCCAAATCCTTTTGTTTTTCCCTTCTTTTCCATTTATCTACCACTTACTTGCTCCTCTTACTGGATTCCAGAATCTCTGAGAGTCTGGGGTCATCTCAAGAATGGTCTTAGGAGTTCTATGCCCTGCTTATGCATTATGGTCCCTGCGAGGGTTTATCTTGGGTATGACCTCCCCCACCCCCCATGCCTGCACATTGCCTCACTGGTGATCATCTCAGGATAGTTCCCTATCCAGGTCACTTGGTGCTGGTCTGGTGACCATCTTGGGCTCAGTTTTTTCAGGGAATGTTAGGCTACAAATTGTTTAGAAAACTGAGCATAGATATAGTCTCTCTCCTCTCTGTCACCTACTGACATACATGTGACACAGCAGCCACACCTACATGCTTCTAGGGCTAGGGGTCTTATGGCATTTTAACACAGAAAACTATCAAGAGAACATAAGGACATAAAATTTCTTTGCATTACAAAGTCACTCTCATGGCAACCAACTCAGTCTCCTGATTATTCATGAGGAAAAGCCTTTGTAACCTAATCACCTTCAATAGAACTGATTGGAAGGAGTATACAACCTACAGAGGATGAAAAGGGCAAAGGCATGCATGATATCTAAAGCATTTCACATCAGTTTTGTATCTGGAATGAAAATTACAATCACTAGCTGTAGCCAGTGGATAGATGTCAGCACCCACTTTCTTGGTTTAGAACATAAAGTGGAATAGGCAACAATAAATAAAAGCAACATTCTCATGGAAGTTTATAGCATCCTATGAAACTTATTTTCATGTTAATACTTTTCTAGGACTGAACAGATGGCTCAGATGTTAAAAGCATGGTTCTTGTAGAGGGCAGAGCTCAATTCCTTGCACTGACAAGGCAGCTCACAACCATCTGTAACTCCAGTTCTAGGGATGCATTAACCTTTTCTGTCCTCTTGCATACCAAGCATACAGGAGGCATCCAGATATCTATGTAGGCCACACACACACACACACACACACACACACACACACACACACACACACACCACATATACATATATATATATATGTACTTTTGAAAAATTAAAAAATTTATCTTGAGACATTAAAACATGACACAGGAGGGTATGGGATGCTTCACAATGCAAGAAAGGGCATATGTTCATTGAATACATAGGATCAACCCAGGTAAGAATGTGGTGTAGTCCATTGATTTGTCAATGATTCTTACAACTCTATGGGTTACAGGACAAAGTCCCAAATTTATAGCCTTTTACCCCACTTCCTCACTAAATAGTAGAGCTAGAATTTGGAACCAAGTCAGCTTATGGTTCTCCCAATAAATCACATTGCTTCATATTTATTTTTATTTATTTACCTATTTATATGCAAAGGCAATAAAATCAGAAGGTATTTTTTATAGGAGCTGCCTCTTGGAATTAAAAAATGACACCCAAGTGTCACACACTTCAAGCCCTGGTTTCTTTTCATAAATAATTCTCAGTGACAGTGTGTGACACCTGTCATCCTCCTATCTTGAAGATAGAGAAGATGGAAATTTCTAGGAAATGTATGTAGATTTATAGGCAGAAATAAAAGAAACAATCAAGGTTTAGGTTCTAGTCCTCAAGGTCCCTTTAATTTTTTGCACCAATAAATTCCCTAGCCCCACTTAGTAGTCACACCGATTTGTTTTCAACAGCTTAGAAGTGTTCACACACAGTTCCCTGTATCCTTCAAGCCCCATTTTCTGTCTTCTGTGAGCTGCCTCTGTGAGAGGTATACAGGAGATGGTAGGTGCCAGGTAGCATGAATGCAAATACAATTGAGTCTTAATGGAAAAGGGGTGATACACATCTCATTTTCATTCTCAATGAGGAGAGAGTCATTGAGTGCTTTGGGCAGAAGCTCACTGGGGATGAATCTGGTTTAGTGTAATGAATCATGTGGCCATTGAGGTCCTTAGGAATAACAGGCAGAACGAGATCTTCCAGGGCTCCGTGTGGCAGGTTAAGGAGCAGTAGAGAACCACTGAAGGTCTGGCTTGGTCCCAACCTCCATGTCCTCCTGTATCCTCACATCTATTCCTTACTCATAGGCTCTGACATGGAGAGGATTAGCTTTAAATTGAATCAGGTGATTCTCAGCACAGCCTTGCTACTAGTTTTACTTGACCAGGTGTTCACATTGCTGCAATCAGGCTGGTTCCTAGGTGTGCATCTCCCACTGTAATCTGCATTCGCTTAGGAAAAGCTCTCAATTCCTAGGGCCTAGAGACTGCTCCTAAACACCACCAATCAATTCAGTGCCTATTCTTATTAGTGATGCCTTTTTCATGTTCAATATCAGGTGGCCTTGATTCTTGGTGACTGTCTCATTAGGAAGGGTAGGGGGAAGTGATACAAAACTATAATTAGATAGGAGTAATACGTTCTAGTGTTCTGTGACACAGGAGGATGACTGTAGTTGACACTAATTTATTATATATGTCAAAATAGGTAGAAGAGAGGACTTCCAGTATTTTTACCACAAAGATAAGTGTATGAGGTGATGGATATGCTAATTGCACTGATTGGATCATTCCACATCGTAAGCAAGTATTAAAAACATCATACTTTTCTATGAACAGGTATAATTATCATGTGTCAACTGAAAATAAGAAGGAAAGAAAGAAAGAAAACCGAGCAGCTAAAACGGTAGAGTGTGGTAGGAGCTAGACTAAAGGCAAAATAAAACAGAGGGAAAGGAAAAGTGGTCAAAATTTGGGTACCAGGGAGAGATATGTGTGTGTGTGTGTGTGTGTGTGTGTGTGTGTGTGTGTGTGTGTGTGTATGTGTGTGTGTGTGTGTACACAGTCATATCTCTGGAAAGCTGAGATGAATGCTTACAAGTTTGTTTCCTTTAATCTTGATGGGTGGTGGATATGGAGAGAGAAAACAGAATTCAGGCTGCTTCAAAAGGCAGATATCTCACAGTCAGAAGCTTCCACATTTTCTAGTTAAAGCACCTTTACTTTCCAAGGTCTGGGAGGCCTGTGGTGTGTGAGAGATGCCATTGTACCTGTGACTAAACAGAACAGGTAAACTTTTTGAGTCCAGTCTCTTCAGTTTTATATTTGTTTTTCTCTCCTGGCAATTGGGTAGCTTTAACCTGTGTTCTCTGTAGCTCTATTTTACATTTTCACATTTTTCTGAGGCTGTTCATAGGGACTTTTATGGACTGTTGAGAAAGGTTGAGTCAGGGGCTCCTTGCTAGACTCCATTTTAAGCCAGAGCCAATAGACATTAGGCTAAAGCAACTCCACCTCTCTGCAGAACTTTCAGGGCTGTCTGCTGGACTTAGAGACACTTATTCTGGGGTGACTTTGAACATCAGTTGTACTTGCTTTGGTGTCTTCCCTTTTCCTAGCATGAATTTGAGTTCATTGCATCTATCAAATCTGTGTAGATGAAGCCAACATTATTTTAATATTCTTTTATTAAATATCTTTTATTTCCCTTGTTACCCAGATCATGTTTTATTTTATTTTATTTTTTGAAAACACTTACTATTTAGTAATCAGTATTTAATTATTGGTGGGGCTTTTGATTTTTATAACTAACATATTTGAAGGCATTCTATAGGCTGTCCATATTATTTGGTCATAAACTGATAGACTGTTTTTGGATTGTAGCATCCTCATTAGGCAAGTCACGGTATGTATTCTCACCATCAAGATGGGAGCCTGGCAGCCCCCCTGCCTTTGTTCTGGAGAACCTGCCAAGACTGGGGTGTATATAATTGCTTTGAGTGCTCAGAGCCAAATCTGCCATCTCCACGACTTCCCGATGGTTGGTGATGTGCACCTGCCAAATAGTCAGTGCCAGCAGGTGCACCTGATCTGGGCCCCAGTGCCAAGGCCTGGAGAAGATGGAAACCAGCAGAAAATGTAGGTAGAATGTGATTGAAGGGGCTTGGGATAGGTGATTATAAAATTCCCTTTTGTAAAGTTTTCTCGGGGAGTTCGCAAAATGATAATTAATTTCTAGAACTTTAAATGTCTTCTGTGTACTGACAGTTTCAAATTTCTACTCCCAGCTCAGAGCTATTTTAAATTCCAAACCAGTACATCCAATTTATTACTTTATTACTTGACTATCCCATATAAATGTCCAGAAACAGATTTTATGATCTTTGTATTCTCCCTCACAATTTCCTCGTTGCCCCTTCCTACCTTAGATACAGTGATTCATCCATCTCATCCCTTCCTATATACTATTGAGGTTGTACTAACTTTCATTTTTAGCTCACATCTACATCAAAACATCAGGAAATCTCACTGACTCAACAAACTTCAAAGTATATTTTTAGTCCATGTAGCTACTACTTCTGTTTTTGAAATTCTAAGTTCACCATTTTCTTGCTTTCCTGGGTTACCAAAAAGCATCCTCATTTATTCTTGTCCACCTCCAACCCACTTTTAAACTCATGACCTTCAGTTATTGTTTACAAAACAAACAAACAAACAAACAAAAAAACCAATCTATTACTTAAAAATCCCATTACCTAAGTCCTTTGTTCAAAACTTTACAGAACTGTTAGCCATTCCAAGAATAAAAGCCCTAATTCCCAATGACTTCTTATTGTTTATTTATGTGCCACCTCTCCTCCTAGTCTCCATACGACTCTCTTTGTCCCAGAGACACAGAATCTGCCATTTCCCAAACATTTAGTCATTCATCCTTTTAAGGTATTACTATGGCTGATTTCGCCATCTTCTCAAAGGTCTTGTTCAACTTTCATCTTCTTCTTGAGAGCGTCTTTGTTTGCAATTACAACTCACAGTTTTGCATTGCTCTTTCTTCATATGCTTTCTTTGCTCTTTTCTTCAAACAAACCACTGCCTTCCAAATGATTATTTAGTGTACTTATTAGTTGTGTCTGTGGTTTTGTTTATATCCTCTCTGCTCAGGAAGGCTCTATGATGTCAGGGACTCCTGTGTTTTGTTTGCTGATAATATCAATCACATATTTATAGTATACACATAGATACTCAAATATTATTTTAATGCATAAGTATTTTATTTACTCCAAAGAATTATTCTTTCTCAGTATGAACGTATACTTAGAGAAGTGGAAATTATATTTTGAGGATCCCTGGAGTTCAGCTTTCTTTAATGTCCATTGAAATGTGGTCATTTTATTGGTGTTAGCATGGTTTGAAAAAAATCACTTAAATGAAGCTATCTAAACAAAATCTTTTGCTGATCACAGTGATCACATAAATTGCATATAAAAACTTGAGCAAGTCTTGAATGACATGGTACATTAATTTAAATTTAATTACATTAATTTAAATTTATCTGGGTCCCTTATTTCAATATACATGGACACATTGAAGAGTTCTGGTCCATAAAATTCATGGAATAGTTCTTACCAGCTATCTATGTGAGAACTGACTTGAAGTCAAGTACACACACACACACACACACACACACACACACACACACACACACACACACACACACTTTCAGATGGTGGATAATAGAAGAACAGGGTAGATATGCCTTTTGAGCACTGAAAACCAGTGACAACTAACATGACAAGTGTTAGTCATAGTACTCTAGACCAAGAATAAGAACTGCAATTTGTCGATGTGTATTTTAGTTACTTTTCTATTGATGTGACCAAAGTACCATGACCAAGATGATTTACAAAACAAAAAAAAAAAAAAAAAAAAAAAACAAAAAACAAAAACAAAAAAAAAACCAAACCAAACCAAACAAAACAAAAAAACCAAAAAAAAAAAAAAAAAACCCAAAAAAAAAAAAAACAACAACAACCCCCCCCCCCAAAAAAAAACCAAAAACACAGTTAGTTGGGATTCCTGTTTCAGAGGGTTTAAGTGCATGATTCTGGAATGAAGGCATGGCAGCAGAGACAGCTGAGAGTTGAAGCAAACAGGAAGTACAGAGAGATAGCATACTGTGAAATGATGACAGTCTTTTGAAATTTTAAATCCTGAATCTAGTCACCTACGTACTCCAATAAGACCACACCCCATAATTTTTCCCAAATAGTTCTACCAGCTGGCGACAAGGTATTCAAACAGAGCCTATGGGGGCCATACTCATCCAAACCACCACATTCCACCCCTTTGCCTCTACAGGATCCTGGCCATATTAGAGTTCAAAGTGTATTTAGTCCAATTTCAGAGCATCAGTTATCTTTTATAGACACAACTGTTCAAAATGTCAAAGTCAAAAGTCGTTTGTGAGACACAATCTCTTAACTGTAACCCCTTATAAAATAATAAAAAATTATGTACGTACCAAATTCAATGACAAAGAATATGCAATACCATTTCAAAAGGGATACAAGGTGGATAGTGAGGTGGACCAAAGTAGGAGCAAAACCCAGTAGGACACAATTCAAACCTCCCCAGCATCAGAAGTTAAGTTACCCATTATGTCCCAGCCTTGTTGGGGGTGACCTGTAGGCTTTGAACCTTTTCAAAAGTACTTTATTTGTGGTTCTTTAATGTTTACACCTCCCTTCCAACCCACGAACACTAGATAGAAGAGAAAAGAGGTTAATAGGAACAGAAGAGAGAGACTTTTTTTTTTTTTTTTTTTTTTTTTTTTTTTATTAATTTATTCTTGTTACATCTCAATGTTTATCCCATCCCTTGTATCCTCCCATTCCTCCCCCCCCCCATTTTCCCATTATTCCCCTCCCCTATGACTGTTCCTGAGGGGGATTACGTCCCCCTATATATTCTCATAGGGTATCAAGTCTCTTCTTGGCTACTTGCTGTCCTTCCTCTGAGTGCCACCAGGTCTCCCCCTCCAGGGGACATGGTCAAATGTGACTTTTTTTATACTCAGTTCTTTGGAGCGTTTCCCCACTGGTGTAGTCAGCAGGATTCCAATAGTTAAACAGTAAACCAGCAATTCAACGAAGGTGACTGTAACCACAGCCGTTGGAACCCAGAGTAGAGCCAGAGCCCAGAGCAGCAGCTGGTGCTTGGAGTCTGGAGCCTCGAAGCCTTCCCTGGAGCGGTTCTCTCTAGGAGTGTCTTGAAGTGGAGTGATGAACAGCCAAGACCAAAAAGCCCCACCTCTTGTTTCGGGCACACACACATATATATTTCCTCTCAGAATGTAAACTAGGATGTTTATCAGTTGGCAAAGGCAATGCCTCAACAAGAGGTGGTTCCTCTTCCAGGGGACAAACATCACCTGTTCTCCCACACATCTGTTTTCAGCAGCAAAACACCAAACACCCTCACACAAGTCTTTTTCACATTCCACACTTGGGAGGAATGAAAAACATGTTTACATCCATGACATATCCCCTCTCTCCCTATACCTTATCCCCTTCCCCCTTTCCCTCTTCGTGTCCTCTCCTATCCAGTTCCCCCTCTACTTCTTCCACGGTCTATTCTATTTCCCCACCTGAGTGAGATCCCCATCCTTGTTACTTAGTTTCTTTGAGTTTGTGATTTTGTAGTACGGTTATCCTGTAATATAATGGCTTATATCTGCTTATAAGTGAGTACATACCGTGTATGTATTTTTGAGTCTGGTTTACCTCACTCAGGCTGATCATTTCTAGTTCCATGCATTCGCCTGTAAATTTTATGATTCCCTTGTTTTTAATTGCTGGGTAGTATTCCATTGTGTAAATATACCAGGAGTGGTATATGTCCAGGAGTGGTATAGCTGAGTCTTGAGATAGAACTATTACTAATTTTCTTAGAAAGTGCCAGGTTGATTTCCAAAGTAGTTGTAGAAGTTTGCACTCCCACCAGCAATGGAGAACTGCTCCCCTTGTTCCATATCCTTGGCAGAATGTGTCAATTGAGTTTTGAGCTTCGCTATTCTGACTAGTGTGAGAGGAAATCTCAGAGTCATTTTGATTTTCATTTTCCTGATGACTGAGGGCACTGAGCATTTTAAAGTGCTTCTTGGCCATCAGAGATTCTTCTGTTGAGAATTCTCTGTTTAGCTCTGTACCTCATTTTTAATTGGATTATTTGGCTTGTAGGTGTTTAATTTCTTGAGTTATTTGTATATTTTGAATATTAGACTTCTGTTAGGTGTAGGATTGGTAAAGATCTTCTCCCAATCTGTAGGCTGCAGTTTTATAGACTTTGAAAGATCAATTCTCAACTTCCTATGTCTTGGCTAGTTTTATACCAGCTTGACACATATTAGAGTCATCAGAGAGGAGGAAGTCTCAATTGGGAAAATGCCTCAATAAAATTTGCTATAGGCAAGTCTATGTAGCATGTTCTTAATTTGTGATTGATGTGGGAAGGCTCAGCACATTGTGGGTGGGTCCACCTCTGGGCTAGTAGTACTAGGTTCTATAAAAAATCAGGATGAGCAAGCCATGTGAGCAAGGCAGTAAGGAGCACCCTTCCATGGCCTCTACCTCAGTTCCTGCCCGCAAGTTTCTTCTCTGTTTGAGTTCCTGGCTTTCCTCAATGCTGGACTACAATGTGAAACTATAAGCCAAATAAATCCTTTCCTCCCCAGGTTGCTTTGGTAATGGTATTTTGTCATAGAAATAGTAACCCTAACTAAGACAGAAACTGGTATCAGAGTAGTGGGGTATTGCTGTGACAAAGAAGATGATGTTTTGAGGAAGATTATGAAAGGACTTTGGGCTTTAGGCAAGAAGAGCTATTGATTGTGAGAGCTCAGTGAGCTGTTCTGTTGACACTTTGAAGATAATGTTGAGAGAAGTACTGATGATGAAGGCCTGGCTTGTGATGCTTCAGAGGGAAATTTATCATACCACTTGTGTGAAGAATCTGTGGTATCTGGTCAGCTGGAGCTGAAGAATCATCTGTGATTGACAAGAGACCAGAGCCACTAATATAAAACCTTTGCTTTGCTGGGACAATGGATGCTGATGAGCTGGGCGGTGACAAATGAGTTGTAATTAGGAAAAGTTCAGGATCATTGAGGTGAAACCTTTTGGGATGTGTTTCCTCAGGGTCATCACACCGAGGCTATGTTCTAGGGGGTGACCAAGATTGTACCTCCTGTTGGCAGCCGAACTTGGTAGTGTAAGAGTCATCCAGGTGGTACATTACCCATGAAAGGGTCATGGAGAGCAGCTGAGGCTTGGCAGTGTGAGGAGTCAGAACACTGAGGTATAGGTGAAGGTGCAGCCTCAGTGTTAATTGAAGGCCCAGGTTTTAAGGGGGCCATGGAGAGAAGTTGAGCCTTGGCAACATGAAGAGAAACCAGAAGAGTCAATTGGTGAAAAAGAAGCCCAATTGTAGCAGAAGAGCCTGGTGTTTCAGAGATTCTAATACCACGAGATGACCACCAACAATACATCACCTAGAAGACAAACTGTCACAAAGAGCAGAGCTAGAGAAATGATCCAAGCTCCTTTAAAGATCCCAGGAGATCATGAGTGGATCCCAAACATTGTGTTATTTATTCTTTTGGAGTTTGGTTTTTCTTTGTTCAGATTATGACTGTGCCCTGGTTCTTCCCTCGTGAAATAATAAATTATTTAATTTACATTTTATAGGGGTACACAGTTGAGAGGCTGTAAAATGAGTGAGAGAGGGGAGAGAGAGAGAGAGAGAGAGAGAGAGAGAGAGAGAGAGAGAGAGAGAGAGAGAGAGAGAGAGAGAGAGAGACAGAGACAGAGACAGAGACAGAGAGAGACAGAGACAGAGACAGAGAGACAAAGACAGAGACAGAGACAGACATAGACAGAGAGACAGAGTTACAGAGAGTCACAGGGAAATTGATTTTGGAGTTTTACAGAGAATTTGGATTTTAAAAGGGAACAAAGAATAGACATTAGAAGAAAATGAAGAGAGGGAACTGGATGAGAGAAGGTGTGGATAGGGGAATGAGCGAGGGGATCAGATGTTGAGAGAGTGGAGGTGGGAGGTCAGAGGGCTGGTAGAGAGAAGGGAAACTGAGGATATGGTGTCATCTTGAGCTGGAGACCTGTCACAGGGTAGGCTCTTGAAAGGATATGGGGGTGATTCTGACTGAGACTCCTAGCAGTGGGTTGTGGAGACAGAAGTGGCCACCTTCTAGGTCACGTAGGACTTTCAGTCAAGGGAGGGGGACATTAACCCACACACAAAATCTTGACCGAAAATTTACCTGCCTACAAGATGTGCAGAGATAAAGATGGAACAGGAATTGAGATAATGGCCAACTAATGACTGAGTCCTACCCCATGGAGAGAGCCAATGACTAACAATATTAATGACACTCTGCTATGCTTGCAGACAGCAGTCTAGCATAAAACTGTCCTCTGAGATGCCCCACCTAGCAGTGCTGGGGGAGTCTTGTGGAAGAGTGGGAGGAAAGAAAGAAGGACCCAGAGGGGACAAGAACTCCACAAGAAGACCGGGAGTCAACTAGCCTTGGCCCATGGGGCCTTACAGAGACTGGAGCACTAACCAAAAGCATGCATAGACTGGAACTAGGCCCCTGACACATATGTCACTGGTGGGTAGCTTGATCTTCATGTGGGTCCCCTAGAATGTGGAGTGGGGGTGCTGTCTCTGACTATTGTCTGCTTTTGGGTCACTTTCTCCCAGCTTAGCTCCCTTGCCTGGCCTCAGTGGAAGAGAATACACTTAATCCTAATGGGACTTGATGTGTGGGTGGGTTGGTGCTCATGGGGGGAGCTCCCTTTTCTGAGGAGAAGGGGAGAGGGAAGGTGAAAGAGAGTGAAAAGGTGGGATGGAAGAGGAGGAGGGAGGGCAGCTGTGATCAGATGTAAAGTAAAAAAAAAAAAAAATCAATATATGAAAAAGAATCTCATTAAGTAAAGAGGTATTACCACAGTGAAATAGAAATACAAGAAAATTCATCTGAGAAATACATATGGCTGAATTTCTAATAAAAATATGCAATAAATTCACAAACTATTTCCATTTCTCAGACATCAAAGTATTAAAATACAATACTCAGTGTTAACAAGGACAAGGTAAATTTCTTATTCTCCTAAGTACCTGGCACTCCTGAAAATTACTAACTTTTCTGGAAACAATTTTTTTTTAGTATGTTTCAACACAGCAATTTCCCTTAGAAGAATATTTTCATAAAAACTTATCAGAGATACATATATATGTAAGTTCATGTTAGCTCATTACCTTCCTAACTATAACAATGAGCCATGTAACAAAGCAATATTCAGCATTGAAAGAAGAGCTTACTATCCGCTCTGTAATCTCTAAAATGGATGTTATAAACACTGAAATAGACACTTTAAAGCATGTTTATGGGTGTGGCACAAGGTCTAGATGAACACAGAGCTTCATCACTCCCTATTTAGTACATTCATAATAGATTGGATGTTGTTGACAAGAAACAAATAAGCTAAACTGAGCAGAAAATTCTCTTAGGATATATAGCCCATGCATAGATAGAAGACAGGAAAGAAAGAAAGAAAGAAAGAAAGAAAGAAAGAAAGAAAGAAAGAAAGAGAGAAAGGAATAGCTGTTGAGACACTAGAATAAACTCAGAATTAAGGAAGATGATACTAGGGAGGGGGAATCTGATAAAGAAAATCCTCGTTTAAGCATGCAGTGTAGAGTAGACCTCTAGATCTTTTCTCATTCTGTGTGAGAAAAAAAGTTTACATTTGAGTAGCTGCTCCCAGTTACCTCCATCTAGCCCCTGGCTTCCATCAGTTATGTTTCTATGAATGTGGCTGTTCCCCAAGTCTCTCACACAAAAAGCACATAGCACTTTCCTTGTATGGCTGACTCATTTCATTCAGCACAATGCCCCTGAGATTCTTCTATGCTGAATCTCATGATAGGCTATCCTTCTTTCTTCAGTCTGTATAGAATCATATCACACCCCATTTTCTTTATCCAGTTTATCTATCAGTGGACATTTAGATATCCAGCATGAATCAAATGAGAAAAATCACAAGGACTGAAGTATCTCCTTCATGTTTTGATTTTAGCTCTTCTGGATAAATGCTCAGAGGTGGGGCTTCTTGATCCCATGGTTGGTTACTCTACTTTTAACTTTCTCCAGTGTTTCCCAAGTGTCTTGGCTAGGGTTTCCATTGCTGGTAAAAAGACACTAAGACCATGTCAACTCTTGTAAAGGAAAACATTGAATTGGGGCTGACCTAACAGTTTTAGAGCTTTAGTTCCATTATTGTCATGGTGAGAAACATGGCAGTGTGTTGGCTGCCATAGTGCTGGAAAAGGAGCTGAGAGTTCTACATCTTGATCTGCAGGCAGCAAAGTGGCGTGCCACACCGGGTGTAGCTTGAGCATATATGATCTCAAAGCCCGCCTCCACAATGACACACTTCCTTCAACAGGGCCACACCCATGCCAACAAAACCTCACCACCTAATAGCTCCATTCTCTGTGGCCAAGCATTCAAACACATGAGCCTATGGAGTTCATTCCTATTCGACCATCACACCAAGTAACTATTATTTTATATTTCTACCAGTCATGTGCATGTAGGGTTCTGGGGCTAAGTTTTGGGAGCCAGCTCTCTTCTTTAATGTGGGTTCTGGAGCTAGAACTCAGAGTGTGAGTTTTGGCTGCAAGAACTCCAACTCTTCTCAGACATCTCATTGATCCAATTTATACAACCTTAAAACATCTTTTCAGTGGTTAAAATTTGTGCTAATGTTCTACATTTATTGTAGAATGAGATTATGGTTCAATAACACAAATGCCCCTTAAATGTTAAAAAATAAAAATAAAAAACCAAACCATGTGGAAAACAATATGAAAAGAAGCTGGGGAAGAACCAAGTTTTTTTGACAAACATGTTGGGCGGCCAGGAGGGTGTTGAGAGTGCCCAGTCATGCCACACTTTTCTAGCCATGGCTGCTCCTATTGGGGGCTTAGGGTCTTCGTAGCAAAGCTCGTTCAGGAAAGCCCTGACTTCTTTCAGTTTGACTCATTTAATCTGAAGCAGCAGGCAGACAAAAGGAGCTTATTGGAAGAATCCCCATTCTTCTCCAGTCACCTGATTGACGAGAATAAATCCTCTCAGGCAAGCCAGAAAAATAACAAATGCATATAGCACTTGGGGGATATTTTAATTTACTTCTATATCCAAAGAGGTAGGCAATGTTTTGGGCGGGAGTCTGCTTTGGGAATATCACATTACTGTGCTCTCTGCTGCCTTGGGATTCATTAGGCAGATTTGAAGGAAGCTGGAGGTCTGGCTGGGTTTTGTGGAAATCACTTCAGAATGCCAATAAAGACTGCCCCCTCCTAAAGCAAAACACCAAGGAGGACCCCATAGCTGCTCCTCACACATTTCCATTTTTCAAAACTGACATTTTAGTTCTTGTGCTCAGGAGAAGATTTGTTTCTGAAAACTCAACAGGCTGCCTCCCTGGATGGCTCTTTGCTAATGCACAAGCCGGAGACTGATGTTAGCTGGGGCCTATGGGGTGGCTCCTATATAAGGGAACACAAAACATTTGCATTCGGCTTGTGTGTTTGGTAATAGCTGCATCATTAGTGTCTGACTTAAGCTCTAATCTCTTCAAAGGCAGAGACATCAACAGATCTGAGTGGGCTTCAGATTTCTTTGATGGCTGATTTCATTAGGAAGGCAGGGAATACAGGAAGCAATTAGTGGGTAATGTGATCCTGGGCTTGGGTACCTAAGTTCCAGGACACTTTGTAGAATGGGATACACAGGGTTCCTGCTCAGATCCATTAAGTTCCAGGAAAAAGAGCTCATACAGGTGGTCTGGGCATGTCTACGGCAGCTTCTCCTGTGTGCAGAATTCGGTAAATCAGCAATGGAAAGTCATACCTATGGGCTAGCTTTAGACATTCAGTTACTGTTGGTGGCAGAAGTTTCAGTATCATGACACTGTTCCCAGGGAGAAAATGCCCTGGCCCCTCAAATCATCAAGCAGCATCTCTCTGAGCAAGGGCCTTTCAGACAATGGGCACCTGCTCTATTTGTGACTGATACCTGGAGGCATCACAAGGCCTCCTCCAGATGGAAAGTCTTTCTGGTTATGCCTACACGTGGCTCTTCTTAAACACTTCAGTAAATGCTACAAATTTTCTAGAGGGTAGTAGATGATAGTGTTAAGATAGCCAAGCTGGCAAGGTGTTGAATTTGGCATTCCCCACTGTGCTGACTGTACGGGTCTGGGCTAAGTTCCTGTTCTGACTGCCTCTTAGCATGCCCATAATTCTTAGAGGCCGGCCTGGGCTTTTCTGTGCCTGGAGACACTGTCCTCTGAGGTTTCACAGAGAGTTGTTTCTTTTTAACATTAAGACTTGTCAGCCTAGCATCTTAGAGGGCATTGGTTAAATTACAAATGGGTGCCATTTCCACTCTTAAGCCCAGATTTGTTAACTTGTGTTTGTGCTTCAGTGGCTTCTAGACATTGTTGAGCTCTGCACAAATTCAGGGAGACTATGGGAAAACATGCTTCATTAGGAGACAGTCTGATGGAGTAGAATCTGCCAAATAAAACCAGCATCCAGCCTTTCTCAGCAGGAGAGTCAGTGCCCTGTGTCTGGAGGGCAGGGCTGCTGAGAAGTCCCAGGTAGCACTTTTTCTGTCCCTGGCTTTGTTGCTTGTCCCTGAGACTGTGGTAAGAACTTTCTTCCGGCCCCTAATCCTGAAACTGTATGCTTTTGCATTAGAAATTCTGATGTGTTTTCAATATGAGAACAATTTCTAATAGGTACCCAATCATACACACACACACACACACACACACACACACACACACACCTTTCATATATATCAAGATAGGAATCATGATTTTTTTTGTAGGTGAATATCTGAATTCAGACAGATCAAATGGCTTCCTCAAGATCACATTTCAGAGAGCTAAATTTTATTTTAAAGGTTTATTGCTCTTTCTGTCATTGGGCATGTGGATAGAATTGAATCTGCCAAATAGAACCTAGTTAGACATCAAGATAGAAACTTCACAGAGATGTTCAGATAGGAGAGTTGTTACACACTGATATGTTTAAAAATTCTGACTTTCCTGTCAAAGACATTGAAAGTTCAATTCTGAACTTCATATGGAAAAACAAAAACCCCAGAATAGCTAAAACAATCTTGTGCAATAAAAGGTGCTCCGGAGGAATCTCCATACCTGATCTCAAACTGTACTATAAAGCAATAGTAATTAAAACAGCATGGTACTGGCACAGCAACAGGCTGGTTGATCAGTGGAATCGAATCAAAGACCGAGATATGAATCCACACACATATGGTCACCTGATTTTTGACAAAGAAGCCAAATCCATTCAATGGAAAAAGGATAGCATCTTCAACAAATGGTGCTGGTCTAACTGGAGGTCTATGTGTAAAAAAATGCAACTGGACCCATATTTGTCACCTTGCACAAAACTCAAATCCAAGCCCTCAACATAAAACCAGAGACACTAAGTCAGTTAGAGGAAAAAGTGGGGAAGAGCCTGGAACATATTGGCACAGGAGACAGCTTCCTGAACAGAACACCAATGGCCCAGGCCTTAATGTCAACCATTAATAAATGGGACCTCATGAGGCTGAGAAGCTTCTGCAAGGCAGGAGACACTGTCAAGAGAACAAAGCGACAGCCTACAGACTGGGAAAAGGTCTTCACCAACCCTACATCTGACAAAGGTCTAATATCCAAAATATATAAAGAACTCAAGAAATTAAATACCACCAAACCAAATAACCCAATTGAGAAATGGGGCTTCGAACTAAACAGAGAATTCTCAACAGAGAAATATCAAATGGCTGAGAAACACTTAAAGAAATGCTCAACCTCCTTAGTCATCAGGGAAATGCAAATCAAAACAACTCTGAGATTCCATCTTACACCCATCAGAGTAGCTAAGATCAAAAATTCAAGTAACACCACATGCTGGCGAGGATGTGGGGAGAGAGGAACGCTCCTTCATTGCTGGTGGGAATGCAAACTAGTACAGCCACTTTGGAAATCTATCTGGTGCTATCTCAGAAAACTGGGAATAGGGCTTCCTCAAGACCCAGCTATTCCACTCCTTGGAATATACCCGGAAGATGCTCCAGTACACAACAAGAAAATTTGCTCAACCATGTTCATAGCAGCCTTATTCATAATAGCCAGAACATGGAAACAGCCTAAGTGTCCCTCAGTAGAAGAATGGATAAAGAAGCTGTGGTACATATCCACTATGGAATACTACTCAGCTATTAAAAACAAGGAATTCCCGAAATTTGTGGATAAATGGATTGAGCTAGAAATGATCATAATGAGTGAGTTAACCCAGAAGCAGAAAGACTCAAATGGTATATACTCACTTATATCTGCATACTAGCCCAACGGGCATGTCCCACAAAAGCCTTCACTTACCAGGAAACTGGGACAGAGGGGAGGACATCCTATTGGGACTCTAAATGAGAGAAGCTTGGGAGAAGAGCAAAGTAGAAGGATCCAGAGGGTCCTAGAAACCTACAAGTAGAACATTATGATAGGCAGATTTGGGCCCAGGGGTCCCGCTCAAACTAAGGCACCAGCCAAGGACAATACAGGAGGTAAACTTTAAGCCCCTACCCTGATCTAGCCAATGGTCAGAACATTCTCCACAGTTGAGTGGAGAGTGGGATAGGACTTTCTCACATACTCTGGTGCCTCACATTTGACCATGTCCCCTGGAGGGGGAGACCTGGTGGCACTCAGAGGAAGGACAGCAGGTTGCCAAGAAGAGACTTGATACCCTATGAGCATATACAGGGGGAGGTAATCCCCCTTAGGACCAGTCATAGGGGAGGGGAATAATGGGAAAATGGGGGGGGGAGGGAAGAATGGGAGGATACAAGGGATGGGATAAACATTGAGATGTAACAAGAATAAATTAATAAAAAAATAAAAAATTAAAAAAAATTCTGACTTTAACATGGGAGAATATGTGATGCAGATCTTCAGAAATCAAAACTAGGTCAATACACCCCTCCCCTCATCTAATAATCACTGTATTCAATTGCATACTTCTGTTTAATTGTGAATCAATTCCTTTATTCATTGAAAAGTTATTTAGCAATTAGTATGTGACTGGCCATCTCCCAGAAACATTGGACAAAGTGATAACTAAGACAAACATGCTGCTTTGCAAATGTATGGCTTGCTTGGGAATTCAGACAAGAAATCTAAGTTCATGACTGTGAAGTAGGTTTGTGTTTGGGGACATATGACAGTGGGAGCTAAGGTGGCAGAGAGACCTATAGGACATCTCTTTCTTTATGTATTCTCTCTATGGCAATCCAAGACAGACTAAACTGTGTGCAAAAGAAGACCCTGGATTTTCTTTGAGGAACTGGAAGACCAAACAGGATAAAGACAAAAGGGATAGAAAGAGAAACTTGAAGGGAATTATTCAGAGAACAGGGAAAATCTCTTATCCCAGAGGGTATTCAGGAGGAACACATGGAGGCTGTAGTTTGGCCTGCATGGAGTGACTGTTCACAAAGCTACACATTGCCTGACTCAGGGCAGCCACACAGCACCAGAGTTTTCCCTTGGTGAGGATTGCCCTACCCCTATGTGTGCATCTTGCAGGGTTGGCTTGAGTCTTGATAAGACTGATGCTCTCAGCTAATTATTGAGTTCATCTACAGGCAAGGCTGGGGCCTCCTCAGTTGCTGGATTGCTATTTGAGTTTGTTTGTTTGTTCTTTTGAGTCAGTGTTTCCCTGTGCAACCCTGCCTGTCCTGGAACTCACTTTGTAGACCAGACTGTCCTCAAACTCAGAGATCTGCCTGCCTCTGCCTCCAGGGTGCTTGGATTAAAGGTGTGTGCAACCACCACCCAGATTATTATTTCATTTTGGATGGCCATTAGTAGGTTTCATTCTTCCTTTGATTATAAAAAATGTGCCTCTTTTCCTTTTCTTGGTTTACCTTGTCCAAATTTGATGTGTGGGTTCTGTTTTTTCTTATTATATTTTGTTTTGTTTTGTTGTTATCTTTTAGACTCCTGCTCTTTTCTAATGAAAGACAGAAAGGGAGTGGACTCAAAGGGAGAGGGAAGGTGGGAGAAAGTGGGAGGTGTAGAGGGAGAGGAAACTGTAATAAGGATATACTGTATGAGAAAAGATTCAACTTTTAATAAAAGAGGAAAATTACCATAAAACTAAAGTTGTATTTCAGCAAGAAGACAGCTTGTATGTTGGTCAATGATATAAGAAGAATAAATACAAAATTTTCTTTAACATTACTTAGAGTGTACACTTAGGATGACCACCCTTATTATAACTAAAATCTAAAGTATTTTTAGAGTTTATGCATTTTATAACGTTTCAACCCTGTATGACCTGGGACACTATACAATTTAGTGGTTTGTAATAAGGCATATTTTTAATGATGTGCTTTCACTGTGCTGGCTGGTTCAGTTTGCAAAGGATGGGCCTGACCTTATTGACTCTTCAGTAGCCAGTACCAAGTTCACAGGCTCAGAGATCCCAAATTATATGTAGAGAAGCAAAGTCAAAGTGATTTTGTATGTGCATATGTAAGCATGTATGTACCTATGTGAGACAGTGTGTATATGTGTGTGAATGCATGTATGTTTATGCATGTATATATATATATATGTATGTGTGAATATGTCTGTTGTGAATTCATTTGCATATGGAGGCCAAATATCAAATTCAAGCGCCTTTCTTGATTACTCTCTACCTTTCCTTTTGAGTCAGTGTCTCTTTCTGACCTTGGAGACAGTCCATTAAGCTAGAGTAGCTGGCCAGTCATCCCTAGGTCTCTAGGTATCTTTCTCTTTCTCGCTCTGCCATGTAGAATTACAGGCATGGGCCACAGTGGTTTGCTTTTTATAAGGATGTTGAGGATATGAACTCAGATTCTCATGCTTGTATGGCAAGCACTTTGCTGATCAGGCTATCTTTCCAGCCTCAATATGACTTTTCAGAAGGATGAGTCTTAACTATATGCTTTAATTTCAGGTAAACAGCCTAAAACAAACAAACAAACAAACACACAAACAAACAATCCAAAACAAAAACCTCAGAAGAAACGTTATCTAATGGGAAAATTTGTGTAATGGTAAAGGACATTGAAAAGGTGGACATCACTGTACGTTATCAAAGCATCTTATGAATATCAACTTTCATCCCAGCTATTGAAGTAGCCTGAGTAAGTCTGGGAGGGACGAGGAACAGACCTCTGAATACATACCCAGTTGCATAATCTATGAAAATAAGGACCTTAATAGACAGATGAGATGCCCACAGAGAAGGAAGCAGTCAAACCGTAATCATGAAAGGAGTCTTGGCAATTTGTCTCAAGTCCAGATAACCACTTGATGGATAACCTTGAAGCTGGCTCTAAAGCAAGTACAATGGAGTCCCCATGAGGTGTCAATTTCCTGCTGACTATTGAGTATCAGAGGGATTTTGTCCCTCTTGTAGATGACAGTAAGAGCAATGCCAGGCCATTGCTTAGTAGACTGGGCATCATAAAAGGAAGAGTATGATAGAGATGGAAGAGTAGGGTAGGGTCACTGTTAAGATATCAGGATTGAAGGTGTTTATTACATGGTTATGATGGTAGAATCAAAAATGATGATTACACAATTGTGATGAAGGGGTAGAAAGTAGTGTGTGCAGATTTATCATGATGGGGTCCAAGATGGTGAACAAGGCAGAACCGAGACTGAGTTATTTAATGTGATTTAGAAATCTATTGAACCTGTGGGTATTTCCTTGCAGTAGGACACTTGCCTAACATCTATTGAGGCCCTGGGTTCAATTACCAGCATTGGGAAAAAAGAAATAAAAAAGAAAAATTTGCTGAATACATCTAATAGTTCAGATTAACTACTCTAGGGAAAAGAGATACAAGATGGATTAAGACTGAAGCAGACAACATTTTCACCTACTTGGTGTTCTTGTGCAATTAGTCCAAAGATAGATTTCCAAAAGACAGAAAATACATATTATTACTTTTTGTCACTATTTTGTCTCTTCTCGTACTCTCTTTATTCATTTTAAATTAATTTTAATTAACAGATAATAACTGTGCATGCTTAAGAGGGTACTTCATGATGATTTGATACATGCATATATTGTATTGTAATAAAAGCATGATATTTAACATAGTCATCATCTCATTATTTGCCATTTCTTTGTAGGAGGCACATTAAAAACCTTCCCTTTTAGCTAGTTTTAAACAAAATTTATTGTGAAAAGACATAAAGAAAGCCATAGATAAAATACCCATAATCCTAACTTCAACCCAATTGTAACAATTAAAGTTATAGAGTCCTGTACTCATTCCATCTCACTCCTCAAAAGGGGTTTGCCTTTCCAGTAGTTTTTAAATGAACTTATAAGGACACATCAATATACCTATGTATTTTTGTGAATTATTTTTTTCTACTACTAACTAATATGCTTCAGACAGATGCCCAAAGTCAGTATATATAAAAGTCTATGTTTATTTTAATAGTTGTCATGTAGCCAATATATGAATTTTACCACGATATGTAAATATAGTTCCTTCTCTGTAGGTGCTTAGACTGTTAATGGCTTTTGTTAGAGGTAGTTATCAGCGTCTTTAACCTGTACTGCAGAAGATCCTAAATGATTCCAGAACACAGGACCAAAGCTAGAGGTGGAGTTTGAGGAGTGGGATTAGTGAAGGGACTGAGTTGGAAAGGAGGCTGCATAGCAGACATCTGAGGCACAAGGGACAACTCCTTCCCATCATCTCACACGAGCAGTCAGTAAGTTACCTCAGAATCATCTATTAGTCCCCTTCTCTGCTAATGGGCCCTTGTTTCTAATAGAAGGGTACCTCAGGTAGGTGGTGATATCTTTGTCCCTTGGAGAAACTTTAGTGGCAGTGGTAAGGGCTTCCTCTCTTAATGCAATTTCTTAGTTGAAGAAGACCCTGGTTCAGCCAAAAGCTAGACACTGAGCAAAGTGCTTGATCACATGTCATGGTTCCAGAATTGGGAGGCAGAATCAGGAAGTTTAAGGAGTTTGAGGCTAGCCTGGGCTACATAGCAAGTTCAACGTCAGCCCGAGATAAATAGTGCACTTTGCTCCCCAGTAAAGATAAAAATTGAATGTCCCACGAAAGCCTTCACTTACCAGGAAACTGGGACAGAGGGGAGGGCATCCTATTGGGACTCTAAATGAGAGACACATGGGAGAATAGCAAAATAAAAGGATATAGAGGGTCCTAGAAATCTACAAGTAGAACAATATGATAGGCAGATTTGGGCCCAGGGGTCCCGCTCAAACTAAGGCACCAGCCAAGGACAATACAGGAGGTAAACTTTAAACCCCTTCCCAGATCTAGCCAATGGTCAGAATATTCTCCACAGTTGAGTGGAGAGTGTGATATGACTTTCTCACGTACTCTGGTGCCTCACATTTGACCATGTCCCCTGGAGGGGGAGACCTGGTGGCACTCAGAGGAAGGACAGCAGGTAGCCAAGAAGAGACTTGATACCCTATGAGAATATACAGGGGGAGGTAATCCCCCTCAGGAACAGTCATAGGAGAGGGGAATAATGTGAAAATGGGGGCGAGGGAGGAATGGGAGGATACAAGGGATGGGATAAACATTGAGATGTAACAAGAATAAATTAATTAAAAAAAAGATAAAAATTGAAATGATTTTTGAAATGAATTGTCTTTTGAAGGAGACAGAACAAAGAAATATATTAAATGTTAAAAAAAAAACTTGGAAAAAATTTGCTGTAGTAACTACAAACATTTGGATTTCCATTAGGCTGGAAGCTTATGAAGAATGTTGTTTTCCGGAACATGAGGGTCAATTCTTACTGATTTTCTTCTTTCCAAGTGTCTTTTAATAGTGGGTAGCCTGTAGCGAAAACCAAGCTTCAGAACTCCAGAAACTGCTTGTCCCTCTCAATATGGCAGCCCATCCACTCCCCAGCTGATCATTCTCCACAGGACAGACACATGATTGATAGATTTTTCATTTCAGACTTTAAAGGCATTTTCAGAAGAAAAAGGTACAATTTTATTGCAGAAAAAAATATGGAGTAGCACTCTGAACATCTTAAAAATAAAAGCTAAGCTGTTATCACTAATATACCAGTTTTGGCTGATTCTTTATGTCCAGTGTGCTTTGGGTTATTCTGGCACTACCCCATCCCTCCTGCATGGTATCCCCTTCTGTGGCTTTGAACATTTACCTGGCAAGAGAATATCCGTTCCTTCAGGGAGTCATCAAGGGCATCTATAAATCCATCAGACACTCTGGGCTGAAGCTTGCTTAGTACTTTATACACTGCCTTCATTTGTGTTTTGCTATTTTTTTTATCCAATTTTCTATTTTTTTCAATATTTCCTTATAAGTTAGTCTAGATTCCCTTGTGATGTTTCACATATCTGTAATGGAGAATATGTTTGGTAAATGTTCATTCCTTTACAGCATAGCATTAAAAGTTATCTAAGGCAAAGAAAATAGCTGGGTTCACACACAGACACACACACACACACACATACACCATCTTTACCTGTACTGCAGAAGATCCAAAATAAGAGAGAAAGAGAGAGAGAGAGAGGGAGAGAGAGAGAGAGAGAGAGAGAGAGAGAGAGAGAGAGAGAGAGAGAGAGAGAGAGAGAAAGAGAAAGAGAGAGACACAGACAGACAGACAGACAGACAGAGACAGAGACAGAGAGACAGACAGAGACAGAGACAGAGAGAGGAGAGCCAGAGGGGGTGGGGGTGGCGGGAGAGAGAGAGAGAGAGAGAGAGAGAGAGAGAGAGAGAGAGAGAGAGAGAGAGAGAGAGAGAGAGAGAGTCTACCACAAACTTCATGTATGGGAGAGGTGCTGAGGCTAGCTAGCAAGTCCATCTGGACAGGAGCTTAATGTTCATGAAAGAGCTCCAGTTTAGGCTTTGGCATCTACAATGTGTGTACCCTTAATGTCACAAAGAAACACTGTGAAGAGTAAAGAAGATACAGCTTATGAGACTTGTACTATTACAAGACTCTAGAGAACACTGGATCTGTTTTGTAATAAAACTGTAATCATCTTATGGCCAGTGTAATTAACTGTATGGGTCTGTGCTTCCAAAAGCTGCTTTATGGAGGCATCACTGAACAGTGCATTGAATGTATTTAAAACACATGGGTTCACAAGTGTGATATACATCTATACTTATGAGCCAATCCCAATGAAGAAAAATCATCCAGCAATCACATTGAAGGCTGCCACTCTACACGGTTTTATGTTCCTTCTGTAATCTCTACTGTCTGCACTTTTTGCCTCTTCCTCGGGTACCTGGGGTGTGCTTTCAGCCAGCATACATCACTTTCTTTGCACTTTTACTGTGTTAAACTCTTTACTGGTGAATCTGGACATGCTCCACTCTTCCTGTTGCCTGTGTTCTTTCAATCTGGGTAATGACTAAAATAATCCACAACGTGACATTTATTGTTAGCGTTTTCCACTTAATTACTTAGAATATTTCCATCTGGTATGATCATTTGAGTTCCTCCGAGTTTTTAGCTATTGGAAAAATAATTGCCATGGGTATTATGTATAGTGTTCACAATGACCTGTGCCTTTCACCTACTCTGGGCAAATCCATAGGGTTAAAATGGGTAATTTATATGGTAGGCAACAAAGTTTCTTTTAACATTTTCTAAAGTGGCCATTCTATTTTATACTCTCAGCGAAAGAGTATGGGAGCTCTATTTGTCATACACCACTCAATATAATCAGTTTTTCTTGTTATTTTAATACACATATAGTATTTTTCATTTAGTCTCTTAATGGCATCTCATAGATCTCATACACTCCATTTGTACTTTGTTCTTATTTTATCATTGTTATTTTCTGGATATTTTAACACATAGAGGTTATCTTTAAACCATGGCATTTTTTCCACTTATCTATTTTATTGGTGAGATTTCCCACTGATGATTTTTTATTTGGTTCATTGAGCTTCTCATTTATGAAAAGTTCCAGTTTGATTATTTTAAATGTTTCTATATCTTATTAGATTCCTCTTTTACATACTATGTTGACTCCCTTATTTCATTTAGCTGTTTATTTGTGTTCTCTTTTAATTCATTCAGGAGTTTGTGTCCTGTTTTAAAATTTCATTAAACATGGTTATAGTTATTTTTTGAAATACTGGTGGGGGATTTCAGTTAGTCCATTTTCGCAAGAATTCATTACTGCAGACTTTGTAATTTTTGGAGTAATCATGCAACCTTAATTTCTTATGTTTGTTTTGTTTCCTCATTCAGAGTTGAAAATTTTGGCTTATGTTGTTAGTTTGGAATTTTATCATTATATTCTTTTAACTGAATTAATTGCATTGTACTATGGTTGAGAGGATGTTAGATATAGCTCAGTAGACACAGCTCTGATGCACATGCTTAGAGCACCAGGTATAAGGCATGGTCCCCACAAAAAGTTGGAAGTAGAATATTAACTTCAGAAGCAATGAATGATTCAGTGCCTGGCATACAAATGCAGTAATAGCCAGTTAAAAAATAATCTCTCAAGTCCAATAACTTACAGGTAACAAAGAACACAGGTAGTTCATTGTGAACTATGCCATTAGTTACTAATGGGAGGAATGGAAAGAAAACAATTTGAGTAAGACTATTGGTCTGGTTTTCTGTTTCTGTTGCTGTGACAATACACTGACAGAACCACAGTGGGAATTAAAGAGTTTATAATTAAAGGTTATGGCCCATCATGGAGGGAAGCCAAAGCAGGAGCTCACTGCAGGAGCTTGAAGCAAAAACCCCAGAAGAAAGCTACTGACTGGTGTGTTTCATCTGCTTCTCTCAGCCACCTTTCACATATGGTCCAAGCCAACTTGCCTAGAGAGGGCACTGTTCACAGCAGGATGGGCCCTTGTGCATCATTTAGCAGTTTTAAAAATGCCTGCAGACATGGCCATCAGCCAATGCGATCAGGAGATTTTTCAGTTGAGGTTTCCTCTTTTCGGAAGCATCAAGTTGGCAATAAACATTAGCCATCACGACATGGCATTGATATTAGAGCAACAGAGAGAAGTGAAGGGGGAAGAGCAAATAGAAAGGACAAGCAGGATATTCTTAGAATAAATGGAATTTAGAGATTATTTTTGATATAGAAACTTACAGTTAAGAAGTAAAAACAAAACAAACAAACAACAACAACAAACAAGTGAAGGGGGTAAAACACAGCCAGAATGAGATAGAATTATGGGGAGAGTTTATGGGTGATAGGTAAGAGAAACAGAGAAGACAATAGAAAGAGCACAGAAAATAGATGGAATCCTCTTAAAACCAGTGGTAACAATGGTAAAACCAAAATCACCCTATTAAGGACTATTTATGCATGAGGAGATATTTATTTAAACTTTATATCTTTACATGTTCTCCTTTTCACTCATTATTTTGCTTTCCTTTGGATTGATTTTCTTTGCAATTCTCTTTTTACTTCTGTTGTTGGCTTCCTAGATATGATTTCTCACTTTGGTGCTTGCTTTAGAGTTTATGGCTCAGATCATTAACAATTTTATCTGGTTGCTTGCTATATATCTTATTTTCATATTATAGAGATTATTGATTTTTTTCAGGGATGATTTTATTTGACTTGATCATATTTGATATTTCTAAAACTTTGAGAGGCATCTATTGTGCAAGTATATGGGGGGAAATGCCATGTAGTATTTTGATGCATAATTATCGGGTTAAAATCAAATTAGGGCAATTAGAATATCCATTATTTTAAACATTTATTGTTTGTCTGTGGTGGACCATTCAAAATAGTCTCTCTTCTATTTTCAAATATAAGCTGTATTATTACTAATTATATTACTGTACTGTGCAGTAGAATATCAAAACTTTTTCTTCCTATTTCACTGTAATGAGGTCTTGGTTATAAGTTCTGTCAGGTCAGACCACAGCAACGCTTTGTCTTGATTTAGCTGTTTCTTGTTGCTGTTTGCTAAGCTTTTTTTGTGACTGTATTTAGTGTCATGAGGTTTTCTAGTGTGACAAACCGGAGCAGGAACGTTGCCCAGCTCTGCATGAAGCTGAGTATTTCCAATCATTCCGAGTCATTTTTCTACCCTAAAGTGTTTTTCTCACAAGCACATCCTCATCAGTTCTGAGACAGCTCCTCCACAGTGACTGTTGGAGGACCTCCAGGGTTTCATCTTTGCACAGCTGTCTTCTCTTCAACATCCTACTCCGCAAAGTCTAGTTGTTTTGGGATCCCTAGACTCAGTTCAGAACCCTTGACACTGAGAAGACCTATGTTTCCTCTAATCTACAGTATAACTTAGATACAGCTGAAAATGTATGATGAGACAGCTCTAGGTCCCCCACCCTCACCCCACAACCACATCATCTTCCACTTTTCTTGATGGCCAGTGTTTGGTTCATTGGAAGTAGTGTTTCTGTACCTTAGCTGCTTCACACGAGAGAGAAAAGCCTTATATATGTTACCCACATCTTCACGGGGAAGGAGTAAGTGCACTCAAGAATGTTTGTATCCATCCAAGCTCTAGTTTGTGCCAAAGTGAAGGTAACAACACATTCTAAACATTGTATCCTTAAATCATTTATTAAAGCCTCCTCTTTGAAAACAAGAAATGTATGTTTATCTATGTAGATTCACTAAGTGTAGAGGTAGAAGTTTGGCTAACACACAGTGAATCCGTGTACTTAAGAGATGAACTGATCAGAGGGAACTTAGCCCTACAATTGGAGCTGGGTGCAAATAGGCCAAGTGATGAATTAGCACTCCAGGGCAAAATGGAAAGTGCTATTGAGAGCATCCTCTACTTTATTCCTGGCATCTTCTTGGAGTTCATCATAACAACCCCAAAGAACCAGGAGGGTCCAATGCAATCCTGTGAGTTTGAGTATTATACGTTGAGTGAGCATTTGTATGTTCTCCAAAAGAAACAAAGAGTGCTCAACTTAAATACATTTTGACACTTGGTCTATATTCTTTTAAACAAGTGTGGTTTTTCCCACTTTGTGCATAGTCACCCTTCCAAGCAGAGTGGAGGCAGGTACTGTTCATGTCTCTGGCACTTATGCACTCAATGAAGGCAGCATGTTTTGTCTCTCTGATATTTTATTTCCTGTTCTGCATAATGAAGGTCATCATATCTAAATTGTTGGGGTAGGTTGCTAAAGGAGACTCAGAGCACAGAGTTCCTAAGGTGTAGCCAGGCATTGCATGATGCATTTTCCTTAATCAGGATTCTCCACGGAATGCAAACCAATAAAATGTGTATGGAATTGGCTCACATGATGATGGAGTCTGGCCAGTCCAAAATCTGCATATGGTCTGGCAAGCTAGAGATCCGGGAAAAGCTGATGGTGCATTGAAGCTCAAAGGCTGGAGGACTCCTTGTTTGGGGGTGCTTCTTCTTCTATTCTTCAGGGTCTTAATTGAGTGCGTAAAGCCTATGCCCGTTGTGGAGGGAAATCAGTTTTTACTTAAATTATACCCAATTACATGCTGATTCATCAAAAAATTCCTCACAGGAGCATCTACATTAATGCTTAACTAGACACCATAGAAAGGCAAGCCTATGAAAAGCTTACCCAGCATAGTGCCTATGCACGTTAGTTCGCTCAGCTCTTCAGCTTTTATAGTAGGTGTTATTTTCCCAGATTTATAGCAAGGAAACCAATGCTTAGAAAGATGAATTCCTGATGCCACTTGATGAGCTGGGGTGGTTGGGTAGGGGAGGCTCCCCTTTTCTGAGGAATAGGGGAGAAGGGATAGAGGAAGAGGGAAGGAGTGTGGGACTGGTAGGAGAGAAAGGAAGGAACTATGACCAGGATGTAAAGTGAATAAGCAAATAAATTAATTTTAAAGGGATGAGGAAAATTGGGCAGGATTGTAATTTTAACTCACAGTCATCTGAAGAGGTTACAGTGTATTTCAGCACAGTGTTTTATACGCAGAAGATGCTCAGTCCTTAAGGTGAATAGGTTTCAATCCTTCTCTTCTTGAGTAATCCAAGAGCAACTACATGCTTAGGTCTAGGTCTCTTTGGTCTTTTTTGTTGTTGTTGTTGATGTTTGCTTAAGTGAATAGTACACAGCAGTCACTCAGAAAATTGATGTCAGAGTGCAGTTGGAGATGCTATTTGGAGCCTCTTGTTGCATTAAATGGTGTTTTTCTTCAGTGATGATTTTGTATAAGTATCAGAAGCCTTTTAAAAGTAAACAAAGCCAGATATGCTCAGGATTATAAAAAATGTTTTTTTTTTTTTTTAAATTTCTGGGCATTTTCCCAAAGGACTTTTTATACTAATACAGAGGTGACAGCTCACCTGTTTTCATTGCTGCTCTATTCCCAATAGTTAGGAATGGAAACAGCCTTAATGTCTAACAACTGGTGAATGAATAATGACAATTTGGTAATTAAACACAAAAGAATTTTATTCAGTTATAAAGGAAAATGAAATTTGTAGGTAGATGGATGGAACTGAAAAATATCATACTGGGTGAGATAACTCAGACCCAGAAGGATAAATGTCACATGTTCTCTTTGATAAGTAAATCTGAAGGAAGCGTAGGATAAATTGAATCTCTATGGATTTGAGTCCAGCTTCTCCAGTGCACTTTTGCTGAAGTGGGCTGACACCTCTGTCACCTGCAGCTGTTTGAGTGGATAGACCTCCAAGAACATGAGGTCAAGGCAGTAAGTTGGGCTGGGTTGGATTTAGGGACTTGAGGATTGCAGGAAAAGAGAGATTGACCCTGCCCAAGTGGTACTGATGCACAGTCCCTGAGAAACAGTGTGTATGTGTGTGTGTGTGTGTGTGTGTGTGTGTGTGTGTGTGTGTGTGTGTCTGTCTGTCTGTCTGTCTGTCTGCATTTCTGACAGTGGGGTGATGTACTAATGTTTAGCCAGAAAGGAGTTAGAAATCCTGGCTCCTCTGTTCTAGAAAGTGGCTGCCCATTCCTTTTTATGAGGCATTGCTGAAAGCAGGTTCACCCTCATTAATCACAGTAATAGCAATAAGCAGGCAATTAAGTTTTCCTAAGGATGGATGTGAGATTTCTTGGCTTTTTTCAGAGCTGTGGTGGCTGTTGGGGTTTATGGCAGGGAGATGGTGCTTTGAGCTTGGGTCAAAGCTCATTTTCTGGTTCAAACAGATAACGACATGCCCAACGTTGTCCAATTTTATCTTCTCCGAGAGGCCATCCACAGGCCTGCTGGGTAGTAAATTCAGCATTCTGGAGAACACACTCTCTTCATTTCCCGGATGCAAAGGCTTTGTTGAGTAGGTGTAGCCCCCCCTTGAGGTCCCTAACAAAGGGTGATATTCACTACCTAGTTTCTCACCCAGAAGCCCTGAGGACAGCTCCATTACCAGAATATGGCCCCTGAACAATATTCTGAGGAAAACAAAAACCAGTCATGATGTATCAACAATTTAAAGCCAGCGCTGTGATGAGCTTTGTCATTTGAATAGCCAACTCTGAACCTACCTGACAGGATCCCTCCAAGGCTATCCTAGCAGAGAGCAGGTGATTTGTTGGAGTTCTCACTTACTTCAGGTCACAGTACTCAGATTCCAGCCACACTAGTTGGTACCTTTGCTCAGGAGCCCTCATGGCATAGTGTCTTCTTCATACCAAATGCTGGCTTCCTTCTGGGTGTGCACATCAGTCGCTAATTGAGAACATGGTCTAGCAAGATGTCTCCATACTCCTTAAAGGTTCTTCCAGGAGCTGGGTTCTCTTATTCCCTCTGTCTGTCCTCCATTTTTTCTGCTTTCTGTCCCTCATCTCTCCTTCTTTTTTTGTACATGTGTTGTAATTACATGTGTAGGTGTGTGGAAGCCAAAGATTGACAAAGTGATGTCTTACTCAATTTCAACTCCACCTTATTTTTGAGACAACATTTGTTACTTAACCGAAATGATCATAATGAGTGAGTTAACCCAGAAGCAGAAAGAATCAAATGGTATATACTCACTTATATTGGCATACTAGCCCAAGGGGCATGTCCCACGAAAGCCTTCACTTACCAGGAAACTGGGACAGAGGGGAGGGCATCCTACTGGGACTCTAAATGAGAGACGCATGGGAGAATAGCAACATAAAAGGATACAGAGGGTCCTAGAAATCTACAAGTAGAACAATATGACAGGCAGATTTGGGCCCAGGGGTCCCGCTCAAACTAAGGCACCAGCCAAGGACAATACAGGAGGTAAACTTTAAACCCCTTCCCAGATCTAGTCAATGGTCAGAATATTCTCCACAGTTGAGAGGAGAGTGTGATATGACTTTCTCACGTACTCTGGTGCCTCACATTTGACCATGTCCCCTGGAGGGGGAGACCTGGTGGCACTCAGAGGAAGGACAGCAGGTAGCCAAGAAGAGACTTGATACCCTATGAGAATATACAGGGGGAGGTAATCCCCCTCAGGAACAGTCATAGGGGAGGGGAATAATGGGAAAATGGGGGGAGGGGAGGAATGGGAGGATACAAGGGATGGGATAAACATTGAGATGTAACAAGAATAAATTAATTAAAAAAAAAAAGAAAGAAAGAAAGAAAAAAAAAGAGCTCATTGTTTTGGTTGGATTGGCTGGCCACTGAGCTCCCAGGATCCTCCTGTCTTTGCTCCCTAGCACTTGGATTAGGGATACACCGCAATACTCAGCATTTATGTGGGTGTTAGAGGTCAGAACTCAGCTCACATCTCCCTAGTCCATTTCCGCTGATTATGAAGAGCATCTGCTAAAATGCTTGCCTTAACCTCTACAGGTCCCTCAAGTGTGACAGTGAGTCCTGCATCACCAGTGATCCCAGTGGTACCAAGCACCTACTACTCTCTGGTTCCCCAGGCCTGCTATACTGACATGGACAGAGCAGCACAGTAGGAAGTTGCTGAGTACCTTGGTAAGTTTTTCAAAATGTTACTTACCTAACTTTTTCTATGCTTGATAACTTCCAATAATCTTTGTCAATTCAGGATTTAGCAAGATCAATCTTCTGAATCACAGCAGACAGAGCTAGTTTGTGTCCCATGTTTACGAGGTGAGAATAAGTAAGGACACATTTAGGGGTTCAGAAATAGAAAACCGAGAGGTTCTTAGATGACAGCACAGTTTCCTGAAGTTAGATCACATTTCCTGCATTGTTATCCTCCTGGCTGCTCAGCATACCACCCAAGCGCACCTGTAAGGAGGTTCTCTAAGCAAAATCCCAAGAAGAAAAGGAAAGGAGGACATGATCATGAATCTAAGTAGAGAAAAATAGCTCTGTACTTTAGTGTTTAGGTCTTGGTTAGCCTTGTATTTTCCTCAATTAACAGACAAGCTAATGACAGGTTGTTACCTAACAATGGGACTGCAAAACAGGCACACATGTTTTCCTTAGTATGTGATGAGGCCTAGAGGCGCTTAGGTGAAGACTGGATGTGAAATCAGGGCTCACAGATTAGTCAAAAATGTAGTAAAGAAGGCAGAGGGGGAAGAAAAAAAATGTAAATGCTCCCCATAGATTAGAGGAGGGGCTGCGTGGATGTGTAAGACCAAACTAACTTCTAGCCCTAAAAGATAAAGCTAGTGTGCAACCTGTTTTTATATGATGATTTGCAATAAACGTAGCCTGTGTGTATGTGTACATGTGAGTGTGCACATGTGTATATGCACATGTGTGTACAGATGTATACCCACCTATGTGGATGTGTATATCTAGAGGTCAGAGGACAATTAGAGTGTTGTTGCTCAGTCACTACCCACTTTTCTTTTTAAATCGGTACAGGAGATCTCACTGTCCTGGAATGTGCTAAATATGCCAGGTGGCTGGACAGTGAGGCCCAGGAAGTCTTCTGCCTTGGCCTCTGCAGTACTGGGATTACAGCTGCATGCCACCACACTGAGACATTTTTAAAAAAATATGTAGTTTGGGAATTGAATTTAAGTTCTTGTGCGTACATAACAAGCACTTTACCAACTGAGCCACCTCCCCAGGCCCTGTGTGTGTGTATGTGTGTGTGTGTGTGTGTGTGTGTGTGTGTGTGTGTGTGTGTGTGATTCTGTATATGAACTGGCCTGGAAATTCTTATGAATCCCAGGCTGGCCTCACAGTCGTAGTGATTCTCCTGCCTCAAGTTCTAGAGTTGAGTGATTACAGCTATGAGCCACCATGCCCAACTGACAAGTTTTGTTTCTAAAATATTTTCTCTGGGAAGCCATGTGCTACAGGATTCAGTTTCAAGGAAAACCAGTTTATTTTTTAACATCATTTAAATGATAGAAATTAATTCCTTCTCAATTTGGATGTGGATTAGAAATTATAGTCATACATGTATCTATATACATATATTATAGTGCATATAGGTTATAATTATATAAATATAAATTATATATTTATTTAACTAGAAATTATATGTATGCATATGATATATATTTACTAAAGGGTCCCTGGAGACACTCTTATAGCATGGTAAGTGAATAGAAATGAAGTTTTTTCCCAAGAAACTTTTTATTGATTCTTTGTGAATCTCTTATCATGCACCTCAGTCCCATTCATCTCCCTGACCTCTGCCCTTGCAGCCTCCCCGCCCCAAAATTAAAAAAAAAAAAAAGATGCAGACAGACAAACAAACAAACGTAAGCAAAACAAAACAAAGCAGTAAAAACATCTTGTGGTGGAAGCTATAGTGTGTCACAGTACGTCCTGCAGTATACACTTCTGTCCACACATCTTCACTTGCAGATATTCATTGTGATAAGTCATTGGTCTGGCTTGAGGTCTCTTGCTTCTGTGACACCATCAATTTGGATCGTCACTGGTACTCCTTCCAGTTATCCTGTCATTGCTCTGTGTCCTGGAAATCCTGCAGTTTGTGATCAACAGGATAAGCAATTTCATATGCTCTAACAGTTCACAGATGATGCAGATTTTGGGGGGTGGGCCAACTCAAAGCCCTGGATTTGGGCCTGGGTGGCAGCTGAGCTGGTCAGCCTGCAAGCTTTCCCTTATCTGCACCACTAGGGCAAGCTCTTCAGCACTGATCTGGTAGGCCACTCAATGCCACCCTGGGCATTGAAGCAGGGTCATCTCTCCTGCCCTCATGTCCTCGGGGCCAGCATACCCACACCCACACCTCCGGAGCCAACTCCACTGTGCTGCCCAGTTGAGGCATGCGGCCCATTCTCCTGAGTGCTGCAGCAGGCAAGGAGTTGGGCCAGCTCTCCTGCTCTCACAACCTCAGGGCTGGCTGGCTCATCTGTGCCTTCACCATCAGGGCTCACTCCACTGTGTTGTCCCCATGAGATGCAGGGACAGTTCAAAGGTCAGGGATAGCTTTCCTGCTCTCATGACTTTGAGGCTAGCTCTCCTGCCTATTGACTACCACAAGTGGTGAGGGGCAAAGTGGGGGAGAGCATCACCCCCATGCCTACCCCACCTCACAGCAGATGAGTGGTGGGTCCAGTTCTCCTAGGCTCACACCCATGGGGTTGACTCACCTGCACACCCTCCACCAGGGCCAGCTCTGATGTACTGTCTGGGCGAAGTGCAGGGGCCACTCTCCAGAGTGCTACATACGCTGGCCACCACACAGACAGTTCTCTGGCTCTAATGACTTTGGGGCCAGCTTTCCTGACTGCAGGAGGTAGTAACGGATGGAGGTAGGCGTCACCTCCATATCCATGTCATCCCATGGCAGAGGAAGCGGGGTCAGCTCTCCAACACTCATGTCCTTATGACCAGCTCACCTGCGTCCCTATCACCAGGGCCAGTGGCACTGTGCTGCTTGGGCGAGGTGCAGGGCCCATTTTCCTGGGAGCTGCCATTGGTGAAAGGTGGGACCAGCTTTCTAGAGTGCCCAAGCTATTGAGGGGCAGGGCCACTTCTACACAGTCTCTGGACACCCACATGGTCACTGTTGGCTACCCAGACCAGGAAAGTCCCCATGATCTCTAGTGGTAATAAGAGCCACAAACATTAACACTGATCCCTGCTGTTGTATAGCCATGAACCCAGACACGGCCCTCAGTGGCAGCATGGGTTAAGACTACCACAGCCTCAGGTGGCAAGGTTGGCTACTCACAACAGGTTACTCCTCTCCACTGTCATGTCTCCAGTTCCATCTCTCTTCATAATGCTCAAACTGTTCCACTTCTCTTTCCCCTGCCTACCACATGCTTGCACATTGTAGTAGCTCCCTTGCAGGAGGGCCTCTAGGTGACCTCATCTGTCCCTACTGTGTGGTGTGGTGGCTAATTGGGCTTTTAGTTTTCTATGTGTGGCATGGCGGCAGGTGGAACTCTGGACATCTTCTCCCTCCTGCACCACATTTCATGGTAGCAGGTGGGGCTCTCAGGGTCTATGGCCCACCCATGTTGTGTGGCTTAAGGCAGTTCTGTATTCCTGCTCATGCCCATGCTGGGTGGCCTGGTGCCTGGCAAGTCTCTTTAGATTTGAGGTTTTAAGTAGCTGTGACCTAAGAGAACTATAGTGCTGTTGGCACATTGACAGATATCTTTTGTTTTCTCTACAGAGTTTGCTCAGATTTTATGGGCAAATCATAGTGTAATGTGACCACTGAAGGAGTGTAACAAGCTTTGGCAGGCTGGAAGAGTCTTCTTCAGATATATTGCCTACTAATAGAACTGTTAAGGAAAAACCAAAGAGCTGTGTTGGAGATTGGGCTGATGTATTTTGATGCTAATTACTGCTTGCTGTCTCTGTGACCCATCTGTACCTTGCCTAGAGCCTAACCTATTTGACCAATAAAAGGCCACCATCATACCTGGGCAGGGCAAATGGGATAAGGTTCCAGGGCTTGAGGAGACAGAAAGAATCTTGGGAGAGAAAGATTGGAGGAGAGGAGAGGAGAAGAAGGTTGTGCCCTCATGGATCAGGTGGAAGAGAAGCACATGACTGGCATGGATGGAGTATTTGGCCCAGATGAAGAACATTAGCAAGTATATGGGGTTATGGATTGTAGGTAGCTTGACAGAAATTATTAGAGCAGATGGTATGAGATTGGGACAGGAGTTTCATACTTGCCCCACTATGGAAAGTAGTTTAGGGGACTAATATCTGCCTTTCCCCAGGTTAACTAAGGCTATTTTAGAATATAACAGGTGTCTGTGTCATGATTGATTGCTAGTAGGTTAGAAAATAGTGCTGTAATAATTATAGGCCTGATAATAAACATTCTTAGGCCATACTGGTAAATTAACTGCAACAGAGGTGAGACCAAGGGAATGTTGTTTCTATATTTCAAAACGATAAAGCACACTCGGTTGAATTCACATTTGAACACATAGAAAAGGTGGAAGGGGAAGTAATCAGGACTCTATCCAGGAAGCTGAATCCCAGTTTTTCACCATCAAGTGGCCCACCTGAAACAGATCAGTGAACAGAAGGGAGCTTTGGAAAATAAGTGGTACCACTGATTTGAAGACGCTGGATGAGTTGCAAAGGCTATTATGGACATGGCATGTTGAGAAGAACTGGCACCATTGTTCTTACCCTTTTCTTTTAATGCTCTAACGGGTGTGCAATATGTACCTGAATGGACCCAGTGTGAGGGGAATCTTCCTCCAAAAAGCACATCTGTGGTCTTTTTACGCAGATTAGGTAGGTGCGCTGTTATATTCTGCGTGGTACAGATGTTCAAGAAAGAGGCAAGAATACGGTTCTCTGGCATTGAAGATTGACTGGTCTACAGGAAGGATTGCAACTTGTATCAGAAAATCAGCATAAACTCTTTCCCTGACCTGTGAGCATATAACTTGTTTCTACAAGAACCTGTGGGCTGGAGAAGATTGGTACAGTGGACAGAGATACTGAGATTAGGAGAGCCACAGAGATCTAGAGAAAGGGAGACATCTGCTTTGCATGAACATACACCAACAAGGGAGAAACTTCTGTCTGAAGCAGGAAGTAGTTGCATGTTACTAACATCCAGAAGAGCATGAGGAGTGTGAATGTGGATTAGTTATGCAGCTTTCTGTGACTCTTATTTGGTAAGTTAGCACAGAGAATGTTTACAACTTGACAACAGTTTAGAACAAATCCTTAAAATGTGTGCAAACAGAGCAATAGACCTTGTTCAAGACCTCAATCTCTCTTTGTCCACTAATTGCTTGCCATGAAGCATTTCTTCTTCTTCAACTTTTATTTCATACTGTGACCCTTGGTATACCTCCTGCATATAAATCTGGTCATGCCAACCCCAAGTCTAATTGTTTCTTTCCTGTGGGTTTACCAGAATTATGCATGAAGCTTTTTCAAGGCAGTTAAAGAACACATTTTACCTATTCTGTATTGTGATGTGAGACTTAGAGCATTTTGCACTAACCTTAAAATTAGGCAATGGTGTGCTTAAAATCTCTCTGCCCAGAGTGCTCCAAAGAACTAAAAAACAGTAGAGAGAAATGTTGTGCTTCTTCTAGAAGGTGATAGTTCTCTTACTTCCCTTGCTTCTTAAAGGATGTCAGACCTCATTCTGCTCCTGGTCCAACAGAATGTGTTCATGTTTCATGAAGATACTTCCAGATGCTGGAGTCTCTCCTCCCTGTTTGTTTTTCCTCTCTGTCACGCTGACCCTCTCCCTGTCTCCGTCTCTCTGTGTCTCTCCCACTGTCTTAGTCTCCATCTCTTCGTTTCTCCCATCACTTTCTCCATGCTGCTCCTTCTGCCTTTCCCCGTAGGTGGTGTACATATGTCTTAGCATATATTAATGGGAGGATATGGCTCATTCTGAGAGTATGGGTACTTGCTATAGAGAGTGGGAGTACTAGGAAATGCAGAAGCTCCTGCCACCCTTGTTTCTGCTTTTCTTTTCCACTTGGGAAGGAGAATTGGATGGTTCAGCTTCCTAAGAATATTATAAACCTATCTTGTGTTCTGATTCTGGATGAAAAAAATCTCAGAGTACTGTTTGTGAGCGTGTGTGTGTGTGTGTGTGTGTGTGTGTGTGTGTGTGCATGTAAGCATTTGCCTGGATAGAGAGGTGCTACAGAAGCTGAAGAATAGCAGAAAGTCCCCATTGGAAGAGGGCATGGGAGGAGATGAAGACCTAGGACTGAGAAGGGGAGATCTTTTTCCTGAAGCCTAGCACAGAAGGAGGTAGAAAATGAGTCAAAAGTGGAGACAACAGAGAAACCAACAAATCAAGGAAAATAAAGGGAGTTTTATGAGAGAAGCAAGAAAGAAGGGAACTAGCTATATAGGCAAAACAGGGATGGACACGGCTCACTTGCAGTTTGCTCAGACATGGAGGCCTGTAACTCACAGTCCCTTTTCTAGAGACTCATTGAAAAAGCCAAGACAGCTGAGAAGTGAAAGTTACTCATTTGATGTAGCCACAATAAAAATCATTGCTGCCCTTATTAAAATTATTTTCAATGACTGGCAATTACAGAAACCCTTCTGTGTGTGTTGAAGGAGAACGAGGAGTTGTGGAACAGACAAAGACTACAAGCTACTCTTTTGAAAGTTTAATTTTGAAGGGAAGATAATTGGGACATTAATAATGATCTGATATGAGATAGGATACAATTTCTTTGCTTGTCTTTTGTAGAAGCTAGAAAGGACATAATTCAGAAGTTTGTTATCAAAAGTCTCCTGAAAAAAAAAATGCAAGAGTGTTAGACTACAAGGGAGCGTTTTGGTTTTAGATATTTCTTACTTTCAACTGGGATGAAAGGGAAGACTGACTACAAATGTAGTGGGTATTGGGAAGGTGTGGATATTTGTTTGGACAATTTGTACTTTTATTTATGAAGGACCATAAAATTTTTACTCAGTAGAAAGGGAGCAGAGTAGGAAAGAAGAAGGGAATCAGATGAAGAAAGCATTCTGCATGGACTATGCTCTTCTGAATTATGCTTCAATTCTTTCCTACGTAGGATATTCCTCAGCATATCACACTTAAAAATGACTTTTGTCCAAGTCTGCACAAGAAGTATTGTTCTGTTTAAGGATCTAGACTTTGGATATAATTTTGAAGTTAAGAAGAATAATTCTTTTATTTCTTGCCCTTCTATTCTTTGTTTAGCCTTTTTAAATTACTGTTTTAACAGGCTAAAATGAAATTAGTAGTGAGTGTTTGGAATTCTGGGTAAGATGTCAGGTTAGATACCATATCTGAGATCAGATTTACAAATTAAGATAAAAAGCAACAGATCTTATCCCTAGGAGAAAGAACAAAAGAACAAAATAGAAACAAGTGCAGATGGAGTTGTATTTGGAAAGAAGCTATCAAGCCAGCATCCCAACTGCACCCAACTGCTCATGGCAGCTCTAGGTGGCAGAAAGTGTTTTTAGGCCCTTGGCTTTGTGAGAGCTGGAAAGAGATGGTGCAGTTTCAGAAACCCAAACACAGGCCAGATACAGGGTACATGGAGAGATGGTTAGAGCACAGCAGCTGGCTATGAAGACAGAAGCAGAAATGGGTATGTAAGCTCTAAGCTGAGACGTTCTCAGTCTCCCTATCCACATTCTTTGCATGAACTGCATGAAGTTGCAGGAAGTGGGCAGTGTTCTGACAGGTGCAACGGAGATAAACACAGATGCCTGGGCCTTTCACACCCCGTCAGAGCCTAAGCCATGGAAATCCTGTGAAGAAAGCATGATCTCTTCAAATGTGGCTATAATTTCCAGGCAGGTGCCCTCAGACGAGGAAATAGTAGGGGAAAAGACTAGGCTTATGGGAAGGAAATCCTTATTACTTGCAAGGATGTACTGTCTTACTTGCATAAGTTATAAAGAGCAGCAGTTCCCACCCCAATGATGACAGTACAGACTGATGTAAAGGGCAATTCAAGAAGAGAAAGAACCATCTTTGCAACTGCAAACTTAGGCTACCTCAAGCCATAATACTGTTTCATCTTATTCATTTTTGTTCATTTTAATTTTATTTAAGCACTTTTGCTTATCCATTTATGCTTTGATTATTTTAATTTGTTTCTCAGCAGAACAGGTTTTTCTGACCACATGTTTTCTCTGTACCTACTCTACAGTATTTGCTGTAGTACTTCTCATATCCCTAATTTATATCCTTCGATGATTACTTCACCCTTTCTTCTCTCCTGTTCCCTCTTCATTTCACTGCTTGAATACTGAGACCTGAGTTTGCTTGTTTTTTCAACTTGACACAAGCTAGAATTATCTGAAAGGATGGAACGTCAATTAGAAAAAATGCTTCCATAAGATCTTGCTGTAGGACATTTCTTTTCTTTTTTTCTTTCCCTTTAACTTTGTTTCTTTCTTTCCTTCTTTTGGCTTTTTTGAGACAGGGATTCACTTTGGCTGTCCTGATCTTGCTTTATAGACCAGGCTGGCCTGAAATTCACAGGGATCCACCTGCCTCTGCCTCCCCAAGTGCTGGAATTACAGGTATGCACCATCACACCCAGCTGTAGGGCATTTTCTTTTCTTTTTTTTCTTTCTATCTTTTTTGAAACTTTTTTATTAAATACTTTTTACATATACATTTACTAGGGTCATTTTATTAATTAGTGATTAATGAGTGAGGTCCATGTCCACTGTGGAAGGTGACAGCCCTGGACTTATGTTTCTGGGTTCTATAAAAATGTAGCCTGATCAAGCCATAAGGAGCAAGTAAGTAAGAAGCAACCCTCCATGCCCTCTGCATTAGCTCTTGCCTCCAGATCCCTACCCTGTTGAGTTCCTGTCCTGATTTTCTTCAGTGATGGACAGTGATGTGGAAGTGTAAGCCAAATAAATCCTTTTGTCCCCGACTTGCTTTTTGGTCATGGTGTTTCATCTTGGCAATAGAAACCTTAACTAAAACAATATCATTAGCTTTGAGCTGCTATAAGCTCCATTTCCCCCAACCAGCACTCTAGTACTTTTTTTTTTTTTTTTTTTTTTTTTTTTTTGGTCCTGAACAATATCAAGGGAATAAGTGAAGTACACAAGCATTTGAGACACTCTCAGATCATTATATGAACCTCTGTAGTTAGTGTCCCTTATAAAGAGCAGCAGGGAACATAAATACAAGTGAAGACAACTGACCAGGAGGACTCTTAGAAAATAAGACAAAAGACCAAGAAAAAAAGAGTGGAAAAGTGGGGAATGGAATAAAAACTGCAGGACAACTCCATCTCAACAGACCCATAAAGCACAACAAACAAGGGACAACAAACCTACTAGTATGACACCTACACAACCATAACTCTTAAAAGCTGGAGATCAAAGATCATGAGGTAGCTGGCATGGCTGTAGATTTCAGAATATTTTTAAAGAGCATCACTAACCATATAGAATATTAAAAAGGGCAGGTGAATGAGGGAAGGGAAGAAATTAATGACCTAGACAAAGAGTTGCCCAAGTGGACATAAAGGTTGGTAAGTTGGAAAGGAAATAAAAAAGACTTGAAGGAACACTTCAGTAAGGATGTTGACACTCCAAAAAAGTGCCAAACAGAAATTCTGGAAATGAAATAATCAATAAAACAAATTTAAAGATACAGCAGAAAGGGTTGTAGAGATGGCTCAGTGCTTAAGAGCACTGAGTGCTTTTCCAGAGGTCCTGAGTTCAATTCCCAGCAGCCACATGGTGGCTCACAGCCATCTCTAATGTGATTTGATGCTCTCTTCTGGTCTGTAGGTGTACATGCAGGCATATCACTGTATACATAATAATAAAAATAAATAAATCTAAAAAAATCAGAAAATACCATCAGTGAACAAGACCAAGCAGAAGAATAAATTTCAAGGAGGACAGACATAAAGGCAGCAAGACATTCAGGCAAATGTAAATAAAAACAAATCAACATAATCACAGTATTCAGGAACTCTGAGATAGGTTCCAAAAACTAAACCCCAGGATCAGCTTTGGGGGTGGGGTTGAAATAAGATGTAAGCTCAGACAAATTGTTTAAATAAATTGTACTAGAAAAATTCCTAAGCCTAGAGGGGAAAAAAAAAAAAAAAAAAAAAAAAAAGAAAGAAATTCAAGAGGCATTTAAAAACTCCAAATTGACATCACTAGAGAACTTCTCCACAATCTACTATAATTGAGATATTAAAAGCAAAAGCAAAGAAACAATCTTGAAGCTGTAATGAAAAAAAACAACTCACATGCAAAAACAAAAATACAAACATAGAATCAGAGATCTTGTCAGCAACCTTAAACATCAGGAAAATAAGGATTTATTTAAATCCTTGAAAGTACTAACTGTCAAACAAGATAGTTATACTCACCATAGTTATCTCTTAAAAGTACTGAAGAGACAAGAACATATCAAATAAGCATAAATTAATGGTATTCATGCCGTTTAAGCTAGCACCATAGAAAATACTTTTACAATACACAAAGGAAAAAGACACGTTTCATCCATTCCTCATGAGGGGAATAGATTAATGAAGGATAACTAAGAAGACGTCCAAGACCATAAACCACCAAAGTTAATGGGAGAAAGTAAAGAACTGCAAATAATCTAACCAACCAAAACAAAACATAGAAGAAATAGAAAACACCCTCCAGTGGAAAAATACTTAATCTGAATTCACCAATTAAAAGAATTTGACTGGTGACAACCAACTATCTGCTGTCCCCAGGAAATATACTTCATTTGCAAAAACCCCTAAGTCCTGTTGGTCAAAGACAAACAAACTTAGCAAACAACGGAAGCACATAAAGAGGAGGTATAACTATTGTGCTGCTTAATAAATTAGACTTCAGTCCAAAAAGTCTACTACATCTTAATAAAGGTCACTCAGCAGGGGATTGAAGCAGATGCTGAGACTCACAGCCAAACTTTGGGGCAGAATGCAGGGTGGTGACTTATGGAAGAGTTGCAGGATAAAAAGACTGAAGGGACCGGAGCTCCACAAGAACAACAGAGCCAACAAATCTGTATGTTCCAGGGGAACTTATAGAGACTGATCCACCAACCAAGGACCATGCATGGAGAGGATCTAGACCTCCTGCTCACATGTGGTCAATAGGCAGCACAGTCTCTGTGTGAGCGCCATAAAATGGGGAGTAGGGGTTGCCTCAGACATGGACCCTGTTACCCACTCTTTTATCACTTCCCTCTGGCAGGGCTGCCTTGCAAGCCAACAAAGGAAGTGGATGCAGGCAGTCCTGATGAGCCTTGATAGGCTGGTGAAGGTGGGATGCACTTACTATGGAAAGAAACATGTGACAGTGCAGAAGCAGTCTGTCAGATGCCTTGGGCTGGCTGGCAGAAGACTAGATGTCCCAATGGAGAGGAACTTGTGATTGTCCAGTCACCTCTCTGTCCTATCAATACTTTTGGAAGTTGCTTGCTTGCACTCCCTTCATATTAGATAGTTTTTTCTTCTAGGGTCTCTGATGGGGTTGAAGACTAGATAGCCAAAGTATTAATATAAGTTTAGTTCGCAAAACAAAACAAAAAAGAAAAAACTTTAGACATTAGGATAAGAATCAGTAGCATAGGATAGTGGAATAATTTCCTTTTTTATATATTTTATTAATTTCTTCATATTACATCTCAGTTGTTATCCCATCCTTTGTACCTTCCCATTCCTCCCTCCCTCCCATTTTCCCCTTACTCCCCTCCCCTATTATTGTGACTGAGGGGGACCTCCGCCCCCTGTATATGCTCATAGGGAATCAGTAGCATAGGATAGTGGAATAATTTCTTAAAAGTTGTTAACTACAAATGTCCTTGTAAATGTTGACTTAATGGATAATTCTTATTTTGTTGTATATAGTTTATTATATTAATAGAAAGGGGAGATGAAGGAGAGAGAAACCTGTTTTTGTTATGACCCCAAGTGTGGGATGGGGAACAACATTGTGAGAGGACAGGTGATGTTAATCCACTAGAAGGCAAACCACCTCCTGTGGGAGCTTGATTGTTGCCAGCTGAACAGATCCACGAACAGACTCTGGGAGGAGATATACAAGTGAGCCAGAAACAAGAGAGGGGACTTTTTGGAAACTTGTGATAGTTTGGCTATTCATTATCCCACTTCGAGAAGCTCCTAGAGAAAACCACTTGTGGGAAGGCTTCAGGGTTCTGGGCTCCTGCTGAGGTTGCAGGTTCTGGTTGCTCCAGGTTCCAGCAGAAGAAATCCTCCTGACTACACCAGGAAAATTGTTCCTTGGAACTGGTATCTTTATGATTTTGTTACTGAATTCTTTAATCCTCTCTTCCTATTGTTTCAGTTAGTTGGGTTATCAGTGACGTACTCTCGGTTAGTAAGTTTGTAATAAAATATATTTGTTAAGAAAATTGAGCTTATAGGCAGGGGTTAGATGATGGGGGAGGAGGGCTCCCCTTTTCTGAGGACTAGGTGAAGGCGGGGGGGGGGGGGAGGAAGAGGGAGGGAGGGTAGGGCTGGGAGAAGATGAGAGAGGGGGATACAACCTGGATGTAAAGTAAATAAATATTTAAAAAGTAATAAAAATAAAGGTAGCAATTCATGAAGAAGAGATAAGAGTGTAATTCTTTATTACTGAAAGCTGAGGTTCACAGTTGTGTGAAACAAACACTTACGGTCGTTGAAAGATCAGATAAGTTGTGATGCTACAAGGATGGTGCATTCCAGTATCCCATTATCATCTTCTGATTAGTTTTCCATACTAAAAGTCAACAAAAAAATTGTGTTCTTCCTCTACAGATTAGCTTGCAAGGTCTGCACATTCATGGGCACCTTGGAACGGTATTGGCTCAAAGACCTCTTCTGACAATGATGCTGTGAAAAGCCAGACCTGGTTCATGTTTCCTTGTTAACTGTTGTATCTTGTAGAGAAACCCTTGGTAGATGGCTTACCTGGTCCTGTGCTGCAGAGGCCTCTGTGCTGGGTAAATTGACATGCTGTTATCTACATGTCTTGCAGGGCTCTTCCGTCTGCTCTCTCAGTCCACAGCAGGCAATCCTGTGCTTCATGATGTATTAGAGCTCATCCCTTAAAATAAGAAGGAAGAGCTGCTTATACAACAATTACTTTTAAGAGACATCTAAAGAATATCCCATACAACATATGAGAAATACATCATCTTCTCAGTGGACCATGGACCCTTCTCTAAAATTAATCCCAATCTTAACCAGTATAAAAAAAAAAGAAAAAAAGGAAATAATTACTTTTATCTTATCTACCCGTTGTGGAGTAAACAACATAAAGTCACATAAATATTATGAGACTGAATAGTGTAACTTTGAATGAACAGTGAGGCATTAAAGAAATCAAGAAGATATAACAAGACTTTCTTTGGACCACCGTGTCCCATGTAATGATACAGACACTTTTATTAATTATGAAAGCTTGGCCTTAGCTTCAGCTTGTTTCCAGTTAGCTCTTAAAGCTTAAATTGTCCCATTTACACTAATCTACATTCTGTCATGTGGGTCCATTGCCTCTCCTTAGTTTTGTCCATTTGACCTCCTCTACATCTAGCTGGCGAATCATCCCTCCTCAGTCAGATTCCTTCCCAGAGTTCCTATCTCTACCTGAAATCCTGCCTATCCTCTCTTGTCTCAGCTACTGGCTATTCAGCTCTGTATTTAATCATCAAGCAGGTGTTGGAGAACGGTGTTTACAAAATAGCGAGGCAGGTGATGCTTCATGAAGATGAAAACACCAAAGTCCAGACTGCATCTAACTCTCTGGGTGCAGAAATCAGCATTTGAATAACACCAAGACAATCTTTACACGGTGCACAAAAAGATCACTCTAACCTCTGCCCTCTTTTAGTCTCTAACAGCAAGAAGCTTTATATATTTTTTTCCACAAATAGTTATTGAGCACCTACAATGTGCCAGGCACTGTTTACCCTGGGCCCCAATGAAAATCCAAACCAAACCAAACCAAACCAAACCAAACCAAACCAAACCAAAAACAGAAGGCACAGGCAGCAGAAATAAGTTGAAGGAGGAAAATAGGCAAGTGGAGAAAGCAGAGGGAACTAGCAGCTTGAGGTGATATAGACCTCTTCTGCTTTTGCACCGAAATCTTCCTCTTCTGTGGTGGCATCCTGGTATGGCTGTTACTCAGAGAAGAGATTATTCATGTTGCTTTCACTTTCAGTGAACCCCATCTTTTTCCTGTCCTCAGCTGTGTACCAGTGGAAGAAGGCCTTCCAGGTGCAACAAGGCAATGAACTGTTCTGAGATGCTCTTGAAGAGCTCCTGGATGGCTGTGTTGCTTCCAGTGAAGGAGACTGTCATTTTTGAGGCCATGTGGTGGGATGTCACAGACAGCCATCTTAATGTTATTGGGGATCCATCCCACAAAGTAACAGCTATTCTTATTTTGCACTTTGAGCATCTGCTCATCCACCTCCTTCATGTACATCCATCCATGGACGACAGCCACAACAGTGAGGTATTGGCCATGGCGTGGGTCACAGGCAACCATCATGTTTTTGGCATCAAAGACCTGATGGATGAGTTCAGGTACAGTAAGGGCCTGATATAGCTGGCTTCCATGGCTGGTGAGAAGGGCAAAGCCAGGCATTAAGAGGTGGACATGTAGGAAGGGCACCATATTGACAGCCAACTTTACAAGGTCAGCATTAACCTGGCCTGGGAAGTAGAGGCAGGTGATGACACCACTCATGGTGGCCGAGACAAGGTGGTTCATGTCTCCATAGGTTGTTGTGGTGAGCTTGAAGGTACGGAAGCAGATGTCATAAGGGCCTCATTGTCAGTGCAGCAGCTCTCGTCAGTGTTTTCGACCAGCTGATGGACAAAGAATGTGGCATTGTAGGGTTCAACCACAGTGTCAGATACTTTGGCTGAGGGAACCACACTTAAGGTATTCATGATGTGGTCAGGATATTCTTCTTGGATCTTTCTGATGAGCGGGGTGTCCATGACAGAGCCTGTGCCTCTGCCCAGTGAGTGGGTTAGCTGAAAGCCTTGCAGACAGTCACAGCTTGCTGCTTCCTTCTGCACCACATCCAAGACAGAGTCAACCAGCTCAGCTCCCTCTATATAGTGTGGCCCTTGGCCTAGTTGTTGCCTGCCCCAGACTGACCCAAAACAAAACTGTCTGGTCTGAAGATCTGTACTTAAATCATTCTTTTATTATTATTTAAGCTGTTATATCCTCAACCTTCATAACTTGCATTTATTACCCTTTAAGCATCCTCTTAGATCCTAAACATTTTCTTTGATCCTTCATAACTTAATCTTTTATGTTTCTCAACCATTATAAACTCTACATCTCTTTTGTGAGTTTTTTTTTTTGTTGTTGTTGTTCTGAATTTGGTAACAGCAAAAACTTTAAGATTATACCTATCTAATCTTCAACTCTATCAGAGACCAGAGAAGGATGAAGGTTACTGAGCAAACAGGAAGTGCAGAGCAAGCTGCTTCCAAAACTGTAGAAATTAGAGACTCCTGTATGCCTGGGCAGCCACCCAAGGTTTCTCTGTATCTGTAGGGCACTCAGTCTTTGGCCAACAGGTTCAGAATATCTGACAGACATTTTTGTGAAGGAGAAAATATGAAGGACTGTCCTACTTTGTCTTATCAAAGTTGGGCAGTTGAGTTTCCAATGTCCTGCTGGTCCACAGTTTGGACAGCTGACTGTAAGCAGTTGATGCGAGGGCAGATTTTCCATAAGGATGTTCTTCTATGCCCATCATCTTCTTTTAAGTAGTATATGGGTGCTGCCAGAAGAAGTCATATTTTTTATTATTATTAAAACATATTTAAAGGGGATGAGGGAGGGGGTGGGATCAGGAGAGAAGGAGGGAAGGGGATAAAATTGGGATGTGAACATTTTAAACTGCTAATATATGACTCTCGACAGCCTACAGACTGGGAAAAGATCTTCACCAACCCTTCATCTGACAAAGGTCTAATATCTAATTTTATATAAAGAACTCAAGAAATTAAACACCACCAAACCAAATAACCCAATTGAGAAATGGGGCTCAGAACTAAACAGAATTCTCAACAGAAGAATATCAAATGGCTGAGAAATACTTATAGAAATGCTCAACCTCCTTAGTCATCAAGTAAATGCAAATCAAATCAACTCTGAGATTCCATCTTACACCCATCAGAATGGCTAAGATCAATAACTCAACTGACACCATATGCTGGCGAGGATGTGGAGAGAGAGGAACACTCCTTCATTGCTGGTGGGAATGCAAACTAGTACAACCACTTTGGAAATCTATTTGGTACTTTCTCAGAAAAATGGGAATAGGGCTTCCTCCAGACCAAGCTATTCCACCTCTTGGAAGAGACCCAGAAAATGCTCTACCACACAACAGAGACATATGCTCAACCATGTTCATAGCTGCCTTATTCATAATAGCCAGAACATGGAAACAGCCTATGTGTTCCTCAGTAGAAGAATGTATAAAGAAACTGGTACATTTACACTATGGAATACTACTCAGCTATTAAAAACAAGGAATTCCCGAAATTTGTGGACAAATGGATTGATCTAGAAATTATCATAATGAGTGAGTTCACCCAGAAGCAAAAAGAGTTAAATGGTATATACTCACTTATATCGAGACACTAGTCCAAGGCGTACCTCCCATGAAAAACGCTACTGACCAGGAAAGTGGGTCAGAGGGGAGGACATCCTATTGAGACTTTTGGCTGGACACTGGCATCGTGTATCCTTCATGTTCCAGCACCAAGTGCTTCAGTTGCTGTTCCTCATCAGAACAAGACAGCTCCCAGGACACTTTCAAACAATGCTTCCAATCCCAATTGGTCCAGCATTTCAGACTGTCCCACACAGGACTCTAATTAAGCCTGGAATTTCTCAATATTTAGAAAATGGCCTACAAATGTAATTCCTAGCTTGTTTAACTATTTCCCCAGTTTTATTTGGGACCCTACAAAAGCATTATTCATCCTAAATTAGCCAGCAGAAACATTAAGAGAACAATTCCCCATTTCCTTTAAGGGGATTCAGGTAGGTTTTTGGTTGATTTCTTGGGCTATAGAGGATTATTATCAATGAGAGTTGGTTACAAGTTATTATTGGTCTTATCTAGAGAGAAAGAGAAAAAAAAAGGTTGGACTCAGTGATGTCTCCATTTTCCTTTACCTTATATTCTTAAGTTTGGAGATAGGAGTTTAAAAGAAAGAAAGGGGAATATAGAAATATATAGGGAACATAGGACAAAAAGTAGAATTACAAATTACAAATTAATGCCTCAATTGTCACTCACAAGGTTATTTTTAATTCACTGGTATAGAATTTTGTATATAAATGCAAAATAAGTTTAATTCTAAATATAGTGATAGAGAATGAAAATTTAAGATTATTTTTCATACACATTATATATATATATACACACATGCACACACACATATATATATATATATATGTATATATGTATATATTCTCTAATATGAGGTATTGTACCCAAATAACTCAATTATAATACAAGGTTTCCTTCTAATACTTTGAAAGTGATATTGCAAGCTGTTTAGGATAAATAAGTTATACAAGTTAATTGGTAGCTGATCAAATCGTGTTCATGTCAATTGCTGGTCTACTTTTATCACAAGTATATACATCTTAGGTATGGCAGATAGATATGATTCTATAGAAAGAAGTAGAATAGTTAGATAAGGTCTTCAAAAACCTCAGAAACATGCGGAATATGGCATTTAAAAATGTGTTTATTATTTTAAAGAGTCACTGACAATGAGACAGGTTAACTCCTGGCAACACTCAGCCTACCTCAAAGAGGATGATGAGCATCAAAGAACCTCCTTATGGAGATGGCTTCAAATGTGGCAAACTAGCCACTGGGAAAAAATGTCCTCATTTCTACCACAAACAGAATTCTGCCTGAAAAAGGGCAAGCTTATAAGCAGGCAGAGTCGAAGGCCAAACTCTGCCAAGACAGGGTAAGCAAGTCCTCAAAAGTTCTTTCCTCACAAATATGTCTGTAAGATATATTGGGCCAGAAGGCTGAAGAATATGCTCCAACATAATAGAGAATTTTGGGTGACTATTCAGGCAGCAAACTGTCTCTGACATCTTCTCATTTGGAAATCTACTAACCTGTACTCCCAGAATACTCAGGTATTCAAGTTTATTCCTTCTCAAGTCTCTGATGGAGTTTAAGACTAGATAGCTTAGTTTTACAGTGAAGCTTAGTTGTTTAGAGGTTAGGATGTTTTTAGGTCTAGATAGAGGTTTTAAGTTGATAATGCAAGATGTGATGGATATTGATTTACATTCAGAATTTTAGACGCACCAAGATAGGAAAGATGTTTTCTTCAAGGCTGCCAAATACAAATAGCCAAAACACTAAGAATGTAACATTTATTTAATTCCTGATTGTGTCAAGGTTCTTCTTGTTATAGGTAGTTTATTGTATAGATGTGGAATAATACAAATGTATATGTAAAAAATAAAAATAAATACAAAAATAAAACATTTAAAAAGTAGAAAAAATATATTAAAAAAGAGAAAGATGTCAGTAAGAAAATTAGAATTTGGTGACTCACCTTACAAATAATTAGTATTTTCATTTCTAAGTAAAATTAATAAATCTAAACATGTTAACAGTTTTTCAGACTAAAACCTTCAATCAGGCTTGATGATTTAATCCAATCTACATGTTCTTTAATTAAAGAATAAAGCAGATTTTGATGATTTTTCTTGCCTGACAAGATGAACACATTAAGTCCTTTAGTAGTTCATTTAGCTAATATGAGCTGAACTTGTGCCATATGTGTTGGCCCTGGCTCATCCATGTTAGAAACACATATGGGCAGAATTCTTGTTGTTAAGATGTCCCAAGTTTGTGGATGATCAAGGTATATAGACACCATTTAATAGTGTTGTGGTTTGGCAGAACTGTGATCAAGGCATCATGGAAACTCTGCTTTCCATGGAGAATGGGCCAGAGAAGGTCCCCAGAGGCGGAGATGTGGGATACTCTTCACACAGCTAAGCTGGAGTTTGCAGGCTGAGAAGTTCCACTGATCCTTTTATATGGACCACTGGCTTATCCTGAGGCCAATTTTATTATTTATGAAACACATTCATCTAGATTTATTTAATTTCTTTCCAAATCAGAACAGAACCAGGTCTTAGAAGGCACTTGCTAGTTAGTTGAAGAATGAGTCATTTAGCCACCTAATCTTGGTGATCGCTGCATCTTCATCTTCATCCATAGCAATATTTTCACCTTTTTCAGAGTCAAGAAAGCTTAAAAAATGTCTTCTCTCAACCAAGCCTCTTCAAACATGGGCACTGATGCCTTAGGACATTTACATAGAGTTTCAGACCTCGCTTTCCTGAAAAGGGCTGTAAACTACATCACCCCAGCTGGTAACATCTACTTTGGGGGAGTAGACGACGTATTTGATTAGATTTCTAAGTTTGGTTTTGTCACAGAGTTCCTGTTTTAGTTCTTAGACTTACAAACTTTCTGGGTCAAATCCACCAAACAGGAGTAATGTTTGTCAATGTCCATACGTTAACAGGGTCAGCAGGGGCTCTCTTCTGCATTCTGAATGCCTCAGAAATAAAAGCCAGCAAATACACGTTCCTATAGTTTGTCTCTGTGTTTTGTGCTCCAATCACCATTGCCCATACCAGGGTGGAACAATGTTTTATTATACATTAAAAATACTTTACATATCCAGGGAAGTTTGTAGTAAGGAATTCAGGTTTCTCACATCCCAGAGGACTGATACACCAAGAAAAGTATTTCATTGCAACAGTAATATAAAGAAACTTGAGCAAGTCATTTAAACTCATTTCATTTCAATTTTGTCACTTGTACAGCTGGGTGATAATAATCGACTCCCTTTGCAAGAAAAAAATTGAGAATAAAATCAACAGGAAAGAGGCTTAGGAACTGTGAAAGTCGATAAGGTAGGAATTTTTATGTGAGTGTGACCTCACAAGATGTTCCTGCCTTATGCCATTTTATATCTTTTAACGTCTGTATTGATTAAATGCCCACAGTTTAAAAAAGGAACATTTTGAGATAGCACCAGATAGATTTCCAAAGAAAAATGGGAATAGGGCTTCCTCAAGACCCAGCTATTCCACTCCTTGGAATATACCCAGAAGATGCTCCAGCACACAACAAGAAAATTTGCTCAACCATGTTCATAGCAGCCTTATTCATAATAGCCAGAACATGGAAACAGCCTAAGTGTCCCTCAGTAGAAGAGTGGATAAAGAAAATGTGGTACATATCCACTATGGAATACTACTCAGCTATTAAAAACAAGGAATTCCCGAAATTTGTGGATAAATGGATTGAGCTAGAAATGATCATAATGAGTGAGTTAACCCAGAAGCAGAAAGAATCAAATGGTATATACTCACTTATATCTGCATACTAGCCCAAGGGGCATGTCCCACGAAAGCCTTCACTTACCAGGAAACTGGGACAGAGGGGAAGGCATCCTATTGGGACTCTAAATGAGAGACGCATGGGAGAACAGCAAAATAAAAGGATCCAGAGGGTCCTAGAAATCTACAAGTAGAACAATATGATGGGCAGATTTGGGCCCAGGGGTCCCGCTCAAACTAAGGCACCAGCCAAGGACAATACAGGAGGTAAACTTTAAACCCCTTCCCAGATCTAGCCAATGGTCAGAATATTCTCCACAGTTGAGTGGAGAGTGTGATACGACTTTCTCACGTACTCTGGTGCCTCACATTTGACCATGTCCCCTGGAGGGGGAGACCTGGTGGCACTCAGAGGAAGGACAGCAAGTAGCCAAGAAGAGACTTGATACCCTATGAGAATATATAGGGGGACGTAATCCCCCTCAGGAACAGTCATAGGGGAGGGGAATAATGGGAAAATGGGGGGGGGGGAATGGGAGGATACAAGGGATGGGATAAACATTGAGATGTAACAAGAATAAATTAATAAAAAAAAAAAAAAAGGAACATTTTGTTCCAAAAAAAAAAAAAAAATCAAATAAACAAAAAACCTTGTTTCTCTGTAAATATCAAATGTTTGAGATCTGGAGCACTTGTTTACCTTTTCATTATTATAATCCTCATTCATAAGTTTTTCTCTTCTTTGAAGTAAGATTATGTGTATTTGTCAACATAACACATGGCTTGTTTTTTTTTTTTAATGTTTTTTTTTTAAATATCTTTGCCAAGTATAACTTTCTTCACAGAATATGTTTTTCAAGACTTGTGATTTCACCTGCATGTTGTTATTTCTGATTGTTAATTTGAGATGCTGAAGATCCTTGGTGTAGTTTTATGGCTTACATAGAGCTTTCCTGTGGCCAAAGGGCTTTGTCAATTACTTGAATTGTGCCTGGTCAGGATTTTATAGGAGAAAAGTAGCACAGCAATGGAGAGTGGTTAGCTATGTGATTGTTCTTGAACTTAATCTGGTCATTTGGAAAGGAGTCATTGGCCTTGATTGAAGGGAATTCTTGTTATCTGAAGCTGCCAGATGACGTGGGCCAGGAAAAGAGAAGTTCTATGAAGAGGAACGTAACCACATTGGGGTGGAAAGGTGAGATCTGCGATGGTTTCCATTGGCAAAATATGGAAACAAAAAGGGCCATATAGTTGTTGACACGAGGCAAATGAAGAGGCAGAAAGTAGGATACTGGACACAAAGCATCTGATGGCCTGGATAAGATGAAGGAATAGGAGGTGATTATGTGTATGCAGAGGAGATGAGCTGGGGCAGGGAGCTGTCTGTGAATCAGAGAGGAATAAGTAATGTCACAGTCACTTTGGGTTTCAGCACTTCAACCTTAGTCCCTAGTTTGTGAGCTTAACTATATCAGTTGAACAATCACAGCAAAGTGATATTGTCAAATGTCTTGAAGGCTATGTTACATTCTGAGCATTTGGATCATGCAAGTCTGTGATGTGGTAGTCACGGCCTTACAAGATGGTAACAGCTCTGTTTTTGTTTTTGTTTTTGTTTTTGTTTTTGTTTTTGTTTTTTTGAGAAATTCACTCTCTATCTCCATAGAAGTTCAGTTTTCCATTTCTGGATTTAGATAATAATTTTTCTGGCTGATTTTATAAGGCAACTTACAACACTGACTGTATTTAAAGAATAATGCTTTTTAAAAGTTATTGTTACTAGAAAATTGATGAAGAGATATTTTTTCCTTTTCTATGAGGAACTGAGCCTAGGTCCCCCTGCCTCAGAGAATACTTTTAACTGTTGGTATAAGGTTATTGTATACTTCAAACGCTGATTTCTGTATCCCCATATCTTGTTTCAAGATCTGAAAATCTCCTGTCTCAATGTTGTATAAGCTCTGCTTCCCAGTTGTGCCCTTGTATGACAACAAAGCAGCTTACATCCAATTGCTGAGCAGGGGAGAGACTTCCTGCCAGGTTGAAGAGGAGGAGTTAGAGGAGAGAGTAGGGGACTTATCCATGGGCAGAGGTCCAGGAAACATTAGGAGCTTTTTATTGAGGCAGTTGCCTTTGAGTAAGTTACGTTTTTTTTTGACTTTCTTGTTTTGTTTGTTTGTTTGGCTTGTTGGTTGGGTTTTCGAGACAAGGTTTCTCTATATAGCCTTGGATGTCTGGTACTCACTTTGTAGAGCAGGCTGGCCTCAAACTCACAGAAATCCACCTGCCTCTGCCTCCCTGAGTGCTGGGATTATAGGTGTGCAGTTCTTGGTGTGCTTTTGTAAGCCAATTGTTCTCAGTCTTCCCAGTGCTGTGGCCCTTCAATTCAATTCCTTATGTTGTGGTGTCCCCATCCATAAAATTATTTTCTTTGCTACTTCATAACTGTAATTTTGCTACTGTTATGAATCATACTGTAAATATCTGTGTTTTCTGATAGTCTTAGGTGACCCCTGTGAAAGGGTCACTTAACCCACAAAGGGGTCAAGGTACACAGGTTGAGAATTCCTGCTAAGCAACCCCTTATATAAAGTTTTGTAAATGCTCCCAACAAACTCCTTGGTTTGCCAAGTTGGACTTGGAAGTTCAGGTTCACTAAATGGAAGCCCAGGAAAGAGTGACATTAAAGATATTGGAAACATATAAGTCCTTGAAGAACAGATTTTGTTATGCCAAAAATAACAGTGGTACATGGTAGCACCATAAAGTTAGACATTGGAAAAACACAGATATTTAACCTTACAAATTAATATAGGATAATAAAATAGCAATTTGAGTGCTATCTTAGTCAGTCATGATTTTCTTTTTTTACTTTCTTTTCAGGTATTTTAATTTTTAGTTCATCAAAATTCATAGAAGATTTATACTTTAAAAAAAGCAATACTATTCCCTCTTGGCAGATACAAGATTGTAATTATGTTTTGATGGTGGTTTAGTCAGATAAGAATGATTCTGATGCTGCAATCATTACTGGAGCTGGGAATAGTATTCTGTATACTGTGGCTATATAAGGACTATTTCTGACCAGTTAGAACACACATTTTAGTATAACTAGAGTCACTTCTCATGAAGCAATTTTTGTAAAAGTCTGAATTTCATTTCAAATCTGAATTTGTATGATAGCATTTTCATGTCTTCTCTGACATTTTCTCAATTATACTGAGGTTAAATGAGAAACTGAAAGTGAGTTGATTCTTTGTATATAATTAAAGATGACTGCCTATTTAGTCTTTCATGATATCTTCAATTAAGAGAAAAATAACTCAGAGTTTTTCTTTTTCACTAATAATAATTCATCTTAAGTCATTGAAGGATATTTTTCTTTTCTGTGGAATTTTATAATTTTGAATATAATTTATATTTGCTTTGAAATGTCACAGTTTTTCTCAATATGGGGGAATTTAAACTCTTTGAAGTGTTCGTGTTGCTCTGTAGTACTTTGCAATATCAAAGGATATACTTTTATTTTGTAATAATTTACTGAAAAAAATTTACTGCCTGAGCACTGGGGTTTCTGTCCTGCTGATAAGAGTGAGTTAATACTTCTGTAGAGGAGGAAAAGAAGGGGATTCAAGAACAGAATGGTATGCTGGTACACCATCATGCTCCAGGCACTGTCCTTTAGCCAAGTCTCCTCTCTCTTGATGCTGCTGTAGCCTAGGACTTGGCCCCTCTGTCTGAATGTATTGTGGTGTCCCAGGCCACTGAAGGTACATGTGCCAGACCACCAGGACAGGTGCCAGGATGTCTGCACTATCTGCTCTGCCTGCTGAAAGTGTGAGTGTAGCCTGCATATCAAGATCCACTGTTCCCTTTAGACTTCGTTTATAAGACAAATGAAAAAGGAAAGTACTAGAAGTTTTGAAACTGCAACATCAGAACATTCAACCAAGCAGCCAGTATGAAAGGAAGACCCTAAGAGCATAGGCCTCTGTGTCTATACCATTTGTAGCCTGTACGTTATTCCAAATGTCTGGAATATGGGTCATTTTTTCAATCAGGAGAACAAATGTGTTGTCACATGTCTATGTATACCTAATGTATTGCCACTGTGTCATAGGACCACTTTTCGGTGCAAGGACAGTGATGGCTTCTTAGCTGCTTTTGCAAAGACTGACAAAGGCAAATGAACTTTTGTTAGTCAGTCAAGATTCTGCATAGCCAAGTGAAGAAATACCTGAGATGAAGTGTAGGCGAAGTTAACAGTGTGTATGACATACTCAGATGAAAACAAGCTTGTGCAGTGGGGTGATGGGGGACAGAAACATTTGTTTGAAAGGCTGAAAACATGATGCAGTTGAAGCAAAATGAAGAAAAAGATAATTTGTCTGAGAAAGAAGACGAAGTCTTATTCAGCCTTGAATCCCTAGTGACCCCAGAAGAGATATACTTCTGCTTCTTTACATTACTAGATTTTATTTCAGGTCTAAGGTACAAGAGTCTCTGTAGATCGCATGTTCTAACTGAAAGTAAGCCTCAAAAGGAATATTTTCTCCCAAGTATATTCTTTTTGAAGTGAGCACTATCTCTGGCTAAACTCTGTCTGTGTTCATCTACAATCACATAGTTACTATGCAGAGAATCTTTAATTTATTCTCAAATTTATACACCATTCTCACATATATTTCCTAGCTAATAGAAAGTTACTTTAAAATTTTTATTTTTTAATCTATATGTTCACTTTACATCCCAATCATAGCCCCCTCCCTCCTCTCTTCCAGGTACCTCCCTTCTGCCCTCTTCTTCCTCTTCCCCTTGTCCTCAGAAAAGGGGAGTCCCCTCTCCACCAGTCAACCCAGCACATCAAGTCACATCAGGACTGAGATCTTCCTTGTCCAGTGAGGCCAGGCAAGGCAGCCCAGTTAGGGAAAAGTGATGGAAAGAAAGCAACAGAGTCTATGTCATAGACTGCACCTTCTCAACTTATTAGGAAAGCCACATGAAGATGAAACTGCCTATCGGTTACATATGTGTAGGGGGCCTAGGTCCAGTCCATGCATACTCTTTGGTTGGTGCTTTCATCTATGTAAGCTGCAATAGGTCTAAGCTAGTTGACTCTGTTGGTCTTCTCACAAAGTTCTTGTCCTCTCTAGTCCTTCTATCCTTCCCTCCCACTCTTGTACGGGACACCCTGAGCTCTGCTTAATGCTTGGCTGTGAGTCTCAGCATCTTATTTGATAAACCACTGGGTGGGGGCCTCTCAGAAAACTGTAGAGTTAGGCTCCTGTCTGTAAATACAGCAAAGTATCCTTAATGGTGTCAGGGGTTGGCTCTCTCCCATGAGGAGGGTTTCAGGTCGGGTCAGACTTTGGTTAGTCATCCCCTTGGTCTTTATCTTTATCTCTGCACATCTTTTAGGTAGTGTACATTTTGGTTCTAAGGTTCTGCAGTGGATTGGTGCTCCCCTTCCACCACTATAGGTCCTGCCTGGCTAGAAGGTATCTCCTTAATCTGTGTGCCTTGCTGTTAGTAAGCTCAGTGGGAGATATCCCTATATCCTCCTTGTAGCCTACCATATCACAGGTCTTCAGCTTGTCTCAGTGATGCCCTAACCTTTGGTTTCCCTTTTCTTTCCAGGCCCTCAAACCTCCCATTTCCTATCTCCCCACATCTAATCCCCCACGGCCATTGTTTCCCTCCCCACACCCTCTCCTATCCAGTTTCTTCTCTACTTTCTCCATTGTCTTTTCTATCTCCCCATCAAAGGGAAGCCCTACTCATTACTTAGCTCCTTTGAGTCTGTGCTTTGTAGTATGGTTATTCAGTAATATATGGCTTATATCTGCTTATAAGTGAGTACATACCATGTATGTATTCCTGGGTCTGGGTTACTTTACTCAGTATGATCCTTTCTAGTTCTATCAATTTGCCTGCAAATTGCATGGTTTCCTTGTTTTTAATAGCTGAGTAATATTCCACTGTGTAAATGTGCCATGTTTTCTTTATTTATTCTTTTGTTGAGGGACACCTAGGTTGTTTCCAGTTTCTGGGTATTATGAATAAAGCCACTATGAACATAGTTGAGCAAATAACCTTGTTGTACAGTGAAACATCTTTTGGGTGTATGTCCAGAAGTGGTATAGCTGTGTTTTGGGGTAGTACTATTTCCAATTTTCTGAGAAAGTGCCAGATTGATTTCCAAAGTGGTTGTACAAGTTTGCACTCCAGCAATGAAGGAACATTCCCCTTTCTCCATATCCTTGCCAGCATCTATTGTCACTTGAATTTTTGATCTTAGCTATTCTGACACTTGTAAGATTGAATCTCAGAGTCATTTTGATTTGCCTTTCCCTGATGACAAAGGACATTGAGCATTGCTTTAAGTGCTTCTTGGTCATTTGAGATTCCTCTGTTGAGAACTGTGTGTTTAGTGCTATTTAATCCACTTTTAATAGGGGTATTTTGTTGGTATTTAATTCTTTATATATTTTGGCTATTAGCCCTTTGTCAGATGTAGGGTTGATCAAGTTATTTTCCCAGTCTCTAGGCTGCTGTTTTGTTCTGTTGATAGTGTTCTTTGCCTTACAGAGGTTTTTCAGTTTTATGCCACTGGAGAGAGTGGGTTGTTGAAGCCTGCCACCATTAATGTGTGGGTTTCAATGTATTATTTAAGCTTTTGTAATGCTGCTTTTAAAAATGTGGGTGCCCTTGCATTTGGGGCATAGATATTTAGAATTGAGAGATTATCTTGTTGAGTTTTTCCTTTGCTAAGTATGAAATGTCTTTCCCTATCTCTTTTGAATGTTTTTGGTTAAAAGTCTATTTTATTAGATATTAGAATGGCTATTCCAGCTTGCTTCTTGAATGTGTTTGCTTGGAAAACCTTTTTTACATACCTTTAATCTGAGTTAATGTCTATCTTTGTTGCTGAATTGCATTTCTTGTAGGCATCAGAATGAAGGGTCCTGTTTATACATTCATTCTGTTAGCTTGTGTCTTTATATTGGAGAGTTAAGTCCATTGATGTTGAGAGATATTAGTGACCAATGATTGCTAGCTCCTGTTATTTTCATGGTGGTGGTTTTAGTGTGTTTGTGTATTTCTTTTCTTTTGGTTTTGCTGCAATGAAGTTATTTATTCCCTGGGTTTTCTTGGGTGTAGTTAACCTTCTGTTGGAGTTTTTCTTTTAGTATCTTCTGCAGGCCTGGGATTTTGTGTTGATACTGTTTAAATTTGGTTTTGTCATGGAATATCTTGTTTCTCAGTCTATGGTAATTGAGAGGTTTGCTGGGGACAGTAGTCTGGGCTGACATCTGTGGTCTCTTAGGGTCTACAAGATATCTATTCAGTCTCTTCTGGCATTTAGAATCTCTGTTGAGAAGTTAGGTGTGATTCTGATAGGTTTACCATTACATGTGACTTGGCCTTTTTCTCTTGCAGCTTTTTATATTTTTCTTTCCTCTGTACATTTAATGTTTTGATTATTATGTGGCAGGAGGATTTTCTTTTCTGGTCTAATCTATTTGGTGTTCTGTAGACCTCTTGTATGTTTATAGCTATCTCTTTCTTTAGGTTGGGGAATTTTTCTTCTATGATTTTGTTGAAAGTATTTTCTGGGCCTTAGAGCTGAAGATCTTTCTTCTATTCCTCGGTTTCATCTTTTCATAGTGTCCTTGATTCCTTGGATGTTTTGTGTCAGGATTTTTTATATTTAGCATTTTTGACATATATATTAATTTCTTAGGTTCTATCCTCAACACGAGATTTGTTCATCCATCTCTTGTATTTTGTTAGTGATGCTTACCTCTGTAGTTTTGTTTTCTTCCCTAAATTTTTCATCTCTAGATTTCCTCAGTTTATGTTTTCTATATTGTTTTTATTTTCATTTTAAGGTCTTGAACCATTTTATTCATTTCTTCATCTGTATAAAACTTTCATGTATTTAAGTGATTTATTAATTTCTTCTTTAAAGCCTCTATCTGTTCGATATTATTTTTCTGTAATTCTTTAAGGGATTTATTGTTTCCTCTTTAATGGCCTCTATCATCTCCAAAATCATAACTTTAAGGTAATTTCTTTTGTTGTTTCAGTTGTGTTAGGATATCCAGGGCTGCTTTCTATGGATAACTGGGTTCTGGAGGTGCCATATGGCCCTGGCTTTTGTTGATTATGTTCTTAAGCTAGCCTGTAGCCATCTGGTTGTCTCTGGCATTGGCTGGTTGTTCCTGGTGCCTGTTGGATTTCTCTAGGGTGCTGGAAGAGCCCTAGGAATGAGGTTTGATATTCCTGGATCAGCCCTCATTGGGGTGATGGCTGTGTTTGTGTACTAACTGCTGTATTTTCAGGAATAACCCACCTTTCATCTTAGGTGGCTGTGTCCCAGTTAGACTCACAGGCAAGGATTGGACTGGGGGTGTAGCCTGTATGATGGAAAGGACCAGTAGATCTCCTCAAGAATCCATGAGCCCTCCTCTCACTGTGGGAACTCCCAGAGTCAGCAGCCCTGCCACTTGCTCACTAGCTCTGTGGCCTTTGAACTCAAGCAGCCAGCCTAGGCAGTGCTTGTGAGGGCACTTCCATTTTGGGGTGAGATCCTGTATGCTCCTGAGGTCTTGCCATTCTCTTCGGGAGAGATGGCTAGAGTTCTAGACCAGAGCCTGGGACTGTTTCCCTGGATCCAGGAGTTGGGTGGCCAGAGGTTGTAACTGCCCCTGGAACCTTGGGGCATTTCTCCTGACAGTGAGAATTTTTAGGAGGGCAGAGGCAGGTTATCACTCATTTTCAGCTCCCGTGGGCTCTCCTCTTACCTGGGAAACATGAATGCTGGTGTTTTGGTCTGCAGCATAGCCTCTCACTCATTCTGCAGTCAGTGCAGTCCTGTAATTCAGAAACAGTATGCACTGGCACTGGCACCGGCATCTTTATTCTCAGGAACAGGCAATGCCACATATCCTTCAGTCATTAGTGTTGGTACCCATTTCTTCTACACTTCTGCACATTCCCATATGGATGTGACGCAACCTGGCAACTAAGCTTCAAAGTTAACAACTACTAGTTACCTACATCACGTACAACAAGGGGTTGCTAGAAGTGAAATTGAGAGGATTATTTTTGTCTTTATGAGACAGAATTTTAGTATGTATCCTAGGTTGGCCTTGAACTTGTGATTCTCCTGTCTGTGTTAGGATTATAGTTAAGTATGACTACGAAATGGGTGAATTCTTTTAACCATAAAAGATGATATAGGGAGAAATATGAGTTAAGTTTTTATTTCTTTCATGATGCTAGGATACCAGTCTGTTGCTTGTGAGTCTTCTCAATTTTTCCTTATTATTTTTTAATGCAGTACTTCAGCTGATCAAACTAAAAAAAAAAAAAAAAAAAAAAAAAAAAAAAAAAAAAAAAAAAGCCAAAATGTTGATCCTTGAGATAACTGTTTCTCAACAGCCCCTAGTATGTTTGGCTACAACAATTGTATATTAAATTTTACTAAGGACATGGTAGTGTTATTATCTTCATCCTCACCAAGAGATTCTTAATCTTGGCAACTTGGCAGGAATCAGAAGCATTACGTAAACATCTCTGAGTATATCTGTGAAGGCATTTCCATCATGTTTTAACTTATGAGGCAAGTGTCACCTAGGATGTGAGTGGTACCATCTCATGTGCTGGGGTAAATGACAGAAAAGGGCAAAGCTAGGAAACTACCAAGCTTCATATCCCCCAGTTTCCTGAGTATGGACACAAGTTGTTCACACTCACTTTTGTGTTGCCGCGCCTTCCTCATCAGGATGGAATTTATCCTCAGACCTTTAGTAAAAATGGCATCCTTCCTTCAGGTAAGCAAGAAGACAAGTTACTACTACAGCCTTCTTGTGTGCTTACACATCTCTCATTTCCCACCCCCATCCACAAATGACTACTCTTGATTATCCTTCCTGAAGATGTAAATAAACATTTTCTTTTTGGATGTTATCAGGAGCCCGGACATCCAGAAGTTGGCTACATATAATTTTCAAATTCTAATTTAATGAAAGTAACTTTATGTTCCCTAAAGGAAGTTGTCCTCTCTGGAGTTTTAAAAAAACTTCTAACCAAGGCTTATATAAAGTACTTATACAAGGACTTATACAAAAAATAATAGGAGTGAAGAATTAAGAGTCAGACAGCCTATTTCAAATTCCATGCTTTGTTTCTCTGTTAACTGGTTTAGGTTACTGGTTAAAAAAAATCATTTTTGTCATTTAATGCAGTACTCACTCTTTAGGCTAGAGATCAACAATTCAACTTTCCATGTCTTGACTTATGTCCTCCACAATTCTTCTGTCGAGTGATGCCACAGGCACAAAAGGCATATAATAGCATCAATGGACCAAATGGACTTTCAGGAAATACTTCTGTTATTTAACCCCCAATCAGTACATTGAAATGCCATGTAGAATGTTGATCCATGACACTAAGTTATGTGGCTTGTGTGAGATCCAGGACACATGAAAGCATGCATTGTTCTAAATTCTGCTATAAGTCAACATTGTCTTTTGTCTAATAATCTCATCATAGCAGCTCAAACGTATGTGTTTCCTCAGAAATAAAAATGGATCACCATTTCCTTATGGCAGATAGTGTTGCATGTGTGTGTGTGTGTGTGTGTGTGTACGTGTGTGTATTTGTGTATTTGCACAGGGAAACTTTGGTCTTTGCTATGGATATTGTATCCTGAAAGGTCTCCATTTAGGGCACACTACATTCTTGGTAAGGTAGCCATACTTTTGTTATTGTGTAGTTCTTTTTCAACCAACTGGCATGTGTAAATATTACCATGTGATAAGGATCCTGGATCTCTCAATTTTTAGATGGAGATAGAAAGTTCTGGTGTTCCCTGGGGATAGGGCTTTGGATTTATATATTATATTCAAATGTTAGGTCCTCTTTGTGTAAAAAGACCAATATGAGGTCCTTACTAGGTGGTGAATATCACCATTTTAATGCTCTGGAATTGAAATATACACAAGTTCCTGTTGTGTCTCTAATATGGCAAATAGATAGAATGATGGGCCAAAATAAAAATAAGCCCTTTGCCTCAGTGGTGGGATAGACTGATATTAAGGGGCTCAATGAACAGGTGTTAGCCCAGGAGCTGAAAAACTCAGTCGAGGAAGCTGGATGCATCTCTTTTCTCTCTGCCCTGCCATTATTGGAAATGGCTACAGGCTCTTTCATGAGGGCTTTGTAGCAAGCTCAGAGATCTTGTTGCTGCAGCTGCTGTTAACAATCCTTTCTAAAGGTTATCCAGTTCCCATTTTATTCACTAAACCCTTGCACCTTTGAAGAGCTCAGATTAGTGTATTAGAAGAGATTATGACTTTTTCATTGCCCTCTAGCCTTAATGCTTTTTGTTTCCCCCTTTCTTTCTTCCTTTCTTTCTTTGTTCCCTACTCATAAGAGGGACTCAGCATGGATGCACAGATTTTTCTTAATTATTCCCCCACATGATTATTTCATAATAGCCCATTTCTGATTCTTCCTTGATTCTCATAGGTACTGGTCTCAGCTCTTCCTGGTTTTTCTATTCCCACTGTATTAAAGAAACTATTTGAAACACAGTAGTACCAACTGACATCTCTGACCTCTGTAGAAGAGTTTAATTTTGCGCGGAGACTTTATCTGTTAAAACCACCCAACAGTGGCATATCTTCAGATCTCTGGAGCTCTTCAATAGCACATTAGGAAGGTCCTAGCATTTTGCTTCTAAAGTGCTCAAGATCCTGAGACTAGATAAGTCATGGGCCTGAAGAAAATGTACCACTATCTGCAAAAGGAACGTAGTAATGAAATGAATTCTAATGACATATTGCTATGTCCACAAATCCATACACTGGTCAATCTGCACCAGGAAAGCCCCTTGTTGCTATAGATGGTAATTAATAAAGAGAACCATAACTAGACCATATACAGAGAGTGAGAGACTTTGGAACACTCATTCCTAAATAGAGCATCTTTACCAATGTCCTCCCTGCAGGGTTCAGCACTCTAAGCAGAAGAGAGGGCTGGAAGATTGCGAGATCCAGAGGTGGTAGATGCTGTCAAGAAAGAAGTACTTTTTAGACACAACAGGACTAACACACATCTGAAGTTGCAGAGACTGTGATGATATGCATGAGACCTACAAGTTCAAACCAGACAAAAATCTCAGCCCTGAGAAAAAGCTGACACAAAATCCCACCCCTAAAGAAGAAGCTATTTGTAATTAATAACTTCTGGGAGAGCACAAAATCATTTTTTTTAAGTGGAGTGTCACTGGGTATCAGAGCCATACTCTGGGGCAGGTAGTTGAAGAACACAAAATGGTCTCCATGTTTGTTTGTTTCTTTTTTGTGCTTTTCTTGTTTGGGTATTTTTTTTTCTTATTGTTTTTGTATGTATTTATTTTTTATAGGTTTTTTTGGGAGTGTACAAAGTTGTGTGAGTAAGGAGGTAGGGAGTACTTGAAGGAGTTGGGGGAGGGCAAAGAATATGATCAAATAGATTGTATAAAAGTTTTTAAAGATAATTTAAAAATCTCGACATATTAATTTCATTTAATATGGGCCTTTGTTGAACCCATGTTTCAATTAATCAACTAATCAACTGCTTAGAGCCATTCGCTGATGTCTATGCTAACACAGTAAATCCAGAAATTCTCCCAAGTGCAATGCAGACACATTAAAAAGAATGTCAAGCTATGCTGTCTCTTCCTTTGGGCTGGTACTTTCAGAATCTACTGCTACATCTATTTCCCAAACATTTCAGACTGAGATAGTAAAGCCTTTGGATTCTTTTGGAAGATACATTTTTCTCTCTTAGGTTTGAGGTCACCATTGGTTGGGGAATGATGATTGACAGTTTCAAGTTTACAGATAGGGATGGATCCTGCAGCACATGTAACAAATAGATAAGACCATAGAAGAAAAAACAAAGAACATAGTCTAAATGAAAATGTTCACAAGATTTTCAATAATATTGTGAATGACCATATTATATGGCTGGGGAGCTCAGTCCATCCTGAGTAGTAGAATGTTCTGGATCAGTCAATGTAACGCTACCTCCCCAGACTTTCAGGCTGTCCCAATCAAAATACTAAAAATCTAGGTAGGGGTTCAAAGTTTACTGCACGTATTGTCCTTGACTGGTGCCATAATTTGAGATCCAGATCTAGCCAATGGACAGGACGTTCTTCACAGTTGAGTGGAGAGTGGGGTCTGACTGTCACATGAACTCTCGTGCCCCATATTTGACCATGTCCCCTGCATGGGGAGGCCTGGTGGCACTCAGAGGAAGGATAGCAGGCTACCAAGAAGAGACTTGATACCCTATGAGCATATACAGGGGAAGGAGATCCCCCTTAGTCACAGTCATAGGGGAGGGGAGTAAGGGGAAAATGGAGGGAGGGAGGAATGGGAGGATACAAGGAATGGGATAACAATTGAGTTGTAATATGAATAAATTAATAAAATATATTAAAAAACAAAATACTAAAAATCATAATAGGCATAGTTAGACTATATGCATAAGTGAAATTAGAAATTTCAGTCTATTTTTCACATGCAGAACTTGTGTGGCCCAGGCTGCCAGTACCACTTTGGATGTACATAGTTAAGTTTCAACTTTCTAGTATGTACCTCAAGTTAAGAACTATTAAACATTATTTTTTTGTGTGTGTATGGGTGTTTTTTCTGCAAGTATGGCTGTGTACTGCACTTATGCCTGGTGCCTGTGGAGGCCAGAGGAGCAAATCAATTCCCTGAGACTGGAGTTGCCATCCACTAGGAGCCACTGGATGCCTGCTAGAAATCAAATCCAGATTAGAGAAGCCAGTGCTCTCAACTCCTGAGCTATATTTCTCCAGCCCTTCAGGATAAGCATTTCTTTGAGAGGGCTGGATAGAGGGCTCAGTGGTTAAGAGTGCTTGTTGTTCATGCAGAGGACTGACTTCCAGTTCCATCATCCACTGAAGGTGGCTCACAACCACTGAAGCTCTCTTTTGGCCTCTGCAGGTACCCATGTGTGTGCACATGTACACACACACACACACACACACACACACACAGAGACACACACAGGTACATACAAGCACACATACACACACACACACACACACACACACAGAGAGAGAGAGAGAGAGAGAGAGAGGAGAGAGAAGAGAGAGAGAGGAGAGAGGAGAGAGAGAGAGAGAGAGAGAGAGAGAGAGAGGCTTGATTCTCAAAACCCACATGCTAGTTGACAATCACCAATAACTCTACCACCAGAGGATCTGATGTTCTCTTCTGGCCTCCTTTGGTACCACGCCTACACATGGTGCACAGACATACATGTGGTCACTCACCCATACTCATAAAATAAAACTAAAAATTATTTTATTTAAAAATAGCAATTTTCAATGTCTTCACAGCATTCGATGGGTATGGCTATTACTCTCCTGTTTTTCCATCACTTATCAAAATTATTCCAATGATCAAATATTATATTTCAAGTAATTGTTTCAAATATTTACTATCAGAATAGAGAGGTACTTATCTCCATTCCTGTCTATATTTTCATGGTATAATGTACAAATTAGGCCATATAACTTATATAGTGTTTGAATTTAGATTCTGAAGCTCCCTGCAAAATTATTAAGAAAGAATATTGGTGGCCTCACTAAGAGAGGGATAGTTTTTCTAATAATGGGAAAATGGACAGAGGTCTTTGTAATGTGTCTCTCTGGGATTATTTTCCCAGTCACATGACAGAGTGTTTGCTTGTCTGGATTAGGGAAAGGGGCTTCTGGAGATACTGCATAGCACGCTATTAAAGAATGGTTGTGCTTAAAGCTGTGAGAACATGGCAAAAATTTAAAACATGAAAGGACGCAGAGGTATATAAGACATTTTGAAATAACAATCTTTGGTTACAAAGATTAATAACCTGAGCACTAACCAGATTAGTACCGGGTCTGTACTGGGTTCCTGTAGAAATTCTTGTGTGAGTGTGCAGTGACCTCTCTATAGCTTGTGGGTCTGGCAGCAAGTTTTGCCAAGGCTACTATTAAATTATTGTGGCTAAGAACTCCTTCTCTATATTTTCCTGACTTTCTTTGTTAATTTGCATTCAAACTGACATTCACATTTCTATTTTGATTTTTGGAAACTATCACAATCCTTCTTAGTGGATTCTTGTCAACTTAGGAAAGGAATGGGTAATTTGAGAGACCTTCTGGAAGGAGATTAGGGGTCAGAAAGCAGAGTGTGTTCACCTTCTTTTGCTTTGTGTGGGACTTCTGTGCCTTTGTGTGCTCCAAGGGTGTTATAGTCCCCTAAAGTTCACTTTGTTCTTAAGTAACAGTCACGTATCTGCTTCATTTTCTATTTAGTGTTCCCAAGGCTTCTAATTGCACATAGCAGGGAGGAGTGATGGGTTCACACCATACTAACATTTCTACACTCCAGGGATTCAATTTATTTAACTAGAGTTAAAACCTATGTAACCACCCAAGGCTACTCAGATATTGGCAGACTAAGCATTGACTGACAGAGCGAGCCCTGAGTTCTAAGCTCAAATTATATGGTCTGTCTGCTTTCTTCAACCATAAAGTTTAGAGAGTTATTAAAGGAAAACTGCACTAATACTCCAAGTTTCACAGCACTTATTTTGTTAAATGGTTGCTGTGTCCAGTCTCCCTCTCCTGAGTGGCAAGAGACAGAGGTACAGACACAGTTGTGCGTACTGGAGAGAAAACTGCTGTCGATCTGGACACCATTTGCAGACACAAATGCTCTCTGGTACTACAAGTGCTTTTTTGTTTTTGTTTTTGTTGTTTTATTTTTCTTCCTGTGCTTCCTGAAGTTCTCTTTGTGATGTTCAATTAACATTTTTTTTTTTTTTTAAGCCAAATGGTGTCAGGTAAGTCTAACTTCTCAGCTTGGTACAGAGACAGAAATTTAGATTTCCCACATCTAACCTTCTGTGAAGGGAGACTAATCGTCACGTAGGTATATAAGGTCCCCACTTGCCTATTCAGAAGTTAATGCAGAACTCGACAAAGAACTGGCCCTATAAACATTGAAGTTTTAAGATTTTTTTTCCTTTAAAGTGTTTGTATATGACAGGTGTGTTATATTTAGTGCAAGAGTTATTCTTAGTTCATTCATTGCTTCATGCATCGGGCCGTGAAAGTCAACAGGAAAATGGATTAGGCTTAAGGCAACCTTCAAACACAGTCCTTTGTTAGGGCTAAGTTTATCCTGGCATTAAGACCCTTCTATATAACACCATGGGATACACATCAGGCTCCCTGGCTAATAACTGAAAAGAAATGAGAAATAAAACTAAAGCCTCTGAACAATAGGGGGCTCTGCAGATAAAAGTAGGCCTGGGATAATCTCAGCCCTGTGAAAACTCTCATCTTTGGTGGAGGTGGGCAGTGATGGATCCTTACATGGCATTCTGAGTCCTCCAGCTGGCCGAGAGAACAGGATACTCTGGGGTGTCTGCTTTGCTTGTGTCCATGAAAAGGCAGACTAAAAGCATCTTAGTTTAAGCATAAAGCTTACGACTGAGTGAGTCTTGACCTTGGCTGTATCCCAAGCAAGCGGTTTAAGTGCACAGTTTGCCGAGTTCAGAGAGGACTCTTAGAAGCAGTTGTTAAGTATTATAGTGACAGTTTTCTCTGAAAGGAGCCCAACGTCTTCCAGCCTCTGTGTGATTCCTTCCTTTGTATCTACAAAATATCACGTTAAAAACGGAGAAACCATACCTCTGCATCCTACATTGCAATAGCCATTTCTTAGTTCCCTGTGCAACTATGAGTTCTAGAATCTATACTCCAGTCACATAGCAGTGCCTTTTCCTCTGGGCCCACAGAGAGGAGCCTCTACTAGTTGTCTGCAGGGAACCTTTTGATGTAAGCACCATTTATCTGTACTCTCATGCCTGGTTCTCCTAGGCAGGTACTCTTTTTCCACTGTAGGAAATGCTGTGTTTTCTAAGGAAGTGCTTCCATGGCTGTTTCTCTATGATCTAATCTAATCTAAAGTTCATATATTATATTCTAAGAATGAAGCATATTGCCTGGAAAAATCATTTACAGAAAAAGCATGGAAATAAACATTTGTTGAACATTCCTTCGGCGTGTTTTTGAGGTAAACTGACTTAACTATTAAATCTTGAGCAATAGTTCCTTTTTTCAGCCAACTACATAGTAGATATAATTCAATAAATGGCTGGCAGATACTAATGAGAACTCATGTGAACCAAAGCATTTATAGTACTCTAGTGGACATCACTGGATATAATTTCCTTGGACCTACGATTCTGGACAAAACAAAACTATATCTATAAACAGTTCAAATGTTCCTGACATAAAAAAAAAAAAAAAAAAAAAGGAGAGAGAGAGAGCTATGGCTGGGGAGATGGTTTAGTGGGTAAATTCCATGCTGCACAAGAGTAAGGACTGGACTTTAAATTCTTAGACTACACACAATGATAGTATGCCTTGTTGTAACCTCAGTATTCCTATTAAAAGTGGGACAGAAGAATCCTAGGAAGCATGTGAGCCAGCTATCCTGGATTATACAGCAACAAAACCCAAAACCCAACCAATCAACCAACCAACCAAGCAATGAACCAAAACAACTGTAGACATTGTCCCAAACACAGTAGAAGACAACATTTTACACCCAAGGATGTTCTCCAACTTTTATACATGCATGTTCCCACTTGCATTCACACATAAGGGTAAATGCCCATTTGTATGCATATGCACATGTATACTATCCACACACGCAAAGATAAAAAGGAAGAGAATGGGCTGGGCGTGGTGGCGCACGCCTTTAATCCCAGCCCTCGGGAGGCAGAGGCAGACGGATCGCTATGAGTTCAAGGCCAGCCTGGTCTACAAAGTGAGTTCGGGACAGCCAAGCCTACACAAATAAACCCTGTTAAAAAAAAAAAAAAGAAAAAAAAAGAAAAGAAAAGAAAAAAGGAAGAGAATGGGCTGTTTATGTGTTTCAAATAACAGCAAAGACTACTTATCAGTCCACAGTGACATCTACAGACATCCATGTATTCCCAAGGTTTGTCGCTACTGTTTTCTACATTGTGATGGTTTTGTTTTCTTAAAATAAAGTATACTGTCTTTGAATTAGTAAACAAGACAAAACATGCTTTTCGGAAAACCGAGAGTTGTCTCTTAGGTTGTTACCTGTATGAACACTGAGATAACCATGGAAGCTAGGAGAGATTCAGAGATAATGTGCTCAACTCTTTTTTTCTCTGAGCTCATGACTTTCCTTATTGGGACTGCTGGGAACAAGGGTAAATTAAAAAGAATTATTAGATGACTGATTATCAACTTATCATTTCCCTTAATATTTTTCTAGTTTATTGTACTGTTCTTAAATTTGGCACTATTCACATTTTGGTGAGCAAACTGTTATAGAAATTGCTGGCGTTCATAGTCACCTTTACTAGTCTTCATTTGTATATTTATAATTTCAGTGGGTAAAGTGTTGGAAGGAAAAAAATGAGAGATTTAGGTCCAATTTCACTACTTTATTTTTTAAACGTTATCTTCTTTTTGGCTGTAATATAATTGGATCTTTTGTATGTTTTCATATGAATTGTACAAATGATATTATATCCTTTGTTATCTATATCTTTAAATTTTTTCAAGGCTAGCTGGGCATAATAGCACATGCCTTTAATCTCAGCACTCAGGTATAGGCAGATGTGGATTTATGTGCATCTGTGAGCTCGAGGCCAGCCTGATCTACATTGTGAGTTACAGGATATCCAGGACTACATAGTGAGCCCCTGTCTGGCAAAAATGGAACAAAACAACAACAAATTTTTTAGAAGCCTATGGTTTTAGCAAAACTTAAAAAACAAAAAAATATTTATATCAATTAGTCATGAACTGATCAATTTAATGAGCAAATATTCATTGTTATCTCTTTTCTGTCAAAACTATTTACCTCAAATGAGATGGTTAGTGGGTAGAGATGACGGCCACCAAGTCTGATGACCTGAGTTCTATGTGCAGAACTCCCCGTATGGCAGAAGGAGAGAGTTGATTTCTTCAAGTTGTTTTCTGACCTTCACATGCATGCTGAGGCATATTCTCTCTTTTCCCAAAAATGTAAAAAGTAATATAAAACCTCTTAAGTAATGCAATGGGATTAAATATAATAATATATTCAAAACTCACAGTATAAACTCAAAGTGCTGTTTAGTAATAGTTTTCAATAATTCTTATGAGTTGGCAAGTGGGTGCATTAACTCTACTGAAAATACTACTCATCATTCATTTTCTTTATTGGGAAAACAAAAAGATATAACTAATGGTGAACTGTGAATGAGGTGAAATAAAAGGATTGAGTTTCTTGGACAACTGCAGAGCAACAGGGTTGGAAATGTTTGCGTTCTTTTTGTTTTCTGCCATAAACCTCAGCGATTATACCAGAGGCTAAGTATTGTCAGACCGCATCAAAGCTGGGAAGTGGGTAAAATTTGCCTTCCAGCTTCTTTCCTTCACTTAATACCCTAGTAAATTCACCCCTGGGGAATATTTTGTCTCCCAAACAGAAAGATTGGATTCATTTTGTTTTCTTATTTGGTGCTTGTAGTCAATTAAAATAAGCTCTATTTGGCTTACGAGAAGGTATGGCGTGAGATTGTGTGGAGCTGAGAAGAATACAAAGAAGAGCAGTGAGGACGGATGAGGGAAGCCTAGAAGCAGCAGGAGGATGATTGTTCTTGTCCGGTATCACCACAAATGTAACACATCTTTGTTGGTGTTCTGCCAGTCTCAGCCTTCTATAAGAGTCTAATAAGCCAACCAGCTTGGCTCAGGCAGGACACAGTCACCCGAGACATCTCTTGCAACGAGTGCGAGTGCCCTTTTCATAGAAAGGGAATGAGTCTGCAGGCATTTCAAGATTAACTTTTCCATGGAGGAAACAAAGTCAGTGAAAATCACTATTTCTGGTGACGGGTTGTATTTGGAAGGTTCTTTCTCTTTTTTAAATAAAATTTTTTATTAATTTATTCTTGTTACATCTCAATGGTTATCCCATTCCCTGTATCCTCCCATTCTTCCCTCCCTCCCATTTCCCCCTTATTCCCCTCCCCTATGACTGCTCCTGAGGGGGATTTCCTCCCCCTGTATATGCTCATAGGGTATCAAGTCTCTTCTTGATAGCCTGCTATCCTTCCTCTGAGTGCCACCAGGTTTGATTTCAATGGAATTGATTTAATGCTCTCTCTATTTAGTTTGATGTTGGCTATAAGTTTCCTGTATATTGCCTTTATTATGCTTAGGTATGTGCCTTGTATCTCTGCTTTCTCTAGGACTTTTAACATGAACAGGTGTTGGATTTTGTCTAACAGTTTTTTGGCATTAAGGAGATGATCATGTGTTTTTTCTTTCAGTTTGTTGATATGATGAATTACATTTATGGATTTCTGTATATTGAACCACCCCTGCATGCCTGGGATGAAGCCTATGTGGTCATGGTGAATGATAGTTTCTATGTGTTCTTGAATTCAGTTTGTGAGTATTTTATTGAGTATTTTCACTTCAATGTTTATAAGACATTGGTCTGACATTTTCTTTCTTTGTTGACTCTGTCTGTGGTTTAGGTATCAAGGTGACTATGGGCTCATAGAATGAGTTTGGTAATGTTCCTTCTGATTCTATTTTGCAGAATAATTTGAAGAGAATTGGTATTACTTCTTCTCTGAAGGTCTTGTAGAATTCTGTGCTGAAGCCGTCTTGTCCTGGGCTTTTGTTGTTGTTGTTGTTGGGAGACTTTTGATGACTGCCTGTATTTCCTTAGGTGTTATAGGACTATTCAATTTGTTTACGTGATCTTGATTCAATTTTGGTAGTTGGTAGCTATCATGAAAATTGTCCATTTTAGTTAGGTTTTCAAATTTGTGGCATATACCCTTTTGAAGTAAAAGCTGATGATTCTTTGGATTTCTCAATGTCTGTCATTATGTCTCTGTTTTCATATCTGATTTTGTTGATTTGAATACTCTTCCTCTGCCTTTTAATTAGTTTGGGTAAAGGTTTGTTAATCTTGTTCATTTTCTCAAAGAGTCAGCTCTTGGTTTTGTTGATTTTTTTTAGTTGTTTTCTTTGTTTCCAATTTATTGATTTCATCCCTGAGTTTGATGATTTCCAGCCATCACATCTTCTCTTGGATGTGTTTGCTTCTTTTTGTTCTAGAGCTTTCAGGTGTGCTGTTAAGTTGTTAGTATGGGACCTCCCCAGTTTCTTTATAAAGGCACTTAGTGCCATGAACTTTCCTCTTAGCACTGCTTTCATTGTTTGCCATAAGTTTGGGTATGTTGTGTCTTTAGTTTCATTGAATTCTAGAAAGTTTTTAATTTTTACTTTTATTTAGTTCTTTACCCAGATGTCATTGAGTAGGGAGTTGTTCAGTTTCCATGAGTTTGTAGGGTTTTGGTTGTTTCTTTTGTTGTTGAGTTCCAGGTTTAATGCACAGTGGTCTGATAAGAGGCAAGAGATTATTTCAGTTTTCTTGTTTCTGTTGAGGTTTGCTTTGTGACCAAGTATATTCTCAATTTTGAAAAAGGTTCCATGAGGTGTTGAAAAGAAGGTGTATTCTTTTGTGTTTGGGTGAAATGTTCTGTAGATATCAGTTAAGTCAATTTGTTTTATAATGTTCATTAGTTTCATTGTTTCTCCATTTAGTTTCTGTCTCGATGATCTGTCTATTGGGGAGAGAGAAGTATTGAAGTCTCCCACTACTAATGTATGGGGTTCAATGTGTGATTTAAGCTTTAGTAACATTTCTTTCACAAATGTGGGTGCTCTTGAATTTGGGGCATAGATGTTCAGAATTGAGACATCACCTTGGTGAATTTTTCTTTTAATGGGGATGAAGTGACCTTCCCCATCTCTTTTGATTAGTTTAGTTGAAAGTATATTTTACTAGATACTAGAATGGCTACCCCAGCTTGTTTTGGGGTCCATTTTCTTGGAATACAGTTTTTTAACCCTTTACTCTGAGGTAATGTTTATCTTTGTTGCTGCGGTGTGTTTCTTGTATACAGCAGAGTGATGGGTCCTATTTTCATATCCATTCTGTCAGCTTGTGTCTTTTTACTGGGAAGTGGAGGCTATTGGTTTTATGAGATATTAATGACCAGTGGTTCTTAGTTCTTTTTATTTTGATGTTGGTGGGAGAGAGAGAGAGAGAGAGAGAGAGAGAGAGAGAGAGAGAGAGAGAGAGAGAGAGAGAGAGATTCTGTGTTTTGGATTTGTGGATGTGGAGTTATTGTTTCCCATTTTTCCTGGTATAGTTAGCCTTCTTGAGTTGGAGTTTTCCTTCTAGAACCTTCTGTAGGGCTGGATTTGTGGTTAGGTACTGGTTAAATTTGGTTTGTCATGGACTATCTTGTTTTCTCCATCTATGGTTTTTGATAGTTTTGCTTGGTATAGTAGTCTGGGTTGTCATCTGTGGTCTCTTAATGTTTGCATGACTTCCATCCAGGCCCTTCTAGCTTTCATAGTGTCTGTTGAGAAGTCAGGTGTAATTATGATGGGTTTGACTTTATATGTAATTTGACCTTTTTCTCTTGTAGCTTTTAATATACTTTTTTGTTCTGTATATTTAATGTTTTGATTATTATGTGACAAGAGGATTTTATGTTCTGGTCGAATCTGTTTGGATTTCTATAGGCTTCTTGCATATTTATGTGCATTTCTTTCTTTAGGTTGGGGAAGTTTTCTTCTATGATATTGTTGGAAATATTAACTGGGCCATGGAGCTTGGAGTCTTCTCCTTCTATTCCTATTATTCTTAGATTTGGTCTCTTTATAGTGTCCCAGATTTCTTGGATATTTTGTGTCAGGAACTTTTTAGTTTTAATGTTTTATTTGATTGCTGTATCGATAACTTCAATCATATCTTTCACACTTGAGAGTCTGTCTCCCATCTCTTGTATTTGGTTGGTGTGGCTTGTGTCTGTCTTTCCTGTTCTCTTCCCTATGCTTTCCAACTCTAAGATTACCTCAGTTTGTGTTTTCTTTGTTGCTTTTAATTCCGTCGTTAGGTCTTGAATAGTCTTATTTATTTCTTTTTTCCATTTGATTGAATTTTCTTTCTAGAATTTATTCAATTCCTTCATCTGTTTGAATGTGTTTTCCTGTATTTCTTTGAGTGATTTATTTTCTTTTTTCAAGGCTTTTATCATTTTTATCACCTCAGATTTAAAGTCTTCTCCTTGTGCTTCATGGATATTCATCTCTTCAGGGCTTACTGTGGTAGGATCACTGGTTTCTGGTGTTGTTACATGGCTCTGAGTATCTAGCTAGTCTTCCTGTACTGTACTCTAGGCATCTGGTGGTCTCTGGTGTTAGTAGGCCTAGACGTTCCTCCAATGAGGTTCCTGTCTGTGTACAACGTGGACCAGACAGGTTGGGAGCAAGTAAAGAGAGCTCCAAGCCAAAGGTTGTTTGCTAGGGATCCCCAGAGGCCTCCTCAGGATGTTGGACAGTGGGTGTTAGGGTCTGTACCCATCTCAGCTCAGCTGGGTTCATTGTCTGTATCCAAGTTGGGTCAGGGAGGAGAGGAGTGGGCTGATGGGTTTCCAAGCTGAAAGCTGCTTAAGTGCCCTACAGTCCTTTTCGAGATGACAGGGCTCTGCCTATGTACTCTGTGTTCTAGATGGGCTAGGCCAGAAATCAGCAGGGGTGCTGTGAAAGATTCAAGCTTGACACTGCTTGGATGCCCTACAGACCTTTTTGCGATAGTACCAAATGTGTGTATTCATCTGGGCCAGACTCAGCTCCATCAATCTGTTCTATGCTCCAGATTGGACAGACTGGTAAGCTGGAGGGGGTTGCTAAGGGGGACCACAGCCCAAAGCTGCTGGGGTGTTCTACAGGCCTTCTTGAGATGATGATGCTCTGCTTATCTGCTCTGAGCCCCAGTTGGGCTAGGCTGGTAAGCTGCTGGTCAACAGAAAGAGATTAGAGCCCAAAGCTGCTCATAGAATGGCAGCTAATGTGGGGTGTAGCCTGCACATGTCTCTGCTCTGTCTGTCTGTTATGTGACCTCGCTGTGTCTGAGCAGTATGCTTCAGGGGAGTGAGCAGAGATACCCAGGCCCTTAGTTGCTTGCAAGATGGCAGCTAATGCAGATTATGGCTGGTGCCTTTGCCTGGATTCAGCTCTGCCTGTATGCTCTGTGGCACAGATGGACCCAGCTGATCAGTGGCTGTGGGGGGCTGACAGAGATCGGACCGAAAGCTGTTTGGACACTCCAGAGGCCCTCTTAAGATGGCAGGGCTCTGCCTATCTGCTCTGTGACTCTGCTGGGATAAGCCAGCAAGCAGCTGGGGTTGCTGAGAGAGATCAGAGACCAAAGTTGATTGGGTGCCCCACAATCTTTCTTGGGCTGGACCGACCCATGCTCCACACAATGTGGATCCTTCTCACCTGGGAATCAGCAGGAATCTACAAAACCCTGGTGTTTTGTAAATCTCAGTTTGGTTTTTAGGTCACTGTGCAATCCTGGCTGTCCTGCTAATCAGAAGCAGTATGTGATCAGTGCCACCATCTTCAGTGTGGCAATATTCTAAGTATAAATTACCTTTTAGATATATAGGTGGAAAGACTTTCTCTTACTCTTCAGGTTGCTTCTTCATTCTATTGATGGCTTTCTTCACTGTACAGAAGCCTTTTAAGTTTTGTGCAGTCTCATGTGTTAACTCTTGCTATTGTTTTCTGAGCTATTAGAATCCCTTTCAAAAAGTCCTTACTTATTACTATATCCAGAGTGTTTTATCTAGATACACCTCTAAGAGTTTAATGGTCTTATATCTTATATGAAGGTCTTTGATCCATTTTGAATTGACAGGGATATAGATTAATTTTTTTCATGTTTCTTATTGGAACATCCAGTTTTCCCAACTCCACTGATTAAAAACACATTTTCTACATTATTTACTTTGTAAAAGATAAGGTTGTTACTAATGTGTGTGTGTGTGTGTTCATGTGTGTATATGTGTGTGTTCATATAGGTATGTGTATGTTTGTATGTATGTGTGTGTCTGTATGTGTTCACTTGTGTATGTGTGTGTGCATGTATGTGTATGTATGTTTGTGGTATGTGCCAGTACCATGACATTTTTTTTACTGTGGCTTTGTAATATAATTTGAAATCAGGTATTGTGATTCCTCAGAAATTTTCCCCTCAACATTGTTTTGCTCACTGAAAGCATTTTGTACTTCCATTTAAAAATTTGAATTTCTTTTAGTTCTGTGAAGGATTACATTCGATCTGTAGATCTTTTTGTTTTGGTAAATATAGTCAGTGATTCTGTTAATTCATGATCAGGAGAAGTCTTTCCATGATAATGTTCTTTTAAATGTTAGTATTTTATATTATAGAGTTTCTTCACTTCCTTAGGATATTTTCTGAGTTATATTTTATCTTTTGAAGATCTCAAAAATGAGAATTTTTCTTGATATCTTAGAAAGTTCATTATTGATGCTTTTAAAAGCTACTGAGGTTTTGAATATTTGTTTTCTATCTTGCTGTTTATTGAAAGTGTTGATCAGATCTGCATTTTCTGGTAGACTTTTTAATGTCTTTGAAGTATTGAATCATGTCATCTGCAGATAAGGGTAATTAACTTCTTTCTTTTTAAGAGCTAGGTAATGTGCACCTGAGGTCGCTCCATATTATTGGTTATATCTGCATGTAAGTTTTCAGTTATTTTCAAATTGGTTTACTTAATGTTAAAAGAAAACTGTTCACAATATACAGTAAAATGTTAAATATTTCAAAGTATAAAATATCGCATTGCAAACTTAGAGGTATGTTAGAAGATTCATTTCAAAAGAAGTTGGATCTCCTTGGTGCTTACCAAATCATATATTTTGTACCACACATATACCTTTATATTTATATCTCTCTACTGTCTATCTGTCTGTCTATCATCTATCATCCATCTAGTATCATCTATGTTTGTCTATGTGCATTATGAATAGAATGTGTATATGTTTTCTTCTCCATGTATGTATATATGTGTATTTCACATGTATAATAAAATATGCAATTTATGTCATTTTATGATTAAGGACACTCATAACATTATGCCATGAATATCCACCATCAGAATATTTTCACTTTACTGCACTGGAACTCCCTGCCCATTAAACAGTAACTCCCCATTCTCCTAACTGAGGGATGTTTCATGACTTGTCATCTTATCTTTGAGCATGCTATTATCCGTATCATTAAAATTCATGTTGCCAACAGAAACACTGAAAAAATGTTTTTAGTGCCTGATTGTTGCCATTTGCATGTGACGTCACAATGAAAACTCAAAATGTAGTTCCTGGTTATGCTATGACTTGCTTTACATACTGTGGTTAAGGAAGGCAATGGTTTGACCTGATTATTTTATTTTGAGGCAATATTACAGATATTTGGAAGATTCAATTTTTAGGTTGAATCAATTTGCAAATTTCTTCCTTCCTTTTTATTGGTAGTGGTTTTAATCTGCTCTGAGATATTATCAGGTCACCAGGGTTGTTAATTTAAATTATATTGTTATTTAACTTTATGTCTAAGTGTTTGTCCTGCATGCAAAATGCTGTGTGTTTATGTCTGAGTGTTTTGTTTGTATGCTCGCCACCCACAGAGGCCAGAAGAGGGCCTCATATCCCCTGGAACTTGAGTTACAGATGACTGTGAGCTGCTGTGTGGGTACTGGAAATTGGACTGGCTCCTCAGGAAGAAGTACTCTTAACTGCTGAGCCATGTCTCCAGCCTGAAGATTCATGTAATTTATCTCTAAATCTTGTGTGCTTATGGATTGCATTGGTGCAGAGTTCTTAACCAGGCTTTGTTCAACATTGGTAACCTTGGCTTCCCTTTTTTTTTTAATGTGCTGGATTCAACATTTGTCCTGCAAGCATTCCTTTATTCTTTGTCAGAATACCCAAGTTGTAAAAATATTAGTAAAATGTGTTTTACTTAATTTCTACAATCTTGTTGGAGGGGTATTTTTAAACCCACACTAGAAATTACAGAAAAACTTTTTCTATATTACAATGTTCTGGGTGCTTAACACTTCACCCTCCTGTAGAATCTGGTTATATTTTACTTTTATAATAGGCTTTATTTTAAAGATGAGTTTGAGTTTTACAGAAAAAGGCAAAAAGTACCACTGTGAATTCTGATGTATCTTGTATACAGGCCCCACTATGGCTAACCTCCAATGTTAGAATAGCAAATGTACTGCACTTAATGAACCAATATCTATAAATTATTAATAGCAAGTCCATAATTTATTCAGGTTTTCTTAAAGTTTTTGTTCTAGGATTTGGTCCAGGGTACAACATTACTGTTAGTTTTATGTTCCCTTTGTCTCTTCTTGGCTTTGAAGTTTGTCAAACTTTCCCTTTCTTCAGTATCTTGATGAAGCATTGAGGATTTTTGGTTTATTCCATTGTGGGATTAGACTTCATGTGATGCACTTTAATCACAAACATCGATAATTGCATTTTAAATTTATTGTGTGTGTGTGTGTGTGTGTGTGTGTGTGTGTGTGTGTGTGTGTGTGCCAGTACCATGTTATTTTGTTACCATGCCTCCCATAGCTCATGTGTAGAGGTCAGGGCACAACTTGAATGAATCAATTCTCTCTTTTCACCCTGTGAGTTCTGAGGATCAAATTATAGTTAGTTGAAGGGCTTAATCAGGGTTGAGAAGAACACACACACACACACACACACACACACACACACACACACATCAAGAGAGTAACAAGGAGGGACACGTGGATCTTCCTGGGAAGGGGAAAAAAAATATATTTTACTGGTGGACTGGAGACAGGTAGTGATGAGAACAGGATGTTCCAGGTGGAGAAGTGTGGGGGGATATATTCCTAGGATCGTTTCTCACCTTCTTCTGTGGGATTCCCCTGGATTTGCCACAATATTTGGCTGCTCCCATCAGATGCTAGACAGTTCCTCCCGGATGACACTTGGGTTAGGCACTGATCTGAGTATAGCAGAATATCATTCAAAATAATCTCATTGACTTTATTTTTATCTTTTGTCAGTTGTATGTGGTTCTATACTGGGTCTCTGTGTCACTAACTCTGCTGTTCCTGGCTGTCCAAACAGGACCAAGCATGCTCTTTGTGTGGTTCTCAAGTTGGACCAGTTATTAGATGGCCACTCCCACAAGTTCTGTGCCACCATTGTCCACATACATCTTGCAGGCAGGAAATATTGTAGATCAAAGGTTTTGTGTCTGGGTTGATGTCCCAGTCTCAATGGTTGTAGAAGATGCTGTCTTTCATCTCTGTATCCCAATTACTGGGAGATTTTGCTAGGATCACTCTTTTTTTTCAATATAAAGGTAATTTTTTATTAATTTATTCATATTACGTCTCAATGGTTATCCCATCCCTTGTATCCTCCCATTCCTCCCTCCCTCCCTCCCCTCTCCTATGACTGTGACTGAGGGGGACTTCCTCCCCCTGTATATGCTCATAGGGTATCAAGTCTCTTCTTGGTAACCTGCTATCCTTCCTCTGAGTGCCACCAGGTCTCCCCATCCAGGGGACATGGTCAAATATGAGGCACCAGAGTACGTGTGAAAGTCAGACCCTACTCTCCACTCAACTGTGGAGAATGTCCTGTCCATTGGCTAGGTCTGGGTAGGGGTTTGAAGTTTACAGCCTGTATTGTCCTTGGCTGGTGCCATACTTTGAGCGAGACTCCTGGGCTCAAGCCTATTAAAAACAAGGAATTCCCAAAATTTGTGGACAAATGGATTGAACTAGAAATGATCATAATGAGTGAGTTAACCCAGAAGCAGAAAGAGTCAAATGGTATATACTCATTTAATCTGTGTATTAGCCCAAGGGGCATGTTCCATGAAAGTCTTCACTTACCAGGAAACTAGGACAGAGGGGAAGTCATCCTATTGGGGCTGTAGATGAGAGAAGCATAGGAGAATGGCAAAGTAGAAGGATCCAGAGGGTCCTAGAAACCTACAAGAAGAATATTATGCTACGGTCACTCTTATGGGTTTCGGGGATTTCAATTGCACTAGGTTTCTGCATTTCCTCCCAAATGTCCCCCAGTTCCAGTAGTAACTCCCAGCACTCTCCTTTCATCCTCCCCCAATTCCAGTAGTAGCTCCCAGCACTCTCCTTTCATCTTCCCCCAATTCCAGTAGTAGCTCCCAGCACTCTCTTTTCATCCTCCCTCAATTCCAGTAGGAACTCCCAGCACTCTCCTTTCATCCTCCCCCAATTCCAGTAGTAGCTCCCAGCACTCTCCTTTCATCCTCCCCCAATTCCAGTAGGAACTCCCAGCACTCTCCTTTCATCCTTCCCCAATTCCAGTAGTAGCTCCCAGCACTCTCCTTTCATCCTCCCCCAATTCCAGTAGTAACTCCCAGCACTCTCCTTTCATCCTCCCCCACCTGGAACCTCTTGCTCTTATTCCTACCTGTCTCCAGTCCAGCAGCAAAGTATATTCCATTTCATTTTCCAGGGAGATCCTTGTGCCTTCCTACCCCCTTGAGCACTCCTTGTTACTCTCTGGGTCTGTAGATTATAACGTGATTATCCTTTACTTAATAGCTAATGTTCACTTACAAGTGAGTACATACCATGCTTTTCTGGGCCCTGGTTATCTCACTCTGGACAAAATTTTCTAGCTGCATCCATTTGCATGCAAATTTCATGATGGTATTGTTTTTAACATCTGAGTAATATCGCACTGTGTAAATGTAGCACATTTTCTTTATCTATTATTTGGTTAAGGGACACCTAGGTTGTTTCCAATATATGGTTATTATGACTAAAGCTGCTATAAATAGCTGAGAAAGTGTCCTTGTAGTAGCATGGAATGTCCTTTGGGTATATGCCCAGGAGTGGTACAGCTGGGTCTGGAGGTAGATGGATTTCCAATTTTCCCAGAAACTGCCATATTGATGATATCCAGAGTGGCTGTACAATTCTGTACTTCCATCAGCAATGAAAAAGTGTACCCCTGCTCTGCATTACTTGTGTTCTTGATTTTTACCTGACAGGTATAAGATGGAATCTCAAAGTCATTTTTATTTGCATTTCCATGATGGCTAAGGATGTTGTACATTTCTTTTAAGTGTTTCTTGGTTATTTCAGATCCCTCTGTTAAAAACTCTCTGTTTAGGTATGTGCCCCATTTTTTAATTGGATTATTTGGTTTGTGATCTCTAATTTCTTAAATTCTTTGTATATTTTGGTTATTAGCTCTCTATTGGATGTGGGGTTGATGAAAATCTTTTCCCATCTGTAGGCTACCATTTTTGTCCTATTGATGGTGTCTTTTGCCTAATAAAATCGTTTCAGTTTTATGAGGTTTCATTTTTTGATTGTTGTTCTTAGTATCCTCACTATTGTTTTTCTGTTCAGGATGTTTTTTCCAGTGCCAATGCATTTAAGGCTATTCCTCACTTTCTCCTTTATTAGATTGGTATCTATGTTTTATGTTTTAGGTCTTCGATCCACTTTGACTTGAGTTTTGTGTGGGAGGTGATAGATATGGACCTATTTTCATTCTTCTACATGCAGACATGCAGTTAGTTGAGTACCATGTGTTGAAGAGGCTTTTTACCCCCATTGTGTATTTCTGGCTTCTCTGTAAAAAAAAAAATAAGATGGGCAGAGGCATGCAGATTTATGGCTGAGTCTTCAATTTGATTCCATTGATCAACCTGGCAGTCTTTATGCTAACAGCATGCAGGTTTAATTACTATAGCTCTGTAGTACAGCTTGAAATCAGGGATGAAGATACGTCTGAAAATTCTGTTATTGTTCTGGATTGTTTTAGCTATCCTGGGTTTTTTTTTTCTATATGAAATTGAATATTGTCCTTTCAAGGTCTGTGATGGTGGTACTGGAAGGAGATGGAGAAGGGGCTGGGATAAGGCTGTGAGGTAATTAAATAGAAAGAAGGAATTGTATCAGAATTTTAATGGGCATTGCATTGAATCTGTAGATTGCTTTTGGTAAGATGACCATTTTCACTATGTTAATCCTACAGATTCACAAGCATGTAAGATCTTTTATCTTCTTCAATTTCTTTTTTCAAAGACTTGAAGCTTTTGTCGAACAAGTCTTTCACTTGATTGGTTAGCGTTACCTCCAAAATATTTTATATTATTTGCGGCTATTGTGAAGGGTATTGTTTCCCTGATTTTTTTTTCTCAGCCTGTTTGTCATTTGTATATAGAAGGGCTACTGATTATTTTTTAGTTAATCTTGTTTCCAGCCATTTTGCTGAAGGTGTTTATCAGCTGTAGAAGTTCCCTGGTAGAATTTTTGGTGTCACTTCTGTATACTATTATATCATCTTCAAATAATAGTATTTTGACTTTGTTTTTCAAATTTGTATCCCCTTTATCTCGGTGGTTGTTTTACTGCTCCAGCCAGAATTTCAATTGCTATATTGAATAGATATGGAGAGAGTGGGCAGCCTTATCTTATTGCTGATTTTAGTGGAAATATTTTGATTTTTCTCTCCATTTAATTTGATGTTGGCTATTGACTTGGTGTAAATTGATTTTACTATGTTTAGGTAGGTATGTTCCTTTTATTGCTAATCTCTCCAAAACTTTTATCATGAAGGTGTTGGATTTTGTCAATGATTTTTCAGCACTTAATAAAATGACCATCCATTTCTTTTCTTTCAATTTATTTATATGTTAGATTGCATTGACAGATGTGTGTGTGTATCTGTGTGTGTGTGTGTGTGTGTGTGTGTGTGTGTATGTGTGTGTATGTGTGTGTGTTGATACATCTCTGCATTCTGGAATTAAGCCTAATTGATCATAGTGAATGACTATATATATATATATATTCTTGGATTCAGTTTGTGAGTATCTCATTGAGTATTTTTGCATCTATGTTCATGAGGAAAATTGATCTGTAATTCTCTTTATTTGTTGAGTATTTGTATTATTTGGGTATTTGGGTGATGGTGGCCTCATAAAATTAACTTGGCAATGTTCCTTCTGTTTCTATTTCATGGATTAATTTAACAAAGTATTGGTATGAGCTTTTTTTGGGGGGGGGGAGACTTGAATGATTCCTTCTATTTCTCTAGGAGTTATAGGGCTATTTAAACTGTTTATCTGATCTTGACTTAACTTTGGTAAGCTGTGTCTGTCAATAAATATAAGAAAGACAATCCATTTCTTTTAGATTTCCAATTCTGTGGAGCACAAGCTTTAAAAGTATGACTTAATCATTCTTTGAATTTCCACATGGTCTCTTTTTATATCCCCTTTTCATTTTCATTTGATTTTGTTATTTTGAACTCTCTCTCTCTCTCTCTCTCTCTCTCTCTCTCCTTTTATTTAGTTTGGATAAGAACTTGTCTATCATGTTTATTTTCTCAAACAACGTTTTATTTCATTGATTCTTCATATTACTATCTTTGTTCGTATTTTATTGTTTTCAGTCCCAGGTTTTATTTCCTACTGTCTACTCTTACTAGGTGAGATTGCTTCCTTTTGATTTAGAGATTTCAGGTATGCTGTTAAGGTGGTAGTATGAGATCTTTCTAATTGCTTTATGTAGACAGTTAGTGCTATGAATTTCCCTCTTAGAATCACTTTCACCATGTCCCATAAGATTTGGTATGTTTTGCATTCATTTTTGTTGAATTTTAGGAATTCCTTAATTCTGTCTTGACCCAGAAATAATTCAGTAGGGAGATGTTAAGATTTCATGAGCTTGTAGGTTTTCTGTTGTTTCTCTTGCTGAAATCCAACTTCTGTCTGTGGTGTTTAATAGAATATGTGAGGGGTATTTTAATTTTCTTTTATCTTTTGATACTTTCTTTGTGACTAAGTATGTGGTCAATTTGGGGAAGGTTTTGTGAGGTACTGAGAAGATATTATGATCTTTTGTGTTTGGGTGAAGTGCTTTATAGATCTGTTAGGTCCATTTGGTTCATCATATCTGCTAGCTCCAGTATTTCTCTGTTTAGTTTTTGTCTGTATGATCTATCCATTGGTAAGAGTGGAGCATTGAAGTCTCCCACTGTCACTGTGTGAGGGTTAATGTGTGATTAAACTTTAATAATCTTTCCTTTACAAATATGGCTGCCATTGTGTTTGGGGCATCAAAATTAAGAATTGAAAAATCATCTTGGTTGATTTTTTCTTTGATGAGTATGATGTGTCCATCTCCTCTCTCTCTTTTTTTTTAAAGATTAAATATTTTTTAATTTAATTAATTTATCCAGATTACAACTTAATTGTTATCCCATCCCTTGAATCCTCTCGTTGCTCCCTCCCTCCTGCTTTCACTCTATTCCATCTCCTCTCTTTTGATTAACTTTGGTTTAAAGTTTATTTTGTTAGATATTAGAATTGCTACATTGTTTTTTCAGTCCATTTACTTGGAACATCTTTTTCAACCTTTTCCTCTGAGGTAAAGTCTACCTCTGATGTTGATGTGTCTTTCTTATATGCAGCAGAAGGGTGGATCCTGTTTTTGTATCCATTTTTGTTAGCCTGTGTCTTTTTATTGGAGAATTGAGACCATTTATATTGAGAGATATCAGAGAAGAATAATTGCTAATTCCTATAATTTTGTTCTTGTCAATGGTGGTAGGGTGTGTGTGTGTGTGTGTGTGTGTGTGTGTGTGTGTGTGTGTGTGTGTGTGTGTGTCTTCTTTGGGTTTTGCTGGGGTGAGATTATTTACTGTCTATGTTTGTGAATGTTGTTAACCTTCTTGGTTTGGAATTTCCCCTCTAGACCTTCTGTAGGGCTGGATTTGTGTATAAATACTGTTTAAATATGACAGTCATAAAATTTCTTTCTTTCTTTTTTTTTTTTTTAAGGTGATTGAAAGTTATGCTTAGTATAGTAGTCTGGAATGGCATCCGTTGTCTCTTGAAGTCTATAGGATATTTGTCCTGGATTTTAGAGTCTTCATTGAGAAGTCAGGTGTAATTCCGATAAGTCTGCCTTTATATGTTACTTGGCCCTTTTCTCTTTTAGATTTTAGTATTCTTTCTTTGTTCTTGTGTTTAATGTCTTCAATATTATGTGGCAAGGGGACTTTCTTTTTTGATCCAATCTATTTGGTGTTTTGTAAGCTTCTTATACATTTACAAGCAAGTCCAATTTTAGGTTTGGTAGTTTCTTTTCTATGATTAAGAATATATTTTTTCTGTGCCTTTGAGCTGGGAGTCTTCTCCTTTTTCCATTCCAATTTTTCTTAGGTGTGTCACAGATTTGATGTATGTTTTGTGTTAGACATTTTTTGGATTTTACATTTTCTTTGACTGCTGTATCTATTTTTTTTTTTTTTTTGTATTGTCAATACCTGAGATTCTCTACTCTGTCTCTTGTATTCTGTTGGTGATTCTTATGTCTGTAGCTCTTGTTTGCTTGTGTATATTTTCCATTTCCAGAATTGCCTCAGTTTTTTCTTTATTGATTCTACTTCCATATTTCAACATATTCATGTTGAATAGTTTTATTCTTTTCCTTCAATTATTTGTCTTTTTCTTGGCTTTCTTTAAGAGATTAATTCATTTCCTCCATTTTCTAGTTAGTCTTTTCCTCAATTTCTTTAAGTGACTTATTCATTTTATCTCCGAAGACCTCTATCACCTTTATACATTTGGTTTTAAGGCAATTTTGTTATGCTTCAGCTTTGTTGAAATATCCTGGGCTTGCTGTATTGGGATGGGTGGACTCTGGTGGTGACATATTACACTTACTGTTGTTGGTTGTGCTCTTAAACCAGTATATAAGCATTTGGATTCAGGGTGTTTATATGTCTAGGTGCTGATTTTTGAGTTTGTCTTTGTTGAATGGATGTTTTGCTCTTTAGTTTCTGTTTCTGCTCTGACTGGAGTGACCTGTGATTGGGTAGACAGTCTCCACACAAATTGGGGGCTCAAGTTCTGATTGTCAAGGCACCCTCTAGTCAATCCAGAGAGTTCTGCCTGAGTTGGGGGCTAGAATTCTGGTGACTGGCATGGCCTTTGGTCTAGCCAGAGGTTCTAGAGCTCTAGCTGTCAATGTTGCCTATGTTAGTGCAGTGGTCTTCCTCATGAGGTGTGGGCTGAAATAGAGTAATGAGGAGAGGCAAGGCTGTTGGGGGTAGGCTGTACAGGCACTGGGAGAGTATAGATGGTCCATGTCCATGGTCTTACCTGGGGATCTGGGTGCTGGAGTGGCTTCTGGGGGTAGAGGGGCCAAACTACTTTTTAAAAATAGTGCAAAGGTTTCTGTTTCTGTTTCTGTTTTTTTAATATTTTCTTCTTTCATGAGTGTTTCTTTTGAATTTCATCTCATTGCTTATTTTACCTGCTTTGCATGCATGATATTATCTTAATATATTAATCATAGGTATTACAAATTATTTATCATCATACAAAATTGCTATCATATCATATTTTCAGATAGGGAGGTTTCAATTAATCTGTTTCAGTATCTCTTGATTTTTCTGGCTGTTCAAATCTATTAAACCTCCCTAGTGAAATTTTATTTTTTGCTTTATTTACTATACCTTTAAATTCCAGAAATCTTTTTTTTCTTTTTTTTTATTAATTTATTCTTGTTACATCTCAATGTTTATCCCATCCCTTGTATCCTCCCATTCCTCCCCCCCCCATTTTCCCATTATTCCCCTCCCCTATGACTGTTCCTGGGGGGGATTACCTCCCCCTATATATTCTCATAGGGTATCAAGTCTCTTCTTGGCTACCTGCTGTCCTTCGAAAGCCTTCACTTACCAGGAAACTGGGACAGAGGGGAAGGCATCCTATTGGGACTCTAAATGAGAGACGCATGGGAGAACAGCAAAATAAAAGGATACAGAGGGTCCTAGGAATCTACAAGTAGAACAATATGATAGGCAGATTTGGGCCCAGGGGTCCCACTCAAACTAAGGCACCAGCCAAGGACAATACAGGAGGTAAACTTTAAACCCCTTCCCAGATCTAGCCAATGGTCAGAATATTCTCCACAGCTGAGTGGAGAGTGTGATATGACTTTCTCACGTACTATGGTGCCTCACATTTGACAATTCCAGAATTCTTACTTGGATACAGTTTAAATAATTCCAATCTAATTGTTGGGGATTTCTACATTGTAAAAATTTGGCCACATACTTTCCATGTGACTTTCTTTATCTCTCAGAGTGTGTTTAAAGTAACTAATTCACAACCCTTGTCTGTTCATGTCATAGCTTTCTCTGGGAACATTCTTACCAAGTTGCCCTTTTCTATTTATGGGCCATATTTCTTGTGTTTGTGAATGACTTATAATTATGGTGATTATATATAACAACTCTCAAAATCAGACTCTGTCTCATCTGTTGATGATTGTTTCCCTGCACTGTTTGTTACTGATGTTGCTGAACAAATTTTGGTAAGTCTGTGTTCTTCATTGAGTGGTATAGAAATCCCCATCTTGTTTCATGGTGGTCATCTAGCTATGCAACAGAGAACTCCTTAAACATTTGGAACTAGATAAACATTTGAAGATGGGGTGATCCTTAGCAAATGTCTTGGGGACATTTTCAGCTCATTGCCAGGTGAATTATGATTCTGCCTAAGCTTTTGTTTTCTGGGCAGGCAGAATCTGAAGGTAATTCAAAGGTAAAGCCGACTGACTTCTTAAGTCTTTTTTGAGAATGTACATGTGCAAGTGCAAGCATGCAAGTGATTTGCATCCTGGGAGTACATAAAAATCAGTGCGCCCTAGTTTCCAGGTTCTAAGTGTTTCGTTTAGTCTGTTTTTCCTCCACCTGTTAATTCTTGTTTCAGGTACTCACAGCCAATGCATTTTCTCTCTATTTTTTGATGGATGAATGAATGATCTGTATGCACACACACATGCACACACGCACACACACACACACGCACGCAAGCACGCACACACACACACACACACACGCACACACACGTACACACACACAGTGTTTCTTTCTAGTGGTTTTTCACGAACCCACAGAACACACCAAAGCAGTGCCCATTGAGTGCAGAATGGTCTCTGCTCCCTTTGACAGAACAGCTTCTTCCACTAGGAACAGGGAGAGCTACTATGAAAGGCTGCTTTGGGAAGTGGGTAAGGTTAAAGCTACAACACTCTGTGATTTAAATGTTGTTTCTCTATTAAGTATCCCTCATAAGTTTTGAGTAGCTCAAAATATTGTATTTTGAAAAAAAATATAGACTCTGACTTTTTTGTGACTTCATTCATTTCTTTGATGGAAGGAGGGGGAATTTCAGGATCCCAACTGCACCATTCTCCTATCACACCCTTACTGGTTTATGTTTGTGTTTTAAATCAATTGATGAGAGAAAGATCAGATTATTTATAGACTTGTCTAGCCTTTATCAAGTTGTCCTTAGCAATTTTAGGAATCACAATTAGATATATTTACTAGCCAAGGCAAGATACACTTTTTTTTTTTTTTTTTTTTTATTAATTTATTCTTGTTACATCTCAATGTTTATCCCATCCCTTGTATCCTCCCATTCCTCCCCCCCCCCATTTTCCCATTATTCCCCTCCCCTATGACTGTTCCTGAGGGGGATTACGTCCCCCTATATATTCTCATAGGGTATCAAGTCTCTTCTTGGCTACTTGCTGTCCTTCCTCTGAGTGCCACCAGGTCTCCCCCTCCAGGGGACATGGTCAAATGTGAGGCACCAGAGTATATGAGAAAGTCGTATCACACTCTCCACTCAACTGTGGAGAATATTCTGACCATTGGCTAGATCTGGGAAGGGGTTTAAAGTTTACCTCCTGTATTGTCCTTGGCTGGTGCCTTAGTTTGCGCGGGACCCCTGGGCCCAAATCTGCCTATCATATTGTTCTACTTGTAGATTTCTAGGACCCTCTGGATCCTTTTATTTTGCTGTTCTCCCATGCGTCTCTCATTTAGAGTCCCAATAGGATGCCTTCCCCTCTGTCCCAGTTTCCTGGTAAGTGAAGGCTTTCGTGGGACATGCCCCTTGGGCTAGTATGCAGATATAAGTGAGTATATACCATTTGATTCTTTCTGCTTCTGGGTTAACTCACTCATTATGATCATTTCTAGCTCAATCCATTTATCCACAAATTTCGGGAATTCCTTGTTTTTAATAGCTGAGTAGTATTCCATAGTGTATATGTACCACAGTTTCTTTATCCACTCTTCTACTGAGGGACACTTAGGCTGTTTCCATGTTCTGGCTATTATGAATAAGGCTGCTATGAACATGGTTGAGCAAATTTTCTTGTTGTGTGCTGGAGCATCTTCTGGGTATATTCCAAGGAGTGGAATAGCTGGGTCTTGAGGAAGCCCTATTCCCATTTTTCTGAGATAGCACCAGATAGATTTCCAAAGTGGCTGTACTAGTTTGCATTCCCACCAGCAATGAAGGAGTGTTCCTCTCTCCCCACATCCTCGCCAGCATGTGGTGTCGCTTGAATTTTTGATCTTAGCCATTCTGATGGGTGTAAGATGGAATCTCAGAGTTGTTTTGATTTGCATTTCCCTGATGACTAAGGAGGTTGAGCATTTCTTTAAGTGTTTCTCAGCCATTTGATACTCCTCTGTTGAGAATTCTCTGTTTAGTTCCAAGCCCCATTTCTCAATTGGGTTATTCGGTTTGGTGGTGTTTAATTTCTTGAGTTCTTTATATATTTTGGATATTAGACCTTTGTCAGATGTAGGGTTGGTGAAGATTTTTTCCCAGTCTGTAGGCTGTCGCTTTGTTCTCTTGACAGTGTCTCCTGCCTTACAGAAGCTTCTCAGCCTCATGAGGTCCCATTTATTAATGGTTGACATTAAGGCCTGGGCCGTTGGTGTTCTGTTCAGGAAGTTGTCTCCTGTGCCAATATGTTCCAGGCTCTTTCCCACTTTTTCTTCTAAGTGAGTTAGTGTCTCTGGTTTTATGTTGAGGTCTTTAATCCACTTGGATTTGAGTTTTGTGCAAGGTGACAAATATGGGTCCAGTTTCATTTTTTTACACATAGACCTCCAGTTAGACCAGCACCATTTGTTGAAGATGCTATCCTTTTTCCATTGAATGGATTTGGCTTCTTTGTCAAAAATCAAGTGACCATATGTGTGTGGATTCATATCTGGGTCTTCGATTCGATTCCACTGATCAACCAGCCTGTTGCTGTGCCAGTACCATGCTGTTTTAAGTACTATTGCTTTATAGTACAGTTTGAGATCAGGTATGGAGATTCCTCCGGAGCATCTTTTATTGTACAAGATTGTTTTAGCTATTCTGGGTTTTTTGTTTTTCCATATGAAGTTCAGAATTGAACTTTCAATGTCTTTAAAAAATTGTGTGGTTATTTTGATAGGGATTGCATTGAATCTGTAGATTGCTTTTGGTAGGATGGCCATTTTTACTATGTTAATTCTCCCGATCCATGAGCAAGGAAGATCACGCCATCTTCTCAGGTCATCTTCAATCTCTTTCTTCAGAGTTTTGAAATTTTTTTCATACAAGTCCTTCACTTGCTTAGTTAGGGTAACTCCTAGATATTTTATATTGCTTGTGGCTAATGTGAAGGGTGTGGTTTTCCTAATTTCTTCCTCTGCAAGCTTGTCATTTGTGTATAGGAAGGCTACAGACTTTTTTGAGTTAATTTTGTATCCAGCCAATTTGCTGAAGGTGTTTATCAGCTTTAGGAGTTCTCTGGTGGAGTTTTGAGGGTCACTTATGTACACTATCATATCATCTGCAAAGAGGGATAATTTGACTTCCTCCTTTCCCATTTGGATCCCCTTGATCTCCTTTTGTTGTCTTATTGCTCTGGCTAGAACTTCGAGTACTATATTGAAGAGATATGGAGAGAGTGGGCAGCCTTGCCTTGTTCCCGATTTGAGAGGAATTTCCTTGAGTATCTCACCATTTACTTTGATTTTGGCTATTGGCTTGCTGTATATAGCCTTTATTATGTTGAGGAAAGTGCCTTGTATCCCCGATCTCTCTAAAACTTTAAACATGAATGGGTGTTGAATTTTATCAAATGCTTTCTCTGCATCCAAGGAGATAATCATGTGGTTTTTTATTTTCAGTTTGTTTATATGATGGATTACATTGATGGATTTCCGTATATTAAACCATCCCTGCATGCCTGGAATGAAGCCTACTTGGTCATGATGAATGATATCTTTGATGTGCTCCTGTATTCGTTTTGCAAGTATTTTATTTAGTATTTTTGCATCTATGTTCATAAGAGAAATTGGTCTGAAATTCTCTTTCTTTGTTGAGTCTTTGTGAGGTTTAGGTATCAATGAGACTATGGCCTCATAGAATGAATTTGGTAATTTTCCATCCATTTCTATCTTTTGGAGTAGCTTGAAGAGTACCGGTATTAGCTCGCCCTTAAAGGTCTGGTAGAATTCTGCACTGAAACCATCTGGCCCTGGGCTTTTTTTGGTTGGGAGACCATCGATGATTGCTTCTATTTCTGTCGGGGAAATGGGACTATTTAACTTGTTTATCTGTTCTTCACTCAACTTTGGCAAGTGAACTTGATCAAGAAAATCGTCCATTTCCCTTAGATTTTCAAATTTTGTGGCGTATATGCCTTCAAAGTAGGATCTTATGATTCTTTGAATTTCTTCAGTGTCTGTTGTTATGTCTCCCTTTTCATTTCTGATTTTGTTCATTTCAATACTGTCTCTCTGCCTTTTAGTTAGTTTGGCTAATGGTCTGTCTATCTTGTTGATTTTCTCAAAGAACCAGCTTTTGGTTTTGTTGATTCTTTGGACTGTTTTCTTAGTTTCTAATTTGTTAATTTCAGCCCTGAGTTTGATAATTTCCAGGCGTCTACTCCTCTTGGGTGTTTCTGCTTCTTTTTTTTCTAGGGCTTCCAGTTGTGTTGTTAAGATGCTTATGTGCGATGTTTCCAATTTCTTTTTAAAGGCACTTAGTGCTATGAATTTTCCTCTTAGCACTGCTTTCAATGTATCCCACAAATTTGGGTATGTTGTTTCTTCATTTTCATTGAATTTCAGAAACTCCTTGATTTCTTTCTTTATTTCTTCCCTGACCCAGGTGTCATTTAGCAGAGAGTTGTTTAGTTTCCACAAACGTGTAGGCTTTTTGTTATTTCTGTTGTTGTTGAATTGCAGCCTAAGAGCATGGTGATCTGATAGGATACAAGGTATTATTTCAATCCTCTTGTATCTGTTGAGGCTTGCTTTGTGACCTACGATGTGATCAATTTTGGAGAAGGTTCCATGGGGTGCAGAGAAGAAGGTGTATTCTTTCTTGTTTGGGTGAAAGGTTCTATAGATATCTGTTAGATCCATTTGACCCATGGCATTGGTTAATGATGTTATTTCTCGGCTTAGTTTCTGTTTCAATGACTTATCCTTCAGTGAGAGTGGGGTGTTGAAGTCTCCCACTATTATTGTGTGGGGATCGATGTGTGGTTTAAGCTTTTTTAAGAGATCTTTTACATATGTGGGTGCCCTTGTATTGGGAGCATAGATGTTCAGAATTGTGATGTCATCTTGGTTGACTTTACCTTTGATGAGTATGAAGTGTCCTTCCTCATCCCTTTTGATTAATTTTGGTTGAAAGTCTATTTTGTTCGATACTAAAATGGCTACACCTGCTTGCTTCTTGTGACCATTTGCTTGGAATATTTTTTTCCAACCTTTTACCCTGAGGTAATGCCTTTCATTATGGGTGAGATGTGTTTCTTGGATGCAGAAGAATGTTGGGTCTTGTTTATGTACCCATTCGGTTAGTCTGTGTCTTTTTATTGGAGAATTGAGGCCATTGATGTTGAGAGATATTAATGACCAGTGACTGTTAAGAGTCTTAATTTTGATGTTGTTTCCAGTCGAGCGTTTGTGTAGTTGTGTTTTTGCCATGGGATAGTTATCTATTTCCTGGGTAGTTTTGGTTGTAGCTTGACCCTTTGGGATGGAGTTTTCCTTCTAGTACCTTCTGTAAAGCTGGGTTTGTGGATAGGTACTGTTTGAATTTGTTTTTGTCATGGAATATTTTGTTTTCTCCATCAATGGTTATTGATAATTTTGCTGGGTAAAGTAGTCTGGCCTGGCATCTGTGTTCTCTTAGGGTTTGCAGGATCTCTGTCCAGGACCTTCTGGCTTTTATGGTCTCTGCTGAGAAGTCAGGTGTAATTCTGATAGGTTTACCATTAAATGTTATTTGGCCCTTTTCCCTTGCAGCTTTTAATATTTTTTCTTTGTTCTGCATGTTTTGTGTTTTGATTATTATGTGGCGGGCAGTTTTTCTTTTCTGGTCAATTCTATTTGGTGTTCTGTAGGCCTCTTGTATGTTTATAGGCATCTCTTTCTTTAGATTGGGGAAATTTTCTTCTATGATTTTGTTGAGAATAGTTTCTGGGCCCTGGAGTCTGATGTCTTCTCTTTCTTCAATGCCTATTATCCGCAAATTTCTTCTTTTCATGGTGTCCTTAATTTCTTGGATGTTTTGTGTCAGGAGTTTTCCAGATTTGGCATTTTCTTTAATGGTTGATTCAATATCTGTGATTGTATCTTCTAGCCCTGAGATTCGTTCTTCCATCTCTTGGATTCTGTTAGAAAAGCTCACCTCTGTGTTGCTCGCCTTCTTCTCTGAGGTCTCACGTTCTCGTTTTTCTTCTGTCTGTGTGTTTATCATTGAATCCATTTTCATTTTCAGATCTTGAACTGATTTTTTGATTTCTTTCATCTGATTTTTTGTATATTCCTGAGTTTCTTCCATTGCCTCTTTATAGGTCTTCAGAGCTTGAACCGTTTTAGTTATTTCTTTCATCTGGTTGTTTGCATTTTCCTGCAATTTTTCCAGTTCCACTCTATGTGCTTCTTTTATGTCTCTCACCTGTTTGTCTGCGTCTTCCTGCATTTGATTACGAATTTTATTTGTTTCCTCCATTATCATCCTCATTACTAAGGATTTGAGGTCATTTTCTTGTATTTCCGTTGTATTTGAGTTCTCTGGGTGGTTTTCTTTGGGATAGCTGGAAACTGGAGACGCCATGTTGTTTTGGGGTTTTTTGCGTATGCTTTTTCGTTGTCCTTTAGACATCTTGCCGTCTTTGTTTTTGTTGGGTAGCTTCCAGAGTTGAATGGAGGGTGTCTGATGATAGATTCACTTGTTTTCTTACGATTTCCCTAGGCTGCGAGCTCAAAGCTTCACTGGTGTGGATGTTAGGAGGTTAGCCCTGTTGTTCTGGTCTCTCACAGCCAGTGATCCTCAGTCCCTCTCTGCTGTGGATCCTGCAATTGTTCTGGGTCTCTGAATGAGCGTTGGGTCAGGCCAAGGTATCCACAGCCTTCTGTGTTCCCTGCCAAGTCCAGCCAGGAGCACTGGGACCGAACCACGGGCAGAACTCAGCTAGATTCTCAGGGCCAGAACCGTCTGCCAAGCTCAGCTAGGGATTTTGGGCCGAAAATGCACACAGGGCCCAGCCAGAATTTTTGGGCTGGGACTACGCACCAAGCTCCACTAGGGCCTTTTGGCCCAAAGTGCGTGCTGTGGTCAGTTATTGACTCAGGGCCCGAACTGACCACCAATCTCAGCCAGGAATTCTGGATTCAAACTGTACACTGTGTCCAACCAGAGTCTTAGAGCTGGTGGAACCGAGAGCTCTGTCCAGCCTGTGCCACAGCAGGAGAACTGCGGCTGCTCTGAGTTAGCGCCAGTGGTGGAACAAGTGCTCCGCCCGGACTGTGTCCCCGCAGGGGAGCTGCCGCTGAGCTGAGGTGGTGCCTAGGATGGAACCGAGCACGTCACCAAGCCTGCGCCACAGCAGGAGAACTGCGGCTGCTCTGAGTTAGCGCCAGTGGTGGGACAAGTGCTCCGCCCAGACTGTGTCCCCGCAGGGGAGCTGCCGCTGAGCTGAGGTGGTGCCTAGGATGGAACCGAGCACGTCACCAAGCCTGCGCCACAGCAGGAGAACTGCGGCTGCTCTGAGTTAGCGCCTGTGGTGAACCCAAGTGCTCCGCCCAGACTGTGTCACCGCAGGGGAGCTGCCGCTGAGCTGAGGTGGTGCCTAGTATGGAGCTGCGAGCTCAACTAAGCCTGCGCCACAGCAGGGGAGCTATGGCCACGCTGAGTTAGTGCCTCAGGCAGAATTGTTTGCTGGGCCGGGCCAATACCCGGGACTCTGGGGCCGAACTGTCCGCCGAGTCCAATCTGGGTCCAAAGGCTCCACGCGACCCAAATCCTGCCCCGAGTCCCCTCTCCCGCAGCAATTCCCACCAGCCACCACACCAATCGCCTCCACCGGAAGGCTATGAGCTGCAAACCTCAGCCGCCGCTGCTGGTGCCGCTGGTGCTGCCGCCTCTACCGCTGCCGCTCCGATCAGAGAAAAACCACGCTCCTCCCGTGTGCAGGGGCACGCAGGTCCTCCGCACCCTGGTCCCTCCGAACCGTGGAGCACTCCCGCTGCCGTGATGTTCGGACCTCGGTGTTCCTGGCTCAGAAATCTGTGCAATTCCCTGAATTGTTCACTGGAGCCTCCAAACGCGGTCCACACTGCTCGCCGCCATCTTGGATCCGCCAAGATACACTTTTTATCATCCTGATGCAGTGACCTTTTTATCCTGATGAAATATTTATCTTTTCTATAAGACTGCTTTTTGCCTTAAACACAGATTCCTTTCTGTCAGTGCACACATAACAGCTTATCTTCCTTCTACATTGATTCATTTATGCCTCCTTTTTAAATTCTTGAAATTTTCTTGGTAACACATTGCCCACATTATTATATTTAACACATCACTGTAACTTGTAAACAACTTATTGTTTTTATTTTGTATTTTATTGTTTATTATGAGTGTCTTTCTGTTATGTGTTAGATTTTGCCTATGTGTATACATGTACACTGGGTGCATACAGTGCCTCTGGAGGCCAAAAGAAGGCAACATATCCTTGGAACTGAAGTTAATGGATGGTTGTGAGCAGCCATATGGGTGTTGTAATCTAAAGCTATTTTCTCTTCAAGAACCAAAAATTTCTATTACATATCTAGTGTGTGTGTGGCTGATTTAAATATGCTTGCAGTTATCGTCCACCTTACAATTTATTTAATTTCTTTCTCATCTATCTTTTGTGTTAATTTAGTTTTCTGTGACATTAAGCTTTTAAGTTATTTTTTTCTTCTGTTACAATGTGTACTATAATTCATTTTATTAACAAGTCATACTAGCAGTTAAATGTACTTGTCTTATTAGTCTCCAGCACATATTTCAACTTGAAATGGCTTAAAAACATTTAAAATCTTTGCCTTTTGCACTGATGTTTTCAGTAATCATAATCATCATCTTTACTATCATCATCATTATCACCATCTTATTATTTCAATAAATACACGGTAACTCAGATTTAGTGACCAATTTACTTCCATTGTTGATTTTTATTTACTTACTGAATTATCAGATGTGACTGCTAATCTTGGTTGTTAGCTAGAAGCTCCTAGAGAAAGGGAACTTCAGTTGAAGTATTTCCTCTAACACTCCGGCCTGTGGGAATGTCTGTGGGGCACTCGCTTGATTGATGACAAATGTGGGAATGCCTACTGTAAGTGTAACATCTCTAAGCAGCAGGACCTCGGAGGTATAAAAAGGCCTGCCGAGCGAGCTGGAGTGAGCCAGGCAGTAAGCAGAATTCCTCCATGGCTTCTGCTTCCCTATCTGCTTCAAGGTTTGTACATAAAGAAACCTAAAATATCCACACTGGAACTATTTATTAGAGTAAAGATGTTACTTCTCTTTAAGCAGAAGTAGAGATTCACGGTAACTCTTAACAAAATGTAAAATACTATTTTCAGTATAGACAAAGTAAGCCTAGAAACAACATATAAAGGTCCTTTAGTATCTAAATTAAATTCAAAAGAATATTCAGATTAAAAAAAGAAACAAAGAAAACGATAAAAATTCCGAGTGATGCCTGGTATGTTATTTAGCTTTCTGTTGCTGTGATAAGCAATGAAACCAAAAGCAACCTAAGGAGGAAAGGCTTTATTATATATTCTAGGTTACAAAGGAAGCCATCACCAAGGGAAGTCAAGGCAGGGGCTCAAGGCAGAGACCTAGAGGCAACAGAAATGAAAACAATACTGTAGAAGGCAAGGGATAAAAATTACCTCAAACATGTTTTGTCTTCTTAAAAATTGTATTTCTATTATGTATTTGAGAATTTTTAATTTTTTTTTAGAATATATTTTGATCATGTTCATCCCTTCCCCAATTCCTACCAAATCCACCATGACTTTTTTTTTTTTTTTTTTTACCAACTCTGTTATTTCCTCAACTTCGCTCTTTTTCTTTCTCTCTTTCATACCCATTGAATCTAGTTTATGCTGTCCCATTACTATTGTGTACAGGTCCTGCCCTAGGGTATGGTCAATACAGTAGAGATCTCAATATTGAAAACAAAATTGACACAACCTTTGCCAACAACTGCTATATACCTATAGCTCCTCAGTTAAGGTTGGAACTATGTGCCTCCTTCCCAATCCCCATTGTGTGAAGGGTAGAGGAGTGAAGTGGGGAGGGATAATTAACACTAGAAGCCTTTTTAAAAAGCTATATGGAAACCTACACAGAAGTTTCTTAAAAGATATACACACATAATATAAATATGCATGTACAAAAAAGTTCGATGGAATTACATCAGAAGAGAGACAACACTAACTAGATACCACAAGCTACAAAACAAAAGCCCCAGAGGTAGGAATGTGTTGCCTCTTTTTAAATTGTTGGCCAATGGGGTCCCATAGGTGCACAGACATTATAAACTACTACCTTGTTCTTTGTTGCCCTATGAAATTCATGGTGAAACACTATAGTAGAAGACACTATGTAGTTGAGTCATAAACACAGAGAAATGAACTATGTCCCAATCTAGCAGTTTCATTTCCCCTAGCTGTCTTTCCTAGTGCTGGAGGTTACTGGGGGAGAAAGGTGGCTGTTCATCTCATCCAGCCAGGAACTCCATAAGCTACAATAACTCCTTCCTGGTAAGGCAAGCCCACTGATGCAACAGTGGCACATTAGGGTTATAATGTCCTGATGATTTACAGCAAGGTTATTTTGTCAATATGCTAACTCGCTCTTGGGAATTTTTAAAATCTCCAATGATAAACTATCATGTTTTTAAATATCATTTTATGATATTTTTTTTATTATTTGATGTCTGACCTACCAATATCATTTACATAGAAATTGGATTACCTACAGAAAGGTTAGTTAAGCCATTTAAAATGTATCAGTTTTGTCAATCCCTATTAATGGTGCCTGTACACTGAAATTCATGTATCTCTTTTTATGTGTCAATTTCTGTCTGACATGCTGTTGTCTTTCTTGTGCTCTTTTGGTGAAATCCAGCAACACATGTATATAGTTTTGTTCTTGCTCTTCCTTTCTTGGGGAGGCCATCCTGTGTCTTAGGTTTATGTCTGGCCAAGCTTCAAGAGTGAGCTTTGTCCCTCTGTAACCTGTTCACAGATGTCCTAGAACATCAGGATCTGAGAGAGAACTCAGCTAGACTTAAAGCTTGCATATTCCCATAAAGTCTTACTATTATTCCTAGGCTTAACACATTCTCCCAGGGAGAGTCAAGATTATCAAATTTTAGAATTTAGGGAATTTTAACATTCATCTTGAGACTCCAAAATGTATTACATGAATCATACTGCCACATCAAACAATTATATGAAGCAGATATTAGTATCTGGTCCTTATAGGGGAGAAAACAGCTTTGCCTCCTGTAGAGAAGTGCATCCTGAGGAGTCAAAGGAATTTGATAACGTAGCATCTGTCTGGAAGAGGACAGTAAGTATCCAGAAGGTTGGAAACCATAAAAAATAGATACTTCAGAAGGACCTGGCGTTGGTCATTTAAACTTGTCAGAATTAGGGTTAGGGGACTGACACTTTTAGTTTTCAATTAAGCTTGTGCACCTGGAACGAATGTGCCCATCAATCATCTACCCCACGCTTATATTTCTCAGCTTATTTTAACAATGCTGTGGCAGAATTTCTAGCTGCACAGAATGCCAAACATTTTGTTAGCATAGAGGAAGTAGTTTCAACAAATAGCCAGAAAAAAGACTAGAATCAAGAGGATATGATGGATCTTTTACATATCAATGAGAAAGATTTAAATATTGCAGCTAGATAAGGGAAATGATAGATGCTTCTTGGAAGAAAAATATAATGAAATGGTTCTTAGCACTCCTAGAACCAACAGGTACTATTTTAAACAATAATAAAATTTTACACTAATCATTCACACAAATAGTCTAGTAATACTATGGGTCAAATTAGAAAAAGAAGAGGAAAATTCACATCCTGAAATCATAGAGTCTGTAAGTATGCAAATGCAGGAAATATATTGAAAATAAATGATAGTATTAAATATTTGTAATTATCCTGACAAGCTAATGATGTCACCCCAAAACATGTGTCTTAGAGGAACTGTTGATCAGGCAGAGAAAGAATTTAGTTAGGATGATAATCAATTTTCCTATTTTATCTAGACCATGAAAAACAGCTCAATGTTTTAAGTGGTCCCCTTTCTTGAATCTGAAACCTGTGTTCTAGATGTGATTGTCCAGCTGGTGGCAGTTAAGAAAGCGATTCACTAGTTTGCATTCCCACCAGCAATGAAGGAGTGTTCCTCTCTCCCCACATCCTCGCCAGCATGTGGTGTCATTTGAAATTTTGATCTTAACCATTCTGATGGGTGTAAAATGGAATCTCAGTGTCATTTTGATTTGCATTTCTCTGATGATTAACGAGGATGAGCATTTCTTTAAGTGTTTCTCGGCCATTTGATATTCCTCTGTTGAGAATTCTCTGTTAAGTTCCAAGCCCCATTTTGCAATTGGGTTGTTTGGTTTTGTGGTGTTTAATTTCTTGAGTTCTTTATATATTTTGAATATTAAACCTTTGTCAGATGAAGGGTTGGTGAAGATCTTTTCCCATTCTGTAGGCTGTCGCTTTGTTCTTTTGACAGTGTCTCCTGCCTTACAGAAGCTTCTCAGCCTCATGAGGTCCCATTTATTAATTGTTGACATTAAGGCCTGGGCTGTCCTGGAAACCTACAAGAAGAACTTTATGACAGGCAGATCTGGATCCTGGGGTCCTCCTCAAACTAAGGCACCAGCCAAGGAGAATATAGGCAGTAAGCTTTGAACCCCTACCAAGACCTAGCCGATGAACATGACACTCTCCACCGTTGAGTGGAAAGTGAGAGCTGACTCTCACACGAACTCTGGTGCCCCTTTTCTGACCATGTCCCCCGGATGGGGAGACCTGGTGGCACTCAGAGGAAGGATAGCTAGTTACCAAGAATAGACTTGATATTCTGAGAGCATATATAGGGGGAGGAGGTCTCCCTCAGTCACAGACATAGGGGAGGGGAGAAGGGGAGAAATGGGAGGGAGGGAAGAATGGGAGGAAACAGGGGAAGGGCTAACAATCGAGATGTAATATGAATAAATTAATAATAATAAAAAAAGAAGGAGATTCACTGGCTAGATCTGGGTAGGGGTTTAAAGTTTACTGCCTGTATTGTTCTTGGCTGGTGCCTTAGTTTGAGCGGGACCCCTGGGCCCAAATCTGCCTATCATAATGTTCTACTTGTAGGTTTCTAGGACCCTCTGGATCCTTCTACTTTGCTATTCTCCCATGCTTCTCTCATCTAGAGTCCCAATAGGATGTCCTCCCCTCTGTCCCAGTTTCCTGGTAAGTGAAGGCTTTCATGGGACATGCCCCTTGGGCTAGTATGCAGGTTACCAAGAAGAGACTTGATACCCTATGAGCATATACAGGGGGAGGAAATCCCCCTCAGGAACAGTCATAGGGGAGGGGAATAAGGGGAAAATGGGAGGGAGGGAAGAGTGGGAGGATACAAGGGATGGGATAACCATGGAGATGTAACAAGAATAAATTAATAAAAAAAAAAAAAAAAGGAGATTCACTGACATGACGACATATATCAGCCAAGCCTCAGACTGACAGCTTCCTTAAATATTATTTTATTTTTAATTAAAATATAATGACATCATTTCCTCTTTTGTCTTCCCTTCAATACAACCTATATCCTTCCTGGCTCCCTCTCAAATTCATGACCTCGTTTAAAAATTATTTTTGTTACATGCACACAAACACACACATAAAAGTTGTCATAGTCACTGTTCTATTGCTGTGAGGAAACATAATTACTAAGCCAACTCTTACAAAGAAAGGTGAGAGCTACACTCACATGTTTGTATAAGGATTTAGTATTTAGGAATAATTTTGGCTTAGGAAATTGCAGTAGTAGGCTTTCTTCCAAAATCTGTGTCCTCACCATCCTTGGGTAGTCCTCTAGGTTGACAATTTCAGGCATGGGCTCCTGCTTTTTGAGTGGGTCTAATGTCTAATTAGACAGATGTTGGAGACTGTGGCACACAACATACTACCCTTGTCACTTGTGAAAGCTGGATAGTGGCTATTATATTAGTAACTACTTTTTGCTTTCATTAAAATTTTGTTCTGAGGCACCACAGAAAATTGGAAACATAGGATATTTTCATGCTGTATTAATGGTCAGAGGCCTTATGAAAACAAGCTAAATTCCAGCAGGAAGCCTGGATTTTGCAGGCTTTGCTTCACAGAAACAGTGTAAAACATGGCAGCATAATCAAATGCAGTGCAGTTTTTGAAGCAGCCATTGCTAGATATTTTAACATTTAAGAAATTTATTCTTTGTAAAATTCAATTTCCTTGTAAATAAAAGGCATATAAGTGAGGGCAATTTGATAGAGTTTTTGTGAGGAATATACAAGGTTGTAAATGAATACTTTTAGCACTAGGATTGGGCAAACGTAAGAGCTGAAGGGATGTCAATTCTGTTTTCTTATTCTCTGAGAATAATCTCATTTCAGATCTCCAGCATTCATGTAAAATTCCAGGGCAACAGGAGTATGTTCCTGTAATCCCTGGGCTGAAAGACAGACAGAAGGACCCACTGCTGGACAATCAATATAGCTGAATATGTACGGTCCAGGTTCAGTGAGAGACTATATCTCAAACATATGGTGGATAGTGATTAAAGAAGACACCTGATGTCGATCTCTGGCCTCCACATGCATGCAAACACAAGTGTGTGCACACAGGAACAAGAAGATACACACCAAATACATAAAGAGACATTTAATATCTTCACAGAAACATCATGTTGTAAACCCTGCTTGATACACAGTCTTTAAGAATTAATTTCTGTATAGTAATTTGGAACAATGTTTGTGTTTGCCCAGACTCTTGATGCCTTAGACAGTTTCTCTCAGAATATCTCTCTTTATTTGACTTGTTCTCATTTATATCAAGTCTTCAGATGGTCTAATTAGCCGCCACCTATAACTTCCAAATTTTTTCCTTAATGTTATTCATATTTTATATAACCTTTGCCCAAGTTTTCCCTTCAGTGGTTCAAGCCCACCTGTGGTGTCTAGCCCATGGCACATAACTTCTAAAAAAGATGCTCCAATTTGAAGCCACATAAGGTACTGGTTAAATATTTTGTGTTTGTAATAACCTATTATTAGTTCTGACTTTTAGTGGCCTATGGTTTAAAAGCGATCTAATGTCTAGCTCGAAATTTTCTGGAAATCAGCATGCTTTCCACTTAAGGTTGTTTTAAGGATAAAATGAGATAACACATAAAGTGCTCATCATAATGTAAGTAAGCTACTGGGAAAATGTTCATTGGTCTGTTTTTATTTATTGTAAAGTTGCAAAAGCAACTTTTTCCCTAGAAAATTGGAAGTAGAACAAATTCTAAAGTTAAGATTGTTCTTTTTAGATTAATGCCTTGAAAATATGCTTTTACTTGTGTGGCCCTGAAAATGGATGAGAGAACTACTTGTTAGAGTGCATATCTATTTTACACTGCATTACAGCCCAGAAAGGTACTTTAAATTGCCCTCCAGGTAACTCCCATTTCCCAGAAGTCTACTTTATTCTGTTTCCATGGGGCAATTAGCCCCAAAGTATTACAGGCAGCTCCCTTGTTACAACACATGAGTCCACCTCAAATAGGAAGAGGCTGCTGTTGGTGCATATTCCCTTTGGAAGTATCTTTGTCACATATCTGACTCAACACTTATTTCTAGCAGAACGAGTTGTTCAAGCAGGAAATCTATTTCCACAACTCAAGTGGAAGCTTTATTTAAGAAGTGCAATTGGCATAAATCACGCAAGAGAATGTGGCTAAAGTGCACAGCTGTCGACTTCAAATTTAACACAATTTGGGTATGAAAAAGCAGTTGGAAAAGTTTTTCCTTTACTTCTGGATTGATGGCACATGAAAGTCTTCTTCCTGCCTCCCAACGCTCCCCAGGACATGACATTAGAAGTGTCAGGGCTTTCTAACAGATAAGCAAACACCAAGACATGAAAACCTGTGGTACTTCTGGCCTTAAGATTTTGATATTTGGCCCTGGGAGATTTCTAAGCAAAACATGGGTATTGCTGTTATTTTAGACACAATAAAGGAAAATGAATGCTTACCCAAAGGGGTCTCAAACTTGAAGAGTTTAAGGTATGGGGACTAAGGCTTTGTACTCAGGGTTATGGTCCAGGACAGCTCTGTGTTTTTGAATATGCTGTGTAGAGTCTTACTAACTCATTAGGCGTATCTTTCCCTCTATCTCATTCTCCTTTCCTGTAACTCTTTTATTCATCTTTTTCACATCCATTCTTTCTTTTGCCCATTTCGTTGTTTCCCCTCTTCCTGCTTATTCTACATATTTTAGCTTCTAGGATTTTCTCCATGTTTTCTGAATCTCTCTCTATCTCCTAGTTGCGCCTTCCCGTTTTTCAGCTGTCTCGTTGCCTCTCCATATAGCTGCTTGAAAACATTTCCCACTGAGTTCTTCTTGAATGAAAGTTAGAAATGATGCCTGACTGGAACTGTCTGGATACTTTGTGACTTTCACCTTAGTCTATGCTTGCTGGTGACTGGCTGCTAACCTGAAATTCTGTTTGTCTCTGACTTGAGTTCGCCTCCCTCTTAGCGATCTTAGCAACCCGAATGTCCTCTGTAACAGTGAATACTCCTCCCGCATAAACACAGCGTGCTTCTCCCATCATGACTTCCTGTAAAGAAATGAAATAACTGTTTGTAGATGTTAGACACATTTACCCAATAAATATTTTGAGTCTATATAAAATGGTCACTGTGACAATTTAACATGCTATTTGAGGTTATATACCTTTATCTCCCAAGAAAATACAATCAGTTCTCTGTAGTCTTTGGAGAGAGCTTTGTTTTAGGGCTACATTCTCAAAAGGAGGTGGTTTAAGAAAGTATGTCTTGTCTGGCTATACCATACAGCCAGACAACCACTGGGCTGCCTTTTACCATAGCACAGCCTAGAAGCATGCCCTGAGTGGGTTAGAGAGAAGGACTGAGTTAGGCAAGGGTGCTGAGGGCAAAGGGATTTATCTGAGTTCAGAGCAGTCCAGATGATGGATGTCACGAAGTACATATAATACCACCTAACGAACCTTGATGAATCCACTTCATTGTTTGATTTTTAGTTTTCCAAGAGGAGCTCAATCAATATCTTTCCTCTCATCTTCTTTCAAGGTCAAGACAGAAGATAAATTAGTAGGTCTTGGTGAAAAGGCTTTTAGTGTTTATTGTGATAAAGTTGTAAGCCTCTCTTGGATTTGTAGGATTGTGTGTGAGCTCATCCACAGTAAAAGCCAAAGTCCTTCGTGACAACCTACAGCATCTTCTGTGGCTTTCGGTACCCACCTTCCCTTGTAAATCACCTGCCTCCTGCTTCGTTTTGGCTTTGCCCATTTTTGTGTGCCTGCTACTGTTCTTTCGGTAGGCTGGACATTAAGATAGTTCTGCCAGGAACACTCTTCTCCAGACACTTCCTCTCTTTTTCTTTTTTTTTCCCCCAAAAGATAAATGTGAAACCTTTCCCCATATAGAGACCCCCCTGATTCACTCCCTAAACACATCTTACCACATCATCCCTCCGTGCTTTCTCTTTTGTGTTTCTGCACTTGCTGCAGGCACTCTAACCTTCACTCCCTGTTTATTCACACCCATCCTTATGGACCCACCGTTGTTTCTAAGCTCTGCTATTTCCAGCTTGAAATCCTCAGAGACAGAGCAGGCTTTTGCATATTCAATCATCTCTAATCCTTAGATTGTGTGGCTATTTATCTTTATTTTTAATATATTTTTTTTTGTCTCTCCACTAAACGTGAGGTACTTACTTGTTGGGTGTAATTTTTCTGAATATGTTTTAAATGCATCAAAAAATTGTAATGGTAAAGAAGTTAATAGCTGGGGCAGTGGAGATGTAAATTAAAGAGAATGCTTGTTTGACATGTCTCCCACATTTATCCGACTAGCATGAAAACATATTTTAGGAGGAGGGGCTTGCCCTCTCTTTTAGGTAGCAGAAGTTAATGAAGACTGAGAAAATTGAAAAGCCAAAATATTTTGACATTTGAGAGATAGAAATTAGAAGTCATTGCACTGCTCTGTGGTTCTCTGCGGGTGCAAACTCAGCAAATGCCTAGAGAAAATACAAGAACGTTCTGATAACCAGAAAGCCAGTGTGTGGCCACAGTCTATCTTTGCTGAGAATTTTTTACCACTCAGTGGTAAGTTCAAGGGCTTAGAATACAAAAAGGTCAGAATAAGTGGGTAAAACCAGAAAGAAGCTGCTTTTCTCAATTGCACTTTGTTTTAAAAATAAGAAAGACATATGCACATATGGTCATGTACATACATAATATATATACATATATATACATATATATGAAACACACCTGAATGTGTACACTATGTGTACTTTCCTATATATGTATGTACACAGATAGCATGAAGCTTAACTATTTTCACTGCACAATTTGTTGTCAGTAAGCGTGTGCATTTTGTTGTATAATAATTGCCATTATCTGCACAAGAATTACCACTATTTGTCTCTAGAACTATTTTTTTCTTCCTCAACTGAATCTATGCACATATCACACATCAGTTTCCCAATTGCTTGCATCTTTAGCCCTGACAACAGCTATTCTATTGCTGTCTCTCTGAACTTACTAGTTTTAGGACTTTATGTAACTAATACTCTACAGTACTCAGCAGAGTGTCTTCAAGATCCATCCACGCCCTAACACGCATCAGACTGAATTCTCTTTTACTGTAAATTCACATCACACTTTGTTCACCAGTTCGTCTATTGATAAGCATAGGTTCATTCTACTTCAAAGCCAATTGTAAACAATGGTGCTATGACTTTGATTTTGCAAATACCTTTTCCAGACCATTCTCACAATTATTGTGAGCTTATACTCATAAATAGAATAATCAGTTCAAATGATAACTTCATCCAGTATTATCACACTTTTTTTTCATGGCAGCTGTACCACTGTACATCCTCAATATTAATATAGTTTCCATTTTTTCCTGTTTACATCATCACTTGTTTTGCTTTACAATAGCTAACCTAATAGTGCTTTTGATATACATTTCTCTAAAAATATTGAATATTTTTCATGTGTCCATGGCCCTTTGTATACCATATTATCATTAAAAGAATGTGTGCTCAAGTTATTTGTTTGTTATTAGGTTGTTGTTGTGTTTTTGTATGTGTTGAATCTGAAGAGCTCCTCATGCATCCTAGATATTAATTCTTTACCACACACATGACTAAGAAATACTTGTTTCTTGTCCTGCAGGTTTTTTCTTCACTGGTTGTTAGAATCTTTTGATGTACAGAAGGCTATATTTTGGTTCAATCTAGTTTAAAATTTTTTCTTTCACTTTGTGTGTGTGTTAAATTACTGTCAAGTTTGATATCATGAAAGTGTCTATTATTCTCCTAAGATTTTTACTGCTACAGCCCCTGGTCTGTCTATGTAAGTCCCCCCCCGCCCCCCGTAGTGTGTCTTTCTTTCTTTTTTTGCCTATTATCTATCTATCCATCCATCTATCTATCTATCTATCTATCTATCTATCTATCTATCTATCTATCGTCTATCTATCTTTTTTAATTTATTTATTCTTATCTATCAATCTTATGTATGTTAGATGCATTGGTGTTTTTCTTGTTCGTATGTCTCTATGACAGTGTTGGATTCCCTGGAATTGGAGTTACCGGGAGTTGTGAATGACATATGGGCACTGAGAATTGAACTTGGGTTCTCTTGAAGAGCAGTCAATACTTTTAACTATTGGGCCTTCTCTGTAGCCCCCTCTACCTAAGTTTTTAAGTTATTATGAATTGGTATTTTATTCTGTAATGATATATTACAAGCTGATTGTTTTGTTGTGGATATTCAGTTTTAAAGCCTGTCGGTTTTCCATCTAATAGTGTTGGAAGCTTTATTAAAAAGTATTTGTTTATATATATATATATATATATATATATATATATATATATGAATATAGAGTTATTTCTGAGTTCGCTACTTGATTACTTTGGTCTAAATGTCTGTCTATGTGTATTGCCACATTTTTTCTATTTGTTGTTGCTTTTTTGTTAGTTTTTTCTTTTCATTCTCTTTTTATTTTACAGTCCCTCCATTTTCTCCTCCCATTCTCTTCCTCTTACCTCCTCTTCTCACCTCCTCTCCTTCTCAGAAAAGTAGAAGCCTCCCAAGGGTGTCAACCAACCTTGGCACATTAAGTTGCAGTAACACTGCTCATCTTCTTCTATTGAGGCTAGACAAGGCAGCCCAGATAGGGGAAAGCGATCCAAAGGCAGACAGTGTACTCGGAGACAGTCCGTGCTTCTGCTTTGTAAGTCTCACATGAAGATCCAGCTGCACAATTGTGTAGGGGCCTAGGTAGGTCTGTCCCATGCATGCTCTCTGGTTGGCAGTTCAGACTCTATGGACCCCTAAGGACCCCTGTTATTTGATTCTTTAGGTTTTCTTTTGGTGTCCTTGACCCATCTGACTCCTTTAATCCCTTCCTCCCCCTCTTCCACAGGATTCCTCAAGCTCTGCTTAATGTTTGCCTGTGAGTCTCTGCATTAGTGTCCATCAATTGCTGCATGAAGCCTCTCTGATGACAGTTATGCTAGTCTCCTGTCTGCAAGTATAGAAAACTATCATTAATAATGTCATGGGTGGGCTCCCTCTCATGGCATGGGTCTCAAACTGGACCAGACATTGGTTGGCTGTTCCCTCAAATACGGTTCCATCTTTTACCCCTGTACATCTTGTGGGCAGGAGAAATTGTAGGTCTAAGATTCTGTGACTGGGTTGGTGTCCCAAACCCTCCTTTGGAACTCTTGCCTGGTTACGGGAGATGGCCAGTTCAAGCTCCACATGGCCTGTTGCTAGGAGTTTTAGCTAGGGTCACCCTCATAGGATCCTGGGAGTTTCAATTGTCCTTCCAATCCAATTGTGTCTCCCAGTACTCTTCGCCTCCGTTCTTCCCCACCTCATGCCTCTTCTTCCCATCCCCATGCCTCCCCTCCCCTGTCCCCTACATCTATTCATGCCTGATGTCTAATCTATTTACCTTTTTCAGTGAGATTCAAGTGTCCCCCTTTAGCCCTCTTTATTACTTAGGCTCTTTGAGTCTGCGGTTTGTAACATGGTTATCCTGTACTTTATGACTAACATACACTTATAAGTGAGTATGTAACATGTTTGTCTTTCTGCGCCTGGGTTACCTCACTCAGAATGATCTTTTCTAGTTCCACCTTTTTGCCTGCAGATTTCATAATATCATTGCTTTTAATAGCAATGTGTAAATGTACCACATTTCTTTATCTGTTCTTCAATTGAGGAGCATGTAAGTTGTTTCCAGTTACTGGCTATTATGAATAAAGCTACTATGAACATAGTTGAGCAAGGATCTCTGTGGTAGAATGGAGTTTCCTTTGGGTATATGTCTAGGAGTGATATAGTTGGGAATTAAAGTTAATCTATTCCTAATTTTCTGAGAAACTGCCAAATTAATTTTGAAAGTGGCTGTACAAGTTTGTACTCCCATCAGCGATGGAGGAGTGTTCTCCCTGTTCCACAGCCTCACCTGGTGTTAGTTTCAAAACCAGGATTGCTAACTCTTTAGCTCAATCTTTATTAATATTATTGGCTGTCTAGATTTATTGATGTTTTTTTTATTTTTAGAATACAAATTATTTTCTCGATTTCTTTTAAAAAAGTTAGTTATTAATTGATAGAAGCTTGAATGACTTCTTGCTTTCTATTTTGAATCCTTCAACATTGTATAACTTATGTATTTGTTTCTAACAGTTTCTTTTGTAAGGTTTCTCTCTCTCTCTCTCTCTCTCTCTCTCTCTCTCTCTCTCTCTCTCTCCCTTTCTCTCTTACATTGGGGCTCTCTCTATAGTTCAGATCAGCTACAAACTTTTTTAAAAAACTTTTTTATTATTAATTTATTCTTGTTACATCTCAATGGTTATCTCATCCCTTGTGTCCTCCCATTCTTCCTTCCCTCCCCTTTTCCCCTTATTCCCCTCCGCTATGACTGTTCCTGAGGGGGATTACCTCCCTCTGTATATGCTCATAGGGTATCAAGTCTCTTCTCGGTAACCTGCTGTCCTTCCTCTGAGTGCCACCAGGTCTCCCCCTCCAGGGGACATGGTCAAATGTGAGGCACCAGAGTATGTGAGAAAGTCATATCCCACTCTCCACTCAAGTGTGGAGACTGTTCTGACCATTGGCTAGATCTAGGTAGGGGTTTAAAGTTTACAAACTTTTAATGTTCCTGATTCAAGACTCATAATCTTTGGGAGTAATGTCATAATACCACTATGCTCAGGTGATTTGCATTTTAATATTGAGTCTTCAGAGGCTTCTTATATTGTTTTATATATAATTCCCAGTGCTTTAGCTATATTTAGTGACATAATAGGAGGAAGTATTCCTACTGTATTTTCCCACCAGCAGAGCTTATGGTATATGTTAAATTAAAACTCTCAGGGAATTAATGAGTGAGAAGATGACTGAGTCAACAATGTATTTGTTTTGCAAGCATTATAAGTGAATTCAATGCCTAGCACCAGTGTAAAACTAGTGAGTGCAGCACCTGAAACTACAGTGATGGAAATGCAGTGACAATGGATCCCTGGAGATTAAGGTAGATAATATGATCATTTATGCAAATAACACCAGTTGGTTTCCCCTTAGGGCCTATGATTTATCCTGTCATGGGCTTTTACCCTGGTTTACAGTACCATACTTGAACTCTCTCTCATGGAATAGGCCTCAAATACAACCATACAAGGGATGGCTACTCCTGCAACCATTATGCCAATATTGCACCTGTCAGCACAATTTGCTATCAGGACTGTAGGATGCAGGGTCCAGTGCTGGGTGAAACCATTGGTATGTGCCTGTCAGCCTCCAACACTTTGAAAGCTGGCCTAAGGGAAAAGCGTTTCATGGTCAGCTTGAAATTAGCTTATTGATGCTCTGCAACCCAAGTGGCTGGTATCATTTGCAATAGGAATAAGCACTATCCACATGCAGGGTACCTTTGAAAAAACTCTATTTTGTTTTATATTTTTAAGTTAAACTAGTGCATTTCCATAAAGCTTCTTTATACATGGTCAGTTTTGGTTAACATACACTCTGCTCCAAATATATAAATAATAAATATAAAAACAATAAATATATAAAATATAAAAACAATAGAAATATAAAGATAGTCTTTCTTAAAGACTTTTAAATGTCTTACACCATAAAGATTTGAGTTGACCTTTTCCATTGAACAGAAATTATTTGTATCACTTTTGGGTCATTCTGTAAGTTTTAAATTATGTTTTAATCTTTTAAATTCTCAGATAAAAATAACATATGTTTGAGATGCACAACTTGATGCTTAAACTATGCATACCTTATGGAATGGCTAATTCAGGGTAATTAGCATTTGCCTTACCACATACTTGTTTTGGTGAGAATTTAGTACCTCCTCTCATTAGTTTTCAAGTGTGCAATACAGTTTTCCCACACTTACTATGTTATATATTAGTCTTGTTGATCTTCAATAGGCAATCACAATGTGACTTATGATTAGTCTTAAGCACTGAGATGAACTAAGGATCTTCATTCTTGAGGAGTCATTTACTCTGATATTAAAAGATTGTGACTCCTACATTTTTATCTCCAAGTTTCATATCCTTTTGGCAAAGATACGGGGTATCATTTTAACCAGTGTTGTATGAGTGCATATGCTAAATTCTTGAAGATGAAATCTTGCCAGTTCTAGCATTACAAAACCTATAGGAGGTAACAGCATGTTTTCCTTCAAAGTCTGAAAATTTGCTTCAACTTGTGTAGTGAGAAACATTCATTTCCATTTTCTACTAAGCTGTGTGGAAATTATGTAGTTTAGTGAGTTAGAAAGAATCTGAGCAGAACTAGATGAATCAATTTTTAGGAAGAAAAATAAAAAGGAGAGTTTGATACCACTGTGGCTTAAAGACAAAGATACTACTATTCTTAAAGGCATCCAGGAGAAAGATTAAGCAGCTACTTTTGTTAATACTTACAGCAGTTTTCTAACATTACGTTGTGAATCAATTGAGAAAGGAATCTAGTTAAAGCTCAGCTCCCCTACAACTGCAGCCGTGATTCTTAAAGCTGGTCTGGACATCATCAGACTCATGTGGGAACTTTTTAGAAATGCAAATTTCTAGTTCCATCTTTCATCAGACACTCTAGGGCAGAGGCTGGCCAATCCATTTTGCAGACACATACAATGTACATACAATGTACTACAATGACTACAAAGCATCTTCAGCTCAGAGTAAGATAGGACCCATACCAGAAAGATTGGAGGGAAACAAGAAACATGAATAACTACTTACGTTTTTTATTGCCAGCTGATGGACTAAACACCTTATGAGTACCACAGCAGCTGGTGCTTTATAATAAAGCTATTAGAGGCATACCATCATGGGTGCTTTCCACACTTGCTCATGCATTAATATAGCCACACAGCTCTCACAAAAACGTGGTACCTACGTGCATACCCTAATGACTGTGATTTAATTGATCTGAGCTGTGGTCTTGACAAGAATATGTAAAAGATGCCCATTACCCAGTCAATTCTTTTTCTTCCAACACCTCCTTAGCCTCTTGGTTTTCATCTTGTTCAGTTTTTATTAACAAAATAGAAACAAATACAAGGATCTTCTATGTGCTTGATGTCTACTGACCAATATTTAATCTATACTCAGTCTAACTCTCCAGAAACATTGAAATTAAGATACCTATGAGGTATCTGCCTTTTATGGTCACTGTAGTACCATATGTAATAACTGAGATGTAAAAACAACCTAATCATTAAATGATAGATAAGTGGGTAAAGCTTGGCCCAAACATATCATGGAGAGCTATGTGGCACTACAAAGAAGAAGTACCTCTATTTACAATATGAATCATGTTTGGAGACATGCTTGAAAGACATTTTATTAAGTGAAATAAGACAGACAGAGAGGACAAATATAATAGGACACCATTTATATGGGGCATATAAAACAGTGGAATTCATATAGGCACAATGAAGGATGGTGACTGGAAAAAGTCAAGGGAAGAGAAATGGGGAAGTATGAGTGAAAACAGTCACCCAGAACCATGGCTCCACTGTTTGCTTCTCCCTGGGGTGTCAAGACGCCACTGGACACTAAGCCTAAAATGATTAAGCGAAGTCTGGAACCAGACCCAGTTGATTCTATAGAATTTGAGTCTGGCTGCGAGTGTGAGAGAGAAGAAAAAAATAGTGTTTCAGCTTTAAAAAAAATTTATTTTATTAATTTACTCATATTGCATCTCAATGGTTATCCCATATCTTGTATCCTCTCATTCCTCCCTCCCTCCCATTTTTCCCTTTCTTGCCTCCCCTATAACTGTGACTGAGGGGGACCTCCTCCCCCTATATATGCTCATAGAGTATCAAGTCTCTTCTTGGTAGCCTGCTATCCTTCATCTGAGTGCCACCAGGCCTCCCCATCCAGGGGACATGGTCAAATATGGGGCACCAGAGTTCACATGAAAGTCAGACCCCACTCTCCACTCAATGGTGGAGAATGTCCTGTCCATTGGCTAGATCTGGGTAGGGGTTCGAAGTTTATTGCACGTATTATCCTTGGCTGGTGCCATAGTTTGAGCAGGACCCCTGGACCCAGATCTGCCTATCATAATGCTCTTTTTCTAGGTAGGCAATTGAAGTGGCATGAGTGAGAACAATTTGGCAGCTGGTGCCAGGTCAGGTGGCAGTGGAAACTCAGGCTCCAAAGCTAGGCTTGGCATCAGTGGGAACCTAGCCAGGCATGTAAGTCTGAGGGTCCAATGGTGACTATTGTGAGGGAGAAGTCCCTCTCCAAAGCAGTCATCCGAGTGCTACAGCTCAGTGAAAACAGCCACTATATACACTTTGGCCAATGGGAAGTATATTTGGGGGTGAATGCATTTCATGGGTTGAGACTAAGATGCCAGCGATTCTCTATTTGCATGGGGAAGAATTCCAGGTGCTAGATTGCAAGGCTGTGACTTTGTTGCTGTGGGTTGCCAGACAACGTGCTCCAAGGGAGGCATGGAATCAGAGAGGGAGCAGTTGTACTCATGCCAGTCTCAGGATGAGATTTCTCGATAAGAATTCTGTGGTTTGAACATGCTCCATCTCCACCAGTTCCATGCCAGTTCCCCTGGTGGCATGGTCCACATATCCCACAGAGTATGTTTTAGAGATGTGTAGATATTGCCTAAAATTGAAATCCTGCATTACATTATAAAGTTTGCATAGAGGATAGATCATATACTATCCAAATAATAATAATTAATAATAAAGGAAGCAATAAAATTATTAGAGGTAAAGGATATGTTAATGCACTTGGTAATGTTTACACATATATACTCACTATAAAACTAATAGAACTAATTTACATTGTTTGCACAAAATAGAGAAAGCTCTTTATAAATCAGTTGTAATTGATTTAATTAAAATGTTTTATTATATTTTCTATGTGATTCCACTTATGTTACATTCCTGAGATGACAACCTTATAGAAACTGGGAACAGAGTAGTGGTTGCTGAAAGTTACTGATAGTGTCTTCATTACTCTATTTTATTTTAAGACAGGATCTAGCTATGGAGCCAATGCTAGCCTGGGCCCCATTATGTAGATTATACAGGCCTTGAACCTGAGGCAATCATCTTAACCCATACTTTCCAAGTCCTAGAAAGTTGTGGTCCACACATGGCTCATTATTCCCATTTATTTAAAGAAAAATAAACCCAGTGTGGTTCAATTGAGTGGACTATTATTCCACTTGGGGAAAACAGTAAAAATCAAGAGTCTCCTTTGTGCCTCTTTCACTTCAAAACCCTATAAAAGAATATTATTTGCATCTTTGGCAAGCAGTTCAGGCAAAAGAATCTTTTTTGTTAAATTAGCTTCAGAAATAATGATTATTCATATATTTATTTGCATAGATCAACTTGTAAGGTGCCGACAATTCTATTGAGTCTCCACATTTGGTGAGCCCCTCTTCCCAAACAAAGTCTATTTCCCAAGCAAACAGAGGAGCCAAGATATTTAAACATTTATATAAGAACAGCATAGAATGTATGCCTAGCTAGGAAACCTCTCTGCATGTAGATATAATTAAGAATGTAGGTGAGTCTATGAAATATTTAGGACTCTCTTAAAAACACTCAAGGGAATCCTTCCTACACCTATTAATTTGCTGGGAGAAGCTCTGCTCCAGTGTGCAGGTAAGCACACCTGGTTAGATCTGAGTGATGGTAGGAAAAGTCATTGTGCTCACAACAGCAGGAGGATGAGCACACAATGAGATCCAGTGGTATCATCTGTAGATAGCGGATCTACACATGGATCCACAAAGGAGCTTGTACCCGCTGAACTCCAGAAGCCTGTTCTCTTTTAACTGTGACTGGCACCTTGCATGGGGCCAGGCAATGCATGAAAGGAAATCCTGTTAGAAAGTCACTGTAATGAGATCTGATGGGTTCTTTGTTTGGCCAAATAGTTCATAGTTAGCGGGGTCACATTAAAATTAATCACATGCTCATTTCTTCGCTAAATGTTCTGCTGTAGGCTTGGTTATTTGCATTTAATTTTAAAGTAGATAATAAAAATAGCTTTAATAAAAGCAAAACTCAAGATGCAGTAACAATAACAAAATTAATTAGAACAATAACAATGGCTATTATTATGAGTCTTACAGTGTGCTTGGCACCATATTACTTTCTCTACACTTGCCTACCAGCCACCTGATCCAATTGTTATCACCCTAATTTTCTTCTAAGGAAAAGGATTGTAAACTTCATGGAGACAGTAAGAGTTAATGTTACATCTTATCAAGAACATGCACTTTGAAACTGTAAAAATGTCATCCTCCCCCCCCCAGAGTTTGTGTTTTGAAATGTGGCTACTGAAAAGACTATCCTCTCCCAAGTGTCTCAGGTGGAAATCTCAGGTGCACTGCGCTACTTACTAATGACATGGAACGGCAAGACTCCAGATCCTCATGTGAATCCCCTTTCCATCACTGTAACAAAGTGTCTGAGAGAATCAGCTTTGAAGGAGAGAGAGTCAGTTCTTCATCACAAGGTTGCATTACTTCGTACCTGTGGAGAGGTAGTTGCCATGGCTAAAAGCACATGATGGAGAGAATGTTTCCTTTATGAAGACCAGAAGGCAAGAGAGAAAGGGGGAGAAAGAGCCTGGGCCTATAGTTGATTTCAACACTAGACTTCCATTGACGTAACTTCCTTTCACTAGACACCATCTCTCAAATATTCTACCACCGTCTGATAGAGCCACAAGCCAGGGCCCACACTTTGGAGACCACTGAAGACCTATCCATTTCCTCACCAATGACTAGCTAGACTGTTTGTATCTACCAGTAAGCACAGGCAAAATGCCTGCTCTAGCATGACTTAAACTGTGAACTTCATTCATTTTATACCCTTCCAACATTGATGTATCCGTCAACTGGAGCCTGCACAGAGCCCTTTCTTTTGTGCTTTTCTGAGAACAGGTGACTTCAGAACAAACCTTTCTGGTGCCATCTGCCAACTCCACCCATTTATCTAGTGTCTTGCGATCTTACTTCTCCCTGATAAAACAAAGCTTTGTGTTGTCTAAACTTTGAGGTGCTTCTAGATCTCTTTGTAGGAGCTATCTCTGTAGTACAATATTCCTTTTTCCCATTTCTTGTGACAAAATCTCCTTTCTATATAATCAAATATGATTTATTTCACACAAATAATGTGGTTATAATCATTCTCCAAGTATTCCTGCATTAAGATATAATACACAACAATGAGAAGTAATCAAATCCTGGAATGCCTACTCAGATATCCTTCTGCCCAAACGCAGTCTTTCCAGAAGTCTTTGTGTAGACATATCACATTTTACATATTTTAGTTACTTCTAACTGTTGTACCATAAACTACTCAATGTCCTTGACTTTTAATCTAAAGCAAAAGAAGAGAATGTGCTACAATAATTATTTCATGAAAGAATGTATAGTAATTAGATTTAAGTGGTTGCATTTCAGGGGAAGGAATTCTTTTGTTTTGTTTTGTTGATTGAGACAGAGTTTCTCTGTAAAGCCTTGGCTGCCCTGGACTCACTCTGTAGACCAGTCTGGCTTCGAACTCTAGTGATCTTCTTGACTTTGCCTCTCTGAGTTCTGTTATTAAAGATGTACGCTACCATGCATGGCTAGGGAAAAGAATTAAAATAATCTTTTCTACTTTATTTTATTCCCTAGATAGGAACATGAAAATTATACCAAGAAAAGATATATTAACAATTAGAAATAATTTATTGGCATGTGCAGTGAACATGACAGAAACTCAGCAATGAGGATGTCAGAGGAGTGCTAGAATGTAGGCTTATGAGACACTTTAGTGGAGAACAGGGAATCTGGGAAGAAGTGATAAGACTAAGGAAAAGGTTGTGAGATCTCCACAGTAGCAAAGTCTGGGATGTTAAATATATAGGGAATCAGCGGAGTAAGAATTGTTGGCCAGAACCATCTTCAGAAAGACGTTCTATCATCTTCATGGCTGTAAAACTCCCCCGGCAGAGAGGATTTATGACCATTCTCATTCCTCGGAAGTTTCTGCTTTGTGTCAGATAAGGGGAGCTCTAGGAGGCTTCTGCCCATGATTGATACATCTCAAAAGCCTTCTGGTCAAAACAATCCTTGTGACAAAGTGGCACACTTAGGGCAGTGTATTTTCATCTCTAAATGAGAACGAGAATGGTTTACTTTGAGCCTCATATTCTTATTCCCATCGTAAGAGTCAGACATCAAGTAATCAGTCCTCATCGCTCTCTCAGTGCTTGAGTAAGATAGTATTTATAAATGCCCTCTGGGTGTAAGCGAATTCAAACACAGGCACTAGACAAAGGAAGATCACAAATGAACCAACATGCTGTTGTTGCTGCTTGTGAATCTGAGAAATGTTGTTATTGCTGCCCCAGGAATCTGCAATATTCTAAACAAATGGTTGCAAAATTTGCACTAGCCATTGGAAGTGAATAAGCTCTTACAAGCTCTTGTTTGCTGTTTTTTTTTTTTTTTTCCCTTAGAGTTTGACAGTGGATACTCCTCCCTCCCAACAGAAATTCTCATCAAAATGCTTTATTCTGCACTGATTCTGATGACAAATCCTATAACATTATAAGACCAGTAGAGGCTTGGGGATGGTCAACGCACAGAAATCAGGGGTCTCCTTTATTTAAAAGGATGGTGAGATCTGGAACTGTCCATGGTATTTGTAGCATGTCACTTAGAAACTTGAAAGGCCCAGATTCACCTGAGTGTATGCTGGCATAGGAGGTCTGACCAAGCAGAGGCGAGAGAAGGACAATTTTAAGCAGAAGGAAGAACAAGGGGAAAATTATCACTACGGTTTGGATTTGGTATAAGTGTGTGGCCCTGAATCCATGTGTTTAGTTTTCAGTGTGGCAATTTTGGGGATTAAAGCCTGTCAGGAGAAGGGACTCAGGCCAGTTGATGGTGTGTTCTCATAGGGATTATGGAAGCCCTTGCTTCCTGTTTTGAGATGTGCTCTCTCCCTCTCACCCAGGTGCCCATTATAATGTTATCTTTTTTTTTTTTTTACCAGAACCATGCCACTGAAAGCACCTCACCTTCTAATCCCCAGAAATATGAGCTAAATATATTTCCTTAATTTAAGTTATGTAAAAAACATATCTCAAGTATAGTACTATAATAATAAGAAATGCCAGGTTTAGGAGCTGACTCAGTGGTTAAAGAGGTTCGATGTTCAAGCCTGGTGCAGTTTGACTCCTGGAGGCCATATAAAAGCCAGGTTTTGTTACCTGCATCGGTATCATCAGCATTCCTACAGTGAGAGGGAGGTAGAAAGAGGCCAGTCAGCTAGAAGCTTGTGGGCAGCTGGGCTGATACATGCAGCACAGGTCCGGTGGCTGCCTCTTCAGCTGTCAGTGGCTTGCCTTTGCAGATGAGCACTAAGTGATATGGCAGGGTTCAGTAGCAACAGAGGTAACTATGGTGCCCTGGTCAGAAGCCAAGCCCAGGAATCCAGAGGCAAATTCTTCAGAGAGGAGGGGAGTCCTTCCTTGCCCAGAATAAATGACAAGTCTCAGAAGGTGATGGTGAAATAGACAATGGCAACTCATTTATTGCACGTGAAACAGGGACTTATATACCTTGGGCAGTGGGAGGAGTTTTGAGGGTGAATGTGTTTGATTCACTGGGGCTAGTGGTACCAGGGATACTTCATTTATATGCAGAACAGTGCTATATTAAGAGGGGAACACAGTAATTATTTATCCTTTTGGCGGGGGGGAGGAATGGTTAGAGGTATGAAAAAGGTCATTGGTGAAAAGCTAAGACACCAAGACACCTCATTAGCATAGGATGGGTATTTCCAGAAATTTCGGTACACACTGAACCTTGCCTGCCTTTGTTATACATGCACACATACACATATATGCAAATGCACACATGTGCACATATGTACATGAGCATATTTGTAGAATGAATAACCTATTGAATACTGGAAAAGTCAAGAACTCTGGTTTCTAGTACTGGAAAAAGTGTCATGGGTCATTTTCTACATTGTTTCCGGGCACTCATCTAATTCTTAGAATTCACAGAAATCTATAAAAGCATAGGTGGGGATAGAAGTTGAGAGACCAGCACACATGGCAGGGAGTTGAGGGATAGAAAACATAGGTTATATTCCTGCTCACAGTTGAGCTTATCAAAAAATGATGATGATACACCTGTCTTTCTGCGTCTGGGTTAACTCATTCATTATGATCATTTCTAGTTCAATCCATTTGGCCACAAAAATTGGAAATTCCTTGTTTTTAGTAACTGAGTAGTATTCCATAGTGTAAATGTACCACAGTTTATTTGTCCTGAGGGACACTTAGGCTGTTTCCATGTTCTGGCTATTATGAATAAGGCCACTATGAACATGGTTGAGCATATGTCCCTGTTGTGTGCTGGAGCTTCTTCTGGGTATATTCCAAGGAGTGGAATAGCTGGATCTTGAGGAAGCCCTATTCCCAGTTTTCTGAGACAGCACCACATAGATTTCCAAAGTTGTTGTACTAGTTTGCATTCCCACCAGCGATGAAGGAGTGTTCCTCTTTCTCCACATCCTTGCCAGCATGTGGTGTCACTTAAATTTTTGATCTTAGCCATTCTGATGGGTGTAAGGTGGAATCTCAGAGTCATTTTGATTTTCATTTCTCTGGTGATTAAAGATGTTGAGCATTTCTTTAAGTGTTTTTCAGCCATTCAGTATTCCTCTGTTGAGAATTCTCTGTTTATTTTTGAGCCCCATTTCTCAATTGGGTTATTTGTTTTGGTGGTTTTTAATTTCTTGGATATATATACATACATACATATATATATGTATATGTATGTATGTGTGTGTATATATATATATATATATATATATATATATATCAGCCCTTTGTCAGATGTAGGGTGGGTGAAGATCTTTTCCTAGTCTGTAGGCTGTAGCTTTGTTCTTTTGACAGTGTTTCCTGCCTAGAAGCTTCTTAGCCTCATGAGGTCCCACTTATTAATGGTTGACCTTAAGGCCTGGGCTGTATCTGGACACTAGTCCAAGGGGCATGCCCCATGAAAGTCTTCACTTATCAGGGAAGTGGGACAGAGTGGAGGACATCCTATTGGGACTTTAGGTGAGTGACACATGGGAGAATGGGGAAATAGAAGGAGCCAGAGGCCGAGAAACCTACAAGAAGACCATGATTACAGGTGGTTCTTGGCCCAGGGGTCCTGTTCAAACTATGGCACCAGCTAAGGTGCCATATGTAGTATACGTGCAGTAAACATTGAACCCAGACTCAGATCTAGCCAATGGACAAGATATTCTCCATAGTTGAGTGGAGACTGGGGACTCACTTTCACATGAACTCTGCTGCCCCATATTTGACCACGTCCCCTTGAGCAGGAGGCCTGGTAGCCCCCAGGAAGGATAGCAGCCTACCAAGAAGAGACTTGATACCCTATGAACATATACATGGGGAGGAGATCCCCCTCAGTCACAGTCCTAGGGGAGGGGAGGAGGGCAAAACCAGGAGGGAGGGAGGAATGGGAGGATACAAGGGATGGGATAACTATTGAGATGTAATATGAATGAATTAATAAAAAAGGGAAAGTTGATGAAAACAATTTAAGCCACAAAGGACAGAAATTAAAGTATTCATGTTGACCTAATAAAGTAGGTGGGCTGAACTTCTGAGAAGACTTGTGTAGGTTCATGGGACATCAGCAGTAACTGGGAAGACCTTAGGAGAACAAGACATTCTCCAAGATGCCTCAGTCCATAGTTATCGTGTGCTCTAAGAAGCAGTGGGCATTACCAGATACTGTAAAGTCAAGCAGGTAGGGTCACAAGACCCTTGTCTGTGACTCAAGTTCTACATTCTCCTCATTTTGATTTTCTCAGTGGGAATTCTATTAGCACAGGCATCACACCCACAGCACACATCCATTTGCTGCTCACTCTTCTGTGTTCTACAGGCCACTGTAGCTTATAAGATCATGGAAAACTGAAAACCTTGCCAAGTTTTGTGGTCTGCTCCACAATCCTAAAAAGAATAGACAACAATGTGTGCAAGTCTTTGGGCATGGAAGATAGAACACAGTGATAGGCCTCTTCACGCATTTTTCATGTTACTCTGGCTGTCTTATTTCTGAGTAGGAACAGTAATAAATAGTGATCCTAAGTGGGTTTACCAGGAGATCTTAATAAATAAAAGTTGTCTGGCTCAAGACATAGCACAGCGGGTCTGGAGTTGGTTATGACAGATTGTTTGTTTTTGTGAAACTTAAGATGTGAATTGGAAACCTGTAATGGCAGAGTCAGTTGAGAGTCCCTGTGGCTTAGCACTCAAATTCATCTGGACTTAAATCCCAGCTTCATCCGTTGTAAGTCCTGTGGTTTGAGGGAAATCTTTTCATCTGTTGGTTCCTTGGTGCATTGATTTACAAAGTGGACACAATAATGATCTCTCATGTCAAAGTGGTTCTGCGTGAGAAGGTCTATGCCCCCTGAGTGAGAGACAAATCACACTTGGAAGGCAGCTATGCTCACCACTATACCCACCAAGGCAGATGACAAATCACACTTGGAAAGAGAGTTTGTTCAAAGTATCTGTGACTCCGGTAGGCTTTGGGGCTCGTATGGGTATCAAGGCTGGAATGTTCTCCTGGTTGTAAGCTTGGGAAAGTTCGGATAGAGAAATGATTGATGGGTACAGGAGTGCAGTTGCACAGCACAGTATGTGCTCTATGGTCCCAGCAACATTTTGCACATAGTAATCAACAGTGAGGGATTTGAATGTTCTTAATAAAATAAAAGATAAGTAATTGAGGTCATGGCTATACAAATGATCATGATCAGATCAGTACACGTTATGCACATGAGGAAATGTCACAGCATATACACAAGTGCATGAAAACATAGAATTTTAAAAAATGAAAATGCTCTTTTTTTTTTTTTTTTTTTAAGTTTATATACTCTTAGGAGTGCTGAGTATACAAGTGGGGCCAGAATCTGGAAGGAAGGAATGCAGGAAGTGCATGTGGTTTCAGCTTGAGTGTATTCCCCTCGAGAGACAGAAGGAGATTATTTCAGATTATGTGCTTGAGGTGACTGAGTGCTAAGTGAGGCACAAAAAAGCATCACACAATGAACCATGAGGTAGATCTCTATGCCCACTCTCCAATTCCTATGACTTTTAAGGCTTAAGAAATCTTGTGAAGACTTCAGGCTGCCTTATCTGCTGCATCTCTTCTCCAGTCCCTACTCTATAGGAAAATCAATGTATCCAGGAGCCAAAGGGCAGGGAATGCAGCGGCCACCTAGCAGACACATAGAAGACAGCCTCTAACTGGAGACATAGCCCTCTAAAAGGAAGGCAGGGACACCAACGGCAGATATCTTGGCTCATTCTTTCTTCTCTAGGGACTTTCTTTCTAGGTCTCAAACATGAAGGTTCTAGATTTGTTTTTACTTGCTGCCCCTTAAATACAGCAGAAAAGCAGGGAGTTTCTAATGAGAGGGTTATCTGCAATCCAAACCTCGGGCAGCCTTCTGAAGCATCCTTTCTATTGTGCTTCAGGAAGTTGCTGTTTGGAGAACGAAAGCTAGACTTAAATAAAAACACTCCACCCACAATAGAATCTTCATTATGTAGGAGGAGTTGGGCTGGTTTATTTTCTGATGTAGTAGAACTCTGAAACTGCTTCCAGTAAAAAAAAAAAAATCGGTAAAATTCTTGGGTAAATGTTTTAATAGTGCTAGTGTAAGCATTTCATTCAATTGTTGGGGTACGGAGTTGGCATTACCAGCAGTTGACTATGTCAAGCAAAAGCTCACTTTATCCACTTTGGACTTTCTTGAGTTCTGTTTGCTAGATAAATTCTAAGTTTTTGCCTCCAAATGCCTATTCCTCTGGTGTGTCAAAGTATTCCATGTTTCTTTACACAGAAAGCTTCTTCAATGCTTCTTACCAGCTGGTAGCCATAATTGTCCACTTCTTATTGCTATGCCAGGTCTCCTTTCTGTTCTTTATATTACATTCCATTCTCTGACAGCCTGTGCTATCCTTCAGTCTTGGAAATGGGAATTTGCCTTAAGGGGAAATAAGGGAATGGTTGATGGTGAGCTTTTAAACTCTGCACATCAGAATCACACTTGCTGTGTCAAGCTCCAGTTCTGATGTACAGGAGTAGCTTCCTTGAGCTGCAGGTTGCCCAAGAATAATATGAGAATGGCAACAATCCCTTTGCTCATATGTGAAATATATCGTTTGACACATTTTAAACAGTCGATCATTGCTATGGTTTATTAAGGTCATTATTCATGGCAGGTTCTCCTTGTCCTGCTGAAATTATTCCACAAAATGTCAAGTCTTAAGACACTTTACCATGCCATGAGGCCCAGGGTCCAGATATATTCTTCTGACTAAACATATATCCCCAGAAAAGAATTTATCTGAGTAACTTGTCTCTATCTGTTTGAATACCTCAGACAAGAGCCTGAAGGCATTCATGCCACTAAACATGGTTCTCTGGAGGTCATTGTAAGTTTAACCACATTGATTCCCTGGTGAATCTGCAATGGCTAGCTAGGAGATCAATCGCCATCACAGAAATGTGGTTTGGGGGCTTTAGAAGGCAAGTCTGCTCAGAATGTATCATTTCCTCTGTTACTGTCTGGGGTGACTACAAAAGCATCTTTTTTTATTTTTTATTTTATTTTTTTCAGCAGAGGGAAGATGACAAAGCACTTTTTCTCTTTGGAAGTGAAGCATGCTGAAAAACCCTAATATATATTAATAGAAACTGGGCCAGTGTTGTCTTTTCTTCCTATATTTAGAGAAAAAAATCCACTGAAGTGATTTTTTTTTTTTACAAATTACAAGAAGACAAATCCAACAGATAAACATTAAAAAATCTTACATATCTTGAAGGTCAGTTATGGAACAAAATGAAATAAAGTATATTTGTCTCCATGGGTCCCATGGGGAACTATATAAAAGAAAGAGCCAACTAGCCTTGATGCTCTTCCTGGAAGATAATAGATCTCTGAGAGAAGAAAGAGCACAAGCTTATAAAACATTTATGCATAAGCAACACTCATAATAATATAGAATATATTCATTTTTTAGATTTTTAAAATATATTCATTTTTTAAAGTCCGATGATCTATTAGTTAAACATCACCTACTTAACAGAACTCTTGTAGCTGAATAAATATTGTCCTACTTTAATAAGCATCACTAGAAACATTTATTATAAAAAGAGAGTATCATCTCTTGAAATCCAAGTAGGAATGCAATACTGAAAGTGATACTGGTTTCTCTGAATGCAGGTTTCCTTTTCTCTTCTCTATCAACTAAACTCTCTAGCTTCAAACTTACATGATTACAGTAGTGGAGGGTACACATTCATATCTCCAATCTACCTGCATAAATGACTTAGGTACAATAGACATCTTCACAAGGAAGCACAGTGACCATGTCAAAATCACTCAGGCACATTTTGGCAATTTAAATATTAGTGTTAGCCAAACATAGAAACATAATGTCTCACTCAGCTTAACTCTCAAGACTTAGAAAGAGTATGAATTGGTCTAGCTAGATCCTGAGGCTCCATCAACATTAGAGAGGAGCAAGATTAGGTACATGACTACCAGGAGTTCAGTATAGTCAACTAGGGAGGGATAGACAATATTTTGAACTTGGAATGTGTCTCAACAGCTAATAACCATGAGCTTAGTAGACAGACAAGATAGTTAAATAGGGTCATTGTTCACACAAATCTTTTGTTTCTGTTAAGAAAAATTTGAACTAAAAATTAACATAATCAAAAAGAGCATGTAGATTGATAATTAACTCATTTTAATCTACTCATGAGTAACTTGAACCTTAGGTACAAATGCCAGTTTTGGACATAGATACATAAGCAACATGCAGATGTGATTCAGGTTTAGCAAGTACGTGCATGGGGAAGCACAGTGGCTAGGGCAATGCCTATGAGATTCTTCCACCAGATTTGAAGTCTTCTGGTGGACTCTTCCTTATCCAGTGTTATAATCATCACTTTTAGCCTTTGGGTATTTCAGTGATGAAAACAGCAGGACTGAACTCCCTGCATTCAACTACCTGTATAAACTGTCATGAAGAAGAACAAACCAACACATGATACAAATGCCTTCTAATACATAGCAGAAGTAGAGTTTCTTCTAGGAATCAGTCTTAACTTCTTTAATTCAGATAATCATTCCCACCACTGTTGGAGACTGCTCATAAACAAGATGTTCCCTTACACTCTCCCTAGATTATTCAGTGAGCATTTGCACTTGCTCACTCCTCTACTCTATACTATAAAATTAAGAACCTTAGGAAATATGGTCCAATAGTCCCTCCAGAACCATCCACCTATCTTCACTTTACTGTGAGACCCAGATGATGACATGTATAGATTCTGTCAATGACTCAGAGTGGCTCAGCCAATGCTAAGTAATAACAATTAGGCTGAGGCCATTTCCCAACCTTCTAAACTATACTGAGCAAAGTAAATATTGTTATTTCAAGTTAATAAATTTTGATGTGGTTTATTATACACAATGAAACAACTGGATCACTTTCCCTCTTACTACAAATATAGCCTGTGCTTTGAAATGGGACAAGAACACATGATAGTGCATGTGCTAAATTATTGATGTTTGCCAAACTCCAACTTAATCTTAAGGACGCTCTACCCACAATTTATGAAAAGCAAGACCTGAGGGCAAGACAAAACAAAGGGGTGATGTCATTCAGGAGAACCAGGGACAAGTAGATGCAGATTTGAGGAAGGTTTGGTGTATATTTCAGAGATAGGGTTGTTTATGGACTTGTAGGTATTTAGTAAGTTGTCTGATGTTGGATGTTGTGACTGACCTAGATCTAGATGCAAAGAGAGGCAAGAAGTGTGGTACTCTTCTGTTTGTGGTGACCTCAGGCCATGGCCCAGTTTGGAACTATGGCACATTCTTCAACATCATTTGCCAACACCGACCTACATTTTAGCTCCAAAAGCTGTTTAAGAAACAGCCAGTCTTTGAAATTAACAGCATTATTAAGGTGCCTGGCATCCATTCAGACTCTTCAATGGAACTGAGGTTATGATATTAAAAGCAATTTACATTCCTTTCTGGCAGCCTATTTGCTTAAAATCTTAATCATATTTCTTTTCACTGGACAGTCAATGACGCATGTGACCTGCTGACTCCTATTAACCTTGCATCTCGTGGCTTCACAGTACTTCCAAGAACACTCTTGGAAAAGAAAGGGCCTCACATTGCTTGTCATAAGTAAAAATAACAAGTACAAATAAAATATAAATTTGTATATATAATTGAATTAAAGGAAATGAGTTAATGCTTCCTTAGAAGCATATGGTCCCTTAACTGTCCTATATATTTTGAGAGCAATGACTGGAAGTGTAATTTAACAAACCAATGTGTTGTGCAATATATAAATCAAAATTCACATTTTTACATGACAAAGACAGAGAGTACAAGAAAGTCAACGATCCTTGTCATTTGATGGTCAGGTACTCACAATGTTGAGTTCTAACTATGCATCAAAAGCTGGGGTTCCCAGGATTTGGCTGTTTTAGAATCTAACATGTAAAGTCAACAAGCATGACCTCATGGCTCTATGCATAAACAAGCATGGGTAGATGGAGAAGAAATTTAAAAAGTCACCAAAGAAGATGAAAAGGGAAGGCAAGATAGGCGTAGTCAGAGCTTGGCATGAGGTTGAACTGAAGTTTTTGTTGTTGTTTTTGTCTTTCAGAGACTGACACACTTGAATCTGACTATACACTTTACCAGCTAAATTCCTTTTGCCAGTCCCTTTAACTTTAGGATCCCAATAACTTCACCTATTAAATAGGGTTGGTGGTGTCTTACAGGATGGATGAGGCAAGCACATTGTGTGGTGCTTGTTTCTAGATTTGGACTCAGTAATCATTGGCTCTATCTTGTTGTTTCTCAGTGTTTGTCCTTCTTTTTTTTTTTTTAAACTTCTAATCATAGATTGGAAAGAGCTGACAAAGATAACTAATGTTTATTCAGTGATCTAGTTTGAGCTCTGTTACTGTGATAGAACACTGACAGAAACAACTAGTCTAGGAAAGAGTTTATTTGACTTATAGATTTTAATCCATTCTAGGGGATAGGATGGGCATGGTAGGAATTCAAGACAGGGACCTGGAAGCAGGACCTGAAACAGAGACCATGGAGGGATGCTATACTGGCTTGCTCTTACCCTGCCTCACCAATCCAATATTGTCACCTCCCACAGTGGAATGGATTCTCACACACCAATGACCAATCATGAAAATGCCCATAGGCCAATCTGATGAGTGCAATTACTCAGTAGATAAGACCTCTTTCCAGGATTGTCAAATTGACAACTAAGTGACTATCAGAGAAGATATGAAGGGGTCACTCAAGTAGTACAAAGTCTTCCATATCGAAGGCCACTCCTCTTAGAAGACACTGGGGATCTGAAAAATGGCATCTGTGACATGCAGAACACAGTGTGTGGATTCAAATTTTCATTTAGATTTAGCACTGGACACATAAAAATTTAACTTTAAAAACGTTTTATAGCTTAATAGAACATTTTTGTGAATATTTTTATTATATTGATTGAATCTCCCAATGCAGGATCATTGAATAAGGAAGGCAGATTATGTTTGGAAGATCACATCAATATTTTTACTACATTGTCACACTGACACTAGGGATGTATAACTGGAAATAAGAACTGAATGGGAAACAGAGACAAAAATACAGTGAAGAAATAAATTCATCCTTTGAGTTTCAAAATATGATAGTTGTCCATTTCAAAAGGCCTGTTGCACAGAGTGAGCCAATGGTGAGTTGATCTTCTAGCACCTCTGAGTCTTCAGCCCTTGGTATCAGAGAGATTCTTGGTCACTTCTTTTAGACAGATGTAACTGAGTGGGATCACTGGAGGTATTAAGAGACTGTATTCTGACTGGTCATGGTCGAAAGTCTATTTTTTATTCACCATGTTCTTTCCTTCCTTACACTAATAAAGAAAGCAATGAACCTGTTGGGGAAAGTTAGCACACACCTCTGCTCTGTATGAATAGTGACCAGGCCTTTTAAAGACCAAATAGAAAAGGGAAATTCATTTTTCTGGAGCCAAGTGCCATTCACTAGACATGAAATTCCACAGACAACATTTGTGCATTGATTTGTTGATCGATATTACATGTATGTATATTTCAAAGACCAGCAACCCTGGAAATAGGTTGCACTGAGAAATACTGAAAAATTTTAGGGAGAAACTAAGATACAGTATTAGCCAAGTCAAAGAGGCAGCTCATAATGATATGTGTACGTTTGACATAGGTACAGTACTCTGTACTGAGCATAAAATGCCTACCTGATTACAAAACAATGGAACAGAAAGGAAGAAGAAAAAAGCTGGCTCTGCAATTAGATAATATCAGGCTCACATAGCTGGGAGACTTACAAATTCTATGACTCCAGGCAAAGTACTTACTTCTGTGAAGAAAGGAAATACCAGCTACTCTATAGTGTAGCTGAAAAGATAAAATGAGAAAGCATATGTTAAGTGGATGGCATAGGGTGTGATGAAATCATTTATGCATGCTTGTTGCCTTCCAGGTTGAGGATTTTGACTGAATTGATAAATTCATTTTATTCAAACTGGGGGTGATATGATCCCTCGCTGGAATGACAAAGATAATTGACATCTCAACAGATGTGAAATGATATTTCCCTGTGGCTTTGACTTGAATTTCCCTGGTGATGTGGAGTGAAAAGGTTTTTACACATCATTGCTAGGGATGTAAATGGGGTCAGCAGTTATGGAAAACATTATGGAGGTTACTCACAAATTTCAAAACAGAATGATCATGTAACCAGCAATTCTGCCTTTAGATAAATATGAATAGAAAATTAAATTACTGTATGGAAGAGATGTCTAAATTTCTATGCTCACTGCAGCACCAGGCATAGTAGCAGTAACTCCAAGTGAGGTGTCATCAACAACAGATGAACAAAGAATTGTGTGTGTGTGTGTGTGCATGTGTGTGTGTGTGCATGTGTGTGTGTGCATGTGTGTGTGTGCATGTGTGTGTGCATGTGTGTGTGTGCATGTGTGTGTGTGCATGTGTGTGTGCATGTGTGTGTGTGTGCATGTGTGTGTGTGCATGTGTGTGTGTGCATGTGTGTGTGCATGTGTGTGTGTGCATGTGTGTGTGTGTGTGTGCATGTGTGTGTGTGTGCATGTGTGTGTGTGTGATATGTACATGCACATACAGAATACTATTCCACCTTTAAAAAAAGCTGTCACTTGATCACATGTCCTTTATGCCCCAGTGAATACTATAGTACATGAAATAACCATATTCTGAAAGGAAAATACCACATAATGTCATTTAATGGAATGTAAAAGTGTTGAATTAATAAACAGAGAGTAGAAGGTGATTATCGGGGGCCAGAGGGGGATGCTGGTCTGCGTATAACTTGCAGCTACAAGAAACATGTTCTAGAGGCCTAATGTGCATTGCTAATAATACAGTGTGATGGTTCTGAAACTTCCTGAGAGAGATCTGAAGAATTCTTATCACATTGTTTAAAAAAAAAATCTCTGAAGTTGTAAGTTTATTAGCCAGATTGTGGAAATTATGCCGCATTTTAAGCACATACCAATGCATCACATGTGTGCTGAATGTATTCAGTTTTCTCTTAATTTTTACCTCAGTAATGCTAAAAAAGAAAAAAGGCCAAAAGAACACCTACATGCTCTTCTTGGTAACCTGCTGTCCTTCCTCTGAGTGCCACCAGGTCTCCCCCTCCAGGGGACATGGTCAAATATGAGGCACCAGAGTACTTATGAAAGTCATACCCCACTGTCCACTCAACTGTGGAGAATGTCCTGTCCATTGGCTAGATCTGGGTAGGGGTTTAAAGTTTATGGCCTGTATTGTCCTTGGCTCTTGATACCCTATGAGCATATAAAGGGGGAGGGAGTCCCACTCAGGCACAGTCATAGGGGAGGGGAGTAAGGGGAAAATGGGAGGGAGGGAAGAATGGGAGGATACAAGGGATGGGATAACCATTGAGATGTAACAAGAATAAATTAATAAAAAAAAGTAAAAAAAAAAAAAAAAAAAAAAAACCAAAACGAGAGAATAAACAGTAATTCAAAGTGAATTTACCGAAGCCCCAAGAAACAAAGTAACAATAAAGTGCTTTAATGGTAAAAAAAAAAAAAAAAAAAAAAAAAAAAAAAAAAAAAGAGAGAGAAAAGAAAAAAGAAAAGAAAGAAAGAAAGAACACCTACATGCAAAGGGGCTCAGTGTTAGCAAGAGTGAGGGGAGCATTACCACTTTCTAGCAACTAAATTAATTCAATAGATAACTGGTAAGGTGGGTGGGAGATTTATGTGGGAAGAGACTTCCCTTCATAAATTTTTTCCCTAAAGAGTAAAAATCAGGGTGACTTTGTTCCTAAACTGTATGGACAAGATACCTCACTGAAAATGAAGGAGAGACTAAAACTTCAGTCAGACCTACAGCAAAATATGACCTTGTGTTTGAGTCTGGAGAATTTTGCCATGTGCTCCTTCAGGAAGGTCTAAAGTGGCCAAGCAAGTGGTGAAAGGCACATATGCCACGCACAGACCTCACATCACACCGTGACTTGTATCCTCCTGCTGAAGACCCAGGATCATCACTCAGGATCCCCCGGAACTTCTCTTTGTCTCCATTCCCAGGACACGTGCAGGAAAGCACAGGCTCTGGCTCCTGCTGATTTATCAACTCCTAAAGTCACAGGATGGCTGTAGCCATAGCAACACCTTTAGCATTGCTAACGTGGGGTTACAAACTCTGGGTAGGAAACACGAGACAGATACATATTGAACCAAAGGAAATCTAAGGAAAATAAACTGCAAAAGTCACCCCCCTTCAATTCTAGTCCCTAATAGATTATGAATCAGCAATGAGGGAGAAGAGAGGAGGGGGCCGTGCTGATTGCTGTGTGTTCATTTTATTTTATTTTTTATGGACCAGGTGTTGTGCTAGCAGCTGCTCTGCAGTTATACTGTACTATGCAAACAACCCATGGAGGAAGATACGATTAATAACTAGTAACTCATTAATTATGTACAAGTAGAGGTGACATGCTGTACGTAGTTATGAGACTTGCCTTTGCGTACAAGTCTGATAGGTGGGTAGGGGAGAAATTCGTGTCAGCCTCCTCAGGTTCCGTCTGTGTCACTGATGCCTGGTTCCCAGATACTGAACATGACCCTAAGGCAATTTATGGATGGTCTCCAATGGAAACTTTCCTTCAGCCAACTTTTTTGCTTCTTAGGAGCTTAATCTGGAAAACAAGTTTCATATCTACATGGACCAAATGCTTTAGAGCTGCAGTTTTCAACTACTGGGTTGTGACCCCTCTAGCAAACCTTTATCTACAAAAATATTTATAATATGATTCATTGCAGTGGCAAAACTATAGCTATGAAATAGCAACAAATATAATTTTATGGTCACAACATGAGGAACTGTATTAAAGGGTTGCAGCATTAGGAAGCTTAATAACCATTGCCCTAGAGGAAACTAAAGGCCTCACTGTGCCCTCCAATTGGTCTGCGAAGACCCAATAAGCACACCTTAAAATTTTTCCAAGTGTCCCTCGAATATAAGGTAAAGAAATTACTCAGAAGTTAATGCAAAAGTCAGAGTTAAAATGATTGAATATCAAATCTGGCTAATTATTGGTGAGAACTGACCATATTACAAAGAAATAAAGACCAAAAGAAACACAAAAGACATATGAATATGTAGTGATCTCCTGCCAATTTTAACAATATCAAAATAGTGAGTTTCAGTATTTCCAGAATAAAGCTGTTTTGAAAGAAGAAACTATAGAACATTTTTATATCTTCCTTTGTGTCATTATATATTTTCTTAAATATTTACAATTGTCATTCAATATCATATAGAAAATCTGTATCTTAAAAATTAATTTTTTTTTCTTCAAGGCTGCCAAATACAAATACCCAAAACACTAAGAATGTGTTATTTATATAATCCCTGATTGTTTCATGGTTCTTCTTGCTGTAGGTAGTTTACTGCATATATAATAATATAAATGTAATATAAAATATAAAAAATAAAAAATATTTTTAGAATTGAATTTTTTATTATAGTTGAAATCACATCTTTTATTTTTGAATTTTTTATTATTTAATTAATTTATTCAGATTACAACTCAATTGTTATCCCATCACTTGTATCCTCCTGTTCCTCCCTCCCTCCCTCCCTCCCCCCTCCTGCTTTCACCCTATTCTCCTCCCCTAGGCCTAAGACTGAGAGGGACCTCCTCCCCCACTATATGGTCATAGGCTATCAAGCCTCATCTCGGCAGCCTGCTTATTCTTTCTTTGAGTGCCAGCAGGCCTCCCCACCAAAGGGAGGTGGTCAAATATGGGGTACCAGAGTTCATGTCAGAGTCAGTCCCTGCTATCCACATAACTGTGGAGAATGTCCTGCCCGTTGGGTAGATCAGAGTAGGGGTTCAATGTTTACTATTGTATTGTCCTTGGTTAGTGCAATAGTTTGAGCAGAGCCCCCCTGGGCCCAGATCCACCTATCACGATGTTCTTCTTGTAGGTTTCTAGGACACTCTGGGTCCTTCTATTTCCCCATCTCCCATTTTTCTCTTACCTAGAGACCCAGTAGGATTTCCTCACATTTATCCTAATCTCTTGGTCAGTGAAGACTTTTGTGGGACATGCCTTTTGGGCTAGTGCCCAATTATAAGTGAGTATATACCATGTGAGTCTTTCTGCTTCTGGGTTAACTCACTCTGTGATCATTTCTAGTTCCAGCCATTTGTTCACAAAATTTGGGATTTCCTTATTTTTAATAGCTGAATAGTATTCCATAGTGTAAATGTACCACAGTTTCTTTATCCATTCTTCAACTGAGGGACATTTAGGCTGTTTAAATATTGAATTTTTGTTAAAATGAGATGTGAAGGGAAGAAGAAGAAAAGAAGGAAGAAGAGAAGAGAGGAGAGAGAGAGAGAGAGAGAGAGAGAGAGAGAGAGAGAGAGAGAGAGAGAGAGAGAATATCATATATCATTTCACGTTTGCCTCATTCAAAAGTAGGTACCCTGGAGTGCTTGACTACTATTTTTAATTAGTCCCTCTTGAGAGCTATCAGCATTGGGCACTGATTTCATTTCAATCAATTTGTCTTTGGGCCATGTAGAGATGAAGGTGGATTCTGGAACTTGGAACACTGAGTGTTCTTCCTGAAGGGATTCCAATTGCCCAGCCAAGATCTCTGTTCTTCTCACATTGCAACACCTGCCTCTGTTTAGAGTAAAACTTGGGCACTTACTAATGCTTCTTCTCCAACCACTGGAAGCTCTGTTCAGAACATCATGCACAGCATGTTGGTGACACTGTCAAGCTCTAATAGAAGAAATATAAAATATGCTTTTCCATGGTTATGATAGTCAATGCTACAGAGCCAAATGTCTACATAGGGTTATGTCATGCTTTCTCTTATTAAGGATAAGTTGTGACATGGTTCTTCTTGCTATAGGTAATCTATTGTATATATGTGTAATAATATAAATGTATATGTAAAAATGAAAAAAAAATAAAGTTTTTAAATTAATCTCCCCCCAAAAAAACCCAAAACAACAAAAGAGAGATGGCTCAAATAAAAAGGATCCATTAGCATATTCTATGGAGCCACAACATATGACTTTAAGGAATGGTGTTACATACCTTCAAAACCAGCACATGGGAGGGAGAAGCAGGTGAAGCTCTGTCAGTTCACATCTAGCCTACATAGCAAGTTGCAAGCCAACCAGAGTTATATACTGAGAACCTGTCTTTTTTTAAATAATAAAATATTTATTTGTAAAAATAAAAGAATAAATTTCTTTTAAAATTAAAGCTTTAAGCATTGATTTAATTTTTTTTAAAAGTATCCAAGCTCATTTTATATTTTGTTACTGCTTCGGCCAGGTACTTTTAGATTTTCTATGGCTTCTGGAACCCACTCCTTCATATCAGTGGAGCCCCACAGAGTTGAAAAGTGGCATTGGACCCATGGAACAGCACCCCAGAGACGGCTCTGCCACATCCATCATTCTCCAATTATTCTTTCCTTTTGTATGCATCTGGATCACCTTCTGCCTTTCCATGCTGGCCAAGAACAGGCATAGCAGCTTGGGTCCAAAGCAGAGCACTCCTTAGCTCATCTCCTACACACAAGAGTCTGTAAGATGAAAGAATATCAAGGAAGAATCTGAAATGAAAATTTCAGGGATTAGAGTTGAACAGCTAGAGTTCAGTTCTGTGGGCAGGACAGGAACACAAGAGGAAGAATTCAGATCAGGCATCTCTCTCTCTGTGTCTCTGTCTCTCTCTGTCTCTGTCTCTGTGTCTCTCTGTGTCTCTGTCTCTGTCTCTGTCTCTGTCTCTCTCTCTCTCTCTCTCTCTCTCTCTCTTTCTCTCTCTCTCTCACACACACACACACAGAGGCTTTGGGACAGCACACACAGATAAAAGTATTGATGTGTACAATGACAGGGTTCAGAAACATTCTTTTGTCCCTTCGGTGCCCAGGCAGAACATACACACAGCCAGAAGTTTCCCTCAAGGAAACTGTCAGTGTCTTTGTCAGTTTATTGTGCCTCAATTTCTAATTAGCCCCTTTAGTTTTCTCTGTAAAAATGGATTTGGGTTTCTAGGACCCTCTGGATCCTTCTATTTCCCCATTCTCCCATGCTCCCCTCACCTAGAGTCCCAGTAGGATGTTCTCCCCTCTGTTCTACTTTTCTGGTGAGTGAAGACTTTCATGGGATATGCCCCTTCGGCTAGTGTCCAGATATAAGTGAGTATATACCATTTGAGTCTTTCTGCTTCTGGGTTAACTCACTCATTATGATCATTTCTAGTTCAATCCATTTGTCCACAAATTTTGGGAATTCCTTGTGTAAATGTACCACAGTTTCTTTATCCATTCTTCTACTGAGGAACACTTAGGCTGTTTCCAGGTTCTGACTATTATGAATAAGGCTGCTATGAACATGGTTGAGCAAATGTTCTTGTTGTGTGCTGGAGCATCTTCTGGGTATATTCCAAGGAATGGAATAGCTGGGTCTTGAGAAAGAAGAACATTATGAGGGCGGATCTAGGCCCAAGGGTCCTGCTCAAACTATGACACCAGCCAAGGGCAATACGTGCAGTAAACTTTGAACCCCTACCCAGGTCTAGCCAATGGACAGGACATTCTCCACAGTTGAGTGGAGAGTGGGGTCTGACTTTCACATGAACTCTGGTGTCCCATATTTGACCACATCCCCTGGATGGGGAGGCCTGGTGACACTCAGAGGAAGGACAGCAGGCTACCAAGAAGAGACTTGATACCCTATGAGCATATACAGGGAGAGGAGGTCCCCCTCAGTCACAGTCATAGAGGAGGGGAGTAAGGGGAAAATGGGAGGGAGGGAGGAATGGGAGGGTACAAGGGATGGGATAACAATTGAGATTTAATATGAATAAATTAATAAAATATATTTAAAAATGGATTTGGGACTTTTTTGTTAGAAACAGTGCTAAATTTTGGAAACAGCAGGGGATAGGGATGAATGAGTGCATTTTGAAGGGAAATGAAAGTTTTCTTTCTTTCTTTCTTTCTTTCTTTCTTTCTTTCTTATTTTTTTTTTCTTCTTTCTAGTCCTAGTATAATCCCAGGACAGAGGATTGCCCTGCATGTAGCTTTTCTAGGTCCAGTTCAGACCTTGCACAGGACTTTTTTCACTCTTTGCTTATTTCTAGCATCTGGGTCCTGATGTGCACAGCAGCCAGCAGCATCTGGTGGGCAGAATCATCCTCCACTGCCTTCCTCCAGAGGTTCTGTATCAGAATGCATCTGATGAGACACCTCTCTCTGAACAGCTCTCTGGCAAAAATCTGACAAACCAGCAAGTCCTTTGTTATATCACAATAGGGATTTCTATGCCCTACAGTGAGCTATGCTGCATCTCGCCACCAAAAAAAGAAACAGAATAGTTTTATTCTTTGATAATTTTCACTTTAAGATAAAAGCCAAGTACTTGAGTTCAGTTTTAGTATTTAATTTACAATTTAAATGAATAAAAATATATTAAAAGCTAATTCTTTTTTTCTTTTCCCTGCCTTGAGATCAAGATGTGGATTGATATTTCTTTTTGGGGGTAGAATGAATATGCAGGAGAATAGAGTCATAGAACATCTAAGCCAGAAAGAAGCTCTGAGGTCACTTATTACAGGGATTCATTTTGTGATGATGAGCTAGAACAGAGTGGCTTACCCAGGGCTTAGAGTAAATGACACCAGTACCTCCAAGTCAGCCTCAGTAATCTTTGGGGACATGACTCAAATATCTTAGGTGTTTCTTATTTGCATTTAGGATTTAGTCCAGCTGGGAAAGTCAAAGCATACCTAAGCATAAAATGTGGAAATGTTCAATGTATTTGCACAATTTCTCATTCACTTTAATTTTCTAAACATTTCTAACTTGTTGAAATATAATCTACCCTACCTTGGCCTTCAAAGACCAAGAGTAACTATCCTCAGATTTGCCAGGAAATCCAACTCCATCATTTTGAACCAAATTAAAAGCAAGCTTTATTACATATTAAATAGTGACCAAGGGGCAGACTTTGGTCAGGACCATTCTCTGGAATTTCCCAGCTGAGAATGGCCTCAAGCCACATATTGTAGGACAACACAGTAGGCCACTATACTTTCCCATGAGGCTTTGTTGTTTTCTAAGAACTACAACTCCCAGCATTCGAGGAAGTTATGTAGTTCTGATAGGTGGGGCTCACAGGTTAATTTTTAGGAATTACATGACCCTCTTACAATAGGTTTTTAGTGATGATACAAAGCAAGCAGTATTCTTTGAAAGCTAGAGATAAGGCTTGGGAAGCAGTGTCCTAAATGAGAACCACAGAGGCCACACTTCTTTCTGATTTTTCTGTAACCTCACCGGCCTCCTTGACTGCATCCTGTCTTCCTCCCCTGTGGCCAGCCACAATACCAAGGATTCTAAGAAACCAACTATATAAAACAAAATCCATCTTTTCCCAAAGTCATCCACAAAACCTAATTTGTTACTATAACTTTCTGCCATCATTTTATTGGCAGCATAGGACATTTTTCTGTGTCAACACATTGATAATTTTAATTAAGTTTTAATTATCTCTTCTCTTCATTTATAACATTTAAAAAAAGGTGGCTCCATTAACAGGGACCATGTGGATACCTGTTTTAATGTCTATGTCTACAATAAGCTTTTGATTTGTTTTAGTTAGATGCAGGGTCTTGTTACATAGGCCTGTGTAGGGCTCATTCTACCTAGTGTTGAGATTCTAGGTGCTCACACCACACCTAGCTACAAGCCATGGACTCTCATAAGTACTATCCTGGTTGAGAAAGTATATTTTCAACCACTATTGACTCAGTGGTAAACAGATACCACATCATTAGCACAGCTATACCATACATAAGTAAGTTAAAAAATGGGAATAAAGCTAAGGGGTGAATAAGGTAACAATAAAAGTGAAACTAAGGGAAAGGGTGGGAAAGAGGAAAGGAGGAACTCAGGCTTTAGGTGCACAATAATTTTCTTCAGCACAAGTGGAGAAAGCAAGGTGCAGGAAGGTGGGTGAGGATTCAGGATCTTCTGTCCATCTGCCTGTTCTACAATACCTAAGCCACTGCAGTGTCTCGGATACACTAGCCTGCTAATTTGTAAAAGCCGTAAGATGGAATGGCTTACAGGATGCGTTCATCATCCATGATTTAGGCTCATAAAAAGGTAACAATAAAAACGGACTAAATTGTGCTTATTTTGATTTTCTGGGCACTCTGTTTCAGAACAAACCCCAAATGCTTTCATGGCATGAATATTCATGTTTTGATGGAAGTTCTCCAATATCTCCAGCAGCCTCATTACTTAGACAAATATCACACTCATGATTTCTGTAATCACTGCTTGATGAACTGAGGAAGTGTTTGTCATGATGGCAAAACCTGAGCACCAGGTAGATTTGGTATGCCATCCCCAAGATCATCCCGATCAAAACTGCACCATTCTTTTCCAACTACATCTAGCTTGGGCATCAAAGCAAATTCAGTTGAGTCTAATGTCTATGCCTCCCAGAGCTTTGGGGACTTTTATGCCGTATGGAAAGTTCTCCTTATTGCTCTGCATGCCCCAGGGGGTGACTGGACTGTGTCAGCGTCAGCCCTGAGACAACAAGTTGGCACTTGGAAAACAGATCTGGCCCAGATTCCAGCAAACAACATCTGCCCTGCTGTTCAGATTTATGAAGGTTATCATTTTCATGAACTCATGTTGTTTGACTATTCAACAAGCTTCTTACACAACAATGTGGTTGGATGGAATAGGAAGTCCCATTCGGGAAAGGGTCTGTGTCCAAATCTCAGACAGTCCTTCATGATCTGAGGAATTATGACACAGTATTTAGAGGCCACTAAGCTTCTCCTTACCTGTAAAGAAGACTGATGAGTGCACACATTCATGTTTCTTGTAAGAATACCTATAACCACCAAGTCCTCTCCTGATGTCAAAAAAAGGAAAAAGAAAAGAAGAAAAGAAGAAAAATAAATAAATAAATAAATAAAAGACAGATTAAAAACTTCAAGCAGCAAAGAAAACAGCCTCATCATGTGCTTGTTTCCATAAAGTTTATACAAAAACAGTTTCTCAAGTATCTAGTGAATATGGAGGTTAGGTACACTAACATAATATTTACACATTACTTTTCTTTTGCTAACTCTCTTTTTTTACTTCACTCTTCTTTTTGTGTATTTTCACCTCCAAATTGACTCATTGAGGTGTCTATTGTTCCAAAGCCCATAACAGGTGTTACTGGATGTTAACTGTGCAAAGAACATTTATTGTTTCTGCTCCATTGTCATAGTAAGGCTGATGCTGTCTGATGTCTACTTTCTCTCTCCAATTGCAGTGAATAGTCAAAGTGTATCACTATCTTATTTAATTTTATTAACACTCCCATGAATAATGTAGCATTAACTGGATTTACAGATATGACAACTTCCCTACAATCACATGTACTTTTCAATTTCCCCAGACTTCTCTCCATGGCTCCATCACAACTATTCACTCCATGGTTCCTAGAGTCTTTAATCCTGTCCTTGTGTTGTCTTTTCTTCATTTCTTTGGATTCTATAATATTTATAGACTTGATCGTGCTTCTTGGCTAATTGCTTTCTGTTCTACTATCTCTGCTTTAGGTATCTCATACAGTCTAAGTTAGGAAAAAAATTCTGAGCATTACATTCATGGAATACACTGGCAAGCTTGTCCATTATGCCCTGAAATTATATCTTTTCTCTCAGTGTCTCATCAATGATGTCCATCATTCCTTTGGACCTTGTAGTTTGTCAAGAACACTTAAACCTGCATCATTTCATTTAGAAATTATAATTGCAATTAGACATTGCTAGTTTCATTAGCAATGTCCTGGTACTTGCTAAATTTACTTCACTATAATACATACAGTGAAAGAATCGCAATCAAACTCCACACGACAGCCGGTTCTACCTGTATTCTTTATCAGATGACAATCTTATTTATTCTGATGCTCACAGAATTTAAACCAGCTACCAAGTTGCTCAGATTTACTTTTGTGCTCTTTTCACTTAAGATGCTTATTCCAGTGTTTGCATTCACACAAATTTAAATCTTGAAAATATCATCTCAAAAAAGCACCTAGAAACAAATAGTACTATCTTAGTAGTCTACAATACAGGTCATACGATCTGAGCTGTGCAATGACTAGGTGATAATTCAAGAATAAAAGAAATATGTCTGACACCACATGTGTAGTGCAGCATAATACTAGTGGTAGTTAGAGTAGGCACAGTAAAGAAATTCTTTACTGGGTTGTGTCTCAAAGTTAGAGAAGCTTCTTCATGCAATGGATGGTTGCTAATGTAGGAACTTGCAACTTGCCAAAGTGCAAAATAAAAATGTTATCACCTGCCCTACCAAGTCTCAGAAACTATCCAGGGGTAGAAAGAGTGTCAGAGCCAGAGGTTAGGGAGTATTGGAGTGAAAGTGCATTCTGCAAATGACAGGACAACTGTGCTCATGGGCTCACAGTAGCTTTGGTTGTCTACACAATAGCTGCACAAGATCAATCTAGTTAACAATATTGCATGAAGGCAGGGATAGTTCATGAGACCCCATCTGTAACTGGGGAGCTATTGGTAGCTTAAGGTTGGTGGAGGAGGTTTACTTTATTGGCATGGCCTCGAGTAGAGTGACCAGGTAATAGTGGATGCTTCATATTCATAAGCAGATGAGCAGTACAAATTGAACTCAGCTGGTTATTAGCAAAAGAGAACATGCAATTGGAAGGTGGGGTGGATAAGCAGGACTTAGTGAGAATTGGGCTATGAATAGTATCAAAATACATTTATAAAATCTCAAATTAATAAAAATAATATAATACAAATAAATACAAGCTGGGAGCGGTGGTGCACATCTGTTATCCCAGAACCCAAGAAGGTAGAGGCAGGCAGATCTCTGAGTTCAAGGCCAGTCTGGTCTACAAAGTGAGTCCAGGACAGCCATAATTACACATAGAAAACCTGTCTGTCTGGAAAATCCAAATACCAAAAGAAGAAGAGGAAGAAGAAGAAGAAGAAGAAGAAGAAGAAGAAGAAGAAGAAGAAGAAGAAGAAGAAGAAGAAGAAGAAGAAGAAGAAGAAGAAGAAGAAATACAAATTATTATATATACCCAGGAATCTTATAATCAATGTGTTTTGTAACAATGTTCTTGAGAAAAACTTTAAATGAACCATAATAATGAAAGACTGTTGACCTGCAAAAGAAATGATATAATGATTACTACCTATTTCTTATTAGAAAAAAAATAAGCAAAATAAAGAAACATCCAGCAACAATGGTAGGAAATCATCTTTAAAATTCTATAGGGAAAAAAGTATCTAGAATTCTATACCCACTGAAGATATATTTTAAAAACATCTATTAACATAGCTAAAGCCCCAAAGCTGACAGCACCAATTTGGGGTGGTCACGTGGAGCAAAGAAGTTGCTCACCTATTGCAATGGGAATGTGTAAGTGCTATGCCTCTTTGAACACAAGTTGCCAGTCATTTACAGAAATAAACATGGTCTTGTCATATGATACATCTCCATGCTTCCAGGCATGCATCCAACTGACTTAAACATTTATATTTAGGAAAGTATCTTTACAGAAATGTTTATAGCAGTTTTTTCATATCTCTAAAACCTAGAAAAAACATCAGAATGCCCTTTACTATATAAGTGAGTAAATAAATACATGGATAAAATGGTAAATACTATTCTGAGATAGGAAGGACTAGGCTTCTGAGGTATATGAAATCATAGGTGAAGTTTAAATGGATTGCAAAATAAAGGAATCCAACTTGTAAATGCTATGACTATGTAATTTGGTAACTAGCATATTCTTCAAAAGGTACAACTGTAGATATGGAAAACGGGCATAGGAGAAGGGAATAGAAGTTGAAAAGGCAAAACCTGGGCTTTTTAAGGGCAGTGAAATATTCTATATCGTTCTCTCATGGTATAGGCATGATGGAGTGCACTAGGAAATCCCGAAATGTATCTTAATATATTTAATTCAAATGTTAGTAAAAATACAAATTTCCAACCTTCCGTTTTTCATTTTCTAGTGGAATTAATATCAAATTGCAAAGAAATACATCCCAAGAATTTATTCCAAACAAACAAAGAAACAAGCAAACAACAATAAAAACCCTCTACAATAAGCAACATTCAACAAGTTGGCTTTGAAATAGAGTGTTTTCACATTACGATACAATTTTAAAAAATATTTTGTTGAGTAGGATGGGAAGTTGCCTATAGGTTAAGAGTGCTCATATCCATAATAGTGGTCATTATAGAAATGGTAGGAAATAGTATGTTTATTCTCTGAGGAGAGACCAAAGCCTCCTGAAGTTGTCTCAGTTCATTCCTCCTACCGTTCAGTTGACTTCTGCTGACTTCACATTGTCTCCTGCTTTCTTAGTGGAGCTCTTACAGCTAAAAAAAAAATCGAATTTAAATTAATGTCTCAATAGCAACCAAAGCTTCGTGTTAAACCCAAATGCTATTGGAGATTTTAATTTCAACTTTATTGGTGCTTCCTGTTATTTCCAAATGAACATGCAGTAGTAGGAATTTTCAAACAGATTCTGATGTTCTCCCTCCTTGATGTACGCATCTTTTGTCAACTTATTTTCTTGAGTATATCTTTAGTTGGTGAATATGGTGGGTTGTTACCTCCATAATTTTCCAGTTGAATTTCAATTCAGGAAAGTTCTTGGGTGAAGTCCACCTAATCATATTAACCTTACAAAAGAAACCGAAGATTCCAAGGTGCTCTTTCCACCAGCAAAAAATCAAGTAGAGTGTTCTATGAAGAAGTGGTCACCTCTGGGAATTTGGGAAGGTCAAGAGCAAAGTCAAGGTGCTGGCAGAGTCATTGTTTGGTGAGGGTTTGTTTTGTGGAGCTGTAACCATCTTTTTTTCATGACTTTACATAGAGGGAGGGATGAAAAAGTTTTAGAGGGCCTTTTAGTTATTTGCTCAATAACAATATTCTACTCATTTGCTCAATAACACATGTATGTTCCAGAGTAAGTGTTCAATAAATGCTAGTTGTTTTCTATTCAAATCAATGGAAAATGAATAGGATCGAGGGAAGTGTCTTCTATTTTATCAGTTTCTATTATAGCACTTGGGAAAATAACGAACCTTAATGGTACTCAATATGCATAAAATAATGAAGGAGTATATCAGTTTCCTGATATGACACAATTAGTGACTCAATACAACACATTTATTTTTCATCTTACTGTTGTGGAACTCATAACTCCAAATTGGATCAGGTGAGCTAAAAAAAAATCAAAGTGTCAGTAAAATTGAATTCCTTTTAGAGATATAGGAGATAACCAAGTTGATTTCTATTTCTTCTAGAGTTCCCTCATATAATTAGCTCATGGCTTCTTCCACCTTCAAAGTGGTAGTGGTCATTCGTGTGCTGCACTTATAGACCCACCATATCTTCTACACTGAAAAGGTCTCTGTGATTATTTAAGTCCTTCTGGTAACTCAGACTCACTCTAAGAGTAGCCAATTGGCAAACTCAATTTCTCACTGTGCAGTAACATAGTTTTAGGGATGAGCAATTAGAACATGGCCATTTATGGGGGCGCTGCTTTCCAGCTATGAGTTACTTTCGGATGCTGAATGGTGAGTAAACTGTTGTGGGGCTGGAAAGGTTGAGGGAGGGCATTCCTTCAGGCGGGTATTTAGTTTCCAGCTGAGGAACCTGGTTTCTCCTGACAATGGCTGTCTTCCCTGTCCTCTTTACAGTGCAGCCTCTATCCTTGCTCATAGAACCAACCAGCCACCAAGCTGCAGGACTACAGCTTCTGGGCCAAGTTACTGCTGCCAGCTCTGGGGGACTAGAAAGCTCTGGCCTATTGTGTGAAGCAGCCTAGCTGATGATTGCACCAATAAGGGCTCTTCTTGCACTCCACGTCACCTCTCCTAAACCTCTTGCCAGAAATATATGACTATTTCTTGGGTTCAAACTTTGGGATTATGTGTCCGTCCTTTAATATGGCAGAAGACTTTGCTAATCAGTGCATTCTCTATTCAGCTGCTCTGCATGAGTCAAGGTCAGCTTATTGAAGTTTGTTGAAGGCAGGAACCTGCAATAAAGATTTTAAACATAGCAATAGCAGTTACACTTTATCATATTCAGGCTGCATTAAGAAAATATGACAAGAGTGAGTATTCCAAATGACAGGATATTATCTCTTACCTCTCCCAGCTCTGGATGATGCAAGATCAAGGGTAGATAGATAGAGCTGCAGGAGATGAGGTTGCATTCTCAGGCTTAGGGTCCTGGCATTTGGATAGCTGCTGCTTTGCTGTGTACTCACATGACCTTTTTGTATACACTGGGGAAAAGGAAATAAAAGATTATCATCTTTCCTTCTATGGTATCAGTCCCATCATTAGACTCTGATCCCATGACCTCATCTAACCCTAATGATATCTTAATGAGCACATTACTTAATGCCATCATACTGGGAAATATCCAAATGTAAATTTTGTGAGAAGTACAGTCAGTCCATTCCAGTTACAAGGTTTTTCAATAATCTCAAAGATTCAAAAAGGTCCTTAATTGTCCCCACTCCTTTGCAATATTTCTATACATGTATGTACACACACACACACACACACACACACACACACACACACACACACACCCAAAAGTACATTTATATACTTACATATATGACCAGAGAAATAAATAGTTTTATCTGTGACTGGCCAATTGGTGGTGAAACATATTTATAGGTGATTTTTTTTCTACTCCTGATTAGGCGAGGCCAAAGTTCTAATCAAACTTCTCCAGTAGCGTCAGTTTTCAATTGATCAGCTGGTCTATTAGTCACCCAATAGAAACATATTTTTTGGTTTTGTTCACTGTACGAGGCTTTATGTAGCCATATGTACGTTCCAATAACAGATACCACTGATCCTCTGGAACTGCAAGGATCATCCTTGCTGCAATGCCTACTGTGTTTCTTAGCTAATGTCAGAAAGATGAAACATTCTGGTTCTTAGAAATTAGATTAATTTTATTATGTTAATGATAGTGAATAGGACACTACCAGGAGGACAAAGTTCCCCAATCTTCTTTTATTGAAATGACCGTATCCCCTTATTAACAGCTGTGACATTATTAGGCAAGAAGCAGCAACATGCCAGGCTTTGTAGCTTTGCCTTAGAGAAACTAATCTGGCTCCTTTCCTCCTTCTGGCCCAATTCAGGCTTTTTATGATATCTTGCTTTTGAATTAGTCTTAAGAGTTAGATATATGATGTTCCATGTGGGAGGTAGGATCACAAATGGATTTCTTAAATCTTCTTCCAGCATCAGAGAATATCTGTATCAAAATTGGAATCACATGTAAATATCATGTTATAAATAGAATAGGTCTTAAAATAATTTGTTTACAAATAACGTTACTAAAGGAACTCAAACACTGTATTCTGGATTGAGGAAATGGACAACAGGATTTGGGGTAAAAACATGGTGAGATACAGTTCTTATCAGCCCATTATTTCAATTATATTTTCAGAAAGACCTGCGTTGTACCTAGCATGAAGAAAAGTATGCAGTCTTCCCATCATCTACTTCTATTTATCTTGATTGCTACATTAGCATGGATTAACTTTTTCAAACATCATTCCTTGTCTAACTTCCCACATCTATTTGGATTTCCCAATAAACTTCAGCCTGCAAGCAGCAAGAAGGAATGAGATAGTGCTAAATGACACTATGACAAATACGCTCTGTAGGAGGGAAGCCAGGGCCTGTGCATGTGTCTTTGTCTACATTTGTGATATGAGATACTGACTCAGAGAAATCTACTAACTTATCAAGGCCACCCAGTTTCCAAATGTTGAAGCCTCCAGGATTCAGCTCATAAGACTAGGCACAATTAAAATCACCTTCCAAAACTTACCATTCTAAAAGGCAGGGTTTCAAGATAGCTAAAATGACTTACACGACACCCAGGGAAATAAAAAACTGCTTTAGTCCTGAACTGAAAGGAAGAAGGCTGACAGGTAGTACATGCTTTTACAAACTCTGGGTGGATATAGATTAAAGTCATTGATCAATATCACAGAACTAAGCCACCAGTAGCCTTTGCAATGAGAGAAGAGAATTTTGCATTTCTGATTTCCAAGACAGCAATTGTCCTGCTGTCACATGCCTGCTACTGATTTATAATGCTGAAGGCACCTGACTCTCAGGTGGCCCCTCTGTGAAGCCAAGGGCAGCCTGCCTTGTGTTCACCTTAGTGAGGAGCTACTTCCAGAAAGCCATCCATGATTTATGGCCCCAAGTCTGTGCTGTCTTCCCTACGAGGTACAGATCAGGAACAGCAGGAGGGGGGTCTACTGTAGATGATTCTGTTCAGGGAGGAATGTGGCCATCATTACACACAGAATGCTCCCGTGCACACCTAGGTGGACTGCTTGTAACACAGCCCGTGGGGAAAGCTCCAGGGTATCTCTGTTCGGATCAAATGCAGTGTGCAGCAAGAACACCGCAAACTGAGGCCTACAAGGAACCATGGGATTAGAAAGGACAGGAGGACAGCTGACTCTAAAATCACTACAGAGGCATTTAGTACAGCAGTCTACACTTCAGGGAAATGGCCATGCCATGTGTGCATTTATCATATTGTGGAGTCCTAACCAGCTTTGCTTTTAGATCTAATTTCCATGACTGTGAGGAAAAATTGAGAATGGTTGTTACACCTGATGGCTCAGAAACAGTACAAGCAAATGGGATCGATATAGCTTGAATCCAAGACAAATGTGTTTTTTAGATTTGTGACTTGGGCCATATGCCTCAAATCTTGGCTTCTCCACTTATCTGAATCAAATAATATTATAATTCAGGAGAAAGTAAAAAAATATATATATACTCCAAAGGCCCACCTCTCAGAAATGCCTGCTATGCCTATTGTTTCCTTCTCCAGGAGCCAAGAAGACAGCTCATTTCTCTCTTATGGAAGTTTCAGACAAGAGGAATAACCCACATAGGACAGATATCCCACAAGTAGAAGCTGACCAGGTTGTGGGCCTCTGAAGAAACCATAGCTGTGTGTGTGTGTGTGTGTGTGTGTGTGCATGCACATGTGTGTGTATGTGTGTGCATGAATGAGCATGAGGCTGGGGGATTAGTATTTTATGTTCACATATTTTATGATCCTGAAAATTGAATGACTCAAATAAATTGATGATGTTGTTAAGAGACCCTGTCTAAAAATAAAATTTAAAATGAGATTGGAAATGACTCTCACTGATTCACATGCAAGGACCCAAGGTCAATCCCTAAAGCCACAAAACAAGAAAGATAGCTGGGAAGTGATTTTTTAAGAAAAAGCTATATAATGCAGTTAACAAATGAAATGCCTGGTAGTTAATAATGGGTAATTGGGAACTATATTTCTTCTAAATATTGATATTATATCATCATACTAAATGTTGGGGTTAATCTGAGCTTTTGTTTCTATCAGACTTTATTGGCAGCTCACAGTTTCCAATTACTAGATAAAGAAATTTCATTCAAAAGCAATTCCTAAGTTTTTATGCAGGCATTCCTCCACACATCTGCCTGCCTGCCTGCCTGCCTGTCTGTCTCTCTGTCTGTCTCTCTGTCTGTCTATTTCTCTATCTATCACATATTAAACAATCAACAAGCCTCTACAAAATCTCATTTGATGTTCTCAGATATAAATGTGATGGAATAGAACATTCATATAAATGTAATGGTGTATTTGAGAACCTTACACATTTTTACTTCATCCTAGCAATAACTCTGACTTAAATTATATCCTTATGCCAAATTGTAAAAAACAAAAATTAAAAACATACCCCAGGTTATACAACTGAGTCATTGGTGTCAGAATATAATCAAGGCACTGTGCTAAAAATCTGGCTTCATAAACTTATTTGTTATCAAATTGCTACAGTTTGTTGGGGAAGACAGAAAACACTCTGGTTATCAAATATCTTAAGACAATTTCAGAGAGCATTAATATGGATCTATTTGCATTCTTCTATATGTAAACATCCAGTTAGACCATCAGCACCCTTTAGTGAAGATGTTTTCTTTTTTCCATTGTTTGGTTTTGGCTTCTTTGTCAAAAATCAAGTGTTCCTAGGTGTGTGGGTTTATTTATGGGTCTTCAATTGTGTATTCCACTGATCAACCTGTCAGTTTCTGTGCCAATACCATGTTGTCTTTATTACTATTGCTCTGCAGTACAGCTTGAAATCAGGCATGGTGATACCTCCAGAATTTCTTTTATTGTATAGGATAATTTGTGCTATCCTACATTTAAACTCTTTCTATATGAAGTTTAGAATTGCTCTTTCAAGGTCTGTAAAAACTGGATTAGAATTGTGATGGGAATTGCATTGAATACGTAGACTGCTTTTGGTAAGATGGCCATTTTTAATATATTAGTTCTACCAATCCCTGAGCATGGGAGATCTTTCCGTCTTCTGATATCTTCTTCGTTTTCTTTCCTCAGAAGCTTGAAGTTTTTGTCATACCAGTCTTTCACTTGCTTGGTTAGAGTTACACCAAGGTATTTTAGATTACGTGTGACTGTTGTGAAGGATATTGTTTCTCTAATTTCTTTCTCAGCTCATTTATCATTTGTATACAGGAGAGCTACTGATTTTTTAAAGTTAATTTTGTATTCAGCCACTTTGCTGAAGGTGTTTATCAGCTACAGGACTTCTCTGGTAGAATTTTGGGGGTCACTTATATATACTATCATATCATTTGTGAATAGCAATACTTTGACTCCTTCCTTTCCAATTTACATCTCCTTGATATCCTTTACTTGTCTTATTGCTCTAGCTAGAACTTCAAGTATATTGAGTAGATACAGAAAGAGTGACAGCCTTGTCTTGTCCCTGATTTTAGTAGAACTGCTTTAAGTCTCCATTGATTTGATGTTGGCTATCGGCTTCCTATACATAGCCTTTATTATGTTTAGGTATGTGCCTTGTATCACTGATCATTTCAAGACCTTTATCATGAAGGGTATTGAATTGTGTCCCAGGCTTTTCCAGCATCTAATGAGATGATCATCTGATTGTTTTCTTTCAATTTGTTTATATGGTGGATTACATTGAAGTATTTTTGTATGTTGAACCATCCCTGAATCCATGAGATGAAACCTAGTTGGTCATGGTGGATGATGCTTTTGATGTGTTCTTGGATTCAGTTTGTAAGTATTTTATTGAGTATTTTTCATCAATGTTCATGAAAGATATTGTTATGAAACTTTCTTTCTTTGTTGATTCTTTGTGTGATTTAGCTATCAAGGTGACTGTAGCTTCATAGAATGAGTTTGGCAATGTTCCTTCAGTTTCTGTTTCATGCAATAGTTTGAGGAGTGTTGATATTTGCTCTTTTTAAAAAGTCTTTGAATCTGTGCTGAAACCATCTGGCCCTGTTTTTTTTTTTTTTTGCTTGGGAAACTTTCAATAACTGCTTGTATTTGGAGGGGGGTGTTTCTCAGACTATTTAGATTGTTAGCTTGATCTTGATTTAATTTTTGTAGGTGGAATCTGTCTAGAAAATCATCCATTTCACTTAGATTTTCCCAGGTTTTTTTGAGTATAGGTATTTAAAATACAACCCAATTATCTGAATTTCCTCTGTGTGCGTTGTTATGTCCCCCTTTTCATTTCTGATTTTATTAATTTGGATTAATTTGGATTTAATTAATTATCTCTCTGCTTTTCAGTTAGTTTGGCTAAAGGTTCATCTATCTTGGTGAATTTTTCAAAGAATTACCTTTCAGGTTTTTTTTTTTTTTTTTTTTTTTTTTAATATTTGTATTGTTCTCTTAGTTTCTTCCTTTGAAATTTAGCCCTGGGATTAGAGCAAGTTACTTAACATTGAGAGATTACTTAAGACCCTTAGAATGAGATCATCATATCTGATGGATACATGATTGTTTTGACAAATACTTGGGTGAACAATAATGTTTGTACTGGATTGACAGAACTGCCATAACATAATTCCATAGACAGGTAGCTTTGACAACAGAAAATTATTTGCTTATTTTTTGGAGGTTAGAAGCCCAAGGTTAGGATATGGGAAGAATCAGAGTTTCTAAAAGTGTCTTTTCTTGGCCAGAGGATGGATACCTTACTTCCATGGCCACATATGGTCTCCCTTTCATGCACAACCTTAGTTTTCCTTCTGTAACTAGACTTTCTTTCATAAAGGCCCATGTGAGACTGGGTTAGGTGTTTTATCCTGATGGTCTTGTATAGTTATTTTAATTGTGGGTTAGGGCTTTGACATAGAAATTATGGTGGACGCAGAGTATCCACAACATCAGGAACACAGTATATGACTATTTGGGTTTCTTTTTCCTGATAGAATTTCTCCTTTTCCTTACTTAGATAGTGACAACACCAGGCCATATGATGTGATGCTACAAACTTCTGAGGGAGATAAGATCAATGCTGTAGTTGCATTCTCCCCACCTGCAGACTTCTAAGGGTAGTGCCTACTTTCCTCTTCCAGAGAAAAATAGAAACTTTTCTTGCAATAAAATGCCCTCAGCATCCTATAATTGATAAGCCTCAGAAGATTCTGGGGCACTCACACCAGACAGTCACCTGACTCACAATCTAATACACTATTTAAGATTTTTTTTTAAAGTTGTGGTCTCAAATAAACCAGGTTGGTCTTGAACTCTCTATGTAGCTGAGAAATATCTTGAATTTCTCATCCTTGTAACTCAACCACCTGAGTTGATGGATTACAAATTTGCTCTGGTGTGCTGTTCATTACTGAATAAACTCAGTGATGGGGACGGAACTCAAGAGTCCCGTCCATGCTAAGCAAGCACTCTACCACCACAAATATATCTCTAGCCCATATTTTACTTTAATTTTTTACATCTAAGCACCTGCTTAACAATAGAATGATTCCTGTAGGTGGAAGAACTGTATGGAAGACATACAGCAATGTTGAAATTGCTACCTCAGAAAAGGACACTGCTCACTATAGAGGGAGACACATGATTAAGGGAGAAGTTCAAACTTTGTCCTCCCCAAAAGCATTGAAACAGTTGAATATGAAAAATCCTGGAATTTTAAGGTTGAAGGAGAGAGAAGGAAAGAAAGAGCCATTCAGTGAAATAACAACAGGAAAACTGTTGGTGTGAAGCGAGAGAGAGGGAAGATGATGTTGGAGATACAGAGGAAGAAGACAGTGAGTGATCAGTGTCTTTTGATTCATGGGCAAAAAGAAAAAAAAAACAAAACTATAGTAAAAAAGTTCAGAAGGAAAATGTGAATATTTAGAATATTTAAAGCAGCACCCTCCCTATCACTGAGTGTGAAGCTGGCTAAAGAGGTTCCCAAAGGCCAATCAATCAAAGCACTGTTCTATCGTTAACTACTCACATGATGTGGGCTCGGTTTCTACCTATGCAAATTTCATTTTCTATTAAATGTTGACTTTTCTATAATGTAGTAGGGCTCTCTCTCTCTCTGTCTCTGTCTCTGTCTGTCTCTCTGTCTCTGTCTCTGTCTCTGTCTGTCTCTGTCTCTGTCTCTCTCTCTGTCTCTCTGTCTCTGTCTCTGTCTCTGTCTCTCTCTCTCTCTCTCTCTCTCTCTCTCTCTCTCTCTCGTCTCTCTCTCTCTCTCTCTCTCTCTCTCTCTCTCTCTCTCTCTCTCTCTCTCTCTCCCTCCCTCCCTCTTTCTCTTTTGCCCTACTTTGTTTCAGGAAATGTATTACATAACCATGACAGTACATGGTCTACAGCAGTAGGAAAAACTTAGAAGGAAAGAGGAAATTGTATATTGAAACAGAACCATAAGCATAAATGATCAGTATATACCATATGCTTAGAATTGTTACAATTGCCTTGTATATATAAACACCATGTTTCATGAAAGTACATGAAATGGTGAAAGTTTGACCCCATCTGAAAAGGAGAAAAGAAAAATATAAAGTAACTTTCCTGAGGCCATATGGTTGTTGTCAGAGCTAGTACTTGAAATACTACAGACTTAGCTAGGTGCAGTGGCTCATGATGCTTGATGCTTGTCTGTAATTTCAGTACGTTGAGGTGGAAACAGAAGCCCCATAAATTCAGTCATTCTTAGATATATAGTGAGCCAAGGCAAACCTGAGAGACAGAAGAATCTTTCTTGAAAAAAAAAACCCACTAAATTGAATAAAATATGGAAACATTCTTAACTATAATGCCATCCCCTGTGTCATAGCATAGAGTCTCAACAATAGCATAATAATAAATGATGACAAGAAGACCATCAAGACTGGTTTATCTGGATCCAGGGGGCCTGTGCAAACTGCTGTACCAACCAAGGACAATGCATGCAGTAAACCTAGAACCCCTATTCAGATCTAGCCAATGGACAGTGCGTTCTCCATAGCTGTGTGGAGAGCAGGGACTGACTCGGATATAAACTCAGATGCTCCATATTTGACACTTCCCCTTGCTGGGGAGACCTAGTGACATTCAGAAGAAGAGGAAGCAGGCTATCTGGATGAGACCTGATAGGTTGTGATCATATGGTGGGGGAAGATGTCCTTTTCTGTCACAGGTCTAGGGGAGGGGGATAGGGTGAAAGAGAGAGGGGGGAACAAGAAGACACAAATGAGGGGACAACAATCAGGATGTAATTTGAATGAATTATTTAAGAAATAAAAATTTAAAAAAGAAAGAAAAGAAAAAAATGAACGATGTTTCTATTTCTTATTATTATGTCTTGGTCCTCTACTACATAGGGCAGATTTGTTTTTATTTTTAAATATATTTTATTAATTTATTCATATTACAATTGTTATCCCATCCCTTGTATCCTCCCATTCCTCTCTCCCTCCCATTTTCCCCTTACTCCCCTCCCCTATGACTGTGACTGAGGGGGACCTCCTCCCCCTGTATATGCTCATAGGGTATCAAGTCTCTTCTTGGTAGTCTGCTATCCTTCCTCTGAGTGCCACCAGACCTCCCCATACAGGGGATGTGGTCAAATATGAGGCACCAGAGTTCCTGTGAAAGTCAGACCCCACTCTCCACTCAACTGTGGATAATGTCCTGTCCATTAGCTAGATCTGGGTAGGGGTTCGAAGTTTACTGCACGTATCGTCCTTGGCTGGTGCCATAGTTTGAGCAGGACCCCTGGGCCCAGATCTGCCCATCATAATGTTATTCTTGTAGGTTTCTAGGACCCTCTGGATCCTTCTACTTCATAGAGCAGATTTGATTGTCATTTCTACTATCTCACCCTGAATTCAATGCCTGAATATTTTTTCTGAATTGGGAAACTTAGCAGAAAAGAGTGACTTTGCTCTAAACATACAAGCATAAATCATTGAAAGTTAATTATTTCAAAAACACCCGATGTTGAATGTTTAAAAAAAAAAACAAAGAAGAAAGAGCTGTTAAAAGATGCTTGAAAAGGAAATTCAAATCCAGAATAATGACTAGAAGGCGAAGTCTGGCTATGCGCAGGAGGAACGAACTGAGTATATTCTAGAAGCTAGAATCTTAAAGTCTCATAAAGACTACCCATGCACAATAAGGAACCAATCACTCCCTTAGAGGCAAGCACTGACTATGACTGAATATTAATGGGGGGCACAGAATAATATGCCCATAGCTTGCGACTCAGCACAGGGACAGACAGGCAATCTACTGAGGGTCAAGGGTAGGAAAGTTCACTTACATATGTTAGAGCAGAAGAAAAGTATTAACTTGTGTTTACATAGTGGGAAGTTGAGAATTACTTGCTTCCAGCTGCACAGTTGACATGGAAATGGCCCCTGTATTTTCCAAACTTATGAGACCCCAATCCAAGCAGAAGCAATGTGAAATCCTCATGTCACTTCTGAAACCCCTCCTACTTCAAAAAAATAAAATAAAGGCAAGTGCACCTTGTCTTCAAATACAGATAAATCATTTTCTGATAGGATCGTGCACTAAGCAACAAAAGCAATCATAACACAAATCAATAGGACAAAAATTATTAAATGTTTTTTCAAAAAGCCCTTCCAGAGTGATACCTGGGATGACAAGAACTACATAAGGAACTTTTCAATGAGTTCTTTGACAAGTTATGGTGCATCAGAGCCTCCATTGCTTACTACTTTCCAGAAACACTGATGTGAGCAACTATCCACTCAAAGTAACTTGTACAGCTTAAGGCTCCAGGTGTAAGGTTATAGAAGCCGAGAGAAGCTGAGACATAAGATGTTTTGAAGAGGATGTGAGAGGTGGCTAATTTTACTTAAATGAGGCAATACTCTAAAGCCTCATGCACTGTGAGGATAAGGACATAGTTCAAGTTTGGCTAAGAGCACTGGCTGCTCTCCTGGAGGGACCAATGTTCAGTCCCAGAACCCACATGGCAGCTCAGAGCTGTCTGTAACTCCAGTTCTGGATCCAAAGCCTTCATCTGGCTTCTGCAGGCATCAGGCATCATCTAGAGTATAAGCATACATGCAAGCAAAACAACTGTCTATGTAAAGTATGTTAATTAAAACAAAGGAAAAGAAAAATTTAAACCAAAAATCTCATGTGTTATAAGTTTTGTCCTTACTGCAAGAATTGTCTAGGTTGGGGATCTTGGAAAGTGATTGCATCGTGAGACTTCTGCCTTCATCAGTGCCTTGATCCACTGACTGGTTAAAACTTGAAAGGACTATTGGGAAGTGTTAGGACTATAGAGAGCAACATCATGTGGGAGAAAGTGGTTACTGTGCAGTCACTCTGTTAGGTACCTGGTCCTGGCCATTCCTATCAGCATTCCTCTCTAATTCCTGGCTGCCATGAATCGAGCAGCTTTACTCCACCATGATGTTCTGCTTGGCAAAAGGCCCAGGAAAAGAAATGGGCCCAGGTAACCATGTTCCTTCTTTCTAAATTGCTTAGGCCAGGTATGTGTAACAGCAATAAAAAAAATGGCTAACACGACCCATGCCATGCGTCTTTAACCTTGAGCAGTGCAGTATGAAGGCAGAAACAAACACAGAGGAAGGCCAGTCAGCAACCAGTAAATTAGGATTTCAATCTTCTGTTACTGTTAATTCATACTTCAGGACAGCTATGATACAAAACTGGTTCCTTTGAATTCAGAATATGAGAAATTATTCCTGGACTCACATGCCAGATTCTCCCTAATATAAGATCAGCTCTTGCAAACAGTACCCACCACCACCCATAGAATTGACATTGCTTTAAAATGCAAATCAGAAGAATATTTAAAAGGAAATTACAGACTCAACATGGAGGAAAATAGATATGGCTTGAAAGCATCATCTCAAGCAAAGAAAACTAGAGTCAGAAAGGCAAATATCACATGCATGATATATGCTACTGAGTTTTAGATGTATACACACATAGATACTTGCCATATATATATATGTGTGTGTGTGTGTGTGTGTGTGTGTGTGTGTATGTGTGTGTGTTAGTGTATATATGTCTCTATATGACATAAAACTTGATAGTGACCTATTTGGGAAGAGGAAGGGTAGGATTTATGAAGAAAGGAAGGGTGACAAGAGGGAAATAGAAAGTAAACATGGTCAAATTCCATGACTATATTTGGGTGAGTGAGAAGGAGTATGGCTGGGTATATGAATGGAGTCATATGTGTATGGAAATGTCCTTATAAAACCTCACATACACAATAAACATATGCCAGATAAATTTTATTTAAAACTGTCATTATAAAATCCATCACTTTGTACAACAGAATATATCCTAACCTTTATATGATATTATATTTTGCTTTTACTTCTATTTGTGTCTCTTTCTTTCTTCTTCTTTTTGTGCGGTCTGTCCAGTTGTTCATACAGCATTTGCCAAAAATTATATATGCTCAGTTTTTAATTATCAATTGACTACACTTGAATGGGACATTTCTGGATTCTCTATTTCCTCACTTTGTGTCTCCTTTTAGAATAATAACAAATAATACCTACTGTCATAATGACAGTAGTGTTGAAATGAGGTAGTTGAGATCCATACCCTTTTCTTCTTCAGCAGCATTAAGCTGACTGATTAGAATCCTTTGATTCTCCATTTAAATTTTATAGCCAAAAATAAAAGAAATGAAATTTGAATGGAGAAATGGGAGAGATGGAATGGTTAAAAGGAATAAGTGGGAAGTGAATATGATCTAAGTATAATACACATGTATGACATTCTAAAAGAATCAATAAAAATGGAACATATATATTAAAAAATCAAAGAGTTAATGTGGCAGGAATAGGAACGTACTTGTGGCCTTTAGAATGTTTTCCTGTTTTTGAAAATGATTTAGTAAACAGAGTTGTATATTGTATGAAAATATATGCAACATGAGAAATAAATCCATAGAAGTAAAAATATTGGGTATCAAGGTGTAGGCGTTTGAACTTCCATTGCATATTCACACATTGAACCTCAAGGAAAGAATGTGGTAATTTTACACATTCAGCATCAATGTTGTCCTATTTTATCATCTCAGGGGAATATACATTTTTATATCTTTGTAAAAAAAGAACTATTATTACAGCAGTGAGCATTTATTATAAGCAACGGGAGGCTATAAATTCATTAGATATATTAATGAATGTTTTATAGTTCCGTACGCCACCAGTCTTGTTTTCACAATATGTATAAAATTCTATGTCACATCAAAGAACATGATGTCAAATCTTGAGCAATGTACTATTTAGCTGTAAGTAACAGAAAAATAATTTGTTTTCTGAATAGTGGTAACATCACATGAATAAATTATTCCAATTTAATTTGATATTTTAACTAAATTGTAATTTGCCTATATAAGTCAATTCTCATCATTTTAATAAATCCAAATTTACTTTAATTGCTATACTACCTGATGATACTAAATTCACAAATATGTGGTTTTAGTTCTTCATTTGCCCATTAACTTGGTCACAATATCCTCCTTTGTCGGAGAAAGTGTGATTTTCCACTCAAGTACACAATTTAAAACTATGGATTATTATTTTTAGTTTAAATATGAAGTATTTTCAGGCCATGCCTAAATACAGATAAATAAAACCATAGTAAGTAAAGGAAAAAAAAAGTAAGTAAAGGACGATGAAAGATGAGTTAAGGGAAGGGAGAATACTGTATACATACAAAATTTAAACTCAAAAATCTTCACATGTAACGAGTGTGACAATCTTTCCTCATAGTATAATACCTCCGTGGTATTATTATAAAACTATTTAACATTGCAAAGTATTCCAGTGACCACATCAGATTGTTTCAGGGTCAAAATAACCTCATCAGTTCAGTTGTACTAATTGGCTGTATGAAAAAAAAATGTTTATATCTATATCCCCATACTGATCTAGGTCTTAGTGGCCAAGGATTGGCTTTTCCATCACAGAGCTTATGACTATTACATTGTATTTGTGGAGTCGTTATATGTTATGTTTCTCCTGCATGGCAACAATAGCTAACTCTGAGACCACTGATCATCATGGAGCTCTGCCTCCTAAACACCACTTGGGAAAGAGAAGACTGAGTATTTGTGTTTATTAAACCGCTTTTTAAAAAAGCAAATAAACAAGTAAATAATTAAGCTAACCTGAAAAATGATTACTTTCTACCTTTACCCCCAGATATATGCTAAGCAATTTCTTTAGCGTCCTTCCAACACCACCTTCAAAATAAAATGAAAGAGTCTATGGCTAAATAGCAAAGTGAAGATGATAAGCTGTACAATAAAAACAGAAAAATAATGGTTGACATATAATTGTCAGTCATGCCAGAAAATCAACCATCCTAGGCGATCTAGTTTTACCCAAAGGAAATCAGGCACTAAGCAAATAGATCTTGGAGTGCTTCCTTCCAGGATCTTCTAAGTATGAATTTCTTGAGTGGGTTTGCTGCTGTGGGTCTTTACAAACTTGATGATCTGCCTTCACACACTATACCTCTACCAGTTGCCAGAAAGATGACAAATGATGACTACAGAAGCTACTAGTCCACGGTAGCCCCAATGAGGCTGACATTTGTATTTCTCCTAAATTATAATGTTCTAAATTAAGATTCTCTCTCATCCTCCATGTTGTTTATGGCTCTTTCAACTTTGGATTGAGCTTAGTGGTGATGGGGGGGCATAATAAAATAGCACAAAGCCCATCTCAGTTGTAGGTAACCCTGAAAATGTTTCTGAGCTGATTTGCAACCCTCTTCTAATTTAGAGTGCTCAACAACATTGCTGATGCTACTCACAGGGCATATCAGGTGAGCAGTGTGTAAAGGTTCTAGTGTTTTGTTATCCCCAGCCAGATTATTACAAAGTCATATAAGTGGAGATCATCAGGCTCATTCCAGTGAGAATGGAGTGTTTATCTTCCCAGGCAGGACTTTTTAGTAAGCTGTGTTAGGTCCTGTGTGGGACACAGTGTTGTCAAGATGGGTTTGACCTTGTAGTAAAGTCAGAGATGTATAGCGGCAAGAGAGAGAAAAGTTTAAACAGAGTGTTTTTTATTACATTCAGAATAAGCACCTTCTACCTTCTAGGAGAAGTACTTGTTTATTAAGAAAACATCTGTAACATCACTTCCATGTGCTAGTGCTCATTACACAAGTGAAAATTTGAATCCAGGGCAAATGACTAAATATAACCTAACAGTAACCCCCAAAGAAATACAACATTAAAAGGTCATGTGATGAGCTATTCCCAGCCTAAGGTCTATTTGGATGGCAGATGTCTTTGAAAAGCCCCAGTTCATGGTGACGAGAGTTCCCGTGGGCAAGGGTGTTATGTCCATTGCACCATGCTACAGATACCAGGTCACTGTGAGTGATTCTGCTTCGGGGCATGTGGTCTTGTTCTGTATAAGATAATACTCTGAGCCCAGTTTGGAAATCAAGTCAGTAAGCCATCTTTCCCCAACTCCTCTACTTCAGTTTCTGCTTCTAGGTTCCTGCTTTGAGTCCCTGCTCTGACTATAATTTGCAGGATAACATAAACCCTGTCTTCCCAAAACTCCTTTTCATCATGGAATTTTATTACAATAGAAACCTAAATAAGATACTACTCATTGCTCCCTTTTGGGGGGATATATTATTTTTATTTGATCTTTGAAAATTTCATAGATGTATACAATGTATTTTAATCAAACATACTGCTCGCTTCCTTATCAACTTTTCCCAGGGCCTCTTCACCATGTTCCCTTCCCATTTTCATTTCCTCCTTTATAATGAACCGAGTCCAATTAGTGCTATCAATATGTGAATGGGGGTAGCTTTATACACTGGTGTATGGGCAACCTACCAAGAGTCACAGCCCTGAAGAAAACTGACATGTCCCCTGGAGGGGGAGACCTGGTAGCACTCAGAGGAAGGACAGCAAGTAGCCAAGAAGAGACTTGATACCCTATGAGAATATATAGGGGGACGTAATCCCCCTCAGGAACAGTCATAGGGGAGGGGAATAATGGGAAAATGGGGGGGGGGAGGAATGGGAGGATACAAGGGATGGGATAAACATTGAGATGTAACAAGAATAAATTAATAAAAAAAATGGTAAAAAAAAAAAAAAAAAAAAAAAGAAGCCATCAATTGTCCAAATCTCCTCAGTTAGGGGTGGGTAGTATGAGATCTTCTCCAATATGTGCTGGAATGTTCCCTGGCTGGATCATGACTGCTGTGAGTTCATGGGTGTAATGGTCTTGTCGTACCCTCAAGACATTGCTTCATAGAGCTTCTCCCCAGCCACTGCTCCTACAGTCTTTTTGTCTTTTCTTCCATTATGTTTTCAGAACCTTGGACAGAAGCAGCATGAGACTGAGGTCCCTTGTAGGGACCAGTACTTTACAGTCACATATTCTCTACAATTTGACCAGTTGTGAGTCTCTGTATTAATAATCATCATTCAGTGGAAAAGAAGCTTTCCTAATCTATGATTTAAAGATAGGTACCTAGAGGAAAGTAGGATTATTCTCGTATGAATACGTTATTCCTCTTGTGTCCTTTGTGACAAAATATATTCAACAATTCAACTTAATGGTAGAAGAGTTTATTAGGTTCATGGTTTGAAAACAAAACAAAACATCAGCCCAGAAGGCAGGTGAGGCAGCTGATTTTTTTATGTGTAAAGTCAGGAAGTGTAGAGAGATGAATGCTGCTGTTCAGTTCACTCTCTTCTTTTCATCCAGCTTGGAATCCCAACTCATGATATGGTACAATCCAAACTTAGAGTGAATCATTTACTCAGTTAAACCTTCTGGAAAATCTTCCTAAAATGCAAAAGGTGTGTTTCTATTGTGGTTCTAAACATCAAGTTAAAATGAAGATTAATCATCACACACATACACACACACGAGTGTGTGTGTGTGTATTACTAATTATATTATGAAAAAGTAAATGAAAATATATAATTTTTATATCTTTTTTGTTATAGAATTGATTTATTGCCCTATTTACATTATTATGAATACTGGTGTTATAAACATTGTTGCAATAATAAGAATTTAGCATAGATGCTAAATTAAAATCAGCAATAAGTGTTAGTCTCTATTCATTAAACAACTAAATTATTTAAAAGAGTGAGAGGTGGGGCTGGAGAGATGGCTTAGAGGTTAAGAGCACTGTCTACTCTTCCAGAGGTTCTGAGTTCAATTCCCAGCAACCACATGGTGGCTCACAACCATCTAAACCCTATAATACCCTCTTCTGGCATGCAGGTATACATGTAGGTAGAGCACTCATATACATAAAAATAAATTTAAAAAAAATTAAAAAAAAAAGAGTGAGAGGTGACCATGATGCAAGATATATTACATTTTTCTTAAGAAAATTATAACATACAATTGGAATATATAGGAAGAATTTATATGATAAATCATGTTCCTGAGTACTTCAGTTAAATGTTTTAAAAATGTTCATTATTTCCAGTATATTGCATGAAACTATCATAGTTATAACTGAAGTTCAAAAACAGCCTCAAGTTAAAAGATTTTATAATTAGTTTTGAGAAAAAGTAATTTTATAATTAGCTTATAGAAACAATGAGAGGGTTTTAATCAATGAAAATACAATTTTTGGAGAGGGCTAGAATTACTGAACTATAGATGGATGGAGCAATGGGAGTAGAATGAGAGCAAAAAAATGAATAGGAGAAAATTCTTAATATATAATAAAATAAGTCTGCTGAGTCATTCATGGCTTGTTCCTGGAAAATTGACTGAGGTGACGAGAGAATGAAGAATGGATTGACACAGACACATAAGCAGAATAGCTGGGCTTGGATGGGCTGTGTTCTCTCTGGTAGAAGGGACCTACAAAACAACCCAGAACTCAACGTATTTATTTTACATTGGAATGGAAGAGGTGGGCTTATACTAAACGTGACAAGGAGGTGGGTTTAGATCATCTCAGTGGAAGGTCTCTGTAGGGAAGGAGTCTCAGGTTGGAGTCATTAGGATGAGAAAGTTGGCACTGACAGTTTTTACATACACTGTCAACATTTACACTCAGACCAGAAGAAGGCTTTGCAGTTTGTCTGAGCCTCACTTTTGTTTTGCGATTCTCATGGTCTGAGGTATGGGGGTCCTTGACACAACTGTGGTTATATCAACAACACATCTACAGGATTTCATTTTCTGAGATTCTTTCATACCCCTTGTGAGTCTTTGTAGAATTAGCCAAGAATGGAAATATTTAACAAACTTCCAAACCAACAAACAAAGAAACAAACTCCAAATCTGCAAACCCCAAAACAACAACAACAACCAAAACAAAATAACTAGATTTGTTTTCAGTATTAGGCAATAAACGGTCTTTCCTCGGTGGAGACAATGAGGCTTTACTGTGACATGATGTGTTTTTACTTCCCTATTCTGAAGGTCTAACAGATCTATTGGGTAAGTTCATTAGAATCCTCAGAGTCTCAATAGATAGAGCACCTTGGAGTTGTTGGGTATATTAATCAGGATAGACTAAGTTATTCTGCAGAAACAAGACATCAATATCTCGGGAGCTGGATTCAATAATAGTTTATGTCTCATTCATTCCAACTTTGCAGCAGCCCAGGGAGACATTCCAGAGTTTCTGCCTTCCTATGTTACTCCTTCCAGCATGCATTGATTGTGTTGTGTTCTGCACACACTTCTGCAAACCACTGCAGCAGGACAAGCAGAATGGACAACTGTGATCCATGCAGGCTACATACGGTTTGGACTATATTTCACTGTACAGAAGTATCCATGTGGTAGTTCTTCATGCTGAAAATCTCTGGACAGATGAGTGTAACTGCATATTAATGGGAAATGCCATCATTTTGGCTTGTCTATACAAAGGAAGGAGAGATTAATAATATACCTATGGATATAATTCCCCCATGACCTTGCTCTGTAGTTCCTGGGCTGCAATGGGGCTCCACAACGCACAGGGAAAAAAAAATCCAATCTGCTCTGTGGGTCCAGACTCTCTTCAAGAGTGTATTTCTTCTGTCCTCTGCTGAAGTAGGTAGCTATATATTCCTTGTTGACTCCTGGCATATAAATCTTCACTGTGCTTAACATGAATTAACCTACATCACAAAATCATAGCCCCAAAGAAGAACTGGCTTGTCCAGGCTCTGCTTAACTCAAAAGTAGCAAACTGTCTAGGGCCATCTAAACCATCTAGAGTTTTAGACGAAAACAATCAAAACTCAGTAGAGGGTATGATGAGGACAAGAGAGGATTACTGGGTTAAATATGATCAGAGTACTTTATATACTTTTATGAAAGTAATATATGCTAATAAAATATCTGAAAAGAAAAAAGATTTTTAGTTACTCAAGGAGGATTTGTACATATGCATATTAATTTGTCAAAAATGTTAGAATCTCTCATAAATTCTGAAGAAAATTGGCTTATAAATAAAAATCTGAAGGTAATATCTCCACTTTTAATGCTGCAATTAGATAAAATATTCTATCATGATTTGTATATATTAGGCATACTGCTTCTAAAAAATAGCCCAGAGTAAAGATGGAAATTAACTATGGAAAGGGAGACTAGCTTTACTGCTGGCTCCACTGTACAATGATTCCAGCTTTTCCTCTGCAAAACTGGCTGGTGGGGTGAGAACAGACATCAGGTACTTATTATATGTAAGGAATGAGAGTGTTGAGGAGAGGCTCATGGGGGAGTGAATATGATTAAGGTACCTTAAGAATCTGTATGTAAATATCATAATGAAACAATTTTTTGTAGATTAGCGTATGTTGGGGAAATGGTTTCAGTGGGTCAAGCAGGAACCCCCATGGAAAGTGATTGTTCTTTGACTTCTACAGGTAAACACACACATACACACACACACATACACACAATCCACATACACAAACATAGATGTGTAAGTACACCCTAAACAAATAAATGCAATAAAATTAATTTATTCTAATAAAAAAAGAGAAAAAGTGCACACTGCAGCTGATTTTCGTAAACATAGGTTCTCAAGTTTGGTAGATTGAATTGGATTTAAAGCCAATCTTTTCATGTTGCTAAAAATGGGATCTTGAGAAAACTGACTTTTCTAAACAGAGTTTTATTAAGAGTAAAAGAATGATAATAACACCTCCTTCATTAGATTGTTGTGAAGACTGGTAAAATAATGTATGTCATAGTATCTGAAAGGCCCTAAAATACAACAGGCTTCAACAGATTTGTCTGTCCCCATCCATCAAGGACGATACTTTTTATACAGAAAGGTTTGCTTTCATGATTACAGTTGGTGATTGACCCATTACTCATCTTCTATAAAGATAACATTCGCATCCTAATGATGCCTGTTCTGTGTCTTAGTATATGCACATTCGTACAATGCCCACATTAAAATAAGCATTGGTGATCATGTGATTCTTTGTTTCTTTTTCATTGTTCTCTTGTAGTTTAACTATTTCTTTTGATAATTTATCGATAGTCAGTGAATCACAAAAACTTAATGGTCTAACATGATAATAAATGATTTCCTGTAAGACATTTCTATCCTGCAGCTTATTTTATGTGGCTAATTAACTAGGGTTTTTTTTATATTATATCTATTTAAAACCAATTTTTAAGAGTAGAGATCTTTACTCTTTAGTACAATTTGGAGAAAAACCTTGATGATCCTTTGCTTAAAGAAACAGTGTATGTTACACTCTCAAACCTGGGATTTGGGCCGCGGTTAGTGGTAGGTTTCATCACTTCTCCACTTCTATCTGCTAGGCCAGTTTTATTGCACTGGAGGACCAGTGTCCAGAGTGGTCGACTTCCGCATGGACAAAGAAGTGTTGGGTTTGTCCGGGGCCTTCAGATGAGGCAGAAGGCCAGGAATTTAGGTTTGTTTTCATTAGGTCTGAACTATTTTGTGTTGTGATACCTAGTTCTGAAGGCAAGTGGAGTAAGGTAGACCTGGAAGGAGCTTCACTGCATTTATAATGTAACCTCAGTGGTAAGAGGGCTTCAGTTTCTCTGTAGCTCCTTAGTCAGGCAAGCACAAAAGACCAGTAACAGATGCTATTGGTCTACCAGATGTTGGGCTGCAGGTGTAGAGAATTTTAGAGCTTCTCATGAGACTCTGGATAGCCTTTATGATTTCGTGCTGGCAGACAGTCATGCTTGGCTTCTTTGGTTCTTTCAAGCTCGGAGTTATCTATCAGTGCTTCAGGGAACTGATTCATGACTTATTTTTCTGACCTTCTATCTGACCTATTTTTTAAATTTTGATTCCTCTGCTTTCTCTCAAAGTTGTATAAGGTCTGTATGACAATTTTCTCATCTCTTACTCTGAGCTTACTGTCATTTCTGGTTAATTCTGGGTTATCAGCAAATTTAGAGACAGGAATCTGGATTGATACTTTCACCTGACTGCAGTGGAAACATTTGTGACACTGAAGCTGGTGGTAAGTGAATTGATAGCCATCATCATAAAAATTACCGAATATGTAGGTACATGAAAGTAAGTGTCTGTAAGGCCTAAGGAAATAAAATCCAGGGGTGGTGGATCTGTTTAGCCACTTCTACTTTAATGAAAACCAAGTACTAAGAAAAATTTGAGCTCAAAACTCAAATGCTTGCCTCGATTTCTGGTAGATTAAAACAAAGGACAAATTCTGGTAGGACAAAAACAAACCAAACCAAGCAAACAAACAAAAAACTCCAACCAACCAAGCAGAAAAGAACCTTGTTTCTGTTATCCTGAGAAGAAACATTTCTGAACATCAAGATCAAATCTGTGAAGGGTGGATTATAAGTAAGTGAATTCATAACATTTATGGCTTTTGTTGTTGTGGTTGTTAAAGTTAGGACATTAGTTGTGAATTATTGTGACCTTGAAACTTGTAAAAGTGGCATTTGTGATTCATACTATAATAAAAAGCTTGATTTTTTTCAAGCCCTGATGAATATCCTTGGTCAAGCAGAGCAACCTCTTCTCATCTCTACCAAAATCAATTAAATAGCCTCTTCCAAGAGAGGCAACTGAGACATCTTATAATCATAATATCTCCTCTATACTTTCTTAGAGTTATGGATCCTAGATGTATAACCAAACTTAAATGCTGTCATCTGAATCAAATTCAAATGTGCCTCATAAATATATACTATAATTCTTTATGACTGTTTTGCAGAACTTGACCATTCTACATTGGTAGAAACATATGAGATCCACGTTTAGAATGATGTTATGGATGCTTAATATGAGTGGAAGAAATGTAGCTATCTTGGATTAATTGATACAAGTAACTTATATAGGAAGTCTTGATTGATTAAATAAGCTGGGAAATGTGTGTTTTTTATTGATTGAAACATTAATATAAGTATTTGTACAATTACTGAAGGTGGGTGCCTAAATTTACTTGGCAATGTACAGGCAGTATCGAAGAGTTTAGAGAAGCTGAAATGTTGCAGTGAAACACTGCAAAATCTGCTGTTTTCTCATTGCTTCAGGATGATGCCGAGGACATTCATGTCATCAAGCCTTTGGAAGTACTTTGATGAGTTTAGTAGTCACTCTTTTTTTTTAACAATTGGACTGTATTTTTTTTTTATTTTTTAAAAATTAATTAATTTATTCTGATTACAACTCAACTGTTCTCCCATCACTTGTATACACCCGTTCCTCCCTTCCTCTCGCCCCCATTCAATTCCCCTCCCCTAGGTCCATGATTGAGGAGCACCTCCTCCCCCACTTTATGGTCACAGGCTATCAAGCCTCATCTTGGTAGCCTGCCTATTCTTTGAGTGCCACCAGGGCTCCCCACGAAAGAGATGTTGTCAAATATGGGGCACCAGAGTTCATGTCAGAGTTAGTCCCTACTCTCCACATAACTGTGGAGAATGTCCTGTCCATTGTCTAGATCAGAGTAGGGGTTTGGTGTTTACTACTTGCATTGTACTGTTGCATTGTGCAACAGTTTGAGCAGACACTCCTGGGCCCTGATCCACCCATTATGATGTTCTTCTTGTAGCTTTCTAAGATCCTCTGGAGCCTTCTATTTTCCCATCTCCTATATTTGTCTTACATAAAGACCCAATGGGATGTTCTCACATCTGTCCCAATCTCCTGGTAAGTGAAGACTTTCATGAGACATGCCTTTTGGGCTAGTGCCCAATTATAAGTGAGTATATATCACATGAGTCTTTCTGCTTCTCATTCAGTATGATTGTTTCTAATTCCATCCATTTGTCCATAAATTTCTGGATTTCCCTGTTTTTTTCATAGCTGAGTAGTATTCCATAGTGTAAATGTACCACAGTTTCTTTATCCATTCTTCACCTGAGGGACAGAAAAATAAAAATCCCAGAATAGCTAAAACAATCCTATATAATAAAAGATCCTCCAGAGGAATCTCCATTCCTGATCTCAAGTTGTACTATAGACCAATAGTAATTTTAACATCATGGTACTGGCACAGCAATAGGCTGGTTAATCAATGGAATCGAATCAAAGACCCAGAAATGAATCCACACACATATGGTCCCTTGATTTTTGACAAAGAAGCCAAATCTGTTCAATGGAAAAAGAATAGAATCCTCAACAATGGTGGTGGTCTAACTGGATGTCTACATGTAGAAAAATACAATTAGACCCCTATTTGTCACCATGTACAAAACTCAAGTCCAAGTGGATTAAAAACCTCAACATAAAACCAGAGACACTAAATCGGTTAGAAGAAAAAGTGGGGAAGAACCTGGAACACATTGGCACAGGAGAAAACTTCCTGAACAGAACACCAACAGCCCAGGCCTTAAGGTCAACAATTAATCAATGGGACCTCATGAAGCTGAGAAGCTTCTGGAAGGCAGGAGACACTGTCAAAAGAACAAAGTGACAGCCTACAGACTGGGAAAAGATCTTCAACCCTATATCTGACAAAGGTCTAATATCCAAAATATATAAAGAACTCAAGAAATTAAACGCCACCAAACCAAATAACCCAATTAAGAAATGGGGCTCAGAACTAAACAGAGAACTCTCAACAGAGGAATATCAAATGGCTGAAAAACACTTAAAGAAATGCTTAACATCTTTAGTCATCAAAGAAATGCAAATCAAAATGACTCTGAGATTCCATCTTACACCCATCAGAATGGCTAAGATCAAAAATTCAAGTGACACCACATGTTGGCGAGGATGTGGAGAAAGAGGAACACTCCTTCATTGCTGGTGGGAATGCAAACTTGTACAACCACTTTGGAAATGTACCTGGCACTTTATCAGAAAACTGGGAATAGGGCTTCCACAAGACCCAGCTATTCCACTCCTTGGAGTATACCCAGAAAATGCTCCACCACACAACAAGGACATATGCTCAGCCATGTTTATAGGAGCCTTATTCATAATAGCCGGAACATGGAAACAGCCTAAGTGCCCCTGAGTTGAAGAATGGATAAAGAAATTAGCAGTCACTCTTGAAGTGAACTATATTGCCATTACTTATGACAAAGTTGATAGTGGTAGATATGAGATAGTTCTTGGTTCCCTGAATTCAGCAAACTGAAGGCAATTCAGAGTATCAGGAGTTAAATGCCTGCATTTAAGCACTAGAACCATAAATCAAAAAATAATAAGCCAAATACAGTACCAAGCTGTAGTCCTAGACTGATATTCTATGTAATTACATATAAGTCAGCTAAAACTGAGGTATGAGGAGAACGGTCCTAAATGAAAATTATCTTACTGACAAAGTCAGAATGATGAAGAAAAAAACAACCACACAAAATAGAACAAAACAAAAACAAAAAGCAACATACCACAATGGAACAGTCAGATAAAATTAGAGTGGCTAAATTATTTAAATATAAGCCACAAACTACAGGAATATTTAGACTTTTAAAAAGTTATGTAATGGTTGAAGAATCAAGCTTCCAATAGTAGAAGGAAAAAACACTAAAAGAGAAGAGTAGATAAACCAATAATTGTTCTTGGACATGGTAAGTTTCTTATTTCAGTAACTGATATAAATATTAAGTAAAAATCATTAGTAATACATATAGTTTTGGTAAAACTGTAAACATAGGTGAACTAGTTGTTATTCGTAGGCTCTTTGACCCAACAGTTTCAAAAGAGAAATTCTTTCCAAGTGATCATAGAATATTCAAGAACAAAAAGGTATGATGGCTTCCAGTGAGCAAACTTTTACATTGTTTTGTTATTATGATATGATGGAATTATAACTATTAAGAAGAAATGGACAAAGCAATATATACATATATATATATATATATATATATATGATAAATAAATATTTGTCTAGAAAACCTGCATCAAATGGAAATAACAACAAAGGAAATAACAAGAAACTAAAATGTTTGAAAGTGAAAACACATAGAAATATTAGGTAAGTACAGCAAAAACACAATTTGGGAAAAAATTTATAGATTTGTTGATTATATTGAGCCAATATTCCACGTGACATGTGACCAAATCATACAACATACATCAAATGTACTAAGTAGTAAGCGAGGCTGCAACTAAAAAAGCAGAAGACACAACAGAGAAAGTTAAGACATGCTTAATTAACCAGAAAAATTAGTACAATTGGAAAATCAAGGCTAGTCAGAAAATATTTATTTATGTGTTGAGTGAGACAAACAGTCAGAAAGAGAAAAAGTGACAGAGAAAAGAGAGAAACTAATCAGCATCAAATTTTCTGGATCTGTGCCTCAGTGGTAGAGTGTGTACTTTCTGTCTAAGGCCCTGGTTTAGTATCCTGAAAATTATTCTCTCTTTAAAGAAAGAGAAAAGGAGCAGTCATTACTGCTCTTATAGGTCTTAAGAGGCTACTAAGCAAGTATTTCAAACAATTTAGATGGAAGAGGCAAATTAGTCTAACAGAAAACCACAATCTACCCACTAGATTTAATTTTAGAACATTCAGTTTTCCAGTTTCACCATTCAGTCCATTTTTTCCATTGTAAAGACTACATTAGCAACAGATAACAGAAATGGTTATGGAAATAAAATTTTCACCTAAAGCAAAAATGGCACAGCAGGAATGGAAAGAAAACATATGCAGGCAAGAATGGATTTAAGAGTGCATCTTCATAGTACCTTTGTCATTTGCTCACAAGAATATTTCACCTTTCCAATAAACCAGTAAATTTGTATAGTGAAATGTGACTTCAAGAGAAATTCTTAAATTTTCCAGTGGTTTTTCATGTTTCTGCTATGATTATTTGTGCTAAGTGCCTATCATTAATAAACAACTAACCATCATTTGCATACTATATATATTGGTCAACAGTTAGTTCCAAACTTTCAGACATCCATGTACATAAAAACATAATATCCAAACTGAGGTTAAAAAATGTGATTCATTCCTGTACAAACATAGTAAAGAAAAATAGAATAGTGTCATCAATAACTACAGACTAAGCATTTGAAGAAATATTTTTACCCATAATATGTAAATACATTATAAAACATTAATACCATTACATGAGTATATTAGTCAGGGTTCTCTACCAAAAAAAAAAAACAAAAACAAAACAAAAAAAACAGATCTACAGAAGGTGGTATATTAGATTTGCTTATGGGATACAGAGTAGGCAGTTCAATATGGCTGTCTTCCTATTTGGGAGGCCAAGAATTCACCGCTATTGCAGTCTATGAAGCCGAATGGCTTAGCAGTCGGAATCTGGTATTAAGGGCTTGAGAATTCTGTAGATCAGAAGGTCCTTGTACAGACGTGCTGCAGACATAAAGAGACCACAGATGCCAGCCCACACTTCTACAACCAGAAAAAAGGTAATCACCCGAGATGGAGATCAAGAGGAAGTCCATGAAGAAAGCAAATGTAAGCAATATTTGTCTACAAATCACAAAGAGACCACAGAAAAACAATTTCATCACCACAGATGGAGATAATAATATATTCCATGATAAACCAAAGTTAATCAATATTTATCTATAAATCCAGTCCTACAGACAATGTTAAAAGGAAAGATCTAACCTAATCAGGTTAATTAAGATCATTTAAACGCGAAGATAAATTATCTTGGACTAGAAAACTTAAAGGAAGAGAAGGAAAATACACACACACACACACAAACACACACACACACACCATTACTACCAACACTAGCAACAAAATAACAAGATTTAATGATCATTGGTCACTGACATCTCTCAATATCGATGGTCTCAATTTCTTAAATGGCAGATACAGATTGACAAAGTGGATATGAAAACAGGATCCATCTTTCTGCTGTATTCAAGAAACACACCTCAATATCAAGAAAGTTATTACCTCAGGGTTAAGGGTTGGAAAAATATTTCAGGAAATGGACTCAAGAAGCAAGATAATGTGGCCATTTTAATATCCAACAATGTAGATACCAAACCAAAACTAATCAGAAGAAATAGGAAAGGATACTATATATTCATCAAAGGGAAAATCCACCAGAAAGATATTTCAGTTCTTAAAATCTATCCCTCAAACATAAGGCAGTACACAGAGGAAGGGAAAGCAGGTTATCTTATGACCTTAAATGATATGGTGGGGGAGAAGTCCCCTTCTGTCAGAGGTCTATGGGAGAGGAATAGGGTGAAAGAAGGAGGGAGAGATGGGGAGGGAAGATACAAGAGAGGGAATAGCAATTGTGGTGTAATCTGCATAAATTACAATAAGAAAAAAATTTAAAAATTCATAAAGGACTCAAGAAATTTGGTATGAAAAAAACAAATAATCCAATTAAGACGAGGTACAGATATAAAGAGATAATTCTCAATATAGAGAGCTCCAAAGGCTGTGAAACATTAAAGTCCAACATTCTTAGACATTAGGAAAATGCAAATCAAACCTACTTTGATAATCCCTTTTACTTCTGTCAGAATGGTTTTGATCAATAATACAAGTCTCATGTGGCCAGGATATGGAGCAAAGGAAGCACTCCTTCACTGTTGGTGGGTGGGAATGCAAATTTGTACAGCCACTATGAAAATTAGTATAGGAGGGGAATTGGGTGAAAGCGGGAGGGAGGGAGGAACAAGAGATACAAGCGATGGGATAACAATTGAGTTGTAATCTGAATAAATAAAAAATTAATTAATGAATAAAAATAACTAATAATAAAATTAAAAATTAAAAAAAGAAAGAAAATTAGTACATCAGTGCTCAGAAAGTTGGGAAATTATCTCCTTCAAAATCCAGATATAGCATTCTTGGGCATATGCCCAAAGAATCCTCCATCCTACCACAAGGACATTTGCTTAACCATATTCATTGCTGCTCTTTTCATAATTGCCAGGAATTGAAAAATACTTAGATGTTCCTTAAATAGAAGAATAAATAAAGAAAATGTGGTACATTTATATCATGGACTATTACTAAGCTCTTAAAAAACAATGACATCATGAACCTTGCAGACAACTGAATGAAACTAAAAAAACAAGCAAACAGAACCCTCAAACAAAATAATGAAGACATCTGGAATGAGGTAACCCAAACTTGGAGAGATAAATATGGTATATGTTCACTTACAGGTAGATCTTAGCCATTAAATAAGTGATCGTGAAACTACAATGCATGGCCCTAGAGGGTGTAGGCATAGAGGAAGGGACTTGTTGGCCTACACAAATCTCCCTGTGCGGAAGAAGTAGAGTCATGGGTGGAATGGAGCCAGACGGGTTGCTAGAGTATGGATCAGGTGGGAAGGAGGAGGAGAACGTGAGTTGTGGGAGGGAACAAGGGGAGAGACAGCTAGATTTGAAGGTTATTTTGGGGGTGGCGTGAAACCTTGTGCAGTGGGAAGCAACAATAAATCGATTCCTAATGTTATTCTGCTACTCATAGATCTATGTCTTATTCAGTTGTCATCAGATAGCCTTCTCCTGCAGCATTTGCCAAGACACATAGAGAGCCAAATCTCCGAGAGAGAGAGAGAGAGAGAGAGAGAGAGAGAGAGAGAGAGAGAGAGAGAGAGAGAGAGAGAGAGAGAGAGAGAGAGAGAGGAGAGACCTTGGAACACACAGGTCTAAACAAGATGTCCTCCTCAAATTTCTTCCCTCAAAGCTCAGGAAACCCCATAGGAGAGGAGACAGAAGGAGTAGGGGAGACTGAGGGATATAGTGCGCTATGAGGACAAGCCCCCGCCAGAACAACTGAGCAATGCTCATAAGAGCTTACAGAGACTGAAGCAGCAAGGACAGGGCCCGCATGGGCCTACAGAGGCGCCTGGAATACACACAGTAGCTTTCAGGTTACTGCTGTGATATGAATCTTGAATGTGTGAATGAGTGTGTCTCTGGTTCTTTTTTTTTTGCGAATATTTATTTATTATTTATACAGTATTTTGCCTGCATGTGTACAGAAGAGAGAGCACCAGGGTCTCTGATTCTTGAGCCTTCTTTTGGGGCTGTTTTATTTTTCTGTTGGCTTGTTTTATTTTATTTTGTTATGTGACCTTGTTATCTCTCTCTTAGAAGCCTGCGCTTTTCTAATGAGAGACAGAAAATGAGTGGATCCAGAGGAGAGAGAGAGGAACTTGGGGGAACAGAGAAAGGAGAAACTATTCAGTGAGAAAAGAATTTACGTTTTCAAAAAGAAAGAAAGAAAGTACCCAAGTGCAGGTTTGTGAACCAATGAATTTATTGGAGTTATATATAGGAGCATGGATGGCTCAAATGCAGACTACACATTTTGTTTCATTATTTAAAAAAACCCAAACATTTGGAAAGACAATGAAATGGAACATGTTAAAAGAAAATAGTCAGAGATGAGTAGCACAAATTAAATTTTTCTATTTGCTTAAAGCATGGTCAAGAGAAAATTATTGGGCTTAAAATATAAATGGTGGTAGTTCTTAGGGCTTAAAGCAGCAAAGAAAAGACCATGAAGAAATTCATGTTGTAGAAAAATATTATAGGTATAGATTATGATAAAAAAACTATATGGGAAAAAAATCTGCCAGTGCACCAAATTATATGCTCAGTATCTGCTTTTACTTCTGTCAATTTTACTAAAATAAAACGAGAAAACTTTAAACTTAAATGTATATTAAAAAGTTAAAGGCTTGAAGACCTTGTCCTATGTATCGATCACTAGGTATAATAGAGCAGCATATTAAATTCAAGTACTATAGAAAGGAGGAAAGGAAAACAGATAAGAGCAGAAATTAATGATGTAGAAAACAACCTACAGTAAAGCGAGTGAACAGAATCAATACTTTTTATGTTGGCTGAACAGCACACTAAAATACAAACTTTTGCTAAAAATTGATCAAGAAATAACAAGAAAAGAGAAATAATCAGTGTCAAGATGAAGTGATATGTCACCATTGATGTTCCAGACACTGGAAAAGTTGATAACAGAATTATTACTATGTCTTAGCTACAAATACTAAGCCAAATTTTGAGAAGTAAAATATACAACAGTGATACAAAGAGAGTAAAATGTGTAATAATGCTGTATACATACACATTTACATGTGCACACAGGTGTGTGTGTGTGTGTGTGTGTGTGTGTGTGTGTGTGTGTGTGTGTGTAGGGAGTAATGAAATCTGAGACTATTTAATTAGGAAACTTTTCTCCAGTTACAGACAGTATCATAGGTGAATTCTTCCACAAATATACCAAAAATATAATACCAACATATGTACAAACTCTACCAATTAAGCCAAATAAATGCATTTATTAGTTTATTTAGTCTGAATAAGTGCGGCATGCAAACATGGCAAGAATTTTGTAAGAAAGGAAACTTAAATTCAGTGTCTCACATGTACTGAAGACCGTTGTTATTTGCTTCTTCTTTCTTTTAAAGGATGAAGGCATTTGTTTCATACATATGAAAACTTCTGTGCACAGCAAATGGGCAAAGGGTAAGGCTGTTTCCATATGTGTGCCATCATGTGTCAAGTTGCTGTGAACATAGAACACAATTGTCTCTGTGGGATGCTGAGCTCCATGTCTTTGCATGTAAAGTCAGACTCCATAATCTCAAACACTGTGTTTGGGTAATTCTACCAATTGCAAATAGAATTTTTTTTTTCTAAGTTGCAGAAAATTCCAGAATACAATCCTTGTGTTTTCTGTGTTATGACAAAACATCATACTCTGGCAGGTGAAAGAAATGTTAGTAAGGCAGCCTGCAGCAGCTTCCTGCTATCTTACAAATCCTGTGTTTCTCCAGTACATGTTCACTTTGCATCATTCACAGGGTATGTGGTGAGGCCTATGTCAATTGTAAACGTGCTGAACATATTTAGATGTTTTTATTTTGGCTTTTCCCATTAAACAATATAATATAATCCTGATTTGCCTAGCATTTGTGGTAACACCTCATGACATGATCTCCACTTACACAACTTTGTGATAATCTGGGGATAAGAAAAGCTAGAATCTTTTAATACTGCTCACCTGAAAAAAGAAAAAGAAAAAAAGCCCTTTGGGTATCATCAGCAATGTTGTTGAACACTGTAAATTAGAAAAATGTTACAATGAATCTCAAAGGCCTTTACAGGGCCTACCTACAACTGATTTGTCATACCTCCCCCCCCCCCCCCCCCCCCACCCCTGCAATAAGATCAAATACAAGGCAGAAGGAACCATAAACACAGAGGATGAGAGTGAACATTTTAGTTAAGTAGAAATACAGATATCAGCCTTACAGGGGTCATTGTTGACTGGTAGGTTCTTTGGTCATCACTTGTCATCTTTCTGGCAGCTGGTGCAGGTATATTGTGTAGAGGCAGAGCACCTGGTTAGTAAAGGGCCACAGCAGAAATCTCACTCAAAAATGTCTTGTTTGCAAGTCTCTGGAATGAAATATTCCAACATCTACTTTATAGGTGCCTGATTTCCTTCAGGTAAAAATATATAACATAGAATGTATGATTTTCTGGCATGACTGACAATTGCCTATCAGTCTTTGTTTTTGTTTGCTTGTTTTTGTTTTTATTGTATAGTTTATCAGTTTCACTTTGCTATTTAGCCATAGGCTCTCTTATTTTATTTTGAATGTGGTGCTGGAAGGATGCTGAAGAAATTGCTTCTCGTATTTCTGGGAGTAAAGGTAGAAAGCAATCATTTTTTCAAATTAGTTTGGTGCTCTTACTCATTGTTTCCTTGTTTATTTGCTTTGAAAGATCTGTGCAATAAACACAAATATTAAGTCTTCTCTTTCCCAGGTGGTATTTAGGAAACAGAGTTCCACGACGTTCAGTGATCTTAGAGTTACCTATTGTTGCCATGTAGGAGAAACATAAAAGCTAACAACTCTACAAATACAACGTAGTAGTCATCAGCTGTATGCTGGAAAACAAATCCTTGGCGACTAAGCACTGGGTCAGGATTGGGATGTGATGATAAATAAATTTTTATACAGCCATGTAGGCACAATTGGACTGATAAGGTTATTTTGACCTTGGAACCATCTGATGTGGTCATTGGAATCTTTGTATTGTAAAACAATTTTTTATCACAATACCAGATAGCAGTTATAGTTGATGACTTAAATCTGATGTTTCTTAAGGATCCATGATTCTTGGTATACTGTGAATAAAGAATGTCACACATATGTACACAGCGTTCTTCCTCTCATGCTCACCCATCATCATCCTTTACTTTCTCTGATTTATGTACCTGCAGTCATCCTTGACCTAAAAATACTAAATGCAAAAGTCTAGAAAGAAACCTTTTATAGTTTTAAATTGTGTAATTGTACAGAGACACATGATGAAATCTCATGCTGACTTGCACTGTCTGTCCTCAGAAGTAATCCACACTTTCTGTGCTATCTACCCATTAAGCACTTAGTAACTGTTTTGGTTACAGGATCAGCTGTCAGAGTGGCAGAATGCTATGTCTACATACTTAATAATGGTCTCAGAGTGCAAGAGTTGTCATGTCAGCAATTCTCATGCACTGAAAAGAAGTCATGAAGTTTTTTCAAAGTGAAAAGGCAAAAGGTCATGAATTAATGTGAAAAGAAACCAAAGTCATAGCAATGCAGTATTTAAAACATGAGCCCATATAAGATATCTCATATTTAATCAATAACAGGAAATGGAAGAGTATTATAAATAGATTCATTTTTTAGAAAAATTAAGTGTTGTATATATTGTCTAACCATTTAAAGTGTAAACTTTAAACCCTTACCCAGATCTAGCCAATGGTCAGAACATTCTCCACTGTTGAGTGGAGAGTGGGGTATGACTTTCTCACGTACTCTGGTGCCTCACATTTGAGCATGTCCCCTGGAGGGGGGGACCTGGTGGCACTCAGAGGAAGGACAGCAGGTTACCAAGAAGAGACTTGATACCCTATGAGCATATACAGGGGGAGGAAATCCCCCCTCAGTCACAGTCATAGGGGAGGGGAATAAGGGGAAAATGGGAGGGAGGGAAGAATGGGAGGATACGAGGGATGGGATAACCATTGAGATGTAACAAGAATAAATTAATAATAAAAAATAAAGTGTGTAATATTTTTAAAGAATGTACATGTATTTCATTATCCCTTTTATTTTTTGAGATTATATTATAACTATATCATTCCTCTTGCCTCTCCTCCCTCCAAACCCTTTCATATATTTCTTCTTGCTCTTTTTCAAATTAATGACCTAATTTTTCATGAACTTTTGTTACAAACATATATTTATATGTCTATATAAAGTCTTACCAACATGACTTCCTGAACATAAGCTTAACATGGGCAACAAGAATCTACATGCTAATATGGATGTGATAAAGCCCAGGAGACCTCAAGACTACATAAGAACTACAGGCAACCAAGGAAGCCTGGAAAGGTGTAAGTAGTGTTTCCCACAAAACAGCAGGCCTACTAATTTTTCAATGCCAACTGCTCAGCCCTGGAAACATAAACAGAGAATGATATTATGCATATTGTGCCAGGTGTACTTACTTATGTGTTAAATATTTTAACAATGTATTTACAAACATATACTATTAGACACCACAATAGTCTTATCATAAGTGCATTATTGTAATTTTAGAGCATTCTATCATTTCTAAAAGAAATCTATCAATCAAATTATGTTCTCCACCCTTCAGATACACCAGTTTCTCCTAGCTACCATCTCCATTTCTATGAAGATAGCTTTGCTTCTTCTGGGCAGACTGGATAAACATGATCATTTGTCCCTGGCTTCTTGCTTGTAGCAGAGTATTCCTGGTATGCATTTATTCTGTCGACATTGATCACTTCATTATTTTTATTGTATTTATTCTCAAATAATATTCCATTGTATTACAGCATTGCATTTGTTTTCATGGTACTCAAATAAAGGATGTTTGGGGGAATTTCTACATCTTGTGAACCATTATAGATAAATTTTCATGGAAATGTGTTTTTATTTCTATAGAATTGGCAGGCCATATGATTAACAATTGAGGAAATAAAAATTTATTGTACTTCTAATACTGAAAATGTACAGGTTATCTTTTTAAAAAAGTTTTTGAACTATACATGCAGTGTAGGCACTTTGCATCAGGACTTACAATTGAGTTAATACCTACTTTTCACAGAATAAATAAGACCTTGTGCTAGCCCCAGGAAACTTGTGATCTAGGAGAGGAAATAAACAATCAAAAGAGAGGATACAGAGGGGACCTGGGCAGGAAGGTCAAGAAAAGGCTCTTGAAGAGAGAGAACATGGTCCACAGGAGCTTTGGTGAAGAGGAAGAGGAAAGGATGCAATGAAAAGCAGGTTTCCTCACATCACAAGGCTTGACCTGAGGAGAAGTTCAACAAGTTCATAGGAAATCATGCAACAGAAGAAAACTGGGGGCAGCTTGGAAGGTGGTGACAGCAGGTGTCAGAATAACCTCTAGCTTTTGAAGAATGCTTCAAGGGAACCATTATTCATTTATTTTGTCTTGTTCCTCAATGGAATACGAGCTGAAAACAACAAGGAAGTTCTTTGAAGACAGCAGTGGCGTTGGCAAACTTTATCATTGGTAAAGCATTAAACAAAAACTGTGGCACTCGATTTTCAGCTCAAATTGTGCCACGTTACATCTTCCCTTTTTGTTTAGAAAGTTCTAAATGCCTACGATGGGAAGAATAATTGTGCATATATATGAGAGTGTCATGTGTGTATGTTGTATTTACACCCCTGTGCATTCTCAGAGGCAACAGAAAGGCAGTAGATGTCACTCTCTATCACTTTCTCCCTTATTCTAATGGGAGCATCTCACTAATAGGAGCATCTCACGCTGGACCTGGACTTGGGCTGGTGGCCGGATAGCCTCAAGGATCCTCCCAATGTTTCCACACTTTAGGTCTTGGGTTACGGGCCTATTGTCCGCATGTCAAACTTTTCCCACTGGTCTGAGGATTTGAACTCACTTTTTCATGCTTGTACAGCAAATATTCTTACACACTATATCATGTCCCTTTTAAGGAAATTAAAAATACTAAAGAGAAGAAAACAAAAACTAGGATTTACAACCAAACAATTTATAGCCTTTTCCTAAAGGTATCTACTTATATTTGATTTATTATATCTATTTGTTTAGTTAGAATTTTAAATCCATCTTAAAAGGATTTAATCCTAAAGTTTTTGCTGTTGCTTTTAACAACTACTACAAACCTATAAATATTTCTTTTTCAAGTCATAAAAAATAATGTGTGAATGATCTTTTTTTTTTCTTTTTTCACATTTCCTAGCCACTCACATTAGGATAAAGTTAATAACTGTTCAAATTTCATACGTGGGGCCATTAATGACATTTAGTTTTAGTCCAGAGTGCTTTTCAAATATCTTCATGTATGAAATGATTTATCATCATGGATAACTCCTCACTAAAGTTATTTCCAACTGGTTTAACTAAATATGTATTTTTAAAAAATCCTTCTTATTCAAAAGCAGACCTGTTGTGTAGCCTTGTGTACCTTCCAGGAAAGTCTCTGCATCCCTGCATCAAGACAGTGGAGACAAGAAGGACAATGAGTGCTCACATTGATTCCCTCAAAAATTCTAAAGCGATGCCTGAGAAGATGGTTCCGTGGGTAAAGTGCTTGTTGAAGAACTTGGAGGAGCTGAATTTGAATACCCAGATCACATGTAGAATCTAATGTGGTAGTGTGCTTCTGGATTCCCAGTGTTCCTATGGTGAGATGGGAGGTGGAGACAGGAAGATCTCTAGAAAATTGTGGTGGCGCATGCCTTTAATCCTAGTACTTGGGAGGCAGAGGCAGGCGGATCGCTGCGAGTTCAAGGCCAGCCTGGTCTACAGAGTGAGTCCAGGATGGCCAAGGCTACACAGAGAAACCCTATCTCGAAAAACCAAAAAAAAAAAAAAAAAAATTGTGCCAGTATGCCTTTGCACAGCTGAACAGCAAGGAGACAACCTCAACCAGGGTAGAAGGTAATGACTGGCTCTCAAGTTTGTCCTCTGACCTCTGCACTCACAAATACATGTATGCATATGCACATATACACAATCATACACATACAAATAAAAGTAAAAAATAAAAATAGATGAATATTACAAAATGAAAAACAATATAAAACTAACTGCATCATCAAATGTTGAAGTGGTGATAGAATCAATACACATCCAAGAAGTGGCAGCAAGAACTAACCATAAAATATCTAGTATCTGGACTTAAATATCTGGTAAATTAAAAAAAATGATTCTCAATTATCATTTTTAAAAGACTAGAAAAATCCAGGTCTCATTATTTTACATACACAATTAGAGACATATAATCTGATCATTTTTTTTAATCTAAGAAGATATAGCTGAAACATATATTTTCAGTGTTCTTGGTATGATAGAAGTAGTCAAGACTGTCTAAAAAGCAATGTGCCCATGTACGGTAAGTCACCAAATGTTTATGGGTATTGCTGCAATCTGAGTACGTGTGCACCACAGAGTTCCTTCACCAAAGATATTCATGCGAGGCACTTTCATACTCTAGAATTTTTTTTATTATTATGAAATAATTTAAAGTAGACTTTAAATTAGGAATAAATTAACCAATAATTTAAATTTATGTAGTTATATATTTATATACAAATACGTACTTTCCACTAAAGTCTATTTGAAAGATGATTTTTAGAACTCAAACTAATTTATATCATGCATCATTAGATAAATCCACAATATGTGTATACTTATAATCTATGATATAACCCCACTGTAACAATATAAACAAAAAATAAGAAAACATTGTTGATATTAATATTGATTTCTACCATGTATGAGATAGTTAACAGATTCTTTGTCTTTTTCTTTTACTTAAATCTTGTTTTACCCTGAAGGCTGCCTTGAGAACCTATGAAGAGAGATCCTCAGGAGAAATGTCTAGGGCATCAAGAACATTTCTGTAGAGTTTTTTGGGGGGAGGGTAATTGGGTCCAGAATTTGAGTGTTTGAGTGAAAGGATCACATTTTAGTTCTGTGCTAAGCCCTGCCTAATGAGTTATATCCTCTCAGTTCAGGGTAGCCAATCACTGATTCTTCCAACAGCTAAATTAACCTTATCATTATCACCCTGTCTACCAACAGGTTCACAGGCAGCATTTTTCAACATCCTATGGAGTTTTTGACAGATTGAAACTTTAACGGTCACCTTAGTGCCTTTAAAGGTAGAGACTCAACTCACCCTTCTGTGGCCAAGGGACAGTCATTTCTCAGAAATTACCTCCTCACCAAAAGAGAGAGACAGAGAGACAGAGACAGAGACAGAGACAGAAAGTCATTGGCTTTCTAGCTCAACTTCCAAATAAAGTCTGGGATTCTATCACTGATTGGATGAGTTGAGGTTCGAGGTGAGAGCTAAATGCTAAAGACCTCAAGTTTCAAAAATCCCCCCTGGTAAGTTAGATGTGGCAGATGGAATCCTTGGGAAGAGAAGTACAGGGTCCTCTGGCTCAGTGTGTTCTGATTCAATTAATTGGAGGAAATCTGTTAGTAAGTCGCAAAGACACAGGATGGAATATAGAATGTGTTTTGAGGAGAGTCTGGAAGCATATTTTATCATAACACTTGCACTGTCCAATGCAAATAGAATAAATGTCACATGGTTTATAGTCCACATTTTTAAAAAATGAAAGAACCTGGGAAAATTCCTAATTTACTATTTTTAATTGCCTACTTTATTAAACTCAATGTATCCTGTTTACTATCATGTCCATATCTCATCAATATAACATGTATTATTAAGAGATTTTGCTTTCCTTTTTGTCTCAACTTGTCTGTGAAATTTGACATGTGTTCTGACACTTAGAGAATATTGCACATTGAATACCTTTTGAAATCTGAGGTTCAAAAATGTCTGAGATCCTAATATAGTTCCCAGTGTTTGGGAACTCTGTGAATGACATATTTCTGTGCTCATACATATGTGTTAGTCCTTGAAGCTCACAATTTGTTTGTGTTGCTTCATTAGGGCAGCACTAATATATATATTTATTGTATCCAGCATGAAGAGGAGACAACTAGAATGTATCAACATCACGGAGTTGCTGTGATGAGCACATACCCTGGCTCTTCATCAGTAGAAATATATGGTCATCTCTTTCTGAAGGTAGCATATCTGAGATCTAGGTGTCTTCCTGTTGTTCTTTACATTAGCTTGTGGCACATTCCAGCCTTCTTGAAGTGTTCTTGTTGTTATTTTATCCTCACCAATTCTCCCTATCTGTGATGATAGATGTCATATTGGGTTAGGGCCTATGCCATTCATTGTGACTAATGTTAATTAATTATATACAGTTTGCCAAAACTATTTGAAATACGGAACTCAAAAGTATTGAGGCCCCCATGGGTATTTTAGAGAAGCATATTTAACTTATTGCTCAGGGCCTAAAGAAGAAGTAACTTAATCACTGCTTTCCCTGCCCCCAACTGTATGTGGTATGTTGATGTAGATGTGTGGCCATTTGTATGTGCATAAGTGAAGGTTTCTTATTTTCTTGATGGTCCATTCAACACATAGCAGGCACTCAGTAAATGTTTGTTGAAAAAAACCAACCAAACAAGAAAAGTAGATTTATGTCCATCTAGGAACCAAATAGGTTGGTTGTGTTACTCCTATTTCTTTGGGGTGTTGTATACATTTTGGCTTTTTCTCGCTTTGGCTGGAATCCCTGATTTCCGAGCTTCAGAGCATTTATTAAAAATTCCATCTGGATGGAAACTTGGCTGAGATTCTTGGCCTTGAGATTTTAATTGATGCTATGCTTATTGGAATGTGGAATAGGAGTTTTTGTCTTTATGATGCCTTTTAATGCCTGTATAATTTACATAACTTAGTTCCTCAACAGACTTTCTCTGACTTGGTGTGAGTTTTTATAGAAATTAAGTCTAGATATACCTTAAGGACAGGGGATAGGGTTAGAAGTAAAACTCAGGCTGTGTAATAACTGTGTTGTGTCCTTGACAGTCAGTGTCTTGCAGGAAATAAATGTGCCTTTGTGAGTCCCAGCAAATGAGCCTTGGTCATTCCATAGGTTGCCCTAAAGACACCTCTATGCAGCCTTACAGTACTGTCACTTACTATATGGGCTTATAGCACCTGCAATCCCCAAAACAGCTGTACAGACGGACAGACAGACAGACAGACAGACAGACAGACAGACAGACAGACAGACACACACACACACACACACACACACACAGAGAGAGAGAGAGAGAGAGAGAGAGAGAGAGAGAGAGAGAGAGAGAGAGAGAGAGAGAGAGAGAGAGAGACAGACAGACAGACAGACAGACAGAGACAGAGAGACAGAGAAAGACAGAGAGACAGACAGAGAGACAGACAGAAACAGAGAGAGAGAGAGAGAGAGAGAGAGAGAGAGAGAGAGAGAGAGAGAGAGAGAGAAGACAGACGAGAGAGAGGAGAGAGAGAGAGAGAGAGAGAGAGAGAGAGAGAGAGAAGAGAGAGAGAGAGAGAGAGAGGGAGAGAGAGTTTCTTAAAATTCTATCCAGCTGGGTGGATTTTATTTGTTTCTATTTTTTCATTTTAAAAATGTTTTACTTTATTTACTTTACATCCTGATTGTAACCTCCTTCTCTCTTCACCTTCTGGCCTCACCCTCCCTCCTTCACCACCCCTCCCCACTTCCCTAGTCTTCAGAAAGTGGGAGTCCTCTTCTCCTATCATCTGACCCCAGACTACCAAATCTCATCTGGACTACTTGTATACTCTTCCTCTGTGGCCTGGCAAGACTTTCCCACTGGTGGGAAGTGGTCAATAAGTGGGCAACAGAATCCATGTCAGAAGTAGCCCCTACTCCCCATATTATGGGACCCATGAGGAGACTGCTGCCTATTGACTACATCTGAGTAGAGGGTCTACGTCCTTACCATGCATGCTTGTTGTTCGGTGCATCAGTCTCTGCAGGTCTCCATTCCACCCCCACTTCCACACCTTTGCCCAGATTTGTTGGCTCCAGTGGTCTCTTTATGGAGCTTCTGTCCCCTCTGAGTCCTTGTATCCTCCAACTCATCCATAAGACTCCATGTGCCCCACTTGAAAGTTTGGCTGTGTGTCTCAGCATCTGCTTTGATCCCCCACTGGGTAAAGTCTTTCAGAGGACCTTTATGGTAGGCTCCAGTCCTGTTCTTCTCTTCTACTGCTTCTGGTGTCTAGTCTATTTGTTCTAAATTATTTCACTTTCTATAGTGAAGAACACACATTAGTGGCCTTAAATATGTCAGTGTGTTTTTTGTGAATTACAGATAAAATGAATATACTTTCATGCATTCAGCAACTTACATTTTCTGAGTACCCAGTGTGTACTCAATTCCAGGAGAAAATGAACATATGTGGGACTCCGTGGTTTCCATTAAAACTCCATAATCTAATTGATATATATATATATATATATAAAATTTACACTGCAAAAAGTTAAGGTTAATCATAGTCAGGACTGAGAACTTTGTGGACAGAGAGGAGACCATTTTCACTATCAACATAAAATGAGTTAATGGGGATTCAAGCTAGTTCTACATAAATTTTGTAAAGTGAGTTCCTTGATGCTGTCAGATTAGTGAAGATTGACATTAAGTGGGACGATATCCAAATGTACATGGCTTTCCTTGGCTCTGATGACATGCCCCAAGAAGGGCATTTCTAGAACACTGTTGTGATGCCACAGAAACAGCCAGACCCTACATTATCAAAGTACTTCTACAGTGACAATTCTAGAAAATCCTCCTACTTTCTTTTTTCTTCATCATGTCAATTTTTATTGTATGTGTACATTGTAAACTGATTTTCAAAACAAAGTTATATAATTTCTCAATGTCACCATTATCATAACACTATAATGTTAACTTTTGACCATCCATAGCTGCCCTATAGGTTAGAAGACTGAGGCTTAAAAGAATTTTAATTCACCTATTTCACTTGGCATGTTGCCATTAATGTTGGGTACTGTTCTTCCTCCTGAAGATGATAAAAGTAAAAACTGTAGGTGACATAAGTATAAGAACCAATATGTTCGTTTTTTGTTGATTACATGGGTAAGGTGGTGTCAGGAAGGGCTAGGAATCCAGATGATGACATCACCAAGACTCAGTTTTTAATATATAACTTTTCACATTATGAATTATGTTTTTCTCCATTTAGTAATGCCTTCTTCTCCTAGCTAGTCTCAAGAAAATCCTCATATCCCTATGAGCTTACCATGGGAGGGTACAAAACTCTTTCCTAATTTCTTTGAATGGTAATTCCCACTCTAATGAGCTCATGTAGTGTCAGATAACTAGGGATGCAATAATGATGTGTTTAAAGCATTTCTTAGAACAGAAAGTCAAAACAATAAAAAGTCATGCTTGTAAAATAATATGTGGATCCATACTTTAAGATCATGCATCCAGTACTGCTACATTTTTCTTGGACAAGGAGAATTCTATGGTAATTTTTAGGCTGTGATTAAAAATGACCTTTCATTTGCAGGAAAGGTTTACTAGGCCTCTGTGATACCCCAGTCTGGAGCCCATGGGTAGCTCTCTATTTTCGTGTATCAGCGACAGTTGGCCAGAGCCACATTAGGACTTTTGTGGGTCCAGCAGACTCTTGTTTATTATGTAAAAGCACTGAAAATTATATTTTACTGTATTTGTGTAAAGTTTAACTTTATATGTAAGTAATTCCTTTGGCATGAAAGTAGAACATTATGATAGGCAGATTTGGGCCCAGGGGTCCCTCTCAAACTAAGGCACCAGCCAAGGACAATACAGGTGGTAAACTTTAAACTCCTACCCAGATCTAGCCAATGGGCAGAACATTCTCCACAGTTGAGTGGAGAGTGGGGTATGACTTTCACACGTACTCTGGTGCCTCACATTTGACCATGTCCCCTGGAGGGGGAGACCTGGTGGCACTCAGAGGATGGATAGCAGGTTACCAAGAAGAGACTTGATACCCTATGAGCATATACAGGGGGAGGAAATTCCCCTCAGGAACAGTCATAGGGGAGAAAAATAAAGGCGAAATGGGAGGGAGGGAAGAATGGGAGGATACAAGGGATGAGATAACCGTTGAGATGTAACAAGAATAAATTAATAAAAAGTTTAAGAAAAAACTTGAAACAGTATGCTGGGACCATAAAAATAATATGGGCCCTGGGCACTGTGCCTATGAACCTAACAAGTAGGGGACCAGGAATCAGCTTGGGTTGGAAAGCCATAAACATGGAATTAGGCATTTTCCCCCTATACTCACTTATTAATAATAATTCTACATCATATTGATCACTTAGTTGTCTCTGATTTTCCACATTCTCGACATTATCTTTTCCTTGCACTTTTATGTCCATGATCTAAGCATCTTGACTGGCCTCACTACCTCCAGTGTTACATTTCTCCAACTGACGATCATTGGTCTATCCAAAATGTGCTTTCAAAATCAGCTCTCTGATCCACAGCTGTCCTTTTTGTACATATTATGGCTTTGGGTTTTATGTTTTTATGAGATTCCTATGTGTACAAAACCATATGTCTTTGTATCTATATGTGTTTCTTGGGATTTTTCTTTGGCTCTTTTTTCTGTTTTTTTTTTTTGTCCTATTCCTAATTAATTGATTTTGTTTTGTCTTATTGCATTATTATGCCTTATATGACTGCTTATTTTCTGTTTTAATACAGAAAATGTGTGGATCTGGATGGGAGGGGCTGGGAAGGAGCTGGCAGGAGATGATGGAGGGGAAGCCATATCAGAATATATTGTATAAAAACACTTATTTTTAATCAAAGAAATTTCATGTCTTTTTGGATTAATAAAAAGTTCCTCAAAAGATTTCTCATTTTGGATTAATAAAACCAAAGCTTGTGGAGGTAGAAGAGTGATTTCCAGAAGGGAAAATTGTAAGGGATCGGGAGAGTTGTGAGGAGACTGATTAATGGGCACAGAATCATGTCCAATATGAAAAATATACTTTAGCATTCTCTTATTTAGATGGTGATTACAGTTAATATTATCACATCATATAATGCAAATAGCTGGAGAAGAAAGGGTTTTTAACTTTCTAAGACGTATGAGTTGCAAATCCTGAAGTCATCAAAATATAGTATATATTTGCCAAAACATACACCCTGTCCAAGAAAGACATACTAATGTGATTGTGATGCAAAACTTGATAAAAATTAATCTCAACACAACCTGCAAGTACATGGAACTGCTGTAACCTCAGAAAGCTGGTCAAGTAGGTCTGACACGTCTTCTGACTGGGCTCTGCTGAACTTCTTTTATTCCCAAGAACACGGCTTTAACCTTTCTATCTCAGACTATTTAGAGCATATTCTTTCTTCTGGAATGCTTTTTAATTCACTCCAACTGTCAAGTTAATTAGCAGACATCCATTACATTGCTCTTTTCAAGTGTCACTTTGTCATGGATATTTTTCCTTGACCCATTTCACATAGGTGGGGTAAGAGAATAATATATTTTTGAGAAAGCTTTTTTCTTCTACATGATTATTTTAAATATTGCCCTTGAATATGATAATTTCTATTCACCAAAATGTAATCACCGTATCTAATCTGTATGCCATTTTTTACTCTATGCCCATTTTACAATAATGCCTAGATATTTGTCAGTTTAATACTGAATTAATGAATAACAACACGGTTGATATGTCCTTAAATATTTCCCATTTAAAAATTCACAACAAAACTTTTGAAGCCTGTCTAATGCCGGTTCCTCTGGGTGGCCCTGCAGAAAGGCAATTATTATCACCATTATTTGTGGAAAACAAAAGTTAGATCAATGAAGTTTTTCCTAGTGGTATTTGGTACTCTAAAGGAACGAACAAGCCCTGAGCTATTCTTAGCCATTTAGTTGAAAGTCAGGAAGCATCTAGGTCATTGAAGAACCAATTTTCATGTTTAAGACATTTTCCCCTTGTCTTCATAACTGGGAGACATAGAAAGTACTGAAGTGAGCATCTTAGTGGCTGATGCCATTGCTCACAGTGAGTCATCATGCTCCTGCTAGGACGCTTGGTGCTGCTTGCACTGAGTCAAGGCACAGAGAGGATGAACATTGTGGTTCTTCCTACTAGCATTCTGTGTTTCTTTGGCCACTAATCTTGAGATGGATTTAATTGTGATTGTGTGAGCTGATTTTTCTAAGCAAGGTAAAGCTCTGAGAATGAGAAACTGGATCCCTAAAATAACCATAACTATTAGTGGATTCCTTAAATAGTCGAACAATATTCAAAGGCAACCACCGACCTGCTTTTCATTACAGAAATTATGGTTCTGTCATCATCCAAAACTTAATGTTCTAAAAACATCTATTCAAAGTAGAGAAAGTTAGGTGTAATTTCAGGAGAATAGGATATTAAAATACTCTGATTAGGGAGTGAATTAGTGCATAGGATATTTGAGATACTTATTAGTGACTCTTACATAACAGTGATCCTACTTTCCAGTCCACATACTACTTTTTGGCAAATACATTGAAAGAACAGTCCTATTTTACGATTTACAATGAAGACTCCATGAAATATTATAATTTATCAGATATGGCAAAAATTTTAGTGATATTTTGCAGTCCACAGATGGACAAGTAGTTAATGATCTTTGCATTCTTTCGTGTTCATTTATCTCTTCTGTATCTATTGATTCACTATTGATTCTTACTTATTTGTGCATATACCAAGGATATTGTGATTTATATAGGTGAAGTCATTTATTACAATTTATGTGATACATATTGTATATCTCTTTTTTAAACCACTAATTCTTCTAAATATGGAAGTCTACATAACAGTAACAGAATGAAAAATAAACAATAAATTTAAAAAATCCTGCCTATATACAGAATCAGACCTGCCACGTGTTATAAGAGGGAGGGCAGAGCAATCATGGACCTCCCTTGGGACTGCACAAGAGAACTAGCTTCTTCAGTAAAAATTTCTTTCTCTGAGTTCAAAAATAATTAGAAACGCAGCCACCAATGACTTTGTAAGGTCACCTTGTACAGTTCAATTTATTACTTAGAGTCTAGAGTATTTCTTCTGACACAATAAAGCCAACTGGTACAGATATTGTGTGAGACTCTCTTTATTGTCCAAAATCTTCTTCGAAGGGAAAACAGATTGTGCAACATTGCCCCTTCACTCATCCTCTTGCAAAGGGGGAACTGTTTCTAAATGATTGCTTAGCTTGTGAGATAATTATTGGACCAGGAAGGGATCAATGCTCATTAAAATGTCCTAGGGCATGCATCAGCACATTTCCCACTGCAGACTGGCTGATTCATGCAGCCTGCTGGGTGATGATAACATCCCAAGATGTGGGCAGGATTCAGTTAGGAATAACTGCATAGAATTAGACCCTGAGCCCCATCTGTGACCCAGATTCATGTAAATATTCTCCATTGCAGCATTGGAACCTTCCTAGTCTTTATAAAATGTTTCTCATTTCTTGTTTCCCCATCTGCAAAACAGGAATAATTATAATCCTTATCTCGAAGCTATAGTGAGCACCCTGAATTAAATCAGGTTAAGGTGTGAGCAAAATCTCCAGTATAGACGAGTGCTCAGCAAGTCTGTATGGGCAATCTTAAGAAAGAGGATTGTTATGACCTCCATTTAAAGATGACAATGCTGGAGGCCAGAGAGGCTAGGCCAAACAAAAGGTACTAAAACCACCATTTCAACCATGCATTTTTTACTAGAGCAGGTAGAGAAAACATACATATCTTTAAAACCTTTTTTCCTTCTGGATAATGAAAAAGAAGAAAGACAGGGACAGTAAGGCAGAATGGCATCTGTGCATCCATTTCTACATTTGAGGGAAATCAGTTAAGAAAGAATTCGAAGAAGGAAGCGTCTGGGATGAGAAGTGAGCCTGAGCAGTTGTAACAGTAAACCCTGACTTACCTAGTCACCACATGTTTTCCCTGAACTCCATTTCTATCAACAAAACAGGAAGTTTGCTCTTATCTAAAAGCAAGGTAGAAGAACTAAGTTTGGGAGCATAAGGATTATGAAAAAAGACACTAAGTTTCTGTGGGGAGAAGCCAAGATTTACCTACCGCTCTGAAGATGAGCTACCTCATCACTCATGGTGCAGACTTCATTGAAATGAAAAGAGAGAGGGGCAGGAAGGTAGAGGTAGAAAGAACGAGGGAGAGAAGGATCTATGGCACCAACCAAGGACAATATGTGCAGTCATCATCAAGCCCCTACCCAGACCTAGCCAAGGCACAGGACATTCTCCACAGTTAAGTGGAGACTGGAGACTGACTTTCACATGATCTCTGGTGCCCCATATTTGGCCATGTCCACTTGATGGGGAGGCCTGATGGCACTTGGAGGAAAGCAGACTACCAAGAAGAAACTTGATACCCTAGCATCATATTCAAGGGGAGGAGGTTCCTATCTGTCACAGTGATAGGAAGGGGAGTGGGGTGAAAGTGGGAGGGAGGGAGGAATGGAGGGTTGCACAGGATGGGATCATCACAACTGAGATGTTATATGAATGATTTTATTTTTCAATTAAAAAAAAGAGAGAAGTATCCTTATAAAACACAACTTAACTGATGATCAAAAATTTGCCTTGAATCCAGAGGTTCCCGAGACACGGACCTGCCGGGACACTCAGACTTTTCCTTTTTCTTGGCTAACTCTGTGATCATTTAGTGCAGCCAAATCAAAACTATGCCTGGTTTGCCCCCAAAAGCCAATTCTTGTACAGCTTGGTTAATCCTGATTTATGATTTAAAAGTATAATGCAGGCCATACCAGGAGAGAAGTCTTAATTCTAGCAGTAATACTTAATTCACAGAGAACACAGCCATCTCTGTGCAAATGAGCTAAGCCTTTTGATTTGGAAATAAATCCATCTCCCTCAGGCCCTGTCATGGCAGATGAATCCTGGTGTATTCAAATATGGTGATGCTTTAAAAGAGAGTCACGTGGCACCTGGACCCAGGAGCTCTTCAGTGCCTCTATGTAGGACCAGCTCATACTGGCTTTCAGGAAAAAAAATCGGTGCCCATCGTGTTAAACAGGCTTTGCGAATCCCGCCAGATGGGAAGGTAATTCAAAATGATTTCCGCGTCGCACCCCATAGATTTTACAGCATTTTTCAGGTGTAAGTCATTATCCTTTTCCTCCTTTTTGTGCTTGCGTGGTATACTGGGGCAGCAGCCTGTAACACCGGCGCAACTCGCAGTGCCGCCGTTGAAATAAATAGTTAAATAATGAATGGCTGTTGCTTTTTATTGGTCCTATGTCTAGAAAAATACCGTCTAAAACAGATCTTTGGTGCTGCTTTAGCAAGATTCAAGTTAACAGTATATAAAGGAATGGCTAAGTTTCCACTATCCTCAGCCAAGAATCCCAGGACAGAAGAGCTGTCCTCTGCTCTCAGAGTTTCACATTCTTGGTCCTGAAACTCATTTTCATCAGAATCTCAGAGATTAGCATGGTCAACGATTTGAGTCATACTAACTAAGCTCTTGCATTGGTCACAGACGCAAGACTACTTGGAAAATAAAACCATAAGAAAAATATATTTCTATGTTACTAAGATTTCCTGGTAGAAAATCAGTGCGGGAAGCCAACACATTTGTAATCTGCTATGAGAGCACATCGAAAATACAAGAAGAAAGGCAAAATTTTCCTAAAATTTCTATCATAAACTTATAATAGCACATAATATTTTGGTAATTAATAATAATACTAAAGATGATACAAATAATAACAGGGAGCAGAAAGCCTCTATCCTTACTTCACACAGTGCTTTCTAGACTGTGAAACACACTGCCAGTCATGCTAGTTTCTTCTCTGGAAAAATTTTAAATTAATTAATTAATTAATTTTATTTTATATGTATGAGTATTTTGCCTGTAGGTGTATCTGTGTACCCTGTACATGCCTGGTACCTATAGGGTCTCAAATCTCCTGGAATTGCACTGTGGGTCTTTGAGAGCTGCCATATGTGTTCTGGGAATTGAATAAAGGTCCTGAGTAACAGCAACCAGTGCTCTTAACAAAGAAGTTATTTTCCTATCCCACCCCCACCCACCACGAAGCACTCTCAGATTTCTTTGATGCACCCATAGATCTTTGTTCTCCAACTATTGTTTTATCTGTCTCTGTCTATGCATCCCATATATGCTAATCTTAATGATAAAACTAATTTTGTATATTGTATGGATTTCAAGGTTCAGTTTTATCTTGATCATGGGAATGGCCCATCGATGATAAAGGTGCTTGGTTATTGCTAAAGATCATTATTTCTGTTTTACAATCTAGATTTACTAGCAGAAATTACCTGTTTGAACTGCTTCTGACGAGCATTTATTTTTAAGTTCTAGCTTGGCAGAATGCACTCAGGCTGAGAATGAGCAGAGTCAGAAGAAAACTAACATTTTTGTCTTTACATATTAAAATCATGGCTATATTGTTTCCTTTTTGACAAGTGTGTAATGAAAATCAGTAGGTTAGTTTCACATGCACATATGTATTCTTCACAGAAACTCTGTGAAAAACACATTAGGCACTAAGTTCCAAGTTCTAATGGTAACTATTTTCACAAATTATATACTTTCAATGGAAATGTCCTCCAAGCCACTGTGCAATAGCAGAAAAGGATATTCTGATTATTTTCTATATTATTTACAAAATGTTTATCTCAGATTATAAATTGAGTGGGATTTTCTGGTGGCTGTTTACTGGACATCTTACTTTTCTACCCAGAAGGAACACTAAATAGGCCTAATCTAGGCATCCTAAAGTCATACAAATGCAAATCATAGAATCAAAAGGGGATCATATTTTTATCATATTTTCAGAAATGCCCATAAATCTAAGAAGCCCAACAGTCCGTAAGTTCAATTTCTTGGACTTGCGAGCCAGAAATACTTGGGAATCTTCAGACAATGTCCCAACTTTCTTTTCTTTTCTTTTTTTTTTTTTTTTAGTTTTATTATTTTTTTTTATTAATTTATTCTTGTTACATCTCAATGGTTATCCCATCCCTTGTATCCTTCCATTCTTCCCTCCCTCCCATTTTCCCCTTATTCTCCTCCCCTATGACTGTTCCTGAGGGGGATTACCTCCCACTGTATATGCTCATAGGGTATCAAGTCTCTTCTTGGTAACCTGCTGTCCTTCCTCTGATTGCCACCAGGTCTCCCCCTCCAGGGGACATGGTCAAATGTGAGGCACCAGAGTACGTGAGAAAGTCATATCCCACTCTCCACTCAACTGTGGAGAATGTTTTGACCATTGGCTAGATATGGGTAGGGGGTTTAAAGTTTACCGCCTGTATTGTCTTTGGCTGATGTCTTAGTTTGAGCGGGACCCCTGGGCCCAAATCTGCCTATCATAATGTTCTACTTGTAGGTTTCTAGGACCCTCTGAATCCTTCTGCTTTGTTATTCTCCCATGCTTTTTTCATCTAGAGTCCCAATAGGATGTCCTCCTCTCTGTCCCAGTTTCCTGGTAAGTGAAGGCTTTCATGGGACATGCCCCTTGGGATAGTATGCAGATATAAGTGAGTTCATACCATTTGAGTCTTTCTGCTTCTGGGTTAGCTCACTCATTATGATCATTTCTAGCTCAATCCATTTGTCCACAAATTTCAGGAATTCCTTGTTTTTAATAGCTGAGTAGTTTTCCATAGTGTATATGTACCACAGTTTCTTTATCCATTCTTCTACTGAGGGACACTTAGGCTATTTCCATGTTCTGGCTATATGAATAAGGCTGCTATGAACATGGTTGAGCAAATTTTCTTGTTGTGTGCTGGAGCATCTTCTGGGTATATTCCAAGGAGTGGAATAGCTGGGTCTTGAGGAAGCCCTATTCCCATTTTTCTGAGATAGCACCAGATAGATTTCTTAAGTAGCTGTACTAGTTTGCATTCCCACCAGCAATGAAGGAGTGTTTCTCTCTCCCCACATCCTCGCCAGCATGTGGTGTCACTTGAATTTTTTATCTTAGCCATTCTGATGGGTGTAAGATGGAATCTCAGAGTTGTTTTGATTTGCATTTCCCTGATGACTAAGGAGGTTGAGCATTTCTTTAAGTGTTTCTCAGCCATTTGATATTCCTCTGTTGAGAATTCTCTGTTTAGTTCCAAGCCCCATTTCTCAATTGGGTTATTTGGTTTGGTGGTGTTTAATTTCTTGAGTTCTTTATATATTTTGGATATTAGACCTTTGTCAGATGTAGGGTTGGTGAAGATCTTTTCCCAGTCTGTAGGCTGTTGCTTTGTTCCCTTGACAGTGTCTCCTGCCTTGCAGAAACTTCTCAGGCTCACGAGATCCCATTTATTAATGGTCGACATTAAGGCCTGGGCCATTGGTGTTCTGTTCAGGAAGTTGTCTCCTGTGCCAATATGTTCCAGGCTCTTCTCCACTTTTTTTTCTAAGTGACTTAGTGTCTCTGATTTTATGTTGAGGTCTTTAATCCACTTGGATTTGAGTTTTGTGCAAAGTGACAAATATGGGTCCAGTTTCATTTTTTTACACATAGACCTCCAGTTAGACCAGCACCATTTGTTGAAGATGCTATCATTTTTCCATTGAATGGATTTGGTTTCTTTGTCAAAAATCAAGTGACCATATGTATGTGGATTTATATCTGGGTCTTCGATTCGATTCCACTGATCAACCAGCCTGTTGCTGTGTCAATACCATGCTGTTTTAATTACTATTGCTTTATAGTACAGTTTGAGATCAGGTATGGAGATTCCTCCGGAGCACCTTTTATTGTACAAGATTGTGTTAGCTATTCTGAGTTTTTTGTTTTTCCATGTGAAGTTCAGAATTGAACTTTCAATGTCTTTAAAAAATTGTATAGGTATTTTGATAAGGATTGCATTGAATCTGTAGATTGCTTTTCGTAGGATGGCCATTTTTACTATGTTAATTCTCCTGATCCATGCCCAAGGAAGATCATTCCATTTTCTCAGGTCATCTTCAATCTCTTTCTTCAGAGTTTTGAAATTTTTTTCAAACAAGTCCTTCACTTGCTTAGTTAGGGTAACTCCTAGATATTTTATATTGCTTGTGGCTAATGTGAAGGGTGTGGTTTTCCTAATTTCTTCTTCGGCAAGCTTGTCATTTGTGTATAGGAAGGCTACAGACTTTTTTGAGTTAATTTTGTATCCAGCTAATTTGCTGAGGGGGTTTATCAGCTGTAGGAGTTTTCTGGTAGAATTTTGAGGGTCACTTATGTACACTATCATATCGTCTGCAAATAGGGATAATTTGACTTCCTCCTTTCCCATTTGGATACCCTTGATCTTCTTTTGTTGTCTTATTGCTCTGGCTAGAACTTCGAGTACTATATTGAAGAGATATGGAGAGAGTGGACAGCCTTGCCGTGTTCCCGATTTTAGAGGAATTTCCTTGAGTATCTCACCATTTACTTTGATTTTGGCTATTGGCTTGCTGTATATAGCCTTTATTATGTTGAGGAAAGTGCCTTGTATCCCTGATCTCTCTAAAACTTTAAACATGAATGGGTGTTGGATTTTATCAAATGCTTTCCCTGCATCTAAAGAGGTGATCATATGGTGTTTTCTCTTTAGTTTGTTTATATGGTGGATTACATTGATGGATTTCCGTATATTAAACCATCCCTGCATGCCTGGAATAAAGCCTACTTGGTCATGATGAATGATATCTTTGATGTGTTCTTGTATTCTTTTTGCCAGTATTTTTTTTAGTATTTTTGCATCTATGTTCATAAGAGAAATTGGTCTGAAATTCTCTTTCTTTGTTGAGTCTTTGTGAGGTTTAGGTATCAATGTGACTATGGCCTCATAGAATGAATTTGGTAATGTTCCATCCATTTCTATCTTTTGGAGTAGCTTGAAGAGTATTGGTATTAGCTCACCCTTAAAGGTCTGGAAAAATTCTACACTGAAACCATCTGGCCCTGGGCTTTTTTGTTTGGGAGACTATCAATGATTGCTTCTATTTCTGTAGGGGAAATGGGACTATTTAGCTTGTTTATCTGTTCTTCACTCAACTTTGGTAAGTGAAATTGATCAAGAAAATCGTCCATTTCCCGTAGATTTTCAAATTTTGTGCCATATATGCCTTCAAAATAGGATCTTATGATTCTTTGTATTTCTTCAGTGTCTGTTGTTATGTCTCCCTTTTCATTTCTGATTTTGTTGATTTCAATACTGTCTCTCTGCCTTTTAGTTAGTTTGGCTAACGGTCTGTCTATCTTGTTGATTTTCTCAAAGAACCATCTCTTGGTTTTGTTGAGTCTTTGGACTGTTTTCTTAGTTTCTAATTTGTTAATTTCAGCCCTGAGTTGGATTATTTCCAGAAGTCTCCCACTATTATTGTGTGGGGATTGATGTGTGGTTTAAGCTTTTTTAGCAGATCTTTTACAAATGTGGGTGCCCTTGTATTGGGAGCATAGATGTTCAGAATTGTGTTGTCACTTGGTTGACTTTACCTTTGATGAGTATGAAGTGTCCTTCCTCATCCCTTTTGATTAATTTTGGTTGGAAGTCTATTTTGTTTGATATTAAAATGGCTATGCCTGTTTGCTGCTTGTGACCATTTGCTTGGAATATTTTTTCCAACCTTTTACCCTGAGGTAATGCCTATCATTATGGGTGAGATGTGTTTCATGAATGCAAAAGAATGTTGGATCTTGTTTATGCACCCATTCAGTTAGTCTGTGTCTTTTTATTGGAGAATTGAGACCATTGATGTTGAGAGGTATTAATGACCAGTCACTGTTAAGAGTCTTAATTTTGATGTTGTTTCCAGTCGAGTGTTTGTGTATTTGTGTTTTTGTCATGGTATAATTATCTATTTCCTGAGTATTTTTGGTTGTAGCTTGACCCTTTGGGATGGAGTTTTCCTTCTAGTACCTCTGTAAAGCTGGATTTGTGGATAGGTACTGTTTGAATTTGTTTTTGTCATGGAATAGTTTGTTTTCTCCACCAATGGTTATTGATAGTTTTGCTGGGTAAAGTAGTCTGGCCTGGCATCTGTGGTCTCTTAGGGTTTGCAGAATCTCTGTCCAGGCCCTTCTGGCTTTTATGGTCTCTGCTGAGAAGTCGGGTGTAATTCTGATAGGTTTGCCATTAAATGTTATTTGGCCCTTTTCCCTTGCATCTTATAATATTTTTTCTTTGTTCTGTATGTTTTGTGTTTTGATTATTATGTGATGGGAAGTTTTTCTTTTCTGGTCAATTCTATTTGGTGTTCTGTAGGCCTCTTGTAAGTTTAAGGCATCTCTTTTCTTTAGATTGGGGAAATTTTCTTCTATGATTTTTGTTGAGAATAGTTTTTGGGCCTTGAAGTCTGATATCTTCTCTTTCTTCAATGCCTATTATCCTCAGATTTCTTCTTTTCATGGTGTCCTTAATTTCTTGGATGTTTTGTGTCAGGAGTTTTCCAGATTTGGCATTTTCTTTAATGGTTGCTTCGAGATCTGTGATTATATCTTCTAGACCTGAGATTTATTCTTCCATCTCTTGGATTCTGTTAGAAAAGCTCACCTCTGTCTGTGTTGCTCGCCTTCTTCTCTGAGGTCTCACGTTCTTGTTTTTCTTCTGTCTGTGTGTTTATCACTGAATCCATTTTCATCTTCAGATCTTGAACTGATTTTTTTGATTTCTTTCATCTGATTGTTTGTATATTCCTCTTTATAGATCTTCATAGCTTGAACCGTTTTATTTCTTTCTTTCATCTGGTTGTTTGCATTTTCCTGCAATTTTTCCAGTTCCACTCTATGTGCTTCTTTTATGTCTCTCACCTGTTTGCCTGCGTCTTCCTGCATTTGATTATGAATTTTATTTGTTTCCTCCATTATCATCCTCATTAGTAAGATTTGAGGTCCTTTTCTTGTATTTCCATTGTATATGAGTTCCGTGGGTTGTTTTCTTTGGGATAGCTGGAAACTGGAGACGCCATGTTGTTTTGGGGTTTTTTGCGTATGCTTTTACGCTGTCCTTTCGACATCTTGCCATCTTTGGTTTTGTTGGGTAGCTTCCAGAGTTGGATAGAGGGGGTCTAATGATAGATTCACTTGTTTTCTCATCATTTTCATAGGTTGGAAGCTCTGATGCTGCACTGATATGGATGGCGGAGGTTAGCCCTGTTGTTTTGGACTCTCACAGCCAGTGATCCTCAGCTCCCCTGTGTTGTGGGTCTTGCAATTTTCTGGGTCTCTGAATGAGTGTTGAGTCAGGCCAAGGTATCCACAGCCTCTGTGTCCCCCGCCAAGTCCAGCCAGGGACACTGGGCCCAAACCACACGCCGAGCTTAGCTAGATTCTCGGGACCTGAACCATCTGCCGAGCTCAGCTAGGGATTCTGGGCCCAAAATACACACAGGGTCCAGCCAGAATTTTTGGGCTGGGACTGCGCATCAAGCTCAGCTAGGGGCTTTTGGCCCAAAGTGCGTCCTGTGGTCAGTTATTGACTCAGGGCCCGAACCGTCCACCAAGCTCAGCCAGGAATTCTGGATTCAAACCTCACACTGTGTCCAACCAGAGTCTTAGAGACGGGACTGTGCCAAAAGCTCAGCTACAGTCTCTGGACCAATCTGTCTGCCAAGCACAATTTGGGACTCTGGCCCCAAACTGCATGCTGAGCTCCACCCAAGTCTCCAGGGAGGAATTGTGCACCGAGCTCAGCCAGGGACTATGGACTCACACTGCACGCTGTGTTCAGGCCGGGACTCCGGGCGTAAACTGCACGGATAGACCAGCCAGAGTCTTAGGGCCGCTGAGCCTGTGTACACAGCTCAGCTAGAGTCTCTGGATCCAATCTACCCGGACAGTCCAGCTAGGGCCTCTCGGCTGAATCTACATGCTGACCTCAGCCTGTCAGTGGCCCAGAACTACCCGCTGAGCTGAGCTAGTGTCTTGGGCAGAACTGCTCGCTCTGCCCAGCCTGCGTCACAGCAGGAGAACTGCGGCTGTGCTGAGCTGGTGCCTAGGGTGGAACTGAGCGCTCTGTCCAGCCTGTGTCACAGCAGGGGAGCTGCTGCTGAGCTGAGCTAGTGCCTCCGGTGGATCTGAGCACTCCACCCAACCTGCGTCACAGCAGCGGAGCTGCCGGTGAGCTGAGCTGGTGCTTAGTGTGGAACTGAGTGTTCTGCCCAGCCTGCATCACAGCAGGGGAGCTGTGGCTGAATTGAGCTAGTGCCTCCGGAAGAATTGCTTGCTGAGCTGAGCCAGTGTCTCCATGGCACTGTGCACTGAGCTGACCCTGGGACTCTAGGGCTGAACTGTCCGCCGAGTCCAGTTTGGGTCTCAAGGTACCAAGCGATCCAAATCCTGCCCAGAGTCCCCTCTCCCGCAGCAACTCCCACTGGCCACCACAGCAATCGCCTCCACCGGAAGGCTCTGAGCTACAAACCTCAGCCACCACCACTGCTGACGCTGGTGCCGCTGCTGCTGCTGCCTCTGCCGCTGCTGCTCCGTTCTGAGGAAATCCACTTTCCTCCCGTGTGCAGGTGCATGCAGGTCCTCCGCACCCTGGTCCCTCTGAACCATGGAGCACTCCTGCTGCCGTGGTGTGGGACCTTGGTGTTCCTGGCTCAGAAATCTGTGCAATTCTCTGAATTGTTCACCGGAGCTTCCAAACACAGTCCACATTGCTCGCCGCCATCTTGGATCCTCTCCCCAACTTTATTTTCAATCTGAGGATTATGAGAATTCTTCTTTAGAAAGTTCTCTGAGTGGTTCTGATGAGTTCTGATAGAGTTCTGATGGGTTCTGATAGGAGACCATAAGACAAGTGTGTTTTGATACTTTCTTGACCCCACCCCCATGATAACACTGCTGACCACCTTGAGGGCTGTTATGTGGATGTGCTAGGCCAGGACCATTCTATTAGAAAAGGCAGAGGCTCATTCCAGGTAGCTTATGAAATGAAAACAGAGCTATCCCTTGTTAAAGGGATATTGGTGACATTTCATGAATTCCAATAGTAGACCTTGCTTTAAAAGAAGTAGCTGTTGGAAAGATGTGTCTTTGTCCTCTTTTCAGGGTCTGCACTAACTCCTCTTTGCTTTGTTTCTGAGCCCTGATGTAATTTATTTCCATGCTTCTGCTTGCTTCTCCTTTCTGTGATATATTCACTCTTTGTAATTTGTTCTTTTACCTTTCAGCTAAAAATAAGCATGAAGAATCTGATTGGCTCACATGAGGGCTATTATTTGATGGGCAATCACACTTAGGCTCCAATCAGCATACTGCTTTCTTGAAATTAGAATACGTTTAAATAAATGTGGGCTCTAAGTAGGCAAGGTCATGTAGAAGTAAATACAAGTTGAGTATATAGCTACAAGAATTTTTTTTTTTTTATAATTAGAAAAGGAACACATTGTTCTAATAAATCATTCTAAATAAAATTTAGGCATGGCTAATGAAACATTAAAGCTACATGAAATTAGAATGATTTTAAAATACCCACTGAAAGTCTGAGTTTCTTGATATATCCATTCCATGTCTGATTCCTGTGAGAGGAAATATGAGCTATGAAAATCGTGAAGCAACATGTTTATTTTGACATAAATTTATAGATTATAATTTTAAATTTTAACTTATTTTTGAGAGTTTCATATGTATATATAATGAATATTAGTGCTTCTCTCCTATTATCCAATCTCACCCACACTCCTTCTCCCATGGGAGCCTTTATCTTCTGTAGTTTCTTTCTGTGAATTTTGAATTTTTTTTGTGACTGTGACCTACTGAGTTTAAGTAGGAGTCCTGCATGAACATGCATTGGAAGTTATTTACTGGAAGACTGTCAGCTTTTTTTAAAAACATATTTTATTAATTTATTCATATTACATCTCAATTGTTATCCCATCTTTTGTATCCTCCCATTCCTCCCTCACTCCCATTTTCCCCTTACTCCCTTTCCCTATGACTGTGACTGAGGGGGACCTCTTCCCCTTGTATATGCTCGTAGGGTATCAAATCTCTTCTTGGTAGCCTGCTATCCTTCCTCTGAGTGCCACCAGGAATTCTCAATAGAGGAATATTGAATGGCTGAGAAACACTTAAAGACATGCTCAACCTCCTTAGTCATCAGGGAAACGCAAATCAAAACAACTCTGAGATTCCATCTTACACACATCTGAATGGCTAAGATCAAAAATTCAAATGACACCGCATGCTGTCGAGGATGTGGAGAGAGAGAGGAACACTTCTTCATTGCTGGTGGGAATGCAAACTAGTACAGCCACTTTGGAAATCTATCTGGCACTATCTCAGAAAAATGGGAATAGGGCTTCCTCAAGACCCCAGCTATTCCACTTCTTGGAATATACCCAGAAGATGCTCCAGCACAACAAGAAGATTTGCTCAACCATGTTCATAGCAGCCTTATTCATAATAGCCAGGACATGGAAACAGCCTAAGTGTCCCTCAGTAGAAGTACATTTATACTATGAAATACTACTTAGCTATTAAAAACAAGGAATTCCCAAAATTTGTGGACAAATGGATTGAACTAGAAATGATCATAATGAGTGAGTAAACCCAGAAGCAGAAAGACTGTCAGCTTGTTAATGTTTACACCATTAAAGAAAGTTAAATCTGTTCCCTCATCAACCATTAACTTTCAATACCTTTAGGGAGGGGTTGGATCTCATAAGCACTTTTTCTTTCCATGATGAAACACTGACAAGGCAAATCTTGAGTAGACCTTGGCAGGTAGTCACAGCTGCAGTGAATTAATGAGTGCACTGGCTATGCCATGAATAGAAGATGCCAGTTCACAGCAGTTTTCCCTAGCCTGTGGTTCTTACAACCTACAGAACTATTTTTATTATGTTGAAGGAGTAACACTATCTTTCTTATGTTGTCAGATACGTTATCTAAGACTCTAAGATGTTAAAACTTGTTATAGCTTACCTATGTTGTGAGGTGAAATTGTCTGATACTCTTCTCCAGTTTAAGAATGAACTCAAGGAAACAAATCCGAGCATCTTCTCTGGAACAATTCTATTCTAGTAACATATTGTTATATTCTAATAAGATATTCCAGGAAGATGTTGTTTCCAAAGAAAATACTGAAAATGAAATATTTATACACATTCCCTCCACTCAAGGCTCAGGAGTCTTCAAGGAAGAGAGGGCAGAAAGAGCTGGATGTGGTCAGCAACCTCAAGGAAACAGTGTTTTCTGGGCATAACAGGACAGTAACAAAACTCACAGGGTTTGTGACAGCATGTGTAAGCCTCATAAAAGCTCAAGCCAGACAAAATCCCAACATGGGGAGAAGGTGACTGTTTCGTGTCTACCTGAGCATTTGTTGGCTGTTGGAAAGAGAGTTAATTTTTGTTAATAGCATCACCTCTGGCATATCAACCACACTCCAGGAGAGGTCCTAAGAGTAAGAATAGTTGGTTACCATCAACTGGATTGAGAGAGAGAGAGAGAGAGAGAGAGACAGAGAGAGAGAGACAGAGAGAGAGAGAGAGAGAGACAGAGAGAGACGAGAGAGAGAGAGACAGAGACGAGACAGAACAGAGGAGAGCAGAGAGAGAGAGAGAAGAGAGAGAGAGAGAGAGAGAGCTAGGAGAGAGAGATACAGAGAGAGAGACAGAGACAGAGGTAGAGCTAGACAGAGAGATAGAGAGAGAGATAGAGAAAGAGAGACAGAGAGACACACAGAGAGAGACAAACAGAGAGACAGAGAGCAGAGTTAGGCAGAAAGGGAAGGAACAGAAAGGAGAGAGGATTTGGAGGTAGTAAATATGATCAAATAGAGTGTATGCATTTTCTCAAAGAATTAACAATATATTATCTCTTTAAAAGGAATAAAAATGTAGCTCATTAGCAGCAAAGCTCCTGGGTTAAAAAAAGAAAAAGTATGTGAATCTGAGCTAGGCATGGTAGTTCCTACCTGTAATCCTAACTACTCAGGAGACTGGGCCAGCCAAGTGGACAGTAATGAGTTTAAAGCCAGTCTGAGCACAGTAGCAAGATGTTGTCTAGATAAAACAAAGGGACCACGGGCCAGCAGTACAGCTCAGTGGTAGAGCTCCTGCCTAGAATTTGCGGGTCCTGAGATTTGTAAAGTATCTTTAGGAGTCTATAAAATTGACCTTTGGATGAAAATATCTTCAGACTGTGACAAGAGACATATACAATAACTTATATTCTGTGGATGGATATGCATTTATTCCCTTTATTCCTACAGTATCATGAGGCATGGATATATTTTATGAACAGGGTAACATTTCAACCCTCAGACAGTTAGGATGTATGAGTTTGGTTAATGCAATTTTCAGGTTAACAAGAAAATAGTTTTCATTTGTTAGAGTAATTTAGAGAAGGAACAAAGGCCACGGTTCCCAGGTCTCTGACTATCTAATATTCACTAAGACTCTTAGCCATGTTTGTTATATTCTTTTCTCTAATATTTAATGGGTAAGGAAACCAGAGGCTAGGTGGGACCTTGACTTAGAGACAGGGTCCAGGTTTGTCCCTTCTTCATTCTTTCATTGTCTCTGCTTCAGAGTCCTTCCTACCTACAATATGTGATGTGGTTGTGAGCCTCTTGCTCTTTGGACTGTACTTTTAGGCTCTTGCAAGAGTATAAACTTTGGGGTTCAATCACGGTACACAAATTTTATTCCATTACACGTATCCACTGTCAAGGACATGTTATTGTTTCATATTTCTGAATGTCCCACAAGATTTGATACTTATTGATTTATAAATGTTTTAATATAATTATATACATTGAGAAAAAAAAGCTTTCTTCATCTGGAGGCCAATAATCTAATGTCCTGGCTGGGAAAAACTTTGTGGATATTATTATGTAACATATTATTAAACAGGGCCAAATAGGTCATAGTATTGAGTCAAGTCATCCAACTGTAGTTGGAATTTGCTGATATCCATCCAGTAATAGCTATGGTAGAATCATGAAGAAGATAGTTAATGACTGTCACACAGGCAATTACTATTGAGCCAGAATTCAAGCCCACATGGATAGAAACCACAGACCCCTTATTCTGAGTAGAATAAGTAAAAATACTATATTACTAAATTACTATTATAATAATATATACTATAATATATTAATATATATTATATGTTATAATAGTATATTACTATATTATTACTTATTATTATTATTTATTTTTATTAGTTATAAAACAAAAAGCTCCAGGGTTTAGAACTTTATGTGGGTTACCTGTGGAAATTGCTTCCGCTCTTTTCATATTTGTTTACACAAATTAGCCTTGTTTTTTCTCCCTTTTCTCCTTGATAAAATGGAAAAACACAATATCAGAAACTCCCAGATATTCCTTCAAAGTGCTTAATATTGTATGTGCTTCTGGGATGATTTCTTAATCTGCTATTGCATTTTAGTAAGTAAACTTATCTTTATTTCTTGAAGGGTTTATGTTTGCTTTTTTATTTAACCTTCACTGTCTGTCCTTTTTCAACTGGTCCCTAGTTATTTAGACAGTGAGAGCTCTACTCCGGAATACGATGTGGCTGGGCTCCTTTGTTAAAAAGGAGCAGGGAAATGTGACAGATTTTGCTCTCACTGGAATGAAGCTGCAGAACTCCTGGAACCTCTGATTGTGCTTGCTTCTTGAATGTACTCATTCCCAGTTCTGTCTGATTCCCAGCCAAGCCGAGACTGAAACCCAGGCCAACCTTGGCTGGCCCCTGGCTTGCAGGAGACACTGCCGGCAGCAGAATCAGCAGTAATCTTTGTTTGGGAACTCATGAAAGAGAAAACAGGTCTGACTGGCATTTAGGGAATGAATTTTCTCCAGTATAATCATGCTTGTTAATTAAAGTTTCTCAAACTGTCACTATGGGCAGTTCCAGAAAGATTGTTTTTGCCAGGGAGAGCAAAACACCGAAGTGGGTTCCACACACGTGGTCAGATATTAGTTAACTGGGGCCGTCTTCTGAACACATCACAGCTAGATATGCTTGGGTCTGTAGGTTTCCTGCCATGTGATTAGAAAGACCCAAATCATTCTGATCCATCAGGTCGCTCTAAGAGAAGCCAATACAAATAGTTTGAGGGAAGAGCAAGTGATGGGAGACAGCACACAGATTCTGGAGCTGCTAGGATTCCTCCCTAAATCATACTCTTCTTTCTCAGTGCTCAGAAACCAGTGTGGAAAGCGGTGTTGCTGGAAAGAGTGTAATAGCCAGAAGCAGAGAGTAACTATGATGGAATAGTGCTTTTCAGACACAACACGGAAGTTGTTTATGTAAATTCATAGCAGTAAGAACAGAGTGAATAATACCATGGCAAACAGAAGCCAAATGCAATCCCATCTTAGACCAGAGACATAGTCACTAAGTCCCATTCATAGCACAGGAGTTCCTGACAATTGATAACTATAGGAGAGAGAGTCGGTTTGCTTTAAGGGTGTAGGCCCAGTTAAGGTGACCAGGCTCCAGTGGATGTTTTCACACCCAGGAGTATATGAATAGCTCATATTGGACTGGGACTTGGTAGGAGAGAGAGAGAGAGAGAGAGAGAGAGAGAGAGAGAGAGAGAGAGAGAGAGAGGAGTGAGAGACTAAACATGACCGAAATATATTGTAAGCCCCATCTAAGCCATAGTGTACTTTTCCTTTTTCTCAAAGTGCTTCATGGATAATGTTAATAGAGTTAAGATTGTGAAGTTAGTTGATTATATGCTTAAATCATTACTCTACCTTATTAATAATTAATAAATTGGTGAAAACTACTGAATTCACTTTTTTTCTATGTAACAATGAGACATATAATAACTAGTTAACTTGGGCATTGTGGAATTCCTTGAAAGTGCGCTGAAACGTGAAATGAGATGACAATGAAGCTTCCTTAGAAGACTGCTATTTAAAGGTGCAAAGGTAACACCAGGCAGTTATTTCATTTGTCAATTTTCACACGGGTGGATGATACACAAAAGGTAAGTAGAGTGGGTGTCTGCCTCTGCTTTACAAATCATAGTGCCTTTCTGTAATTCTTCATAGCTGATAAATAGACAATATGCTTCAAAAGGTTTCCCATATTGGGGATGTGTGGTACAGCTGTTTTGCAGGTATTTATCCATGCACAGAGCTTGGTCAGATGAAACCCTGGAATGTCAGTAAACTCTGGCAAACATATAATGCTAACGCTATGTACTTGGGACCTGTCTAGAGTCTGGGGTTTGAAGATCACTACTTTTCTATTTTTCTACCAGCACGTTCCCTGTACCTAGCAGCCACAGTCTTTGATGTATAGCTGGTATAGGATTACTGTCTACTCTTCCTAGAAATCAACAAGCAAATAGTTTGAGGCAGAAGTGAAGGACACAAGAGACCATATTTTTCATCCACTGAAATCTTCAATAATTATTTTATATGCATTTTCTCAAGAGACGATTACTATTGCTTTTCACCATCATTAAAGCCAATGTTTCCCCTCTGAAAATTTGCAAGCAAAAGACAGTGGTATGAAATGAGTATTTTATGAAGTCTTTCCTTTTTCCTCCAGCTATGACAATAGTCCATATTTTGATGTTGGATTCACCAAGAACATAGCCCTCAGGTGCTTTAGGTTTGGAACGATTAACTTTTACTTTATTTCTCAGAGAATTTTTTTCCTGCATGCAAAATAGTTTTGGAAATGGAGCTGAGCAAAGATTATGGCTTACAGAGAGGACATGTAAATAGCCTTGTCCTCAACCATGTGTCAGCAAAGCTTAACTTTCCTGCTTAACTTACAGGATCTGACAGTGACATATGATCAAATGAGAAGCTCAGTTAAAACTGGTGATAAGAATGGTTTCCATGTTACTGCTGCTAGGCGACAAAGGCATCCCCATCTCCTAATGTAGGCATGCCATTCAGGGGTGAGGAATGATATCAGTTTTCCCGAAAGGAAGTATATCTTAAAATTAACCACACAGGTGGATAGGAACTGAGATGGTATCAACCATCCATTAAGTATCAAATCATGTGAGGTTATTCATCGGAATTCAATTGTACCACTTTAATAGTGCCAATTTCATATTTCATACTCCCTGGGTTGATGTGCCATTTAGCTTTCAAATTCTGTTGCAGAAAATGAAAAAATCAAAGCAGATTCACATACGGTAATTTACAAGCCAACCTTTCTATTGCAAATTTCTGATTTGCTCTCTTGCTGATAAACAATACCCCTGGAATGGGAGCTGTTAGTGATAGCATCATCCTTATCATCACTGATCATTGCTCTTGCTATTACTTGTTATTATTGTTAATCATGCCAAAACTGTTATTTAACCCTAAATCCACACCTCAAAGAGGGCATTCTTCATGATAACCAAACAAAGAAGCATGTGGAAATGCCAGTAATCTGCTGTACATAAGTTTGAGGTATCTCTTTTAAGGTCTAGTTTTTAGTAATCATTTTTTTGCCACAGCATCTATGGGCATAATAATAAGTAATTATGAACAAGTTTAATACTGTATGTGGTGAGCCAAATAAGAGTAGTTGGTTCTCCTCTACTGCCTACAGCCTGCTTAGCTTGTTAACAGGGCCTGATATGGATTTCATTTTGTAGAACCAGCTTCAAATCCAGTCAGAAAGTGATTGGTGACTTCTATGAAGTTCATGCCATATGTTGGGCATGTATTGCCAGATCGGGGGGATACAAATTGGAAAGGAAGATATCAAAGTATTGGTATTCACAGATGATATGTTAGTATAGATAAGTGATCTCAAAAGTTCAACCAGAGAACTGTAACATCCGATAAACACCCTCCACAAATTGGCTGGATACAAGATTAATATTAAAAACTCAGTAGCCCTCCTGTATACAAATGGCAAATGGGCTGAGAAAGAAATTAGGGAGAGTATACCATTCATAATAGCATAAATAACATAAAGTATCTTGATATAACTCTAATTAAGCAAGTGAAAGACCTACAAGACAAGAACTTCAAGTTTCTGAAGAAAGAAATTGAAGAAAATATCAGAAGATAGAAAAATGGCTTATGCTCATGGATCAGTAAGATTTACAGTAAAAATGGCCATCTTTCCAAAAGCAACCTCCAGATTTAATGCACTTCCCATCAAAATACCAACAACATTCTTTACAGACATTGAAAGAACAATTCTTTACTTCATGTGGAAAAACAAGCAAACAAACAAACAAAAACCAGAATAGCTAAAACAAACTGTACAATAAAAGAACTTCTGGAGGTATCTCTATCTTTGACTTCAAGCTATACTGTAGTGCAATAGTAATAAAAATTGCATGGTACTGGCTCAGAAATAGACTGGTTGATCAATGGAATAGAATTGAAGATCCTGAAATAAAACGACATATCTATGGACACTTGATTTTTTTGACAAAGGAGCCAAAACCATTCAATGGGAGAAAAAAAAATGATCTTCAACAAATGGTGCTGGTCTTACTGCGTGTCCTTAGTCATGAGGGAAATGCAAATCAAAATAACTGGGTTCCATCTTACATGTGTCAGAATGGCTAAGATAAAAAACTCAAGTGACAGCACATGCTGGCAAGGATGTGGAGAAAGGAGGCCACTGGTGGTCGTAGCGCAAACTTGTACAACCACTTTGTAAATCAATCTTGAAAAATTGGGAATAAGTCTACTTTAAGACCCAGCTATACCACTCCTAGGCATATACCCAAAATATGCTTTACCACAACAAGGACACTTGCTCAACCATGTTCATAGCAGCTTTATTCATAACAGCCAGAGTCTGGAAACAAACTAAATGTCCCTCAACTGAAGAATGGATAAAGAGGTTGTGGTAAATTTACACAATGGAATACTACTCAGTTATTAAATTCAAAGAAATAATGAAATTTACAGGCAAATGGAAGGCTTTAGAAAAGATCATCCTGTGTGAGGTAATCCAGACCCAGAAAGACACACCTGGTATGTACTCACTTGTAAGTGGATATTAGCCATATATTACAGGATAACAATACTACAATCATAGATCCAAAGAAACTATGTAAAAAGGTGAACTCAAGTAAACATGATTAAATCTCACTCGGAAAGGGAAATAGAACAGACAGCAGGAATGGGTGAAGAGAGGAAACATGGTAGGAGAGGGAGTGCAGAGAGAAATGAGAGTGGAGATCAGATTGGGGGGAGCATGTGGTGGGCGTGGGGGCAGAAGAACGGAGGGCTTGCAGAGAGAAGGGAAACTGTGGGGAGAGGCATCTCTGATAAGCTGGAGACCTGGGACAGGGTAGGCTTCTGGGAGAATGTGGGGGTGATTCTAGCTGAGACTCCTAGCAACATGGGTCTTGGAGAGTAAAGAGAATATCTTCTAACTAGACAGGACTCCTAGTGGAGAAAGGCGAACACCAGCCAAATCACAAAAACTTCAACCCAAAATTTATCCTGCTGACAAGATGTGCAGGAATAAATATAGAGCAGAGATTGAAGGAATGTCCAACCAAAGGCTGGCCCAGTGTGAAACCCACACCACAGGAGAGAGCCAATCCCTGACATTATTAATGATACTCTGCTATGTTCACAGTCAAGTCCTCTGAGAGCTATACCCAGCAGTGGATCCAGACTGATGCGGAGACTCACAGCCAAACATTGGGCGAAGCACAGTGAGTCTTGTGGAAAAGTAGGTGGATGGATAGATGGATTTGGAGCTGACAGGTGCTGCAGAAGACCAACAGAGTCAACTAACCAGGGCCCTGAGGGGCTTGTGGAGACTGAGGAACCAACCAAGTACCATACATAGGCTGAACCTAGGTCCCTACACAGATGTAGCAGATGGGCAGTTCAACCTTCATGTGGATCCCCTAGTAAGGGGAGCAGGGCCTGTCTTTGACAGGGACACTGTTGCCTGCCATTTGATCACTCTTTCCTGGCAGGGCAGCCTCTGCCAGGCCATGGGAGAAGAGGAAAAGCTCAGTACTGATGAGATGTAATGAGCTGGTTTATTGGTGGGGAGGATTCCTTTTTCTGAAGAGTAGGGGAAGGAATGAGGGGGAAAAGGGAGGAAGGATAGGATTGGGAGACGGTGAGGGAGGGGGCCACATTTGGGATGTAAAGTGAATAAATACACAGTTTAATTAAAAAATAACTATAGCTCACAGGGTTCATAGGCAAATTAAGAGTGATTTGTTATTTTTCTCCCCCATTGCTATGAAAGAGAGATAGTAGGAATTGAACTTGAGCTATATAAAGACAGAGTACTATGGGATGGGTACATAGTGCCCTGAATATTGTATCCCAGTTTATCAATAAAATATAAGAAAACTACATGAATCCCAATTTTCTCTTTCTATTAGCAAATGAATGTTAGCTATGGTAAAATCATAGGCATTGAAATTACTTTGTATCTTCCTCTGCTTATTATTTTGAATATTCACTTTTTCTCAACAGTTTGAATAGAGATAATGATACTGCTACTGGGGAAAGGGATGCAGAAGTATTTATCGTGCTGTCTGGTACAATTCCAGAGTAAATGTTTAGTAAAACCTAGTTCTTGGTTTTATTAAACTGCATGTGGTGAAGTAATCTTAAGCTGTTGCAAGGGTCTGTTGAGTGTATATTTTCAGTGAAAGTACTTTGTGTGCATCATATAGACAGGATGTAACTTGCAGTCATCTAAATTAAAGCAGAATATCTTGAAATTCTAACAATGGAACCTCTTTCTGTCATAAAGGATGTTTCTTTGATGAAGGGTGAAAGTAGATTTATCTGTGGTTATAGGGGGCAGACATGGGAGAGCTTGGAGGGAGGAGAGGGAAGGTTAAAAATGGCACAATTATATTTTCATTAAAAAATATTAAAAAATAAACTGAGGTCTCCAAGAATATACAAACAATAAATACAATGAGAAACAGGAGGAATAAGAGCTATTTTCTATATTTACAGAGTGTGTAGTGTAGTGTTGGACATTGTGGCAACCGGATGCATTGGAGACGTAGCCTGACTCAGGGCTTCAAGGTTGTCCCATGTTTATATTCTTGACTGTTTTTTCTCACTTTTTGACTCCGGGCTAGTCATTAGGGCTCTATGAGGCCCGGCTTTCTCATGTGAAAAAGCACTAACTTTGTAACAATGGTGTGATGAGTAAGTGAGGCTCGTGCCAGTCCCATAATGCAGTGGAAGGCTTCTTGTAGATGCACAGAACATGCTTGCTCTATGTCAGTGTAATTAGGAAGTCAGAGAGAGGAAATGACCTGTAATACGTAGCAGTGGCATAAGTAGAATGAAAAATCAGAGTGTGGAAATGCAACAAGACAAATTTCAGAACATTGCTTGTTGTAACTTTGGGATTTTGCTAATTAGTTTTTGATTTTAGTAAATTGCTTTTTCCAGCAATAATAATGAAAGAATTTTAACTGTTGCTTTCATAATATTTTTGTTTTGTTTTAATTTTTCACTTTTGTTAAAAAAGTCTTGACATTCTTTTTTTTTTTTTTGGTCTGATATATATATATATAATTTAAACCCTTCAATACTTTTTCTCCCATTAACTTACTTATTTATCTACTTCACTTCCTGATCAACACCCCCTTGCAGCCCCACCCTGCCCCTCCCCCATTTTCCCCCTCTTTCTTCTCAGAGAGGGGGAGGTCCCCCATAGGTACCAGCCTGTCAGGGCACAGTTAGTCACTAAGCACATTCTCTCCCATTGAGGCCAGATAAGGGATCAATAAAAATTATTCTTCCCTCACACATTACTTTCTGACTTCAGTTTCCCATTCCTCCACTCCTCCTAGCTCCAGCCCCAACATCCCCTCTTGTCCACATTTCAAACAAGTAAGTTCGAGATACTTCTTTCCCTGAAAATGTTGCTTCTGATTTCTTTTGATCATAATGTTGGTTGTAAAGTACCAAGGACTTACAAGGTAAGAGACAAGCAAGGTCACATGTGGAATATAGGCCAGCACAGGATTCTGTAAGACTGACATTTATGTCTAATTCAAATCCTAGGCAGAAAAAACTAGTGGCCAACGAGGTCTGTGGATCATATGCAAGTGCGGGTGTGGGGCATCAGGAAAGTTCAGGTCTCAGGTAGTATCAGGAAGGACCTATGTGACAAGAAAGGCAGATCTGGTCTGGGTCGCAGAAGCAACAGTGTCTGAAACATAGGACTGGTGAAGGACTTGGGAGAACAAAGACCCATGATTCAAATATCCTTGAAGCTTAATATACAGTAGACCTGGATAGAGGTGTGTCTATGAGGAGAGGATATAAGCCTGCTGACACTAACAATCTGTTCACTTCCGATGCGAAGGGCATCATGATATTCCCTTAGGTCCTAACAACAAAAGGGCAGCTGAACTCACTGCCTATATGATTAAGGTGAGAAATCCCTGCTGTTCGATTCTGGGCCGAGATTTATTAGTTTGCTTTTTAATTTAATTTTTTAGTGTGTTTGCGTGTGCTGTGTGAATGATTATGTAGTCATGTTCATGTGTGTGTGAGTGCATGTGTGTGTACAGGTGTTTGCACGTGTATGTAGATTTATGTGGAGCTGATGTTGCACGGCTTCCTCGATGGTGCTTCACTTTATTGTCCGAGCCAGGATTGTCAATGAACCCGGAGCTCACAAATTCTGGCTCATCTTGCTAGCCAGATTGCCTTCGGGATCCCTGCCTTTGTCGTGCCTGCCCAGCTTTTACATGGATTCTAGAGAGATCTGGACTCTGTGCCTTACACTTGTAGGGCAAGCCATTTATCCACCTGGCTGTTGCCCAGGCCCTGGGCTGAGATTTACAGGTGAAGGGTTCTAGCTGTTGAGCCTGCAGAGTCAGACTGGAAGAGGAGCAGCAGCTTCCCTGAGCTTTCATCTTGCGGCTCTCTCACGCTCCCTCGTTGCTTATTTCACATTTGCCACGTGTCTGTTTCTCTGGAGAACCTTGACTAACATAGCCATTACATGTGTTATATGTGAATACTGTGTCCAGCATGGTCATAGGTGATGCAGGGATGGAAAGTAGGGAACAGATATGGTCTCTCTCTGCTCTCATGTTGCAACCATGATTATAGTAATAGAAGCAACAGACCTCACTGAGGCAGAATCAAGATTGAATTTGAGCACATATGCACAGACACAGGAGAAAAGGGACCTCCATGGTGACAGCGGCTGGGTTGTGAGAAACTGCTGAGATTATTAGCCATATGATTTTAAAGTATGTGCCAAAATACGCACCAGTAGAGAGAGTGGATCATGCTCATGACAGATTGTTAATTTATATGGAGTATTTCAGCAAAGTGACAGTGTCTTGCGTATAGTACTGGAAGTTGTATCAAATGTGTTACATTTTACATTAAGTCTTCAAAAATCATCATGTTTTAAAAAGAATACTCAATGGTATTAGTAATACTTAGTGTAAGGCTCCCAAAACCAAGGCCTGCCTTCAGCTAGTGCATCTCCACATTTCTCCCGAGACTTACAGAATGGAAATACGGGGATCTAATTAGCTTTTGTGCTAGCCAGAATTGTCCAGGGAATCAATAGGAAATACAAATGTTCCTCAGCACCCCAAAGAGGTTGGATTCAGGCTCTTCCATAGATACCAAACAGCCATACATAAAATGCTCAATCCCCACGTATAAAATGGCAAAGAGTGTTGAGTAGACCCCACCCATATATCTCCTCATATATTTTAACATAATTGTTATTTGTAACATCCATTATATTATAAATGCGTCAATGGTGTCTAAATAGATGTCATACTGTATTGTTTAACAAACAATGGCAAGAAAGGAAGTCTACATGGTTGAATAAAGTTGAAACCACCATTGATATTACTAAATTTGGCCTCTGTTGTTAGCTGTATCCATAGATATGGAACCCGCAGTGATGAAACAACAATCAATGTAGAAGAGAATTTGATTGGGCTGGTCAGACAGCTCAACTGTTAAAAGAATTTGCTGCTCTGGGCCTCAAACTCAGTTTGCTATACCACCATGGGGGCAGGAGTAGGGGGTCACCACTGCTGTAACTCCAGCTGCAGAGAACCCTATTCCCACTTCAGGCTTCCACGGATACTACACACTTGGGACGCACATATAGAGAAGCACACACATATACACAGAAATAAAAATGAACAAAATCCAAATGCTAGAATAAAAGAGAAAACTTGACTATCTCAGTAAAAAATATATTATGAATCTGTCTGTATGACCAGGCAGGGTGGAGAGAATTGTTGTAGGAATTGGCTCGTGTGTTTATAAAACCAAGATCCATGACTTGGTCCCCACTCTATGAATGTCAGCTAAAGGGAATGCCTCTAGCAGTGATCCTGGATGGACTGACTGAGGGTGGTGAAGAGGATGTTCTCTCAAAATAGATGTCATATTCCAGAAACAGCTCTATTTTTTTTTTTCTGTCCACCTTTATCTGATGTTGGTGAATCCACATACCCTCTCACTGCCCTGTTACTGGCCTCTTCCAGTGACATCCAAACTTGTCATCTTTTGGCTTCCAATGTGAACTGAAAACCAGTGGCTCTCCTGGAATCCTTCAAGCCTTCAGCACCACATTGGGACTGCTAAGGCATCCAGCCTAGTGGACAGAGCAGCTACCAACCATGTTTTCAGCTTTTTCAGTATCCTGACAGCCATTGTTTGAATAACCCAGCAGGTGCTAAGTAAGCCAATTTACTCCTCACCCCCTTAAAATATATTAATTCCCATCGTGTGCTACCTCTAGAGAATTGTACTAATATACTCAGCTACATAGGAGAGGGCAATCTGCTTTATCCAGTTTCTTGGTACAAATTCTAATCTCATTGGACATACCCAGAGAGAATGTTTCATCTGGGCATCCCGTGGTCATCCAAGAAGCTGCATTTAGTCAGCTTTCCAGGATGTACCTGCAGCTTCTGAAGGTGAGGCAGAGGCAAGACAAAATCAGGCTCAGTTGTTTGAGGGCAGACTATTCTGAAAGATAAAATGCCAAGGCCTGTTATGATCCCTATGTGTGGCACTAATGTCCATGTCACAGCTGAGGGAGGATGGGGAGCAGACATACTTTGTACTTAGGTTGTCTGTTTGGGGAAGGCATTGATGGAGCTACTAATAACCTTAACCTGGTGGCTTTATCTGCCTCAATCCCAAGCCACCCATCAAGAACTGCAACTGTTCACTTCTGCAGATACAATTGTGAGCAGAAAACAAATAAATGAAATTTGGTGCTCTGTGTTATTACAGCTTCAAGGTGAGGAATCAGCAGAAAGACTGAAATAACAGTTTCCATCTTCCCCAGCTCAGATGATCTTAAGCTCAATTACCCAACATATGAAATAGGGATGATGAATTAAATCTCATTTGAAACCTCATAACATATTATTTATGTCCCACTATGTGAACACAAAATATTTCAGAGTAATATCAACTGTAATATCCAGACAGCCTTGGAGATGGAGGTTGTACTTGAGCATTGAAACTTGATTAGAGTTGGGCTAAGATGAAGCATGAAGGGAAAGGTTTGAAGTGGCCGGCAAATTGATAGAATGAGGAGATAATGTGCTTGATTTTAATACTGTTTGTATCTCTTTCATATTAAGAGAAATAGCAGCAGCTGCTTCTAGCAGTATGGCAAAATATATACCCTAACCTATTTTTAATGAAGGACATTTAAATTTGTAAATTAAAAATTAAGTATTTAGTAGGCTAGAAAATTCAGCTATTCAAAGGATAAAAGTAGGAATCTAGAAAAGTAAGAAGCTTTTATATTTTATTGTATTTTATTATTTTATTTTCTGTGTGGGAGTGTTTGGGGAGTGTCACATGTATATGTGAGCCCACAGACACAGCTGGTGCCTGAGGATGGCAGAAGAGGGTATTTGATTCCCTAGAACTACAGTTACAGAAACTGAACCTGGGGCCTCTGCAAACCAGCAAATGATCTGAACCACACCACCAACACTCCAGTCCCAGCACACATTGTAGTCTTGTGAGTTACTTGAGGAAACCTAGTGACTTTCTGATTACTTTTTTTGTGATCTTAATGTCAATGTGTAGAATTTTGTTTTGTTTTTTCCTCTGGAAAAGAAGCAAACAGAAGCAGAAACCCATGCTCTGATACAAACTTATCTAGTAATGCAGTTTACTTGTGTTGTCTACATGAATCTGAATAAATCAGCAACCCCCATAGCCTGAAACACCTCAGGAAGAGGTATTCTTACATACAAATACTCTCATTATATTTAAATTAAAAAAGGAATTTATATCGAGGTCTTTGCTTCTGAGAAAACAGGAAAATAATTTTCCTTGAAATTTGGTAGGGCATAAGGCAACACTCATGTGAGATTTTGAAAAATATTTCATCTCCCAGAGGGAGCACTGAGGTTAAAATGTTTCTGAGTGAGAATTGTTCCCAGAGGCTTGAAGAGACAAATACAAGCACCCCTAGGAGTCTTTCACCTTTGTCAGACACCATAGGGAATCCGCCAAATACAACTTTAAACAACATGAACTCATTATTTAGGGTCACATAAAAAGAACAAAACATGGTGGGATCATATTCTCAAAAAGATCAAGAATAGGTATATTTATGTGTAATTATTTTCACCATATTTGAAAGACGTAAAGAGGGAGTAAAATCAATAAGTCAAAGGCAAAATGTTTACTCAAAATTAGCTTTAGAAACTAATACTCATAATTTAAAAACAGGTTTTAAAAAATATTTTACTTATTTATTGGAATTGTATATTTACTAAATGTGTGTAGAAACCCACAGAGGTCAGTCAGAAGAGGACATCAGATTCGCTGGAATTAGATTTATAGGCAATTTTGAGGCACTCTGTGGGTGCTAGGAACTAAACTTGGGTATTTTGCAAGAGAAATAAATGCTCTTGACCACTGAGCTAACTTCCCAACTTGAAAGAGATATTGAAATAGTCAAAACAGTAGCAAAAAAACTGCACTGGTAATCATTGTGTCTTTGCTACGGTTTTATTTCTCTGAAGAGATACCATGACCCACGGCAACTATTATAAAGAAAAACATTAACTGGGGCAGGCACACAGGTTCAGAGGGTTAGTCCACTGCCCTCATGGTAGGAAGCATAGTAGCATGCAGGCGCCAGGCTGCTCAAGAGGGAGCTGAGAGTTCTCCGTCTGAATCTTCAGGCACCAGGAAGACAATGTTGCACTAAGTCTGGCTTGAGCATCTGAGACATCAAAGCACGGCCCCAGTGATAAACTTTCTCCAACAATGACACACCTACTGTAACAAGGCCACACCTCCTGATAGTGCCACTCCCTATGATCGCGTGGGGGCCATTTTCTTTCAAACTACCACGCATTCTAAAACTGGGGAAACATGAAATTAGTGGGCGTCACAGAGAAATACAGGGGTGAGTGAGACATATTATTTAAAAACTTAAAAAGCAACTTATATCTATACTTTTAAATAAATCTCAAATCGTAAAAATAAATTATACCTATTAAAGTTATATAGTCCCTGAAATCTCTTTGTTTCAGGAAGCAATTTATTAACTTAATTTTTGTCAACTCCTAATGTACTGATTTTCTGTTATGTAATACTGGGCAAAACAAAACGTAAGAACACGTAACATTGTGAGGAAAATCACTCTAAAATAATAAAGAGTTTTGGAAGAAAATATTCTTAAGTGAATAGTTTTCCCCCACTTTAGTTAATGATAGCCATTGGGAGATAATAGTAGAACAGGAAATATATAGAACTTTACTGGACCAGATATTGTGAGAATTTCCAGAACACAGACAAGTAAGCAATTAAGATGAAAACAAAATCCTGTCTGTACTGGTAAGTTTTAAATGTTGGCCTGTCACAATCTCGAGCCTTCATCAAAATGGCTTGTATTGTGTCTGTAGGCATTTTTATAATGGATAATTGATATAGAAGGGCCACCCCTTGGCAAATGCTCCTGGCTTCCATAGGAAACACAGCCGAGCATGAGCCAGACGGTTAGCAAGGCACTAAGCAGCATTCTTACAAGGTTTCTGCATCAGTTCCTGTCCTAACTCCCCTCAGTGATGAACTGTTACCTGAATGTATGAGATAAAACTTTTCTTTGAGGTGTTTTTGGTAATGGTGTTAATCACAGTAAGAAAAAGAAAATTAGAACAAGGTCAAGGGAAAAAATGTTCAAACAAATTGAAGAGGAAGGAAAAGTTCCCTGTGTTAACAAAATAGAAGGATCACACGGGACAGAAAATAATGCTAGAACTACTCACGGCCAGGAGAAGGAGATGCCAAGTGTGGTTGTCTTTTCTTAGCTACTCTGTCCTCAGTGCTTTTTACGAGTCATAGGGATCAGCTATATCCAACAATGAGCGAGGAGCCCAACTCTAGAATTAGATCAGACACAGCCCACGCAAAGAAAATATTAAATAAAAAAGAACAATGAAACTTATAAAAGAATCAAATTCAAAAATTGCTTTAACGTACTATCAAATATATCTGATTGTCTACAGAAAATTGCCTACATAAATTTTATGGCACTCTGTCCAGAGAAGCAGATCTGTGCCTTGCTCAGCCAGCATCAGAGAAGCTGCTGCGGATGAAAACAAATACGGAGATGCATAGCTAGCTAGCATGATGCAGAGTATGAGAGACCTTGGAACTGACACTTTTAAACAAATATCTCCATCAAATCTCTCTTCTCAGGGGCCAGGAACCCCATAAGAGGAGGCAGAAAGAGTGTAAGATCCAGAGGGAATGACAGAAACCAACAAAGCAAGGCCTTCTGAATCAACATGAGCAATTTACATAGGAACTCTCAGAGGCCAAGGCAACATGCACAGGGCCTACACGGGGCTCTGTACCCATGTTTAGTGTTTTTATGGGATCACTGAATGTGCCAACAAGTGGGTCTCTGTTTCTTTTTTTATTTTTATTTTTATTTTTTATTTAAATTTACTCATATTGTATCTTGACTGTTATCCCCTCACTTGTATCTTCCATTCTTCCCTCCTTCACCCTACTCCCCTGCCGTAGGCCTGTGACAGAAGGGGACATGCTTCCCACCATGTGATCACAGCCTATTAGGTCTCATTTGAGTAGCCTGCTTACCTCTTCTTTAGGTGCCACCAGGCCTCTCCACCAAGGGGAAGTGGTCAAATAGGGCGCACCAGAGTTTATGTCCTACAGGTGAAAAACACCTTCAGCAAAGTGGCTGGGTACAAAATCAACTCAAAAAAGTCAGTAGCCCTCCTGTATACAAATGACAATCATGCCGAGAAAGAAATTAGAGAAACTACACCCTTCATGATAGACACAAGTAATATAAAGTATCTAGGTGTAACTCAACCCAAGCAAGTGAAAGACTTGTATAAAAAAAAACTTCAACTCTCTGAAGAAGGAAATTGAAGATGATATCAGAAGATGGAAAGATCTCCCATGTTCGTGGATTGAAAGAAGTAATAGAGTAAAAGTGGCCATCCAATCAGAAGCAATCTACAGATTCAATGTAATCCCTATCAAAATACCTAGACAACTTTTTAAAGACCTTGAAAAGGTCTCTGTTACTTGCTCCTTCTTTTTGGCTTTTTTCTCCTCCTGTGTATTTCGTTAGATTGCAAAATGTTGGTTTTTGGTTTGTCTTATCATATTTTATTTTATTGTCCCACAGAAGCATATTTGTTTTCTAATGGAAAACATAAAGTGTGTGGATCCAGATGGGCAGGGAGGTGGGAAAGAGCTGGGATGAGCAGATGGAAAGGAACCCATGATCAAGACATACTATGGGAGAGAAAAACATTTTCTTTTTATTATTAATTTATTCTTCTCTCATATAGTACATCCAGACCAGAGTTTCCACTCCCTGCTCCCTTCCCATCACTCCCCCCCCCCAACCTTCCTGCATTCATCCTTCTTCCTTCTCTTCAGAAGAGGGCAGGCCTCCCAGGGATAGCAAACATAAAATATCAAGTTGCAATAAGACTAGGTACCCTCTCCCACCCCTTCCAACCCCCTACACACATATGAAGGCTGGATAAGGCAACCCATTAGAAGGAACAGAGTCCCAAAAGCTAGCAAACAAGTCAGAGGCAGCCCCAGTGCTCCCACTTTTAAGAGTCCCACAAGAAGACAAAACCTACAAAACCATAACATATAAGCAGAAGGCCTGGATCAAACCCGTGCAGTCTCCCTGATTGTCAGTTCAGACTCCTTATGAGCCAAGGTTAGCTGATTCTGTGGGGTTTCTTGTGATGTCCTTGACCCTCTGGCTCCCCCGCCTTCTCCTCTTTCATGGGGTCTTCTAGCTCTACCTAATATTTGGCTGTGGAGCTTTGTATCTGTTTTCATCAGTTGCTGGATAAAGCCTCTCTAATGACAATTATGCTAGTACAGTAGAATACAATTAGGAATCATTCCATTGACTTGTTAGTTTTGCACTTTTTTGTCATGTTTTGGTCTATTCTAGGTGCCTGTGCTATCCAGCCTTTGGTTCTTGGCACTCTACGGGGTGTCAGAGCCCACCTCCCTATTGTGGCATGGGACTCAATCTGGACCAGTCACTGATTGGCCACCCCCACTATTTCAGCACCAGCTTTACATCTTGCAGGCAGCAAGGATTTGTGGCTAAGTTGGGGTTCCAATTATTTCACTGGAAGTCTTGCCTGGTTACAGATTGTTCATTCACGCTCCTTACCCCCATTTTTAGGAGTCTAGCTCTGGTCATCCTTGTAGACTCCTGGGAGTTTCCATTTTACAAGGTTTCTAGATTGTCCCCAAGATGACTCCCAATTCCAGTTGTCTTTCAAAGCACTCTTTGCCATTGGATACTTCCTGTTCCTGTCCCCAGTAGCCCCCAGACTACCCATAAAATCAATTATACTTCCTCTTCCCAGGGAGAATCACTCATTTCTATTTGGGCTATTTTTGTTGCTTAGCCTCTCTGTGTCTGTGGATAGCAACATGATTATCCTTTACTTTAGAGCTAATAACCACTTATGAGTGAATATATAACATGTGGGTTTTTTTCTGGGTCTGGGTTACCTCATCCAGGATAATTTTGTCCAGTTACATCTATTTGCCTGCAAGTTTCATGATGTCATTTTAAAACAGTCATCTAATATTCCATGGTATAAATGTACCATATTTTCTTTATCCATTCTTTGGTTGAAGAACATCTAAGTTGTTTTGATTTGCTTTTCTCTCATGGCTAAGGATGTTGAACATTTCTTTAAGTGCTTCTCAGCCATTGGAGACACATTTGTTGAGAATTCTGTTTAGATCTGTACCCCATTCCATTATTGGATTATTTGTTTGTTGATGTCTAATTTCTTGAGTTAATTATATATTTTGGAAAAGTCCTCTGTTGGATGTGGGGTTGGTGAAGATATTCTCCATCCTGTAGGCTGCCATTTTATACTATTGATGATATTCTTTGTCCTACAAAAGCTTTTCAGTTTCAGGAAGTCCCATTTATCAATTGTTGACCTTACTGCCTAAGCTACGAATGTTCTGTTCAGGAAGTTATATTCCATGCCAATGAGTTCAATGCTATTTCCCACTTTCTTTTCTATCAGATTTAGTGTACCTGGCTTTATATTGAGGTTTTTGATTTACTTGGACTTGAGCTTTGTTCAGGGTGATAATTTTTAATGATAATTATTGATTTACTTGCACTCTTTTATATGCTAGTATCCAGTTAGACCAACACCATTTGTTAATGATGCTTTCTTTGTGTCACTGTACATTTCTGCCTTATTTTTTTTTTTTTTTTTGGTCAAATATCTGGTATCCATTTGTGTTATCGATTTATGTCTTGAATTTAAATTCTATTCCAGTGGTGACAGTGGCATTTTTATGCAAATACCATGTGGTTGTCATTACTATTGTTCTGTTTGAGATCAGGGATGGTGATACCTATAGAAGATCTTTATTGTGTAGGATTATTTTAGCTATCTTGGATTTTTTTGTGTTTTCGTGTGAAACTGAGTATTGTTCTTACAAGATGTATAAAGAATTCTGTTGGAATTTTGGTGCAGATTGCATTGAATCTGTAGAGTGCTTTTGGTCAAGTGGCTTTTTAATTTTAATTTTAATTCTTCCAATCCATGAGCATAGGAGACCATTTCATCTTCCGTATTTTTTTTTCAATTTGTACCCCCTTGATTTTCTTTACTTGTCTGATTGCTCTAGCTAGAATTTTAAGTGGAGAGTGTGGGCAGATTTGTCTCATTCCTGAATTTAGTGGAATTGTTTTGAGTTTCTCTCCATTTAGTTTGATGTTAACTATATGCTTGCTGTCAGTTGCATTTATCATGTATAGGTATATCTCTTGTATTCTTTATTGCTCCCAAACTTTTATTATAAAGTGTTGTTAGATTTTGTAAAGGGAATTTTCAGCATGTAATGAAATGATCATGAGGTATTTTTCTTTCAGTTTGTTTATATGGCAGATTACATTGACAAATTATTGTATGTGGAACCATCCCTGCATCTCTGAGATGAAGTCTACTTGATCATAATGGATGAGTTCCTGGATTTAGTTTGCAACTATTTTACTGAGTATTTTTACATCAATATTCAAGAGAAAAATTGTTCTGTACTTCTCTTTCTTTAATGAGTCTTTATGTGGTTTGGGTATCATTGTGACTATGGGCTCATAAAATTAATTCAGCAATGTTCGTTCTGTTTGTATTTTATGGAATAGTTTGAGGAGTATTAGTATTATCTCTTTTTTGAGAGTCTGGTAGAATTCTGCACTAAAAAGCATATGGCCCTGGGCTTTGTTTGATTGGGAGACTTCTAATAACTGCTTCTATTTCCTTGGAGGTTATAAGGCTATTTACTTTGTTCATATCATCTTGATTTAACTTTGTAAATGGTGTCTATCAAAAAAGTATTCATTTCTTTTAGATTCTCCAGTTTTGTGGAGTAAAGGGTTTGGGAGTATGACCTAATGATTATTAATTTCCTCAGTGTCTGTTGTTATGTTGTCCTTTTCATTTCTGATTTTGTTCATTTGTATAGTTATTTTGTCTTCCAAATAATTCATTTGAATAAGGGTTTGTTTATCTTGTGATTTTCTCTAAGATCCATTTTTTTTATTGATTCTTTCTATTGTTCTCTTTCTATTTTATTGTTTTCAACCATGAGTTTGATTATTTTCTGCTATCTATTCCTCTTGGTTATGTTTGCTTTTTTGTTTTGTTTTGTTTTTGTTTCTTTGTTTTAGAGCTTTCATTTATGCTGTTAAGTTGCTAGTATAAGACCTCTCTAATTTTTTTATGAAGGCACTTAGTGCTATGAACTTTCCCCTTAGCATTATTTTCATTATGTACCATAAATTTGGGCATATTGTGTGTTCATTTTCATTGAATTCTAGGAAGCCTTTAATTTCTTTATTTATGCCATGACCCAGAAGTCATTCAGTAGAGAGTTGTTCAATTTCCATGAGTTTGCAGGCTTTCACTTGTTTCTGCTGTTGTTGAAATGTAGCTTTAATCTGTGGTGGTCTGACAGGATATAGAGGATTATTTCACTTTTTTCCTTTCTGTTGAGACTTGCTTTGTAACTGAGTATATGGTCAATTTTGGAGAATGTTTCATGAGGTACTGAGAAGAAGGTATATTCTTCTATGCTTTGATGAAATGTTCTGTAGATCTGTTAGGTCAATTTGATCCATAACATCTGTTAGATTCATTATATTTCTGTTTAGTTTTTGTCTAGATGGTCTGTCCATTGGTGAGAATGGGGTATTGAAGTCTTCTACTCTAATGTATAGGGTTTGATGTGTGATTTATGCTTTAGTAATGTTTCTTTTACAAATGTTGATGCCCTTGCATTTGGGGCACAGATGTTCAGAATTGAGATGTCATCTTGGAGAATTTTCCTTTTTATGAGTGAAGTGTCCAGCTCCTTCTCTTTTGATTCACTTTTATTGGAAGTCTATTTTGTTGGATATTACAATGGCTGTCTCTTTTCTTAGGTCCATTTGGCTGGAAAATCTTTTTCCAACCCTTTACTCTGAGGAAGTGTGTCTTTGATATTGGGTTGTGCTTCTTGTAGGCAAAAAATGGATCTTTTTTTTTTTTTAATCCATTGTGTTATCCAGTATCTTTTTATTGGGGGAATTTAGTCACTATATTGAGAGATATTATTAATGACCAGTGCCTGTTAATTTCGATATATTTTTTTGTTGGTGGTGGTTCTGTGTATGTGTGTGTGTGTGTGTGTGTGTGTGTGTGTGTGTGTGTGTGTGTGTGTGTGTGTTTCCCTTCTGTAGGCCTGGATTTGTGAATAGATATTGTATAAATTTGACTTTGTCATGGAATATCTTATTTTTTCCATATTTGGTAAATGAAAATTTTGCTGGGTGGATATCTGTGGTCTATTGGACTCTGCAAGTCCAGGTCCTCAGCATTGAGAGTCTCTTTTGAGAAGTTGGGTATGATTCTAATAGGTCTGCTTTTATATGTTACTTGGTTTTTTCCCTTTACAGCTTTTCATGTTCTTTCTTTGTTCTGTATGATTATTATGTGGGAAGGGAGCTTTTTTTTTCTAGTCCAGTATGTTTGGTGTCCCTTAAGCTTTTTGTGCTTTTGTGGGCACGTCCTTCTTCAGGTTAGGGAAATTTTCTCTTATGATTTTATTTAAATTTCTTCTGGGTTGGGGTTGGGTTTTAATTCAGTGGGAGAGTGCTTGCTAAGGTCCTGGGTTTGGGTCTCAGATTTGAAAACCATATTTCTGCGTTGTGAGCTATATCTTCTTCTATTCCTATTATTCTTAGATTTTGCCTTTTCACAATATCCCTGTTCCTGTATGCTTTAGATATTTTTATGTCAAGAGTTTCTTTCATAGATGCTCTGATTTTTTCCATTGTGTCTTCTAACCCCAGGATTCTCTCTTTTATCTCTTGAATTTCATTGGTGATGCTTGCATGTGTTGTTCCTATTTGCTTACATGGATTTTCCAAGATTCCCTCAATTTGTCCTTTAGTTATTTCTTTTACTTCCATTTTCAGGTCTTGAACTGTTTTCTTCATTTCCTTCACCTCTTGGGTTTGTTTGTTAGTTTTTGGTTTGTTTTTGTTGTTGTTGTTGTTGTTTTGTTTTCATTTGTTTGTTTGTTTGGCTTTCTTGGATTTAAGGATTTTCTTCATTTGCTCTCATTGTTTGTGTTTTCTAGGAATTTATTCATTTTCTCTTTAAGGACCTTTATCACCTTTATAAAATTGGTTTTTCAGTCATTCTCTTGTGCTTTTGCTGTGTTGAAATATCCAGGGCTAGTTAGTTGTGGTAGACTAGCTGGGCTCAGGTGGAGGCATATTGCTATGACTGTTGTTTATTGTGTTCTTATGCTCGCCTCTAGGCATCCGGGTTTGGGGTAACTACAGGTTTCGGTGCTGTTTTCTGAGTTCATCTTTGTTAGATGGATGTTTCCCCCCTTGTTTTCCATTTCCTTTCTGGTCTTCTGGCCTGAGTGGCCTGGGGTTCTGGTGACTTGAGAGGCATTAGTGTAAGTAGTGTATCTCCATTGGGCTTTCTGAGGCCTGTGTAACCTCTTGAGTTTTTTGTTCCTATATTGCCTCTGGGTTCTGGAGTTTTGAGGGGTAGAAACTCAGAGGTGGAATCAGCATGGATTCTGGGGTCCTGTACTTTGGAGTGGCCTCTGGTAGAGCAGTGGGCTTCTGCCAGAATTGTGGGCTTGGGTATGGAGATGAGAAAAATATATTTTCAATCTAAGAAAAAATAATATTTATCAAATATGTCCAGTTTTTGAAAATTTTGTGTGTAGAACTCATACATATGAAAAACATCATTGACAGAAAGTTTCTCAGAGGGAGAACAGGGTTGGTTGCAAGTGTATGCACCTTTGTTGTAGACTGGTTTTATTTCATGTGTATGCATGTTTGTCTGCATGTTTATATATGTGCCACATGTGTATCTGGTGCCTTCGGAGACTGGAAGAGGGATTCACAGATCCTGGATCTTGAGTTACAAGCAATTGTGAGCTGCCATGTGAGTGTTGGGACATGAACTGAGGACCTCTGTAAGAACAAGTGTTCTGGACCACTGAGCCCTCTCTTTGGCTGTGTATAAGATATATTTTTAAAGTAAATATAAACATGTTCTGAAATGGAAAGAGAAGAATGGGTAGGAATTTTTAAAAAAGCATGGTAACAATCAAAAGTTCACAGCATAGATTTCCAATATAATACTTGGACATTGAGTTTAAAGCACAATAATATAAATAGCATAAGCAAGTTGATAGCATTCCAAGAACATTCACAATCTACTTACATATTTGTATAAATTCACACCGTATTAGACAGAAGAGGGCATTTTATATCATTCAAAAGTTTCAGGATTACTGATTTATTTATTTCTGGTGCTCTGAATATTGTACATGCTATATAAAATCTTTTATTTTATATGCCAATTAAGAATGTAATAATAAACAATGTAGAAAGTTGGATTTGAGATACATAAATTGAAAAGAAAACAAACAAATAAAAAGAACTGTACACTTGAATAACTCATTTAATAAAATAAGGTGTCCAGTAAGGACCATAGGTGTAAAAAATGTCTCTATCAAGCACTTGGAAAGCAAAAGCAAAAGCAGCTGGATTTCTAAGTTGGATGCCAACCTGGACTACAGAAATAATTCCAGGATAGCTAGAGCTATACAGAGAAACCCTGTCTCAAATAAACAAACAAACAAAAACCAAAACAACAAAGCAAAACAAACAAATAAACAAACAAACACAGCAGTCCTTATCCAGGCTGGAAAAGAAATAAAAGCATAAGTTTAAAAATTTCAAGAATGGAAGAGACTGTTAACCTTAGAAAAATTATAACTAAACAAAATTAACTTTATGTCAACAAATCAGGCAACTTACTTGGAGTTGACAAATGCATTAAAGAAGAAAAAATTAAACTACTCAAACTGAAACACATTTAAGAATAACACATATATAATTTAAATTGGTAATTATAAGTCCTATGGCAAATGGAATTTCATGGTAAGATAACATCATTGTCCATTTCTGTAAAATACAGGACAAAAGACAGTAATCTTCTTTATTCTTTTGTGGAAAATCTAGAATTGGAGATGAAAAGGATATCCTTAGTTAATGCAGATACAAAACCCCATAAAATATTACCAAATATAGCCTAAACACATATTACTATAGCTATTGTAAAGACAACTGGGACTTAGCTTGAGAGCACAAAGGATCTATCCAGGAATAGAAAATGAGTCTCATTTAAATGCTAATTAGCATAAATCACAATATTAATAAGCCAAAGGGCAGAGTTACACAATTCCAATTGAAGGAATCAAAACTAACAATAAAAACTTCTAGAGTAAGTTACCAACTAATAGAATCAAAACTAATGGTTGAAAAAAAAAGTCTACAAACAATGAACAAAATGCAGTCTATTCTTTTCTTTTAGATATGTAAAGCAAACATGTATGTCAACATAATGAAAGACACCTTTCATTTGCCCTAATGCTAGGGGAAAAAACAAAGGTATCTCTTCTCTTTTGCAATCTCCATCTTGTATTGAATCAATTTTTAGCAGGTAAAATGAACTGAAGCCACAAAATCCAGGTTGTAAATAAATAACAATTAATAATTTACAGGTAACGTGACCTTATGAATAAAATCTCTAGCCTCACTAAATCTCCAGCTAATAGATGTGTTCACCATAGTTTCAGGAACAAAATAAAAAAATCTTTCATATATTTATTTATTATGAACAGTCAAAGATGAAAATATTAAAGAAATCAGACCCAATTATGATATTATAAAAATAAAAATATACATGACATTTTTAGAATCTTAAAGTATAAAAAGTCTCTATGGCTTTTTCTTGCAAAAGTTATCAACCAGAGCCTAATATATCTGTGGATACGCCAAGGGCCTATGACAGCTGAACAGTTTTGAAAGATAAGCCAAAGGGTAAAACCTGTGCTTTGCTGTTAAAAAAAAAAAAAAAAAAAAAAAAAAAAAAAAAAAAAAAAAAGGACAATAAAGTGATAGCAATCAAAACAAGGTAGATTGACATAAAATCTGACATATAATCAATGAAACACAATTAGTTTAGAAGTAAGTCCTAGAATGTATGGTCAAAGTATTATTTTAAAGATGATAATCAAGCTACAATATACAGACTCAGAGAGCTTAGGTAAAGAGGGCTATAGGGGAAATGCATGGAACTCCCTGCAAAGAAGAAATAGAAGAGACCCCGCAGGTGGACTTGGGGTGCATATGAACAGGAACAGAAAGGATCAGGGGCATGTGGTACATGTAGAGAGTGCAGAGACTGTCAGCTGTAAATGCGAGATATTTTGAGGGCAGTAAGGAAACCCAATGAAGTGGAAAATTCCTGAAATCTACAAGGGTAACCCTAGTGTGGACTCTCCGCAATGGACTGTGAACTGGTCATCAGGCAAGGATTCTGATGATGGGACTGGGTTACACTGGGTTGAGTTGTTGGCAGAAGTCCTGTTAAGATCCCTAAACAACTCAGTCTGATCCTAGGGCAGAATCCCTGAAAATTGACAGTGGAGTTCTATTGCTAAGGACAACTTCCACACAGCTCAGTGAATGCAGAGAGGTTGAGATGGTGCAGGTTTGAGGCTTTAACCCTACGGTCTAGGCTCTTTGGCCCAAGGAGATCCCCTGTATGCCATGGGAAGTGAAACCTAGACACCAACCCAGCAAAACTTTTGACCTACAAGCTGTCTTGTCTGAAAGATGTGCTGAGTAATAGTGACATAGAATTTGTGAGAATGGCTAACCAATGTTTGGTTTAATTTAAAGGTCATTCCCCAAGAGGGAACCAATGCCCTGTAGCGCCTAGATGGTCCGGACTCAAGACTCAATGACAGAGACTTAGGGTAGAACCAAACACTACTGGTCTAAAATATAGTCAATGAAGTGACTCCTATATTCATAGATTGATGCCTTGTCCACTCATCATCACAGAGACTTCCTGAAGCAGGTGATGGGAGTAGATGGAGAGACCCACAGCGAACGTTATGCTGAGAGAGACAGTCCAAATTGGAGGTCTTTATCAGTTCTCTCCACTTGGAGATCTGGGAACCCCGGAGAAGGGAGGAGGAAAGACTGTAGAAGTCAGAGAGGAAGGAGGACACCAGGAGCACATGGCTCCTTGCCTTGTCAGCTTTGATGCGAAAATTTTCACCTTGGCATCATGTATACTTTTTTTGTCTTAGTGTTGTCATCTCTTAGAGGGCTTGCTCTTTTCTGAGGAGGAAACAGAGGAGAAGTAAATCTGGGGAGGCATGGGAGTAGGGCTAAGAGGAGGAGATGGAGAGAAAACTGGTTAGGATGTATTGTATGAGAGAAGAATGTTTTCAATAAAAATGTTTCAAAGCTTCAAGAAATGCATGTCAAGGTAGTGATAGATCTGCTAATTATTTTTAGCATATCAAAATCTCTTTATCGAATCTACTGTTGACAGAATAGTGACAAACCTATTGTTGACAGAATAGTGACATTAAATACATTTGTCTATTTACATCCCCCTTCCGTAATTGATTTGCCTTCTGTATCTTTCCAGCTGAAGAGTCATTTAAAGGGGAAAACTGATAAATCCAATAGACCAAAGCTGCACAGGAACAGAGATGAAATTTAGAATGATTTTTCTGGTGGGAGCTGCTGTGTCCCACTACATTCTGTCACCTATTTTTATCTTGTCTTCTCCCGCAGGGAGATTCCACTTCTACTTGATGGAATTTTCTCAATAGCACAAATTGATTTTAACTTTCTGACAGAGGGAATCAATTCATATCTCTGTAATAAAATGCCCTATGCTAGAATACTTTCATTCTTGGTAGCTTTGCTTATATATGCAAATATCACCTGATCTCTATTTCTTTTGTTAATGATTAAAGCCTTTTTTACAAAGGGAAATGAAACACAAACACAATTTCTTTTCTAATTAATGTATAATATTAAAAGAAATTTATCAATACTTATAATGACTAACGACAGTAGATATCAATTGGTAATCCTTCAAATGTTTGAGGTGAGTGGCTTTTAGTTCAATAATTCCAGGACCAGCTGGAGCTTTTGTTAACACATGTTGCACATCTGGACACAGGTGCATCAAGAATATGTGTATTTCTACAAATCACTCATGTACTGTGGGAAGAAAATTCAAGCATTGTAATAAAATTATAAACTAACTTACTTCTCTAAGTATATTGAAAAGATTGTGTTTATATTAGAGCCTTTTGGCAAAAATTGGAATTATGCATTTGTTAAATATATGTTTATATATATTCCCCCCAAAGAAATAATGCTAGTTCACCATTTACAAAAATAAAAGAAAATTACATTCCTTTATTCTTGTGAGCTACACTTTTATTTTATCAATTATAATCGAGCAGATGCCACTCAAGCATTACTCTGTGATATTATGTACATTCCTCAGCTATGCCTCAAAGCTATTAGTTTCACTTCCTCTCTGCTGACTAGATTTCATGGTACTAGAAAGTGCCATTCAGTCTTCAGATAGGAAAATAAAAACATCAACAGTTTTACCTAGCTGTGAACCCTGTGAGTTACAATAATGGCCAGTGTGGGAAGATGTGCCTAATGCTGCAATAATGGCATGAATGTTATAGAGGTAACTAACCCACCCTACAGGAGAAAATGATTGCCTAGTACTCTCAAACTGACCAAGAACCCATGGTTATGAGGTTTTCAGGGCCCAGGGATTGACATACTATTATCATTTTGCCAAATGGACTTAATATCAAACTATCTTTTAAATTTGTACCATATGCCCACAGATTAGTGCAGCTGTCAGATCTCATCAGAGAAGTTTCTTTGTGCAGTGGTAACACAGAAACTCTTAATTGGTCAAGTTGTAGTGAATAAATGTCTGTGTAGTACTCAACCTTAAATGGGTCATCTACATCACACACCCTCCTCCTTAAAGCTCTGCGACAAGTTTGCAAGAGGAAACCAGAAAGATGGCTTGAGCCAGAGTTTAGAGAGGATCAGAGCAAAACAGTGGACCATGGCCAGTGTATGGCCTAACACTGTGAATATGAGGGCAGCACAAATTAGATTTGATAGTTTTTAGGGAATCATGGAGTAGGCCTGGTCTAGCTTCCTGAGAGGTTTGAGGCATTGGCTTTTCTTGTAAGAGTCTCCGGCTCCTGGGGTACTGTGTGCTTTTCAGTTACTGAGAAACTGGGGCACTCACTCAGGCAGTGAAACATTCAGGCTGCTTGTGTTTCTTAAAAGTCAGGGAAGGATACAGAAGACTGGACTATTACTCTGACACATTAATCTTGTATACCCTGTGTAGCTTGCAAATGCCACTGTATTTTTGCAATTACAATTGTATTGATTCTGGCAAGTTCCATTGTATTCTGTTTCTGATAGAAGATAAGAAGTCTGATTGCTCGAGCAAAGTTGTCACAGCCTCAGTCTTGCTGTGATCTCTCAAAAAATTAAAAAAGTAAAAAAAAAAGATGTTTGGGTAATCCATGGGGACAGGACATTATCTTCTAAAAATAGATAGTACAAAGGGAACATCAAGTTAGACCTTTAGCTTCTAATGCGGTTATAAAATCCACTCAAAATACATTAACAAGCTGAATATATTAGCTAAACTATGAACTTTTCAGAACCTATGAGGGAAATATAAACCTAATGGATACAAAGATTTTTTAGGTTGATTACAAACAAATTATTCTCAAAATAGATATCATCATGCAGCAATGAGTCGTTCCATTTCCATGAGTTTGTAGCTTTCTGTAATTTATATTGATAAACACTTTTAATATGTGGTGGTCAGATAGGACTCAGATAGGTTTCTGTTGAAACTTTCTTGTATCTGTTGAGACTTGTGTTCAAAATGTGCTCAACAGAGAAAGTTCTTTGAGATGTGAGAAGAAGGTGCATACTTTAGTGTTTCAGTGAAATCTTCTGTAAATAGCTGTTAGGTCCATTTGGATCATGATTTCAGTTATGTCTAGCCTTTCTATGTTGGTTTTTGTCTGGGTGATTTGTCTGTTGGTGAGACTACGGTATTGAAATCTCCCACTATCACTGTGTGAAGGTCAATATGTGATTTAAGCTGTAGTAGTGTTTCTTTTATGAACCTGGATTTGTGTTTGAATATTATCTGAGTTATAAAATTTGACATGAAAATACCATAAAATGAAGAAACATTTGAGCTACTTTCAATATGGGGTTTGCTTTGAGGAATATATGTGTGTGTGTGTGTGTGTGTGTGTGTGTGTGTGTGTGTATTAATATATATTAACAAATAAATTACTCCTCCTCTTAAATATTGTAAAAATTTGAAGACATATTTATCCAAAGATATAAGAATGAATAATGAGCACATAAAAAAGTGCTCAACTTCATACCTGTTAAGGATTAAATCACAAGAAGAAGTGACTTCACAATTAGGCTGATCGATTAATAGATATTCGTGAGGTTATACAGATCTTGAATTCCTCCACCCATTGCAATGGAGACAGTAGTATTCTGGAGAATCTAAGCACAATGTTTTTGTGATAATCCCCAGTACACTCCATAGATTCATATACAATTAGAAAACACACTTGGCAGTTTCTTGCAAAGCTAAATATGATTTATTTTCCATATAACCCAAGCATGTGCATGCACACACATATTACATATAATCCAACACATACACACATATACACACAAATATTCATAATATATACATATATTCATAAAAAGAAGACTGTGTTTCTAGCATAAGACATTTATTCAAATTTCTTTAGTTGATTTATTCACAAAACTCAAAATGAAAAAGGAAACCCGTTAAATGTTCATTCACTTGTAACCAAAATGTGATATGTTTATACAAGAGGATGCTATCAAGAACCAAGAGAAAGGATTTGCTGTAAATGATACTACATAGCTGGACCTTGAGAACATCATTCTAAGTTGGAAAATACATGCAGACCTTATTTGTTAACGATAGTTAATGGTCATTCTTACCTTAATTGACTTGAGAAACACCCAGGGTTTCTGTATGAGGTAGTTTCTAGAGAAGATTATATTAGGGATTCTGTTCTAATGGACACCTTAATCTATCGATGAATGCAAAGCTTGCATGTAGGGGTTGATGGAACTGTGGGTGCTGGGGCTTGGTTTCAGAAAGTAGGTCTGGGGTTGTGTCCTTTGTGGCCATGTCTTGTCTCAGCCTGCTCTTGCTATTCTTTTCCTCTACTTTCCCACTCTGTGCACACAGTGTTGTGAGCAGCCCTCATTGGACACATGAGGTGATTTACCTATTGGACAGAATCTCATCAGTGCTGGCTTTATCCTGAGGAGCCAAGTTCTTTCTGCCATGGTGGATCCCTGTCAATGGAAATTCTTCTCTTCTTTTCTCTTAGTGTTCTCCATCAATTTGGCAAAGCATCTCCTTTTGTAGTTCTCTGATTATGTAAAGTAAAATTTTAAAGAATTCAGTCTCACAATGTCTTACGTAGTTTCATAATTAATACTTTGGATCAGAATATATTTTCAGATCAGGAATAATTAATTGTGAAAGAATTACTCCATTGTTTCCCCAATTCTGAGGCCATGATTCAGATGTATAATGACTAATGATCCTTGGCTTTTTAAATCCTGTTATGAATCAATCTGTATCTACTGGCCCATCTATCTGTGGATATTTCTGTCCTTATAGTTACAAAATGCCCACAAATAAATGAGGTTATTTTGTGTAAGTCTCTCTTTCGCTCAACACATACAGTAATTAATTTGCCTATTCACTATTTGAACACATTTTTTATATTTCTGATAAAATTGCTTCTGTTATTTTATGGACACTTCCTGGTCCCAGTTCTTAAACTCTCTCAGAACCCATGTTGAGGGCTGGCTAGTAGATTGATGGGCCTCCTAACCTGGTGATCTAGCTTTTGTCCCCCTACTGTCACATTCACCTCTTTCATTTTGATAACTTACAGGATGTAGAATTCTAATTTCTGATTTCCCTTTGTCTCAGATGGCTTTTGATATACTGCCCTATTGTTGTCTTAGTTACTGCTCTACTGTTGTGAAGAGACACCATTACCAAGGCAACTCATTAAAAAAATTTAATTAGGGTCTTGCTTTACAGCTTTCAGAGGGTTAATTTCTCCATTATTATAGTGGGGAGTATGGTGGCAGGCAGACAAGCCCAGTGTTGGAGAGGTAGCTGAGAATTGCATCCTTATCTGCAGGCATTGGGGAGAAAGAAAATGGGCCTCCAGTGGGCTTTTGAGACCTTAAAACCCACCCCTGGTGACACATTTCCTCCAACAAGGCCACGCCTTCCAATCCTTCTAATCCTTTAAAATAGTGCCAGTCCCTGGTTAATAAGCTGGTATATTTATGAGCCTATGGGGGCTATAAGTTGTCTCGCAGCCTTTGTTATTGTCCTAATGAACGATTAGGTGACATTTTCCCCATTTCAACTAATCTGAAATGAAACCAACAAGACTAGGAAAAATGTGTTTGTTGGGATTATTTAAAGAACTATAATGCTGGGGACTGGGGAGATTTTTCAGTGTTTAATAGAACAGACTGCTCTTCCACATAAACTGACTTTAATTCTTAGCACGTAAATCAGGTTACTCACAAACAACTATAACTCTAACTCCAATGGCAGCTGACTCCTCTGGTCTCTGGGGGGACCACAAGTGCAGACACAACCACATAATTAAAATAATTTTAAAAGCTGACAAAAAAAAAAAAAAAGAAACCAAAACAAAAACAAAAAACAAAATTCCTGTACTGGCCATCCTCTGTAACCAGGCAAGGCTTCCTGTGAGGGGATTAGGATGCCAACCCAACCACAAAAACGTCGACCTACAGTTTGCGCTGCTTGCAAAATGTCCTGAAGTAAAGAATGGATGAGAGGGAGTGGGAGGAGATGAGGTAGGGAAAACTGATTGGAATGTAATATATGAGAGAAGAATAAGTAACAAAGAGAAAGAAAAAAGACAAAAAGAGGCCATAAATTTGAAAGAGAACACAGAATAATGGGAAGGCTTGGAAGGAGGAAATGGAAAGGAGAAATGTAATTGTACTATAATCTCAAAAAATTAAAATATCTAACTATCAAAAGAGGAGGTAAGCAAGAATGAAAATCTGGGAAACACTGGGCAAGTGATAACTACTAAGTATCTCAGGAGAGGAGCAGGGCACAGCTGACCATGTTCAGGGCCCTTCTTGACTCTCAGTATTAAGAAAAATGAATGAATGAATAAATCAACAAAGTAGACTGCCATGCACAAATCTTGTTTAGTGGAGGCAAATGGTACATTTATAGGCCATAAGCCCACTGCTTGTTGCCATTTAGAAGTTGTAGATATGACAGAAACAAGTAATAATTGAGGATATTGCCTTTCAGATGGAATAATGCAGGTTAAAAATACTCATTTGGAAATGCATGGGCTGAACTGAGTCAGTTTCCTGGTTTGGGGCTGTGAACCAAAATGCATCCATTTCCCCCATCTTACTTTATCCCCTCCATGTAATATTTCCAGTTTTCCCTAGCTGCTTTAAAGACTTTATTTCCAGCTTCTGTGTAAAGCCCACGAGTATCAAAGTTATTCTGCTTGCTCTTCCTCTCTGCCTAGAGGTTTTGTGAGGTCAGGATACTTTTCATGAATCCTCTGCCTTCCCGCAGTGTAGGACTATGTATATTTAATTACTGCTGTGTAACAAACTAACCCCAAGCACTACGGCTTGAGCACCAAACATGCATGCATCTTCTTAGAGTTAACCCTGAGCCTGAAGAGTGGGAGCAGAAGAGCTGGCAAATTGATCACATATTCTCACTAGGTTGCAGTGGAGACCTGGATGATTCTGGAGACAGACTGGGATGTGACTAAGAGAAAAGACTTCTCATCTTATGTCTGTGCAAGTCTCAAAAGAATTTCTAGTTCATTCACAGCATTTTTTCAGCAGAATTATCTTATGGACAGTCTGGAGACTGAGCGAGGATGAGGTTGGGAACAGTCTTACACATGATTTTTCAAGTGGCATCGCATTATGTTTGCTGTAATGCCACCTATCCACTATAATAAAGTTCATGGACTCAGTACAAACCCAAGAGGAGAGACTCACTCCACAGCACACATACCTGTAGCTGGGATCACAGCCACTCCATTAGGACCTATCTAATATAAATGTATCTGGTTTCTAATCTGTGTAAGAACCAGAGCGCAAATTCATTTATCTTGCTGCTACTTCTGCCTCCACACAGCAGCATGCCTGAATCTTAGATAATGGCCCATAAGCGTTCCTCACTATGACAGAGTCAATATTTCACCCATTCTTTAAGTCTGAGTGGGAGAGGGACTGAAAGTTGAGTCAATCACTAGTGGCCTTGCGTATGCTATGGAACCTCCAACCTCACCCCTCTCCCCCACAAAGGACTGAGTCCAGAAAGCATGCAAAGTCCTGAAGGGTGGCTTATACAGAATTGGCATGGAAATCAAGTAACCTTCCCTACACCCACATCTTTGTATGCATTTGCCTATGCTTAATCATTCACAAAATCCAGACAATATGGTTCTTGAGCTCTATATCCTATCTAGTAATTTGATTGAAGTTACTGAGGCCAAAGAAGGTGGTGGTCAAAAGTACTGACTGGGGCTTACGATTGACTCCGGAAATGATCAGAACAATCTAAGCGTTTCAGCCTTCAAATTGTAGGATCTAGTACTGGCTTCAGGTAGACAGTGTCAGAAGAAAAGGACCTCCACACTGTAGCTTGCTTGATGTACAGACAGCCTACTTTCCACAAGTTCTTTCAGAATGATGTTGAGAAAAATAAACACTCAACAACAATGTAATTCATAATGAAAACTTTGTACATACACACCAAAGTAGACGGGGATCTATTGATATTAACAACAACAAAATACAATGGAAAAAAATTAGGACTTGTGTTAAAAGTAATTTTAATTAGATTAGTCATATGATCAGAGTCTGGCATGGGCTGGCTCCCTCTTGTGGCACAGGCCTCAAGTTAAATCAGACATTTGTTGGCCATTCTCACAAGTTTTCTGTCACATTATCCCAGCACATCTTGCAGGAAGGACTGTAGGTTAAAAGTTTTGGGGTTGGGTTAGTGCCCATGTTTATCTTTTAGTAGCCTGCAGATTCCTTCCTGCACCACAATGATTAGAATGTCATGCAGGCACCAGCATGACATCTCCATATTCAATGAGCTCTGTGGATGTTGTCTTTGACAATGGGGTCCTGATGTCAGTCTGCAGAGAACAAACCTCTGTCCCTGCATCAGCCTGTATTATTTGCTTATCTCCATGGTACTGCTTAGGCCAACAACTCAACTGAATGCAACTCAGTCCAGCCACTGGAAGTCTTGCCTGGTTACTGGAGATGATCAGTTCAGAGTCAGTATCCCCTGATACTAGGAGTCCTTACTAGAACCATCCTAATAGATTCGAGCAAGTTTCCACTGCACTAGGTTTCCACATACCTTCTCAAGTGCCCCCCAACATTAGCCATCTCTCCCTGCACTCTCTCCCTCCATCTGATCTCCTGCTCCCACCCAATCCCTTCTGGTCCTATCCTCACCTGCCCCTAGTCCTCCTGCAAAATCAATTCTATTCCCCCTCTCCTGGGAGGTCCATGCCTCATCCTTAGAGCCCTCCTCTGTATCTAAACTCTCTGGGTCTATGTATCTTAGCTTGGTTATCATTTACATAAGGGCTAAAATCCACTTATAACTTACTATATAACATATTTCTTTTTCTGGGCCTGGGTTACTTCTCTGAGGATGATTTTTTTTCTAGTCCGCCCATTTGCATAAAAATGTTATGATGTCATTTTTAAGTGGAGTAATACTGAATTTTACAAATGTGCCATATTTTCTTTATCTAGTCTTTGGTTGAGGGAGACCTAGGTGGTTTAGAGTTTCAGGCTATTATGAATAAAATTGCTATCAACATAGTTGAGCAAGTGTCATTATGGTAGGATTGAGTGTCCTTTGGTTTCATGTCCAGGAGTGGTATACCTGGGTCTTGAGGTAGATCAAATCCCAATTTTCTGAGGAACTGTCCTGTTGATTTCTGTAGTGACTGTACAAGTTTGGACTCCCGCCAGCTTTGGAGGAATATTTCCCTTGCTCCACATCCACACCAGCATGATCTGGCACTTGTGTTATTCATCTTAGCCTTTCTGATAGATGTAAGATGGAATCTCAAAGTAGGTTTGATTTTTTATTTGCCTGATGGTTAGGAAGGCTGAATATTTCTTTAAGTGCTCCTCAGCCATTTGAGATTCCTCTATGGAGAATTCTCTGTTTAGAACTGTACCCCATTTTTCATTGAATTATTTGGTTTTTGATATTTAGTTTCTTGAGTTATTTATATATTTTGAATATTTGTCTTCTATCAGATGTTAAGTTAGTAAAAATCTTTTCCTGTTCTGAGTGCCACGAAGACCAAATGGTGCTGTCCTTTGCCTTACAGAGTTTTCAGTTTTATGAGGTTCCATATATTAATTGTTGAACTTAGTGCCTGCACTGTCATTGTTCTGTTCGGAAAGTTGTCTCCTGTGCCAATGTGTTCAAGGCTATTCCCCACTTTCTCTTCTATCAGCTTCAATGTATCTGGCTTTATGTTCAGGTCTTTGATGCACTTCAATGTGAGTTTTGTATGTTCATATATACATACACACATGTATTCACATACATACATACACATGTACACATATAAACTGTGCATATATGTATGTATTATGTATGTTCATATGTACATTACACACACATACACATATACATGTACACACACACACACACACACACACACATTTTGAATTCAGGTAGCAGTACCCCAGGCCTTCTCCACTTTCTCTGTTCCCTTTGCAGAACCAATCCTTCAGGCTCTTCCCTAGCACTGAAGCAGAATACAAGCTTCAGCCTCCATTCCCCACTCTCCATACCTCCTATGTCATCCCTCAGATCACTGCCTCCTGGCTTCCTTCCCTCTACTCCTCACAGTGTCTCAGCTCCCAACTCAGGCAAACACTCTTTGCTCAACCAAAGGCTATGCCTGCTGCCAGAAGTCCAGTTAGGCTGCCCACAGTCATTCTCTGCTCTCTGTTCTCCGAGCAGACAATCCCTCAGGCCCTTCTCAGCTGTAACCTCCCTTCCCCCCTCTCCATGCTTCTGGTGGATCCCACAGACCATCCCCTCCTGACAGTCTAGAAATCAGCACATAGACTTATAATCAGCCCAAACCCAGGATCCTAGATGCTGGCATAAAATATACAAAAATAAACAGGAAACCTGAATATGTGTGTATACATATGTATATGCATAAACATATGTGTGAATCTACAATCTGAGTGATCCTAAAACTCTTATGGAAATACCACAGTGGAGAGACAACCATCAGCTGCCTAGAAATTTGTGGGCCAGCTAGCCTGGAGTATACAGGGCAGCAGCAAAAGTAGCAAGAGAGACCACATTTCAGCAAAGTGAAAAGCAAGAATTATCTCTCGAAATTTGCTGTGGTAAGCTTTTGCCCAACCCTACAAATAAATAAAACTTAGAACAAAATGTTTAATGTGTTGGTGTGTGGTGGTTCGAATGAGAACGGTTTGAGTAGACTCCTACACTGGACTACTTACTTAGTCCCTAGTTGGTAGGACTGGTTGGGAGGACAGAGGTCTGGCCTTGTTGGAGGACATGTGTCACTGGGGATTAGCGTTGAGGCTTCTGGAGCCTACATCTCTCTACTTGTAACTTGTGGATAAGATGTAAGGTATGAGCTAGTGCTCTAGCACCATGCCTGCTTCCATGCTACCATGTTTCCCACCATGATAGTCATAGATTTACCCTGTGAAATTCTAAGCAAGCCCCTAATGAAATGCTTTATGTTATTAAAAAAATAAAATAAACATATGTGTATACACACATACTTATATACACATATGTGTAGTAGATATACATATGTTTATGTACATATACATACATATGCATATTATGTATAGATATACATATATGTGTACATATATGTATATATGTTTATGTATATATGCATATGTGTATATATGTGTTCATATGCTTGCGGATGTTTATGAACACCAGAAGAGATGTTGGATACCCTGGAGCTATAGTTACAGGTGACTATGATCTATTTCATTTGGATTCTGGTAATCAAACTCAGGTCCTTTGTGAAAGCAGTGTATGTTCTTAACTGTTGAGCCATTGCTCTAAATCCTCTCCCGTTTTGTTATTGTTTTCTTTGTTGTTCATTTGTTTTTGTTTTTGTTTACAACTTCATCAATCATTTGCAGAGGCACTTAAGGAAGGTAACTGTACAGTTCAGAATAAGGAGGGGAAGCTTTGGGTTTCATGCTATCCCAGCATAGTGTGATCCTTTGCATATTGCATCTCCCCTAATTTAAAAGATAAGCAGCTTTGGTGTACAGTATGGAAAAAAGAGTGGTGTTTAGCTTATACATGTATGTTCATACATATGTTACTCTCACTGGGGAATCATTTTACTTTAGAAAACCATCTTCTGTCTTCATTTACAAAATCCAAGTGAATTTGGAAAGAAAATCAATTTTAAAATGTGTTTTCTTAGTTAAATATGGCTCCACTAAAGTAACCACTAAAGGTTTTTGCTGGCTGATATTGTGATGGTGAAAATCATATTTCAAAAAAATTAAAATGATTATGCTTAAGTGAAGTGTAAAGTAAAAATGCCTCTACCCTGTAAGCCTCACTTGCCCAAGGATACATAACTTCCTGGAATGTTGAGCATTTCTTTAGGTGCTTCTCAGCCATTCAATATCCCTCTATTGAGAATTCTCTGTTTAGCTCTGTACCCCATTTTTTAGTTGGGATATTTGCCTTGGTGGCATTTAATTTCTTGAGTTCTTTATATATTTTGGATATTAGCCCCTTGTCAGATATATGCTTGGTGAAGACTTTTTTCCAGTCTGTAGGTTGTCATTTTGTTCTGTTGACAGTGTCCTTTGCCTTATAGAAGCTTTTCAGTTTCATGAGGTCCCATTTATTAATTGTTGATCTTAGAGCCTGAGCTGTTGGTGTTCTGTTCAGGAGGTTGTCTCCTGTGCCAATGAGTTCAAGGGTGGATGAAGGCAGGGGTGTTGGAAGCTCCAGAAGGAGACTATCAAGGCTGGAAGATCTGGACCCAGGGAGGCCTGAACAAACTGATGCACCAACCAAGGACATTGCAAGCAGAGAACCTAGACCCCCTGTTCAGACGCAGCCAATAGACAGCTCATTCTACACATGGAGAAGGGGAGAGAGAGTGAAGGACTGCTTCTGACATGAATTGGTGCCCTCGATTTATTCACTGCCCCTTAGCAGAGAGTCCCTGCGGGAACACAGAGAAAGGGATACAGGCTATCCAGATGAGACCTGGTTGAGGGGATTACAGTTGAGATGTAATGTAAATAAATTATGAAAATAATAACAAAGAAAGCCATGGAAAGCAAAAAACAAGAACAAACAAAGCAAAAAAAGAAACTGAATCAGAGAGATCTGTTTGTATCTTATATCTTAATTTCTCTGCTGCATAGTATTAGCCCCAATACTAAACAATGTAGATCTCAGTTTCTCCACTGCAACGTTGAGTCAATGATAGCAGTTCTCTATTTATTGTTGTTTTGTTTTGTTTTATTTTTTAGTATCAATGTGCACTGTACCAATGTATGTAAGTCATTTGGCATAGTGCCTTGTACATATTTGGTGGGCCCAGAATTAGAAAATACAACTGCATTAATGTTACGTACTAGACTATGTGAGGAGATATTTTTCATCTTGTCTTTTGGTAAATGTGCATTTCATATTTGATATTATCATTCTTGGAAGCAAGCTTTTCCTGCTGAGATTTCATTATATATGTAAATCTGAGTTATGTTTGTCTACCTCCCAACACGATTAGTGCTTTGCCTAGTCGCTAATTACTGAATTAGCAAAAACAGCTGGTTTAAATCAAATCATTGACGGGAGTCAAGGTAAGGAATAGCAATGTCAGAGAAGCATTGATCTGAACAGCAGAAAAGCACACCATGCTTAACCTTCGAGCTCAAATTGTACTGCTAAAAAAATCCACTATGGATGCTAAGAGGCCATGGGTGCTAACTGAGAGGAGGAGAAAATCAAATAACCCATTTGCTTAGTGGAAAAAAATAGATCAGCATTATTGGGCAATGACCCTCTTCAAATGAATTATGTAACACAATTTAGAGCCTATGGAGTCAAAAGCTCAAGGTCCATAATAGGTGCATAGTTACTCTTTAACAATTAGATAGAGCAGGGAACAAGCCAGCAGTGAGCTTTGCTGATCACCAGGCCTTGTCCCTATTAAGATGACTCTTAAGAATCTTTCCCCTAATGATGTTACTGAAATTGCAGGGCTTGTCATTTTATGGTTTTGAGGAAAAAAGATATTTTGTTGTTTTTCCAGTTCATAAAGATATAGGTGAAAAGTTGGTAGACGATTAATTCTTAAATGACCTGAGATCAGATTTAAGCATTAAAAGTCTTCGGCAAAGACATTTATTCCTTCTCTCCTTTACTTGAGATGTCTGTCCCTGAGACTAGAAATGATGACAATCACACATTTATTAGGTTGTTGAGAAAGTAGTCCCTGAAGAGGGTCTGGAAAAAAGAAGAAAGGACTGACTCTACATGATAGAGAGAATTTGTCTTCATTGAGCACTTGGCTAGGGCTCTGCTCTTCCTGTCTTGACACAGTTGGAAAAATGACACCATGGGCTTTTTGAGCAGAAATAATACTATCATATCTCCTCATTCTTAAACCATAGAATTCTACAGAAGCTATATCATGGGTTCCTGGGATCCAGTGTGCTGGCTGCATGTCGTGGAACGACTCCCTGGACTATCTACTTAAATGCTGATCAGAAAATAACACTGAGATTTCTTTTGTTCAGCCTCTGTCCTTTCAACCATGATGGACTGTACCACCTCTATAACCATGATGGGAAATCATTGCTACTATTATTTGCCAATAAGAGACTGGGAACCCTAGGCATTAATTGATTCCTTAGAACTATGCAACTATTAATCTAGAGTCAAGATTCAAATCTCTGTCCAGGGACTGTTTTCTGCTATATGCAATATTAACAGTTAGGGCACAGTTGATATTAGATCACTTTTCTAACTCCATATTTATTCTTCAATTATATTTGAGAAGTTTTAGCATAAAGCAAGTACTCCTCCTCAACTCTACCTGTGTTTTCTCAATACTGCAATGTTTGCAAGTGATGCCACTGTAGTGGACACAGGCATACTCTGACTGTATTCTCCCTGGAGACTGAGGACTTCCTCATCTAATTGAGGGGATGGAGAGTGCTGAGACTGTGCTCACTCGCTATGGTTTTTGAGAATTGACACAAAGGATTAACCACCAATGCTAGCCATTCTTTTCAAGGTAACCTAACAGTGTAACTGGTCCACAAGGATTCTGCTATAAGAAATCCTTCAGCTAGGTGTGGTGGTGCACACCTTTTATCCTAGCACTTAGGAGGCAGAGATAGGTGGATTTCCATGAGTTTGAGGCCAGCCAGGTCTACAAAGTGAGTCCAGGACAGCCAAGGCTACATATGCTTCACTCAGGACAATACCGAGATTTCAGCACAGTTTTAGAATTTAGAGTGTAGTCATCTAACACCTCCCTTGAAACTTGACTGTAACCTAATAGCTTTCTCCTTCCAACTGTCTCCTTTCCCTTCTGTAGATATGCATACCAAGACCATATCTTAGAAATTCTCTGTCCTTTAATCTCTATCACAGATTTTGTTGTTTAGGGAGACCAATTTGCAAGAGTCATGATGATAATGAATGGCTTGAAGGTGACAAGATGTAATTGTGTTGCTTTCTTAGTTTAGGTTCTGTATAGTGCATAGCAACACACTATAGGGGAATGAGACTCTTGCTGAATGAAAATAGATGAGAACTGCAGGGCATCTAAAGGTGAAACTCTGAAGATAGTGCTAAGGAGCAGGGTAGTTAATATATACACATATCCATAATTTACTTCTAGCAGAGTATGCTGGCTCATATCTTAATTCCAGTACTTGGAAAGTTCAGATGTGAGAATTGCCAAGAGTTTTCGTACGTCTTGGAATGCATAATAAGTTCTAGGCCAGCCTTTGCTACAGAGCAAATGCCTGTCTCAAAAGAAAAAAATCTTTACATTAGATAAAATATTTAGTTTTCTAAATAGCTCTTTAGCAATAAATCTACTCACAGCAGAAGAGATGGAGTCTTAGGAGCAAAACTCTTCACCTGTGCTACGCATCAGTTTTGCTGGACATATGCAATTGACCTCTGAATCTCTGCTTTATGATATGAATATATAATGTAAGAGCCAGGCTCAGTTACTGCTTGTTCTTCCATCACAGATTTCCACTACTGCTTTTGCACCTGTGTATCCCCAATTGACATATAAATCTGATGGAGGTGAAAGAAATGATGATGCTGGAGAAAACATCTTTTACCTCATGAGCTGGGTGTCAAGACAAAACCGGTACCCTATTTTCCCTCTCAAAATGATGTACCAAAATCTCTTTAAGACTGGAAAATATATTCTTATTGTGGCTTGTTTGCTTCACATGTTTTTATTTTTTATGTTATTTATTGGTTTTTTTTTTATGAACGCCAACACAACAATGAAGAAAACAAAAATCTGAAAATTAAGAAACAGCATAATGCTCAGTGTGACAAATGTGCCCATATGTGTGTCAGACTGTTAGTGTCATAGCTTTTGTAAACACTCAAGACCTTAGGGACTGCTACACACTGTCCAGGATGAGCAAGACAGAGTCTGCTCCTAACCCCAGTGCTAGGGAGAAGACTGATGACTTCGTCACTATGGCAAAGGTCTTAATTGCTCTACTGCTTATGCACAGATTGCTGTGGATTGATCAAACGTAATTTGGAAACTTAAAACAGCATTAGTGAAAAGTAAATGTTTAAATTGGGCCATGAGAAATGAGAAGCTCTTTCAGTGAAGAATAAGGGGAAGACCAGAGTGGGAAAATAGTAGCAGCAGATGTCCAGAGAGGAATCTGGATCAGACTGAAATGTCGTTGATAGAGTCTAATATCTTTAGTTCTACGCTGAAGGTATCATTGTGTTCCTCAAAAGCGCAGTCCCCATCTTACAATTATTCAAATTAAAAACTTTACCCATATGATGAGAAACTAATACCCATCCAATTTCAAGTTATGGATCTTGATCTCCTCCTGAGATTATAAGAAGTACAGCCCAGTGGTGCTAGGTGTTAGCAATGAGCCGCCACTTCCTGCCAGCCAGGACTATACCAGGGATATAACCCATATTGTACAGTTTAGAGTGGCTAAGCTAGTTTGGTAGTTTAACTGCATCGATTCATTACCAACTCATGACACTTTCTACTTAAAAGGGCTTTGTTGAAACTGAAGTCTATGATATTTCAGGGAGCATCTGTACCCCCTGTCTAACATCCCACCCAATCCTGGCATCCTCAGACCATGTTCCAACGCTGTGGTGGAAGAAAGGTTATATATTAGAGGTGAAGCAGAAAAGGGATCATAGAATCTTCTGAGAGTTCTGATTTACTGTTCCTTGTTTTATGTTTTCCTAGCACAAATCAAGTCTGCTTTGTGACACTGGCAGAAAAAAAATCATGGCAGCAATTTCCAAGGGCTGAGACAAACCAAATCCCCTTGACATCCATAACTGAAGACAGCTACCTGCTTTTATTCTCTCTATATTTGTAACATGAAAACTTGATGGTCTTACACTGCAAATGCAGTTAACAATGATAGATTTTGAACATGCCTGGGACATTTGCCCTTAACATGTTCATTAACATGGCAATGGTGGAATTTGGGGATTGAAATATTCCAAGTGCTTTGGTATGTAAATTCTTTCAGTAATGCTCTTTACAAGCACATGTGTGCACGGTGACACACTGGAGCACCCATTTATTTCTGTGACGAAACCCATAACTTTACGGAGGCTATCCAATGGTTAGAGGTCTTTTTTTTCATGTTGAACTTTCATAATTTAAAGTGAGATTCTGAGCCCTAAATCTTGGGGACAACCAGTTCAAGGGAATTAAACATTTTTACCTCCTAGTGTCCAGACTGTTTGCCTTTGGTTTGATGTTTTGTTTTCTGTATATTTTTCTTCTTTCACTTTATTCACATGCATGTCTCTTGTGGTTTAGATTAAAGTATCCCGAATAGCCTCATGTATTTGAACACTTAGAGTACAACTGATGATGTTATTTTGGAAGTCTGTGGAATATGTATGAGATGGAGGCTTCTTTGATGAAGGACATATCACTGGGTGTGGGCCTTGAGATTACCAGTGGCCCCTGCTCTCTGTCGCATCTCTATCTCCTGTTCCTCCTAAATATCATTCTCATCTTTATGTTCTAACCTCCATGTAGCTTCCTATTGCCATGCATTCCCCACTTCATATGACAAGCTGGGAGACAAAAGAAATCCTTACTTGCTTAAGCTGCTTCATATCTCAGACACTAGCTAACTAACAACTAACTAACTAACTAACTAACTAACTAACTAACTAGCCAACTAGCTAACTTTGTGTCATAACAAAAATGTAACTAATGCAGCTTTACATTCCATGTGACGCTGATGAGTGGAAATGTACGTCTCTCACATTGGGTGTCTTTCTGACCTTCAATCTGCCATATCCAATTATTGTCCATATACTTCTGTTGGGGTATCTTCAACATAAGTTGAAAATACTCAAACTTAATGAGTCCTATCTTTCCATAACATGCTCTGATCTTTTTGCATTCTCTGTATTCAGGGATGTACAGTCGTTTTCTTGGCAACTGGATCTATACATTTGCCATGTACCATTCATTGGTGCTTTTTCACCTTTCGTGAACATAAAACCATCAAATTGGAGCTACTTTTTAAAGTGGAAAATCACATTTGCATGCTTGAGAGTCTGCATTTCTTGCAAGCTTATGGAGTATACCACAGCCTTTCATACATACTATAACCAGTTTAAAATCTATCCTTGTCTTTCAGTTGTTCAGCCCTTTGTAGTTTTATAGATGCAACACAAGCTATGGAATCAGAAAACTGAGTTTAAATCACTGATCAAATCTACAATAGTAAAAGGTTCATAGACAAACCATTGATCCTTTGGTCTGTTATCACTGACTCTTGAGAATGAGGGTGTCTCATCCCATAAGGATTTTCAGTTCTATAAAGTAGGTTAAATGCATAGCTCATCATCTGCCACACTGTCAAGATTCAAAGCAGCTGCTGTCTGTCCTGTTTCAAATCAGAAACCTAATAACAATAAATCACTGATCAGTGGGTAGCAACATTTCCTTGAGAGGGAGAGACAGTATTTCCAGGAAGAAGTAGCCAAGCTGTGCTGGATTAAAGTTACAATGACCCAGTCAGTAGATGAATGCAATTTAGATAACATGTGATCCAAGGCACAAGCTGCCCCAGAAAGAAGTGGCTTCCCTCTAAAAAGGGACACTGTGCCTATTTCTACAGAAAATCTGCATGAGTCCTAAAAGCCATGGGCTATTCTAGCAAGTCTACTTGTTTCTATGATCATTTTGTAGATAAGGAAGGAGGAATCTGTCTCTGATTTCCATGGTGACTTATTGTACCCTAGTTGCTGAACTACAAAGAAAGGAAGAGTAAGAAACTGGCTGAAGAATGATGTGGAGGTCAAAGTGTAAGCCTTTGCAAGACATGTAGACTAATGTTCGTGGTGATGGAGTTGAGTAGGCAGGTTATTAAGTTCATTATAGGACAGAGCTAAGAAGAGAATCACTAAAAATATTGTCATATTTTAAGTTATGTGTCATCATTTTTCTTCATATGGCTTGTGATGCAACCTTTAATGAGGATTTGTTACAGTTTGTTCAATGTCGTTTCATCAGTGTATTATTGTTAAAACTAAGTACTATCTACTTGTATGCAATGCTGTGCTGAACAACCACTGCATTTCTCCATGTGAACCAACCTGCACAAGTGTTTCTCTGGGTCAATCACTGTATATATTTACAAAAACTATACTCTGTTTTATTCCTTTAAAAGAAGGTTACATCACCGAAAAGGTATCTGGGGCACTTATCTTTATTTTACTATGGTTGTGTGTAATTGGACCTCTTATATGTTAATCTGATGACTAAATTTTCTTTTAATTCTTGAGAAAGTGCTTGTTGATTTCCGTGATGTATGTATGTATGTAAGATTGTTTGGTCTATTAAGGCCTCAAAGTATTACTTTTTTATATTTATTTATTTTGATTAGTTATTCCAAAATGTTTTTGCTTATTATTTAATTTTTTAAAAAAAGAGTAGTTATGATAATATAATTTTATTTTTACAATCAGTGTTAGTTTTAGTAAGGCCTTATTCACAGGTGCCTAGAAAATATAACTACATAAATAATTTTATATATTTATATACAATATAAAATAATTTTGTTGCTTCTTGTCTGCCTTATTGAGCTAAAATACAGTTTCTTCCTTTTTGTTTCATATATTTATTTGTACTAATATCATTTTAGTTGTATCTCTACAATATTTTCATTTTTTTAATGTCTGAGGATTTCATACAGGCATGTAATATGTTTTGATCAAACCCACCCCCTCATTCACACCATTACAATTCTTCCATATCCCCTGTTCCACTTTTCTCTCTCAACTTCATTTGCTTAAAAAAAGCAAACAACAGAAATACTGACTCCACTTAATGCTGCCTTTATGTGCATGAGTGCATGGCCATCTGCTGAAACATAGGTATTCTCTCAGGGTCCATATCGATGAAGAATGAACTGTTGTTGTTAGTTTAATGGTATGGCCTAATTAATGTTTATTATTAGGTTCATAATTATTATGATGGTAATATCTAACCTGCAATCATAGTCAAAAGGAAACAGACACCTGTTCTATTTTAGAATAAGCCTTATCTTACCAGGAGCTGTGCAGATATTAACCCCATAAACTTCCTTCCAATATCTCTTATCCGCTAACCCATGCCATCTGTTCTAACAATTTCTATCTGGGCTACCTTCATTCATAATCCGAAAACACCTGTTAAGTTGTTCATCGGGACCATTTCTTCGATGGGGAGCATCAGAGTTCCTCCTCTGGGCCCACGTGGCTCTTTCCTATCCTATGGTGACTTTCCTCCTCCTTCCTTCTCTGGTCCCATCTGTATCTCCTTCCCCAGATCTTCTCTGTCCCCAAAAGCCTGCGAACTTTCACCATGCTGGCTGACTTCCTCCAGCCCAGCCCAGCCCAGGTATTGGCATTCTTAGTCAAACAGGGAGGCGTGGTTAAACTCCAACAATGAACCTTTTCTTTCCCAGCAGTCATCAATTGCCAATAGCCATTTTTCTAAGGGCCAGGCCCTACTTCATCCAAGCTGAGGTTTTGTCTGGCCTGATGTGGAGTGGGTCTTATCCATGCAGTCCCAATCACTTTGAGTTCATATGTCCTGTGATGTCCAGCAAATACGATTATACTGCAGACGTCTATTATTTTGGCTCTTAAAAATCTTTCTACTCCTTCTGAAATTATCCCTGAGCGTTTGGCAAAAGGGTCTGGATATAGATGCTCCATTTAGAGCCGAGCATTCCACAGTTTCCTCTTCTTTGCATGTTGACTAGTTACTATGTGTTAATCACCATTTAGCACAAAAAGGAGCTTCTTACTCTCAGATGAGGGTTGGAAGATTCACTAATCTATGTATATAATAATAAGCACTTTAGGGAGAAGTTTATTATTATCTCTCTTTGGTAGAATACTATTGCTGAGTTTTCCTGTAGAGACTAGTACCTAGCCAGCAATGGGGTTTTTGTCCCAGTGAATAAGGCCAGGCATGAGTTTTACCTTGTAGTGCAGCTTTAAATTTAACCAGGAAGTGGTTGATTACACTCATAACATTTGTTGCATTGTTGCACCGATGGCACAGCTTGCCAGGCCAGTCATTATGGTGGCTCCTTGGGTTTACAGCTGTGTAAGACTATCGATTATTTTTTCCTCCAGTAAGCATGAATAGTATCATCCAACACTATGAAATATAATCAGTAGGAATGATGCTTCCAGGCTGTAACTAGTAAATAACCTATGTACTATGACTTAAACATATGATGTCTTCAACAATATGAGCTTACCATCAAGTTCTGGAGGGTAAATATGGTGGATTGTAAGGAAAGGCTCCCCTATATGTCTTAGGCATTTGAACACTTGGTCTCCATTTGGTCAATGATTGGGAAGGTGTGGCCTTGCTCGAGGAAGTTTGTCACTGGTTGCTGGCTTTAAGGTTTCAAAAGACTCAGGCCATTTTGAGGTAGTTTATCCTGTTTCCTACTTGTGGATCAAGATGTGAAATCTCTGGTGCACCCTGTCTGCCTGCAGCATGCTTTCCTATGTGATGGTGGTTGGGTTCTATCTCTCTGGAACCATAAGCCCCAAATGAACCCTTCCTTCTGTAAGTTTCTTTGTTCAAGGTGTTTTATCACAACAACAGAACAGTAAGAAAGAGAAAAGTAACCTCTAGTGTTTGGAGGGCTCTATGGGACCCCGGTAATCAAGAAATTATAAAAGCATAACCCATTTTACTGGACTTTTTATCTAGTATTTGGAAGAGGTGATTTCTCCTATCATAGCATAACTTTATTTAAAATCCTTTTATATGTATGTATATATGTATGCATGTATGTGTATGTAACTCTATCTGTATACATAGTCATGTCATGTGAGTGTAAATGTGCTATTTCTCTGGCTGACACAATGATCTAGTAGATTTAGAATGGTCATTGAAACTTAGAGAATATTACACAGCTATAACTTGTCCTTTTGAAAATGAAATAATTAAATCTGAAGGGTCTGAGAATCCACTGCAGTCCCACAGAGATGTTTAAGGCTCAGAAAGTATATTTAAATTCAACACAAAACTAAATAATACCGAAAACTCAGATGCCTCTGATTTCCAAAAGTTGATAAGGAAAACCTGAGAAAAAGCCCAGTAACCAAGACAGACAATATAAACACACACACACACACACACACACACACACACACACACACACACACACTCACAATCACATACTCATAAACCCTAAACCAAAAATCAAACCCTTCAAAATCTCATTCTTCAGCTTTACTTCCTTCAAACATCATGTTTTCCTTTTAAGAACAACTACTCCCCCCTTCACCTTTATAGCACCTTGGTCTTCCAGTCTTTTGTCTCCTTAGGGGGAAAGTACTGAAAGTACTGAAATGAAACTCTTTTCAGGTGGACTGAGGTGGGAGACATGCTGATTGACATCAAACGAAGTCAAGGCTGATGAGCCTGTTTGCAGAGTGGCATCATCAGACATGCCTGTGTTGGAGAGTGGAGATGGGTTTTCTACGATGCTACAAAAACATGAAAATCAACAGCTCAGGGTGGACTAGACCTGGGTAGTTGGCTAGATTTTCAATACCCTGTATAGTTTTGCTCTTGTTGAGCTGGAAGTCTGATAAGCAAGCTGTTGGTTATTGCTGAAGTAAGGGTGTTACTAATGCATCCTTTGTGTTCTTGTGCCACACTGCTCATGGTGTCATAGCTGGGTAGGACTGCTAATTGCTTCTCTTCTTTTGAACCTTACATGGCATTTTCTGGTGCCATGAAAGCTAATCCTCAAGGAGGAGGCTTTCAGGTCAGTTCCAACTCAGGTTTCAACTTTTCTAGATAGTTTTCAAATATTCACCAGGATGGTTTTTTTGCCAATATATAGTTTGCTGAGGACACAGCTTCTTTAGTTGTTTAAATATTAACCAACATTTAGGCAGAACAGACTTATACTCTTTATCTTAAAATTGTCTTTTATAAGGAATTTAAAATATCCAGGTTTCTTCTTCTTCCTTTTCTTTTTACTCGTGTTAGGAGGGGCTAGAACCCTTTTCCTTTTTTTTAAAATTTTTTCTTTTTAAAAATTTTTATTTAAGTAATTTATTCAGATTACATCTAAATTGTTATCCCCTCACTTGTATCTTCCCATTTCCCCTCCCTCCCTCTTTCATCCTATGCCCCTCCCCTAGGTCTGTGACAGAAGCCAACCTCATCCCCCACTGTAAGATCACAGCCTATCAGGTCTCTTCCTGGTAACCTGCTTCCTGTTCCTCTGAGTGTGACCAGGTCTCCCCACCAAGGGGAAGTTGTCAAAGAGGGGCACCAGAGTTCATGTCTGAGTCAGACCCTGCTCTCCACACAATTGTGGAGAATGTGTTGTCCATCGGGTAGATCTGGATAGGGGTTCTAGGTTTACTGCATGCATTGTCCTTGGTTAGTACAGGATTTTTAGCTGACCGGCCTGAGTCCAGCTCTGCCAGCCTTAGTTGTCTTCTTGTAGGTTTCTAGTACCTTCTGGATCCTTCTATTTCCCCATTCATCTTTACCTCTCTCACCTATAGTCCCAAAAGGAAGTCCCAGTATCTATCTCAGTCTCTGGCTAAATGAAGACTTTCAGAGGACATCTCTGTTGGGCTTGTGTCCAATTATAAGTGAGTATATACTATGTGTATTTTTCTGGGTCTGGGCTCACTCAAGATAATCATTTCTCATTCCATCCATTTGCCTGCAAATTTCAGGATTTCCTTGTTTTTAATAGCCGAGTAGTATTCAATAGTGTAAATGTACCACAGTTTCTTTATCCATTTTTCGACTGAGGGACACTTAGGCTGTTTCCAGGTTCTGGGTATTATGAATAAGGCCGCTATGAACATGGTTGAGCAAATGTTCTTGTTGTGTTAGAGCATCCTTTGGGTATATTCCAAGTATATTCCAAGGATTCGAGTAGCTAGACCCTGAGATAGCCCTATTCCCAGTTTCTAAGAAAGCACCAGATTGATTTCCAAAGTGGTTGTACAAGTTGACACTCCCACCAGCAATAAAGAGTGTTAAACTTTCTCCAGATCCTCACCAGCATATGCTGTCGCTTGAATTTTTGATCTTAGCCATTCTGATAGGTATAAGATGGAATTTCAGAGTCATTTTGATTTGCATTTCTCTTATGACTAAGGACATTGGACATTTCTTTAAGTGTTTCTCAGCTATTCGATATTCCTCTGTTGAAAATTCTCTGGTTAGTTCTGAGCGCCATTTCTTAATTGGGTTATTTGGTTTGGTGGTGTTTCATATCTTGAGCTCTCTATTTATTTTGGATATTAGTCCATTATCAGATATAGACTTGGTGAAGATCGTTTCCCAGTCTGTAGGCTGTCACTTTGTTCTGCTGACAATATCTTCTGCCTTACAGAAGCTTCTCAGCCTCATGGGGTCCTATTTATTAATTGTAGACCTTAAAGCCTGGGCTGTTAGAGTTCTGTTCAGGAAGTTGTCTCCTGTGCCATTGAGTTCCAGGCTCTTCCCCACTTTTTCTTCTAACAGATTTAATATCTCTGATTTTATGTTGAGGTCTTTAATCCACTTGGACTTGAGTTTTGTGCATGGTGATAAATATGAATCTACTTGCATCTTTCTACATGTAGATTTGCAATTAGACCACCATCATTTATTGAAGATGCTATCCTTTTTTCCATTGAATAGATTTGGCTTCTTTGTGAAAAAAATCATGCCCATATGTGTGTGGATTTACTTCTGAATCTTTGATTAGATTCCATTAGTCAATCAGCCTATTGCTATGCCATGCTGTTTTAATTACTGTTGCTCTATAGTACAGCTTGAGATCAGGTATGGAGAGTCCTCCAGAGGATCTTTTATTGTACAAGATTGTTTTACATATTCTGGGTTTTTGTTTTTCCTTATGAAATTGAGAATGGATATTTCACTGTCTTTAAAAATTGTATAGGTATTTTGATAGGAATTATACTGAATCTGTAAAATGCTTTTGGTAAGATGGCCATTTTTACTATGTTAATTCTCCCGATCCATAAACAAGGGAGATCTTCTATCTTCTGATGTCATCTTCAATCTCCTTCTTCAGAGATTTGAAGTTGTTTTTTTTTTTTTTTTTTCAAACAAGTTGTTCACTTGCTTGGTTAGAGTTACTCATAGATACTTCCAAGTTTCTTCTCATCTTGAGTGGACTAAGTACCTTTCCATATTTTTAGGCGAGTGGTATGTTGATTCATACTGAAAGCCATGGGACATGAAGAGTTATGTAAGAATTGCCTTTTAAATTAAAATCTGATAATTCTTTACACATTTTTGTATGTGTATATGTGTGTAAAAGTAACTTTCATTTGCCTCATATAATTGTCATCTCAAAGGCTTACTGCCTCAGTCTGCTAACCTAGGCCAGTCCTGAAAGCTTATAGCCTCTGTATAACCTTATCTAGGCCTAGAATGTTTTCATCCTTTGAGAGTTATTGTTGAATAAGCTCTCCATTTCTAGTTCTTTCTGAACTCTAGCTAGGTAGTTCATCTCAACTGTTCTGTCTCAAACTCTTCTCCAAGCTGACTCACTCAATCTGGTTTTTCTCTTGATCTCTGACTGAATTGTTCTGTGTGGCCTCAAACTAACTCTAGCAATCTGTTCTAATGTTCTGGCTCCTTCAATTCTCTGGCTCCTTCTGTCTTCACCTGTGTCTAGCTTGCTATCTCTTCAATCTGTCTCTGTAAAAGTCTCCCACTAAAACTGCCTCTCAATTACACAAGCTGAACTGCCACAAACTCAATTTGATTATATTGCTTATTCTCAACTCATTGATTCAACTGAATTGATCAGGACTTGGAGATCTGCATGCCTCTGTCTCCTGAGTGCCGAGACTAGAGGTGTGCAGTACCACACCTGGACCTAAGGTTTTCTTTACCTGAAACTTCCACTATACCACGCTGGCCTTGAACTCAGAGATATGCTTGCCTCTTTCTGCTAGGATTAAAGGCGTACTTGTATACCAGACAGATCACACAGACCTAGAACATCTTTGTTTATGATCTCTTGCCAGAAAAGCCATACTCTGAATTAAAATTCTCTGCATGTGTATATATGTGTGTATGCTTATATGTATATGTACATGTGATTATGTGTAGAGGCCATAGGTCCACATCTGGTTTCTTCTTTAATTGCATTCCATTTCATTTTTTATTTTGAGGCAGATCTTTTATTAACGCAGAGTTTATCCACTTGTCTGAGTTGGCTGTTAGCAAGGCTCAGAGAGCTTTCTGTTTCTGCCTGCCCAGATTTTTAAATGGGGTATTGGGTATCTCAATTAAAATCTCGTGTTTACATAGATAGTATTTTCTGACTGAGCTTACTCAGCCTGATGTGTACACACACACACACACACACACACACACACACACATATATATAATATATGTTCTACAAAGTAGTTAATATACACCATTTAAATGCCTTTTTCAAATATAATTCTTATCTTTTATGTTTATAATGAGTTTATCATAAAGATTTGCTTTGTCTTTCAGATCAATTTTATATAAGGCTTTTTTCATATTTATAGGACACAGACAAATTCTTCTGTATCATTTTCTAAGTGGTTCCAAATTTCTGTTTTTCTCTGTGTGTTTGTGTCATGGAAAATTCACACATTGCTTTATGCTTAGAGTTATTGAAAATGTATTTACAAAGTGGTGTTTGTAACATGAATTGTTATAATCTTTGTTTCTATTTTTAAAAGAATCTATAGTGTTATAAAATTTTGTTGAGACAGTTTTGACAAGATAAATAAGTGTACAGTTGAATAATCACCACAAACTGTGTAACAGTAAATTTTCATGGAAATAATTCTATGTACATATTTTTGTTGCAAAATCATGGCATATAGTTTTGTATGAAATATTCATGACTTTAAAGTTATTTAGACAATCTTTGGCTTTTTAAAACACATTTCATGCTGAAAAACTCTTTGCTGGTTTTTCGTAACCAGGTTAGATAGAAGTTAAATTTTAGAACAGTTTATTTTATAATAATTTTCTTATCTATCCATATAACGATAATGGTCCCAGAGGGAGAGTCAATAAGGGTAAGGGAAAGATGGCAGAAAGTAGCAGGAGTAAGAAGGTGATAGATCACAAGTCCACCCACACACAGGAAGCAGAGACAAACAGAAGTGGAGTGAGGCGATAAAGTCTAGACAGCTGCCCTCCACTGATGGACTTTCTCCAGCAAACCTCCTAAAGGTTCTAGGGTCTCCCAAAGGTTCTATAGTCTATACATTTCTCTTTCAACCCACCAATAAGGTTTTTGAATAAAATGGAATTTCACATGAATAAACCTGTACCCACTCCCACATTGGTAAAGAACCAGGGGTGAGGAGGAAAAGGAGAAAGAAGAGGAAGAACAGAAGGAGGAGGAGGAGGAGGAGGAGGAGGAAAAAACATATAGCAAAGGAGTAAAAGAAGTGTGTTCAAGTGTGTTCAGATTTCAAGGTTGAAGGAATTGTGGGTAAAATGTCTTTTTTTTTTTTTTTTTTAATGGGTGGTACTATACCCCCTCTCTTCTTTTTTTTTTTTATTTGCATTTTTTTTATTAATTTATTCTTGTTACATCTCAATGTTTATCCCATCCCTTGTATCCTCCCATTCCTACCCCCCCCCCATTTTCCCATTATTCCCCTCCCCTATGACTGTTCCTGAGGGCGATTACGTCCCCCTATATATTCTCATAGGGTATCAAGTCTCTTCTTGGCTACTTGCTGTCCTTCCTCTGAGTGCCACCAGGTCTCCCCCTCCAGGGGACATGGTCAAATGTGAGGCAAATGTCTTAACAAGAGTCTTTGCAGAGATCCAACGTGGTGGTGCCAATAGAGCTAGGTATTGGATCAATGAACAGCAGATTGCAGTGGCAATGGACCAAAAAAACTCCAGCACCTTTTTCTTTCAGGTTAGAGGAAAGGCCATGGTGAGGGAAACGGTGGGTCCAACCTCAGGTCACTGAGCTAATGGTGGGAAAAGTCCCCAGTTCAGCTGGAACTCAGTTTCAGTCTCTGGGCCACCAACATACTGTCATTGTCCAACAGGTGGATACTTTCTGGGTACCAAAGTGTTTGGTCTCAACCTCAGGCCCACTGACACCCTGGATCCATGGAGACAGCCCCAGCTGCTGCTCCAAAAAGCAACCATATTCCAAAGGAGAACAACCATACCTTTGAGCTCACAGGTTCTCCAAGATGGCAGCACCCAGTGAGCATAAATCTTAGCACAGTCCAGTGTATGGAAGGCAGAAACTCATTAACCTCACAGAACAAGAGAGCCAGCGGCCGGGAGACTGACTCCTAGACTTCCCCTGGTGAGAGATGTGCCCTCAGGCTCCTGAGAAGACCAGTTGGTTTTGAGGATCGTACATCAGAGGAGAGCTGCAGGCAGTTCCCTGAGAACCACCTACAAGTCAGAGACCATTGGCCCCCATTCTGTGGAGGGCTCCTGCAGGACATTCCAGCTGTCTTTTCAAGGTTGCACCCAGTGACCACAGTATCCTAGTATACTGTCTGGCATCTGTATCCCACTAACCTTGGGGCAAGGAAGCCAGTAGCGGGCTGCTGACTCTGGGACTTCCTCTTGTAAGAGGAGGGTGTCCAGGATCCTGAGGAACTCAGCTGGTCCTGAGGATCATACATCAGAGGAGAGCCACAGGCAGCTCCCTGAGAACCACTAACCATCATTCAGAGTCCATGCCCATCAATCCAAGGAGGGTTCTTGCAGGAACATCCAACTCCCTGCCCAGGAATCTTCTTCCCACACAGACTAACAGAATGGATGCATAAGCAGGACCCATTGTTCTCTTGCATAGAAGAAACATACCTCAGCCACAATGATAGATACCTGAGAGTAAAGGGCTGGAAAAAGGTTTTCCAAGCAAAAGGAAGAAGCAAGATGAAGTTGTCATTCTAATATCTAATAAAATAAACTTTCAACCAAATTTAATCAAAAGAGATGAGGAAGGACACTTCACACTCATCAAAAGAAAGATCCACCAAGATGACATCTCAGTTCTGAACATCTACGCTGCAAAGGCAAGGGCACCCACATTTTAAAGCTTAAACCGCCCACGTTTCTCTACACATTAACAGAGGGAGACTTTAACATCCCACTCTCACCAAAGGACAGGTCAACAAAACATAAACTAAACAGAGAAATAATGACACTAACAGATGTCATGAATCAAAAGAACCTAACAGACATTTACAGAATCTTTCACCCAAGTACAAAAAGAATACAACTTATTCTCAGCCCCTCATGAAACCTTTTCCAAAATTGACCATATAGTCAGTCACAACACATTTATAACAGGATATTAGCCATAAAATACATGCTAACCATATTACAGTCCACAGACCTAAAGAAGCTAAGGACCCTAGAGAGGATGCTTAATTCTCATTCAGAAGGGCAGATAGACTAGACACTGGTAGCTGTTTAAGAGAGGAAACAGGATGGGAACCTACCATAGATGTCCTCTGGTAGAAACTACCTAGCAGGGGATGGATACACAAGCTTAGTCTCACAGCCATACTTTGGGCAAAGCAGAGAGGGGGTCTTATGGAAGAGTGGGGGGATAGAAGGAACCTGAGGGGGCAGGAGATCCACAAGAAGACCAACAGAACCAACAAATCTAGGCCTTACGGGGGCCATGTAGATTGATGCACCAAACAGTGACCATGCATGTAGAGGGCCTAGCTCTCCTCTCCTCAGATGTTGCTGATAGGCAGCTCAGTCTCCTTGTGTGTCCCCTAGCAAGGGGAGTAATGGCTATCACTGTCATGGACTCTGTTGCCTGCTGTTTGATCACTTCCCCTTCTTGCCTTACCATGCCATAGAAGAAGAGGATGCACACCGTCTGATGAGATTTGATAGGATACATTCAGTTGGTAGGGGAAAAGGGATCCCCCTCTCTGAGAAATAGTGGAAGGGAATAGGGGGAGGGGAAGGGGAAGGGAGGGTGTGACCAGTAGGAGATAAGGAAGGGGGCTAGGATTGGGATGTAAAGTGGATAAATTCTTAAAAATAAATTTAAATTGAAAAAAAAAAAAAAAAAGAGTTTTTGCTAACATTGGGTTCCATGAGCCAAAAATGGCTCCTTAGGGAGACCTAAAAGAGCCACACTAAAGTTCATTCAGGAAAACTTGTTCTCACTGCTTACTACTTTACCATTTGTGCATGTTTACTAGCCTGTATTATGGCATCAGTCTGTTCTTTATTACGGTGGAAATACCTCACAATTATCGGTACTCCATAACCTGGAAGAGAAGATTCTAGCTTGCTTTCTTTTTATATGATCAGTGTTTACTCTTTATTTAATAAATTAATTTTAGATTAAGTTTGTCTAATTCTGCAATATATCCACCTTTGAAACATTTCCTGGACTGCTGGTATCTTCTGAGAAGAAATGGATTTCTTAAATATATTGATCCATATATCTAATTTACTAAAGCAGGTATTGTCAGAAAGTTTGAAGACAAATTGTATGACTGTTCTAACTCCATTGTCCTATTTAGATTTGTGACATGGTATTCCAATATGACAAATATTCCTCTTATCTATCTCACCAAAGACTAATAGATTATTTTCCACTGTGACTAGTATCCTGCCACCAGTATTTTGATATGTATGCTTCTCTTTGCTATAGCTCCCGTGTTGTTGATGGGTCTTCACTACTTTTTGAATAGTTCCTTACTTTCTGATACAACAAGATGCTTTAGATATATATGGAATTTCCTTCCTCAGATTGAAATGAGAAACATTTGAAATAACTCTGATTCTCTGTGTTTTTCAGAATATAAGAACTAGGTGTTAGATTTGCTTTTTACTACTGAGATATTCATGTGAAATACTATTAACCAGTGACATTTAGAAGTACACTCACAGAAGTGTAACTACTCACATACTTATGAATTGCTATGGATTAATTTGTGCCAACACCCCAGATTTATATGATAAAATTCAACCCCAATAGAATGTTTTAAGACGGGCTTTTAGGAGATATTTGTGTTTCAAAAGAGCTATGAAGGTGGGCATCATACGATAGTATTAATGTCTGTATGTGAAGAGAGCATGTTCTTTCTTTCCTGTGTGTGCCTTGCTTGGTTAGAGTTACTCTAAGATACTTCATATTACTCCTGGCTATTGTGAAGAGTGCAATTTCCCTAATTTCTTTCTCAGACCGGTAGTCATTTGTATACAGGGGGACTGTTGCTTTTTTTTTTTTTTTTTCTAGTTAATTTTCTATCTAGTCACTTTGTTGAAAGTGTTTCTTAGCTATAGGCATTCCCTGGCAGAATGTTTGGGGTCACTTCTGTATACTATCTGCAAATAGTGATACTTTGACTTCTTCCTTTCCGATTTTTATCCTCTTGATCTCCTTTAGTTGTCTTGTTCTATCTAGGACTTCAAGCATTATATTGAAGAGATAAGGAGAGTGTGGGCAGCCTGTCTTTTCCCTGAATTCAGTGGAGTTGCTTTAGGTCTCCTTATGTTTAACTTGATGTTGACCATTGGCTTGCTGTGTCTTGCTTTTTATTATGTTTAGCTATGTGCCTTGTATTTCTGATGTCTCCAAGACTTAAAACATGAAGATGTGCTGGCTTTTGTCAAAAGCTTTTTCAGCATTTAATGATATGTGGGTTTTTTTTGTTTGTTTGTTTGTTTGTTTTGCTTCTTTCAGTTTGCTTTTTTGGTAGATTATGTTGCTGGAATTTCACTTGTTGATCCATCCCTGCATCCCTAGGATGAACCCTACTTGATCATGGTGGATGATATCTTTGATGTGTTCCTGCATTCACTTTGAGAGTATTTTACTGAGTAAATTTGCATCAATGTTCATAAGGGAAGTTGGTCTAAAATTCTCTTTCCTTGTTGGGTCTTTGTTTAGTTTAGGTTTCAGGGTAACTGTGGCCTCATAAAGTGACCTTGATAATGTTCTTCCTGTTTCTATTTTGTGGAATATTTTGAGGAGTATTGGTGTTAACTATTCTTCAAAAGTCTGGTAGAATTATGCACTGAAACTATCTGACTCTGGGCTATTTTTGGTTGGGAAACTTTTAAAAAATTATTATTTATCCACATTACATTTTCCTTGTTCTTATCTTCCTGTTCCCACTCTTGTTTGCTCTCCCACCCTATTTCCCTCCCATAGAACCCTGATGGGGGAGGTCCTCCTCCCCTACCAGCTGGCCACAGCCTATCAGGTCTCATTCTGATAGCTTGCATCCCTTTTGCTCCCTGTCAAGGGGAAGTGATCAAATCACAGACACCAGAGTTCTTGTCAGAGGCAGTCCCTGCTCCTTCCTTCCCCACCACTGTGAAGAGTGAGCTGTTCATTGGCTACATATGAACCAGGGGTCTAGGGTCTCTACATGCATTGTCCTTAGCTGGTGCTTCCGTTTATGTAGGTCTCTCTTGAGTCCAGATCCACCAGTCTTCATGGCCTCCTTGTGTGCCTCATGAACCCTCCTGGTGTTTCTATATCCCTACTCTTCCATACCACTCTCAGTGCTCTGCAGGGGAAAAGGCTGAGAGTCCTGTCATCTCCCAATCCCCTGCTGGGTAGAGTCTTTCAGAGGACATGTATTTTGGACTAATATCCACTTATAACTGAGTATATATCATGTGTGTCTTTCTAGGCCCGGCTTACCTGTGAAAACTTACCTTGTTTTCCATTTTGTAAGTGTACCACCGTTTGTCCATTCTTTGGCTGTGGGACATCTGGTTGTTTCCAGGTTCTGGCTATTATGAATAAAGCTGCTATGAACATAGTTCAGCAAATGTATGGTAGAGAATCTTTTAGGAATAGGCCCAGTTGTGGTATGGCTGGGTCTTTTTTTTTTCCTATTGTAAAATTTAATAATTCACAATGAAAATAATTCTACTGAATCCTATAGTAAAAATAAATCAAAATTATAGTTGAAATAAATAACCTCTGGTAACCACCCAATTAAGTAAATCCTATTCTTCAGAGACAGATAAAGAAATTAAGGCTTAGAGAGATGCAGTTACACAATTAAGGCCACACAGGTGCTGGTGCTGGTTCATTTCCAGTCAGTGCTGACACTTCAACATGCCCATCTTGAGTAGCAGGCTCTTGACATGCTGCAGAAGAGACAGAAGCTCAGCCTATCTCCCCATGATGATAGCAACTGCTCTTTGTTTGCAGACCTTAGGCAAGTGACTTTTACCTCTCCTTAAGGCCAGGAGCCCCAGGCTTCTGATGTCTTCAATGGAGTGTAGTGTTGCAATTCTTAGCTTCTACCCTGTGAATATCCTTAATAGAAGGCCCCACAGGGAGACCATCAAGGCTGGCGCTTCTGGACTCAGCGGGCTCTGCACAAACTCTTGTCCCAACCAAGGACAACTAGATCTCCTGTTCAGATCCAGCCAATGGACAGTTCATTCTCCATGGTTGTGGGAAGAGTGGAAACTGCCTCTGACATGAACTCTGGTGCCCCTGATTTGATTACTTCCTCTCGGTGAGGAGGCCTGGTGGCACACAAAGGAAGGGGAAGCAAGCTATCCAGATGAGACCTGATAGGCTGTGGTAGTATGGTGCAGGAGGTGGTCCCCTTCTGTCAGAGGTCTAGGGGAAGGGAATAGGTTGGAAGAGGGAGGGAGAGTGGGAATGGGATGATACAAGTGAAGGGATAACAATCAGGATATAATCTGAACAAAATATAATACATTTTTTAAAAAAGAAAAAAAGTAAAAAAAGAAAGAAAACACTCAGGCAGAACAAATTTCTAGGGTCATTAACATATAAATAAACATTTGAGGGAGCTAGTCCCCAGACACAGACCATGGGTATAGTTGCATCTTGTGGTAGCACTATTCCCAATTTTATGAGAAAGCACCACGTTGGGAGATTTTTAATGACTATTTCTACTTTCTTAGGGGTTATAGGTAGGTCTATTTTAATTGTTTACCTGATATTGATTTAATGTTGTTAAGTGGATACCTTCATTTTAATACAGGAATACTGTACTAAATTTAATTCTCTATATCTGCAAATTTGTCATCCTCATTTTTCTTTTCTCTAACAAAAGTATGGTTTGAATACTAGAATTTTTGGTGTCTACCCAGATTCCTTTGCCTATCTACTAGTTTTTCCACCTTTGCTTTTTAGATTTTTATTGTAACTTTAAGACATTTTTTTCTGACATTTTGAAATTGAGACATTATATAACATATTTAAATTCATTTCACACTTTTACATTCTCACAGAAAGCTTCTTTCTGGTTATTACTTATTATCTGAAAATTTTCATTCAAGAATGGTCATCTCCTGTTCACTAGAGCTTGAAGTCAGGGAAGAAGAGTTAAAGCTTGTCAGAGAGGAATTCTTCAACTACATTTTCTCGTTGAAGGCCTCCTAAAAGGGAGATTATGTCACTCATGCTGCCTCAGCTGCTGCCACTGTTAGTACTGTTGTGAAAGTAAGCATCATTGTGTAGTCACTGGTCGTCTGAACTTGTACTTGAAAAAGAAAGCTAAGAGCTAACCGAAGCACAGGATCTTGGAGGATAACACTAAACCTGCCTTAGATCGTGGTGTTGGTACCTGTGCTTCTAGTGGATTCTCTGCATTTGGACATTTTCTCTTGCAGATCCCAGCTACAAATACATTCTCAGGAACTGATGTCGCTGATCTACTTACAGTCCTGGTGTCACTTGATGAGCTGGGGTGGGTGGGTCATCAGGGGCTCCCCTTATGTGAGGAACGATGGAAGGTGGGTGGGAGAAAAGAGAGAGAGAGAGAGAGAGAGAGAGAGAGAGAGAGAGAGAGAGAGAGAGAGAGAGAGAGGGTGGGACCAGGAGGAGAGGAGGAAGAGAGCTATGATTGAGATGTAAAGTGAATAAATAAATTAATGAATTAAAAAAGAAAGGAGTCCCTTTGTGTCTTTCTCTGTACCTTCCTGAGTACCAGATACCAACTGTAAAAGGAACTTCATAGTTCTTCATGCCTTCATTTTTATTTTTCTCCTTTGGAATTTCGCTCTAGGCTCATACCCATATTCTAGATTCTATTTTGAAATTATCACTGAGGTCCCCGAGTCTCCACTACAGCATCCAGTTCTGACCTCCCACTTCCCAGAAACTTGAGTTTCTTTCTTAATCCTTTCTCTTGTAGTGTACATTCATAGACATGTGTATGAGGACTCTTGTGGTAATCTAGGCTCCCAATCTTTGCCAATCAGAACATTTATATTGTTCCAGACCCTTCCATCTTCCCAACCAGCATGTCAGCCTTCTTTGGGCTTTGATGTAACCAACATGGAGATTGATCCCCTTTTTTTTTGTACTCACTCACTGAGTCACCTTTCTTCATTTTGACTAGGCAATGTGGAGAAGACAGTCACTGGCCTGGCTACATTTATGGTGAGCATCTGTGACATACCTGTCAACTTTTCTTTTGTCCTGGAAATCACACCTCAGGTGACCTTTGGGGGCCTCTGGTGAGCAGCAGCCTGGAGCCACTCTTCCTCGTCTCCTTGTTTTATGGGCTCCTTTGTCACTGCTTCCCCAGCACCTCCATCGCAAAGTGGAGAACCTCACCTCTGCAGACTTGCCTTTCAACTCTTCCTTTGGGCCTGAAGAGATTGATACGGATACCATACCACCTTCCTGGATTTCTAGCTTCCTGTCATCTCATGTCTTTAGTAAGAAAACTTTTTCTATCTCCCGTGCAGATTTCTTGCTCTGAGGACTTGTCATCTGGCACCAGCATTGCCTTGGGTGTAAACCAGCAGCTGTTCACACAGTCCTTTAGCACTTCAGCGGGATCTTGGAGCTACCTCTTAAGCCATGTTTGAGCTTCCTGGTAGAGTACAGCCTGAAGCTACCAAACGTGACAGTTGTCTTCACAACTGTGGTGTCCTTGTCCCCCCTCCCCCACCCAGCTCCGTGTGCATTCTTTTGCACTCTAACACCCAAATGGCAGCTGCTGAGGTTTGCCTTCAGGATAGTCACTGTCAGCATACCTGCCACTATCCACTGGCGTGTGGCTACATTCTAGGTGTTTTCTCCATCAGCCCAGGCAGCGCTCCTTCTGCCTTTGGAGCTCTCATCAGGATGCTCAAAACTGAAGGTCAGGAACTCATCTTCAGCCAACACCACTGAAGGCCCGTTTTCATGTGCTGTACCTGCAGCTCAAAAGGTCATTGAAATGTTGGGGTTGATTTGTCTGCCCTGTGGCTGACCTTTATGTCTGGGGGCCTCCAGAGGGTTGAGGGCTAAGTCAGACACAAAGTACCACTGCTCACATTAAGGACGCAAAGTTGACAACTCAGGTGTCATCCTGAGTTGCAGCTGGAGAGACTTGTCTATGAAAAGCACATCTGTTCAGGGAGATATTTGTTTTCCTGCTCAATGTCCTAGCACCCATCAGAAGCATGCCTGTTACTACTAGGCGAGCATGTGTTAATAAGAAGAAATTAGCGGCAGTGGCACTGTTCCTTCTTTCTATCAGATCACAGGAGACCCTTCTGGCAGCACTGTAATTAATTGCTTTTGGAAACGGTTCTCTCCTTGTGTTTTGTCAGAGCACTTGGGAACTCCTGGCTCTTTAGTCAGAGGGCCTGGCACCATACCAGGGTTTGGAGATAATGTGGTGCTTGTCTGCATTCAAGAACTTAGGATAAAGCACTCTGTATGCTTATGCCTGGAGACCCTTTTAATTCCACTTTCATGCAATGTCTAATAGCCACCTTTTTTTGCAATGTGAGTCAATAGTGCCATACCTGGGTTAGGAGACCGCTGGGCTCACATTTTTTGGCTATTCACCTGCTGCCCACCTGACCAGAACACATCTTCTGAGGGCGGAGGAGTCAGGACTGTAAGCTGCACTTCAAGATGCACAATTCTTGCCTGTGCTCAGAGCACCTGGGGCTACCTCTTTGAAATGGTAGTAGACTACCATGCACTAAGAGCACCCAGTACCACACTCCTGCTTGGAGGTAACGATGCTAGGAGCTTGAGGTGGAGTGCATTTGTTGCAAACAGAGGAGAAAATATCTTAAAATCTTACTGTGATATTTTGGTCTCATCTTTAGTTACAAGAGGAGTCAGTGTACATACCACAGTTTTAGATATGCCTGCAGTGTTGCAAAGATATATTTCCATGGAATCTTTGATTCAAGTCACTGCTTCCAGGATATACACAGCAAACAATGGCTTTTACTTTAGGCCATTCTTTTTTATTATAACTTAAATTGTATTAATTTATTCATATTACAACTTAATTGTTATCCCATCACTTGTATCCTCCCATTCCTCCCTCCCTCCCACTTTCACCATATTCCTCTCCCCTAGGTCTAAGACCAAGGAGGACCGCATCCCCCACTATATGGGCATAGGCTGTCAAGTCTCATCTTGGTAGCCTGCTTATTCTTTCTTTGAATGTCATCAAGCCTCTCTTGTCCACAAACTCATTTACTTTCTTCTAGCAGTGTGCAGAATTTCAGGAATTTAGGAAAATATTCCTTTAAAAACAGCTTCTAGTTTTATCAAGTAGACTGTTACATCAAGCTGAATACCCATTTCCTCCGTGTGTACAAGAGGCTCTGGGACTAATGAAGCAGGTGGAAGCTCAGGCTTGGGAAGTCTTATTGTAGAGACCAGAAGAGTGATTTATTCACAGCTCCACTGGAGCACTTTCTAGATTTTACTGTTTGTTTGTTAGACCCAAGCTCTGGACCAGGTTCCTCTTGTTTTGAAACAGGCAGGGTGCTTGCTGCCCACCTCCCTCTTGTCTCAGTGGTTCATTTTGTTCTTTTTTTCTATTGGAAATCATAAAGCCTGTTTTTGTGAAAGCCATTCTTTGCTTGCACAGCCTTTGTGTGTTTACACAACTGTGGAGGAGTTGTTGCTACACAAGTGGAAACATGTTAAACCTCACTTACTTTGTGCAATGTCATCTGTGAATTGGGTTTGCAAGCGCAAGCAGCCACTGCTTGTCACTACATGTGCTGACTTCTACATTGTATGGATGATGGACAAGTCAAGGAGGGAGCCATGGGGGTGTAGCTCTGAGCTATGTGTGATTTTATGATCCAATCTGATCTCACTTCAGTTATCTTTGACGTTTGGTCTCTAGGCTCTTGGGTCTGAGGACCCAAAAGAACAAAGAACCTACTCTTGCTCTGAAATCAATAAAAGTTTAAGTAAAGTGTGGAACATTATCATCCACCAAATATAGGGTCTGTAAAAAAAAAAAAAAAAAAAAAGAAAGAAAGAAAAGAAAAAAGAAAAAAAAGAAAGAAAGAAAGAAAAGAAAAAAGAAAAAAGAAAGAATGAAATGTGGTTTTTGTTCAAACCATGGAACTATTCAACTGTGAACATCATAGTTTCACCCAGAGCCAGCTGACCCTAGAGTTCTGTGCCATCACTAGACTTAGGTGCTGAAATGTAATCTTCAATACACCGCACCACGCATAGGAACCGTCTTAAGATTGGAAAGTAGAAATGTCAAGCATTTACAACTTTAGTAAGGACAATAAAGACTACACTAACACTTACTACATGGTAGGATGAGTGCTAGGGTGATGCTAGAAGATTAAAAAGGATATAAAACTAAGTTGAGGGAGTTGAGACTAAACTTGTGCAATGAGTTTGCTTTGTGTAGGAAAGCTTTTAAAAACTCTGTTACCCTGCAGGGTAACTCTGTGAGGACTGAGTTGAATTAATTTCCAATATCTAATATGCAAAACTTCAAGATAACACAGAGTTTCTTCCAAACTTACCCTACACAACTGCACTCCTTATTTTCTGGAGCATGTAGGCAATAAAAATGATAGATAATATACCAAACTGGGTTTGAGTCCATTTCCAGGACTTTGCTACATGATCCCAGTGATGTGATAAATGCCCATTTCTGTAAATAGAGCTCTTAATGATGCCCACCTTATTCAGCTGTTGTGAGAAATTAGTTATTTTATGCAATGTGCTTAAAGGGCTGTTTGTTCCATGCAAAGCAAAATATAGAGATTTGTTATTTCACAATGTGAATCATTCATAGGATTGCTAACACTGGTTATCGTAATACATAGTCTCTTCAAAATTGATACAGTGTTACAGCACACCTGAGAGCCTAGTGAAGATTTCATCAGCCAGTCTGAGAGGGAAAATAAAAGAGCAGATGTATGTAGCATTCTTTTCTGTAATTACCAATTCCACCCAACTCTCCAGGGAGCAGAATAATTCCTGTTATAAAGAGGTGGCAAGGAGGTAAGCATTACCTTCTGAAAGACTTCCCTCTGTGAGGAAATACCTCTCCAGGGGTGTTTGTACAAAACATCTAAGGGAAACCTGCCTCCTTCTGTGCCAGGGACAGCACTCGCTGAGGGCTGAGGGAAGGGACACAGATTGCAGTGGGGAGGATTTGCCTCACCTTTTGTGGGAGAAGATTGTTAAGAGAGCTATATGCTTCTCACTGCATGGTCAAGTGCAGACAGACAAATCTGACATTGAAGACTGACTTGACACTAAAGGCAAAGAGTAAGAGTATCTGTCATGTCTCTTGGTAGTCGCAAACCAACATCTGGTGCTGCTATGATGTGTGTCTTTGGGTAGAAATCAGAGTTGAGCTCAAAAGGGGTCCTCCTCAGTCAAAAGACAGAACAGGTTAAAGAGCCATAACTGCTTTTATTCAGCTAGTGGGCATGTGCTGTCTCCATCCCATCTTTATCTGTGATCCATGACAAAATAAAATACTATAAAATTGGGGTTAAATATGAGAGATGACAGGGGCATGATATGATAGTATAAGCTTACTAGACTATCTACTAGTTCTTTCCACTCTGAAAATCCATAATACAAAGTAGAGTCATGCCTGGTACTCCCTACGCATATGAAAGAAAGGATGGCACACAGCTCATGAGTTCTTGTTCCAGAAGATGTCTCATAGCACCACCTAGCACCACCGCTACCAACTCACCCTCTCTAGGGTTAAAACTCTTTATGTTTAACAACTGAAAACTGAATGGCTAAATCTGATCTTTAGACTGGCTTAACTGTTACCACCACTGCCCAATCAGAGTTCCTATGTTCACACAAACTACAAAACTACCCATGAACTTTGAACAAAATGGCTTTTGTAGGTTATCTGTCCTAATAGAAACTTCAACATTGCCTTTGTTTTCCACACTTAACTATAATCAAACTACCTTGGGTATAAATGTTTTTGTTTTTAATTGTATTTCCAAGTAAAAGTATCTTTGTTAGAGATTAGTCTTTGTACATACTTTTTCTTTGTTTTTTTTTGACCTTTTGAGTCAAAGTCTCACTAACATCCCAGGCTGCTCTGGAAATCCAGATATGGCTTAGGCTGGCCTAAAACACACCACCCCTCTCTCTAGAATGCAGGAGTAACATGCAGGAATAGCAGGTGAGTGGCACCATGCCTAGCTTCATCTCTCTGTATTCTACATGTTTCCTTTTATAACAATAAGATGATGGTCTCTCCTTTTAAGTTTATTATTTGGAAATCAAAATAATAAATGTTTGTGCATGTGTGTGCAGTTTGAGCCATGTGTGTGCAGTTGCCTATGTAGACCAGAAGAGGGCATCAGATTTCTTGGAGGTGGGATTACAGGCATCATAAACTTCTGGCCTTGGGTCCTGAGAACTGAACTCGATCCTTTGGAAGAACATCAAGTACTCCTAACTGTTTCACCTTCTCTCCAATCCTGATGGTGCCTGTTGAGAACTATCTTAGTAGAATTATAGCATCCAGTGTAAGTCATATTGATAGGGGAGCAACATGATTGCCATCATCAGAGTCTTCTAGTGAATCCTACCATTCATTATGCAGGCTTTCTGAATAATGTTGCTTCCACATTACAGTTTTTATAAAGGAGGAAAGGATATGTGCTTATCAGAAAATAAGGGCCTTAAACAGGGGACAGATAAGGGGAAATCATTATATATTAATATATAATATATAATCACATATGCATATCATATATAACATATGAGTCATATATATCACACTCATATACATGTATATAAGTATGAATACACATATGTAATAGTAGGGTTAAAAGCTGAGTGGTCTCATGAAGACAGATTGTGGATATTAATTCAACAGTTAAAGTGACTCCAGGACTATGAGATCCAGGCTGCCATGTCCTTGTTTGTGAATAATTTAGAATAGTGGATCTCTGCAGGAAAGCAGGCAGTCTGCTTGTAGATATCCTCTTCTGGCTTAGGTACACCAGATCCAATACCCAAGTCTCATCCCCATCGCTGCAGCAGAACACCCCGGGTAGCCTTCCCTGACATCAGCTTCCATCCTCTGTGGATCCCACAGATCTCATTCTAATATCCTTCCATGCAGCTTTGTTTCAGCTACCAACCCTAGAAGTGCCACTTGCTAATTCAAGAACCACTCCTCCCAAAGTAACAAGTATGCTGAAAGCAGATTCACACCTCTTCTTTTGTTGCTCCAGTTCCAACCCACTTAGTTGAATGCCAGATCTGTAGCAGAAAATCTTCTGCAGTATCTCCTCTCTGACACGAAGCCCAAAATAACACAAAGATCTTGTGCTCCATCCTTCCTTTCCTCAACTCATCCCGGCATCCCAGCTTCAACATAACAGCAGTCACTCACTTTGAATATCAACCATGCAGGCCAGCCAGGAAAACAGGCAAAACGTAGCCAGCATAATCATTGGAAATCCAGAAAGGAAACCGAAACCATGGAACAAAATACACACCAAACAAAGACAAAGCCAGAAATCAACACTTAGAGCCATAATCATTCCAAACCCAGATGCCTAGACACCAGCATAAATACACAATCAATAATAGCCAGAGCTATATGTCCCCACTAGCGTCCAGTTATTCTACCATGGCAGACTCTGAATACACCACAGAGCTGACACACGAGAGAAAGTATTTAAAACTAAATATATGATGAGGTAGGGGGTCCTTAAAGAGGAAATAAACAAATCCCTTAAATAAATGCAGGAAAGAACCAACAAGTATGTAAAGAAAATGAATAAGTAAATCCCTTAAAGAGTCAAAGAGAATATAAACAAAGAGTGAAAGGAAACAGATAAAACTGTTCAAAACCTGAAAATGAAAATAGAGTCAATAAGAAAATACAGATTGAGGGAAAAATTTAGAAACTCAAACAGGAATCCCAAGGGCAAGCATTATCAACATAATACAAGATGGAAGAAAGAGAATCCCATGCAGTCAAGAAGAAACGAATATATCAGCCAAGGAAAATGTTAAATTTAAAAGCTGAAACAAAACATCTAGAAAATTAGGGATACTATGAAAAGAAGAAACCTAATATTAATAGGATAAAGGAAGGAGAATCCCAGCTCAAAGGCTCAGAAAATTATACATATGTATATATATATTTCTAACCTAAAGAAATAGATGCCTATAGAGCATATAGAGCACTAAATACATTGGACCAGAAAAGGATGTCCTGTCATTGTAAAATAATCAAAACACTCAATGTACAGAACAAAGAAAGAATATTAAAAGCTGCAAGGGGAAAAGACCAAGTTATTCCATGATACAGTCAAATTTAAACAATAGCTTTCCACTACCCATCCCTACAGAAGGTGCTAGAAGGAAAATTCCAACCAAAGGAGGTTAACTCAACCCATGAAAACACAAGATAAAAATCTCAGAGCAGCAAAAATCAAAAGAAGGATGGCACCCACACACCAACAGAAGCAGCTGTTGTAGCAACAGCAGCCACAACAACAAAAGAATAGAAATCAATAAGCATTGGTCATTGGTATCTCTCAATATCAATGGTCTTAATTCCCCCAACACAAAGGATACAGACTAATAGAATGGATACAAAACCAGGATCTTCTACTACATCTAAGAAACATACCTTAACATCAGTGATAGACAATATTGGATAAATAATTGGAAAAAGATATTTCAAGCAAAGAAGCAAGCTGGTATAGCCATTTTGAGACCTAATAAAATAGACTTCAAACCAAAACTATTCAAAAGAGTTAAAAGACATTATGTACTCACTGAAGGAAAAATCCACAAAGACAACATTTCAATTCTTAACATCTATGCCCTAAATTTATGGACAATAAACCACAGCTTCAAAAACACACACAAAATACTCCTAGAGCTGAAATTACATGTTGACCCTCACACACTGATAATGGAAGACTTTAATATTCTACTCTGACCAATGGACAGATGTTTCAGACAAACCTAAACAGAGAAACACTGGTGCTTACAGATGTTATAAACCAAGTGGATTTAAGATATTTACAGACATTTCATACAAAAACAAAGAAAACACTTTCTTCTTTGCACCTTATAGAACTTTCTCCAAAAATGAACACACTCTAGGCCATAAAGAATGTCTTGATAGATACAAGATAACTGAAATATTATCAGACTAACATTGGTTAAAGATGGATGGATATGAACAACAAAAACAGAGACTGCAGAAAGATTACAAACTCATGGAAAAGGAATGACTATTTATTGAATGAAAAATGAGTTAAGACAGACATAAAGAAAAGCATTAGAGACCATCTGGAAATCAATGAAAAAGAACACACAGCATAGCCAAACTTATGGGACACAATGAAAGTGTTGCTAAATTGGAAGCTCATAGCACAAATTCTTACATAAAAAAATTGGATAGAACTCATAATAGCTTGCTAACAGCATATCTAAAAGCTCTATAACAAAAAGAAATAATCACACCCAAGAAGAGTAGATAATAAAAAATAACCAAGCTGAGGGCTCAAATCAATAAAAAAGAAACAAAGAACACAATAAAAAGAATGAACAAAATAAAGAGCCAATTCTTTGAGAAAATCAAGATAGACACACTTTTATTTACACTCACTAAAAGGAAAAGAAAGAATATCCAAATTAATAAAATCAGACACAAAAGGGGAAACACAACAACAGACACTGAATCCATAGTATTATAAGGACATAATTCATAAACCGGTATTCCACCAAATTGGAAAATGTAAAAGAACTGGATAATTTTCTCAATAGATACCACTTACTAAAGTTTAATCAAGACATGAGAAACAATTTAAATAGATGTATAATCACTGTGAAATAGAAGCAGTCGTTAAAATTTTCCTATCCATAAAACAGCCAAGGGCTAGACAATTTTAGTGCAGGCTTCTACCAGACTTTCTAAGAAAAGATAACTCCAACATTCCTCAAATATTCCAGAAAGTAAAAAGACATTGCCCAATCATTTTTATGAGGTCAGAGTTACCTTAATAGCCAAACTACATAATGATTCAACAAAAGAGAATTACAGACCATTTTTCCTTATGAGCATTCTCAATAAAATAAAGTAGGCTTCAACCCTGAGAGTTAGGAATGGTTCAATATGTAAAAATTAGTAAATTTAATCCATCATATAATCAAACTAAAAGAAAAAGCACCATATACTGTACTACATCCCATTAGATATAGAAATGGCACTTGACAAATCCAGCATGAGAATATGGATACAAAGGACATACCTCAACTTAATAAAAGCAGTCTACAGCAAGCCTATATCCATGACCAAATTAAATGGAGAGAAACTCAAAGAAATTCTGGTAAAATCATGCATAAGAACTAATCCATATCTATTCAATAGTGTGCATAAGTCTTAGCTAAAGGAATAAGAAAACTAAAGGAGACCAAGGGGATACACATTCAAAAGGATGAAATCAAAGTATTGTTATTTGCAGATGATAGTATACATAAGTGACTGTAAAAATTCCACCATTTTAACTCCTACAGCTGAAAAACACTTTCAGTAAAGTAGCTCAATATGAAGTTAACTCCAAAAAAGTAGGCCTCTCTATATGCAAATAACAAATAGACCAAAGAAGAAACCAGGGAAACAGCACCTTCCACAATAGCCTCAAGTAATATAAAAATATTTTGAGATAACAAATTACTCTAACAAAGTAAGTCAAATTTGCAATCAAATGGATGGAACTAGAAAAAAAAACTGTTTTGAGTTTGGTAACCCATACCCAGAAATGTAAATATGATATACTTTTTTATTTAGTTATTAAGAAAATGATAAGCTAGCTACAATCTGTAGACCCAGAGGGATTTGGTATAGAGGAAGTTTCTAGTTTGCACATATGGATCTCCCTGGGTGGGAGAAATAGAACATAATTTACAGGTAGATTAAGGGATTGGGGAACCAGGAACAGGAGGAGCAGGTGGGGGAGGAGGAGAGGAGAGAGGTTAAAGAAAAAGAGCGAGTAGAAAGATAGCTAGAATTCAGGGGCATCTGTGTGATGATTGGGAAATCCAGTGCTATGGAAACTTATTAAAATATATCAAGGTGAATCTAATGAGGGCTCAGCTGGCCATCTCTCATAACCAAAAGAGGCTTACAGTAGTGGGACTTGGTTACATTCAATAGTTATTGGCCAAGTTGTCACCTAAAAGTACCCAAACAACCCAAACTGATGATAAGACAATGGGTTGTTCTCTACAAATGGACAGCTTGGCCTCATTGTTAAGGATAACATCCACATGGAAAAGTCCAGCTTGTGCCTACATGTAGCCTTCACTCCTATGCTCTTGTGTCTTTGATGCAGAAAAGTGCTCTGCTGACTACCAAAAGAGGCAAGGGGACACCAACCAAGCCACGAAACCTTTGACCTAAAGTCTGTCCTGCCTGAAACATAGTCTAGGACAATGGTAGCACAGAACTTGTGGAAGTAATCAATGTCTGGTTTGACTTAAGGCCCACTTCACTGGATGGTATCCGTATCCTACACTGGCTGGGTGACCAAGCATCAGAGACTAGATAGCCCAGAGACATAGGATAAACAACTACTTCTGGTCTTTTAAAAAGTATTGAATAAAATGACTCCTAATTATATTATCCTATATTTATACATCAAAGCTTTATTCTGTCATCATTAGAGAGGGTTCCTTTAGCAGCCATGGGAAGAGATGCAGAGACTGACAGCCAATATTACATGGAGAGAGGTGGGAGGAGTCTAAGTGAGATGTTTTCATCAAATTCTTATCCTCAGAGCTCAGGGAACCCTTGAGGCAGAAAGAGTGTAAGAGCCAGAGTGGATGGGGATACGAGACGTACAAGGTCCTCTGAGTCAATTAAGCAAGGTCAGAGGCTGAATAAGCCTGCAGAGGAACTACATGTGTCTACACCAGGTCCCCTATGTATATATTATAGCTTGTAGTTAAGTATTTTTATGGGACTCCTCAGTGGGAGAATGAATAGGTCTCTAATTCATATGCTTGCTCTTAGGACTCTTTTCTTTCTGTTGGTCTGCCATGGCAAACTTAGATATGATAGTCTTTGCTTTTATCTTATTATGTTTATTTTCCATGCTTAGTTGTTATTTATTAGAAGCCTGCTCTTTTATTATGAGAGAGAGAAATGGGGTGTATTTAGAGGAATAGGAAGGTGATGAGGAAGTAGGAGGAACAGAGGGAAATTACAATCGGCATAAAATTTATCAGAAGAGAACGTATTTACAATAAAAGAAAAATGGAAAAGAAAGATTTAAAAACTTAAAAGTAAAAGAAAATAAAATAGTGGGTCTCCAAGTGCTAGTTCCACCATCAGAACATACCAAATGTGCACCTAAAGGCTGCTCCTCAAAGCTGCCCTGTCACATTCTCTGCTTTTTTCATGTCTAATATGAGAGAAACTCTGGCTTGGACTAGACATGCCAGATGCTGGACCTCTTCTCTTTGGTTATAACCTGAAGGTTTTTGCATCATTCGATAATTCAAGAAAGTGGCATCTAGGAGCCGTGAAGTAACTCTGTGGGTGAAAGCACTTGCTACCAAGCCTGAGTATTGGAGGTCACATCCCCAGGACCTATGTCATGACAAGAGAAAAAAAGATTGACACTTGAAAGTAGTTCTCTGACCTCCACACACGTGCTGTGGCATGAGTGTGCCACCTCTACCCCTCTCACACATGAATAAATAAATATAATAAAATCTGTTTTTATAAAGAAAGGAGTGAGTACCTGGTTAAGAGGTAGGACAGAGTTCCAGTGAAAACCAAACTCTATTAAGATGCTGTAATTACACACCTGAGAACATCAAAACAGAAAAAAAAATTCCATAATCTTCTTGAGATATATCTAGTAGGACTTCAAGTTAGTCTGTCATTCAATTATACAAGCTCTTGAAAGACACTATTAATCTTAACATTAACAGAGTGTCCTAGTTTTCAAGGGCAGAGGGTGAAGAAAGCAATACAGACCAAGAAAATAGCAGTGAGCTTGAAGGTGTCTTCTGGATGTTTCCCAGTTTCTCCGTTTATTGGAAATGGCCTTCATCAAGGTCAAGGCTAGATTCCTCAAGGTACAGATTTTTATTTTTATTTTTATATAAATTGTCTGAGACATAATAGACCTTAAAAAGAGGCCATGTTCTCTTTCTTTCATGGTATTGTCATATTGTCCTGATGTTTTATATTCTTGAATGGGCCCTGGAGCCTTTACCTTGAACATACTCCTTCTTGATAAACTGTTGAGCCCAGGTACTTAGGATAGCAAGTGTGAACTTTCTCTAATATTGTCTAAAGGAGACTATATTAAAGTGGAGCATACATACTTATTCTTCCTTTCAGGAGTGCATACATGAAATATGCTGAACTATTATCCAAAGATATAATGTTAAGCAGAAATAGACTTCCAAGAAGCAGTGTTGATAATGGAGCTTGGTAAACATTTAACAAAACACCACATGGTGTGTACAGTGACCAATTGTGATAAATGTACAGTGAATACCTCTTATCCAAAATGCCTAAGACCACAGTGTTTTGAGTTTTTGGGTTATTTTAAAGATTCAGAAATATTTCATGAAGGCAATGAGAGATCTTGAGGATGATAAATGAGGGAAATCTATTTCAAAAACTTAAACAGCATAGCATTTCACTTAATTATTTGGATCAGGCAAATCAGTGTATTCTATACATATTTCTAACAATAAACACAAGGTTGGCATGGTGACACTGCAGAAGTGAAAGGGAGGCAAGGAAATATAGACCGTGCTGATGTTAAGCTATTTTCTTACCTTTTAAAGATAGAGCTTTATTTTATTTTATTTTATTTTATTTTTCAAGACAGGGTCTCTCTGTGTAGCTTTGGCTGTCCTGGACTCGCTTTCTAGATCAGGCTAGCCTCGAACTCACAGCGATCTATCTGCCTATGCCTCCTGAGGGTTGGGATTAAAGGCATGCGCCACCATGCCTGGCTTGGCACTTTATTTTGTAACCTACTACATCAACCAAGTTAGCCTCCAATTGGGAGTAACCCTTCAGTCTCTGTCTTGAAAGGACTGGAGTTACAGGTGTGCACCACCATACCTACCCTCAAGTTTTTTTTTCTTTTTTTTTTTAATTAATTTATTCTTGTTACATCTCAATGTTTATCCCACCCCTTGTATCCTCCCATGCTTCCCCCCACCCCCCATTTTCCCATTATTCCCCTCCCCTATGACTGTTCCTAAGGGGGATTACCTCCCCCTGTATATGCTCATAGGGTATCAAGTCTCTTCTTGGCAACCTGCTGTCCTTCCTCTGAGTGCCACCGGTTCTCCCCCTCCAGGGGACATGGTCAACTGTGAGGCACCAAAGTACATGAGAAAGTCATATCCCACTCTCCACTCAACTGTGGAGAATGTTCTGACCGTTGGCTAGATCTGGGTAGGGGCTTAAAGTTTACCACCTGTATTGTCCTTGGCTGGTGCCAGCTCTACATCTGACAAAGGTCTAATATCCAAAATATATAAAGAACTCAACAAATTAAACACCACCAAACCAAATAACCCAATTGAGAAATGGGGCTTGGAACTAAACAGAGAATTCTCAACAGAGGAATATCAAATGGCTGAGAAACACTTAAAGAAATGCTCAACCTCCTTAGTCATCAGGGAAATGCAAATCAAAACAACTCTGAGATTCCATCTTACACCCATCAGAATGGCTAAGATCAAAAATTCAAGTGACACCACATGCTGGTGAGAATGTGGGGAGAGAGGAACACTCCTTCATTGCTGGTGGGAATGCAAACTAGTACAGCCACTTTGGAAATCTATCTGGTGCTATCTCAGAAAAATAGGAATAGGGCTTCCTCAAGACCCAGCTATTCCACTCCTTGGAATATACCCAGAAGATGCTCCAGCACACAACAAGAATATTGGCTCAACCATGTTCATAGCAGCCTTATTCATAATAGCCAGAACATGGAAACAGCCTAAGTGTCCATCAGTAGAAGAATGGATAAAGAAACTGTGGTACATATACACTATGGACTACTACTCAGCTATTAAAAACAAGGAATTCCTGAAATTTGTGGACAAATGGATTGAGCTAGAAATGATCATAATGAGTGAGTTAACCCAGAAGCAAAAAGACTCAAATGGTATATACTCACTTATATCTACATACTAGCCCAAGGGGCATGTCCCACGAAAGCCTTCACCTACCAGGAAACTAGGACAGAGGGTAGGACATCCTATTGGGACTCTAGATGAGAGAAACATGGGAGAATAGCAAAGTAGAAGGATCCAGAGGGTCCTAGAAACCTACAAGTAGAACATTATGATAGGCAGATTTGGGCCCAGGGGTCCCGTTCAAATTAAGGCACTAGCCAAGGACAATACCCTCAAGTTTTTTGATCTTTTATTTTTAAGCATTAGCTGAACTTTGGCATTTCATTTCTATCGAGCAATTTTCAAAACCGTTACTAACCTATTACATTCATTTAACACTTTCAGATGGAGAGTAACCACAGGTAACTGAAATTAGATAAACAAATCACCACAATAAGAGGAGATATTAGTACATGCTTCAGTGAGACTTTAAAAAAAAAAAATAGAAAAACAGATGAGTACTCAAAAAGAGATGGGGAACTGTGGGAAGGAACAATGACATTTGAATGTGACATAGAAAAATAACAGTCTTCATAAAGAAACTTGTAGGTATTGAAAGGAATTGCAGCAATTCATTTCAAAGTTTGTATCAAAAGATCGAAAAGGTAAGAGCATCAAATTAGCCATCACTACAGGTATCGCTAGTGTTGCCTACCAAAGATGCTACAGGAAAAGTGACAATGGTGAGTGGTGGGTGTGTGACTTTAGAATCCCTCAGGACCTCAGGAGGTGATTTATTCTGATTGACACTCTCTGCACTAGGGGCACAATGTTTTTGGAAGTTCAGCTCTGTAAGAGAGATTAGGGATTCCTGAAAGATATATTTTGTTTTTCCTGAATTTGGGGCCTAATTTTTTTTCCTAACCTGAAATTGTGGTTCATAAGGCATCTCCAATTTTTCCTGTATTTTAAAAGAAATTAAGGGGGCTGGAGAGATGACTCGGTGGTTAAGAGCACTGTCTGCTCTTCCAGAGGTCCTGAGTTCAATTTCAGGCTTCTGCAGATCAAGCACTCATGTTCAATAAATAAATTAATTTTAAAAAGTAAGTAACAGGAATCAGTAAGCTTTTTAGTTTGGCCAATGGAGGGATGGGAGGGAGTTGTGGGAATCTTGCTCCAAGCTATGAGTGTGCTTGTTTTCCAGTTATGGAAAGCTATGAGACAGAAGGTAGAGCAGCTGTAAATTTGAGAGAGGCCAATCAGCCTTTTTTCTAAGGAAGATGACCTGGGCTTCATGTTGCCTCCATTCTATTAAAGACAGTGGCTTTTAATCAAGCAAAAGTCCAAGAAAATGAAGTTTTAACTGTGCCCCAGGTTTGAAGAAAAAGAATCTTTGGATTTTATGCACTATACAATTTGCACTCAGTTGAGCCTGGCAACTTCATGGGCCTGACAGAGTTCTTGTCCATAGGTCTCTTCTTCTGGCAGGTGTAGAGTGGGAAGTTTCTCTTCTACGGAGGTTCACTTCAAACTCCGGAGGTATGTTGCCACTAATTATGCAAAGTATTAGTATATCAGACAAAGGAAGGAGCAAGCATGTCTCTCTTTAGGATGGCTCCTCTCCCACCAGCCCTTCAGAAGAGGATCATGTTTGTAGTTCTCCGAAACGAAACAAGAGTTTTACGAAAGTTTATGACTCTAAAGGATCCAGGGATAGAATCTAGCCTGTAGGCCCCACACCCCACAAACACACCTTTTGCTAATTATAGCTGATCAGGCCATTAAGAGAAGGAATGATGTATCTTCACTCACAATTTCAGAGTAGTGTGTGTGTGTGGTGTGTGTGTGTGTGCATGTGTGTGTGTGCATGTGGTGTGTGTGTGTGTGTGTGTGTCTGTCTGTCTGTCTGTTTGTGTGTGTGTTGTGTCCCACACCCTATAAACACACCTTTTGCTGATTATAGCTGATCAGACCATTAAGAGAAGGAATACTGTGTTTTCACTCACAATTTAGGAGTATTTTTTGTGTGTGTATGTCTGTGTGTGTGTGTGTGTGTGTGTGTGTGTGTGTGTATTGTGTATGAGTAGGCATACTTGTCAGGAGGTCAGGAGATAACTTTGTATAGTGGTTTCTCATTCTACCTTTTCAGGGATTGACCTCAACTTACCAGGATTCTGTGACAAGCACTTACACCTGCTAGGCTGGCTTGCACGCCTGGAATTCATTTGGGCCATGGTGAAGCAGAACATTAGGGATGGATCCCATTCGTGTGCAAAGTTGCTCACTGCATGGATCCAGAAACACACACAGAGGAAGAAAAACAAAGATCTCATTTGCCTCTAGAATGGCTCATTCCTACCTGTCTGTCTTTTATCTAGCCCCAACTCCTAAAGGTTCCCACAATTCCTAAAAATGTCAGCAACTGAGGAACAAACTTTGAACATATAAAGTCATGGGAGGACACTGAATATCCAAGATAGATGAGATCTTTTATCTGGAAATGTCTTCTAACTGCTTTATCCCTGGGCAATCCTAAAAACAGGTGTAAAAACTTAACATTTCTTACAACCAAATGGCTCCCTAAAGCTTGTTTTGTTTAATGGCTTTCCAAATAATTATTTGTGCTAGAGCTCATTTTCAAATGAAGTCTAATTAAACAAATTCTAAATGCTGACATGATTATGCCTTCACTGATGTCAGGATGTCAATATTATCTTCCTTCTGCAACTGTGGAGACCCATACTGAACCTGAGGCTGCCTGGACCACTGCCAGAAAGCCCTTAGCCAGCAAACTTCTGTGAAACTAAGAAAACAAAGTTTACAGAAGAAACAGATGACTTACCTCCCCCCATTGTTAGAGATCTTTCATATTTTTAAAAATGTGTATGGACGTTTTGCATGCATGTGTGTGTGTGTGTGTGTGTGTGTGTGTGTGTGTGTGTGTGTGTGTGTGTGTGTGTGTTTTACCTCAGATCTGCTTTTCCCCTCAGGGTGTCCAGGCACCATTTTGCTTAGCTGAGGGAGATGAGTTAGGCATGATCTCAACTGGCACTGAGTGGAAGAGAAACAGCCCTCTCTGAGGCAGTTTTCAGTGAAACAGCTCTCTTTTTTCAGGGTGTGTAAGGGTTATATAACCTCGGGGAAGGTGAGTAGAAGCTTTTGGGATGAGTGCACATCATTGGCTGGGGCGGTGCTGGGAATGCTTCATTTGCATAAAGAGGAATTCCAGGTGCTAGCTGGACATGTCCTTAGAAGAAAAGAGGAAGTTTAACTCTGAACCCTGGCCACCAGGCCATGTGACTACCTCAAGGGTGGCAGAGGTGGGGGGGTCACAAGGATACCTGTGCTGGGACACACAACAGGCTCAGAGCAAGGAGAAAGTAGTCTTACTCTTGTCAGCCTCTGGATGAGATTTTCTGCGTTTGGACACATCTTAAGCCCACTCTTGCTCCTGAAACTTCCGCAGACACAAGGCTTTCCGGGCCCCGTATGTATGCATGTATGTATGTATGTATGTATGTATGTATGTATGTATGTACGTACGTACGTACGTACGTATATTTGTTTGTTGTGTTTATGTGCCTTGTGTCAATCTTGATTGCTGAGCCATCTCTCCAGCCTGAATACTTTAATGTCAGTTTCAAAGTTTATTCTTATTTATGTGTCTGGAGTTAAGAGCAAACTCTGGAGTGGAAAGTAGTTCGCCTAGATGCCTAATACCAAGAAATGAGCAGAAAAATGCTGCTTTTCTTCCACATTCTTCTCTGCAAAGTTGAATGATTGATCCTTTTTAGGGAGCCAGGAAGGTGGCTCCACACTCAGGATCCAAGCCATGAACAAGCAGCACAAGCGTCATAGACAGCTGTGCTGGATAGGAGATTTTTCTCTGTTCTAGATCAGTCCGTAGCCTCAGCTCTAAGGGTGCTGTGTCGTCATGGATGTTGCTATTGTCGTAGTGTTTTAATTATGAGCACTCAGGATGTTTATTTGGGGGAGGATATAAACAGTGTCAGGATCTTAGGAAAATGTCAACATTTTGTCAAAGATGCTCATGAACCCAATATTTTGCTTACCCTGAGTGTATCTTTTGGTTCACCCAGAGACAGCAGTAGAGCATCCTTGCCATTCAGTGTCAGTGTTCTCAAAGTGAAAGAAAAAAAGATGCTGCTTGTTTTCAACTAATGCATCTTAAAGCACAACTGAGTTTATAAAATCTTGACTGTGTTTTTTGTGATAATGATAATGGTGATAACAGGCATCTCATTCACTGAAGTTCAGAACCAGGCATGTAATGCCAACCTGGGTGTGGACTCGCCCAGTGTTTAGCTACAAGTAAAAGCCCTATTGAAGTTGGACTGATGGAATGTGTTGGAATTGAAAATCTCATTCCTTGCTGATCTGAACTATCTCATAAATGTCCCTGATCTCTGCAAGCATTGTGAACTCTGCAAGCATTGTGAACTCCAGACATGCACAGTCCTATCACAGCCAATAAGGCTGCAAAGAACTATGGGTAGAGTGTCGGATCCTGAATCAGACTCTCTAATGTCAAAACCTAGGCGAGTGGTTGGCTGAACAGCTTCGTAATCCTGAACAGTTCACCCCACTTTCTTCCTTTGTGAAGTGGAAACCGGTGTCACCTTTTAAAGACTGAAATAACTGTGATGATTAAGTCAAGTTCATACAAGGAAAAGAAACAACTGTGGACTTTAACATTATGGTTCAAGAACGCAGGCAAGCCTACCTGTAGGAATTGGTAAGCAGCTGCATGGTGGAAGGAAGGAGGTAACAGAGGGTCAGAGAATGAGTGAAAGAACCCACAGCATTAGAGAAAGCATCTCTAGGCTTTGTTCAGTGGCCAAAAGGAAAGGAGGTAGAAAGGAAAATGTTACACTTGTCTGATTAACTCAGATATGGAGATAGACCACAAGGCTACATGATGGAAGTCACAAGGCAGCTGTACCATGGAAAGAGAGAGAGAGAGAGAGAGAGAGAGAGAGAGAGAGAGAGAGAGAGAGAGAGAGAGAGAGAGAGAGAGAGACAATAAGTACATTATCTCATCAATCAATACTTATTCCTCCTATTTTCTCAGCAAGATTTTAGGTGAATGAGCCTTTCCTGAGGAATGGTCTCTTGGACAGGAGGTCGGCAGGCGCAGGTGGACTAACTCTTAAGGCAGGAGACAATGTTCATACTGCTGTAATGTCTGGTGCAGGTCAGAATGTGCCTTCTCCATCTTGAGCCAGAAGTATTTCATTCTTTTGTAACGGAAGAAGTAGGTTTCCCTTTGGTCCCAACAGAACATTTATATGTGGTACTTTAACACTTAAGAAGTAGAGAATCCACTGTTTAATTTTCTACTGGTGTTAGGGAAACAGTAGGTAGGGGACAAATTCTCAATGGCCTTGAAGCCTTCTGTAAGATCACTTCCCTGCCTGCTAGTCTCTGTCCACAACAAGCAACAGTGGCTGGTGCTTGCTTTTGAGTGAATAGATTCAATTTGCTCTTCACTGAGGGAGCAGGGTCTTTGATTTCTTAGGTAAATACTTAATGAGGAGTACTTATACACTTGTCTGCCCATTTCCTCTTCACTGGCAGCCACTTAAATGACCATATTTATCATCTTTTTCATGTTTATGAACGAGTCACAAATACTTTGAAAGTTAGTTGAAGCATCTCATGTTATCTAGACAAATCTCTAATTATTTTCCAAATGATATGTTTCCCAGGCCACTGGTAGCTGAAGACCCTTTTGCAATCCTTGTTATTCATGATCAAGGGATTTTGAGAAACAAAGTTCAGGGTGAAGGAGAGAGGACTTTGGCTGAACATCAAGTTAAGTAGTCTGTGTACTTTGTGATTGTGACTCATTTTCTTTTATTTATTCATTTTTGTTTGTGGGCTGGAACAAACCGTATCTTCCAAATGGAGCAGCTGGTGTCACTTTACCCTTCAAAAATTAATAACTAAATAAAATAGAAATTCCATTAAACGTTCATAAAAATGTAAGTCAAAGTTGGTGTGGATCTTGTGTTCTGGTGTCTTCTTTCCCTTTGATCTATAAAAATAATCAATTGGGTGAAAGATGTCATGTGGAACTGAGCCGCTTGGCCTCAATCTGTTCAGTGTGGCCTGGGTGATATTTACTAAGGAGTTTTACAGGAATAACAAACAGTGGTAAGTTTTCTTTGCAGCCTGTTAGGCTCAGAGAAATACCTGCCTCCCTTCATTTATGGCTAAACAGAGGTTGCAAAGCAGGGTGGCTAGTCATAGGGATCCAAATTATCAGGAAAGCAGCTTGCTGGCCATCCCAAGATAAGTCCATGTAATGTGGTCTGTATGCCTTTGAGCAAAGTGACACCCCATCCCACTGAGAGATGTGAGAGCAGATGGCACTGCCCCTCAGATATAGATGCTCCCAATACCTGTGCTACCAGGTGTATCTCTTTGCCTTTGGTGACTACTCAGGCTACCTGACCACAAAGCTCCCTGTAATTTGTTAAGCAAATGATTCATTTGTCCTGTTAAGTATCACCAAGCTTTTGTGAATCAATTGTGCATCCATTTAGAATACAAATCAGACAGGGAAACTTGTCCTTCCTTCTAGGGCAGACAGTAAATACAAAGGCTAATTTTTGTGCCTGATAGTCTCAGAATGAGTCTTTAAAAATAGAAGCAAAGAGTAAAAATGAGCAACATTCGTTTTGGAAGAGCAGTCTGTTTTCTAACCTGGGCTCTCTGCTATAGTACGTCATGGTCCACAGTGCGTAGTTGAGCTGGTCAGAAAGGATTGTAGTAAACTGGGGAAGGTTTTCTCTGAGCAGTCTAAGTTGTAAACAAGCTTTCTAATGACGGACTATTGTATTTCTTTTTTAAGTTGGTTGCATACCTCAGCTGACCACAAATGTTTAGGCTGCCAAAGTGGTCAGCTTGTGTTATAGGACCAGCTCTCCAAGGGCCGTATCATCCTCATTCATAACAGAGGAAGTCAACTATGTGTTAATCTGAATTTACAGGGGACTCTATGTTTTGAGCTCTGGTAGCCTGGCACTCAGAGGAAGGGGAAGCAGGCTATCCAGATGAGACCTGATAGGCTGTGGTCATATGGTAGGCAAGGAGGTCCCCTTCTGTCAGAGGTCTAGGGGAGGGGAATAGGGCAAAAGAGGGAGGGCAGAGGGGCAAAGGGAATATATGAGTGAGAAAATAACAATCAGGATGTAACGTGAATAAATTGTCAACAAAAAAGAAAAATGTCTTTCCCTTTTTTGCTTTTGTTGTTCTTTCTATTGTCAGAATAACCATACTGAAGGGAGCCACCCAGAGTGAACATCCCAAAATTATCTTATTCTAATTTATTCATTGATTCAGTCACCTATCCAACAACCATGTGTACTTGCTACATGTCCAGTTTATGTCTGTCACTGTGACAGATGGGTCTTAGAAAGACAGAAATGACTAAAGCTGTGGCAGAGGCAAGTGCATGACCCAAAACAACTACGGCCCACTGTTGCTTGACGTCCTGGCAGAGAGGTAGGCAGGTTGCAATAGAAGAACAAACGAGGCAGTGATGTGTCTCCTACAATTTGCTTGTCCATAGATAACATAATACAGGTACATGTGACTCTATGAAATCTATGCCCCCATAAAGGCTGGGAGCACTCAAAGTCTTCTGGAGAGGACTCTAGGTCCTGGATATGGGGAATTACTTGTACCCAGAGAAGTTCAAACTCTAGAAGCTTGTATTTCAATATTGGTATCAGAATATTGGAGCTTGCTGATTATGCAATACACATTAGAAAATATGTTTTACTACTAAAAGGTTTCACTATTTAAAACCTGTGCTTGGCTACTTGGCTAGAATAAACTGCCCTGTGTAACTGGTGACCCAGGATAAGAATTCAGTGAGCTGGGGCTTGCAATTCTCACACTATTGTTCCGGAACTAAAATTCCATTTCCTCCTGAGTTCCCTTTATTAACAAAAGCTCCTGCAACTGGAAATTATACAAACAGAATTCCCTGTTGTTGTCAAACTTTTGTATTTGCTTCATGGTAGATTTTTCACACAGAGGCTTCTGTTCTTGACAGAGAGTTTAGACTTAAACAAGTTTTCAAGAGTCAATTGACACTTCCTTGGTCAAATTACAAGTCTTTATATGGATGGGTGGCACTGTTTGGTTTGAAGCTTGCTTCATTATGCACTGTCCAGTTCTACTCAGAATGGAAGCAATCTCTAGTGTGCACTGTTCTTATTTGGGGGAATATAGGCATATTTGCTAAAGATTCTAAATATAAGCTGCCAGACACATTGGCACAGATCAGCCTCGGCTTCCTGGAGGAAGACATACCTATGTTGGGCCTTAGAGATGCAGGTTAATAGAGTTAAAAATGAACCAATCATTTCCTAAAGCCTGCTAACCAGCTCTGAGCAAAGAACACCAGCTCAAGAACAAAGCATGCATCCTTGCAATTCCATTCTTTCAACCAGGACGCTTAGAATACTTAAGGGATACTCACATATCTGTAAAACAGAGTGTCACGTGATGGTCTGTCAAGTCTTTCCACCAGTTTTTGATGGTGTATAGAGAAATACAGATGGATTAAAGAAGCAAGCCCTTTAGAAAAACAAAGGAGATATTAGGAAAGAACTGATGAACATAAGAAAACTTCACTGAGCTATTAATTTTTGGTTGAGTAGTCATCTGTTGGGCACCAGGTCTCTTACATGGATTTATAGGATGTACGTGTCAGTAAGATATGAAACGTAGTTGTGCTTCTTACATCTGTGTGGTCCTCATTCCATTTCACTTTACTTATCTAGAAAGGGGCCAAGATGCTTGAGAGACAGCTCAAAAATTAAAAGCAGATACTACTCTTGCAGAAGACCTAGGTTCAGTTCTTAGTACCCATACTGGAAGTTACAACTGCCTGTAAACCCAGCTTCAAGAGACTTGACACCTTCTTCTGACCTCTGTGGGCATTTGCACGGACATGAACATAGCCTCCCTCCCTACACACACACACACACACACAGAGAGAGAGAGAGAGAGAGAGAGAGAGAGAGAGAGAGAGAGAGAGAGAGAGAGACAGACAGACACACACACAATTTTAAAACAGTATAAAATAAATTAAAAAGAGGCTGAAATTAAGTAACGTGTAAGTATAGGACAATTGTTTTAAAAAGGGTAATATTTTAAAGGACTATAGTTTATAGTATATAATAGGCACCTCAAAAGTGATAGCTATTGTTAGCATTGTCGTTGATGACAAAATGACTGTGTAGTAATGTATAGAGGCAGTGGCTCATTGGCCTGAGGAGGGGAGGAGGATGAGGAGAATGAGGGGATGCAAGAGGAGGAGGAGGAGGAAGAAGAGGAGGAGGGAGCTAGCATGTGACAGAGGGTTTACTGTACTGCTACAATATGACATAATTTTCTCCAAGAAGGAATGAGGAATGCCAGTTTCAAGAGAGACTTTCTGTCATGAGACATTTGGTCTGAACCTAAATGTTGAAAAGTATCTAGAAAATGTCAGTAGTTTGACTCTATAAATGGGAACTGAGAGCACCAGGAGACAAGCCTATGACAGATAAATACCAAACCATAAACTGGCAAAGGAACAATGTAGCACCCCACTCACCATGCATTATAACCCATACACCGAAACTGTGTCAAAAATTTAAATGTTTAGAGTGCTGACATGGGAAAATTCTATACCTTGAAGCTTATGTTTAATGCACAAAAAATTTAATCACCATGTCAATGTTCTTTAGTCCTTGAGTTGAGGGGTTGTGTAAACTCAACGGGGCTTTTGTGTTTAGATTCAGGTATCATTTGCAAGACACTTGTCTAGACTTAAGTATAAAGTGCACATGTACACAGATTATCCAAAATCTACAAATACCTGAAATACCCTCATCCCAAAGTCTTTAGATAAGGGATATATAACCTTTAGTAGATTCTTGATTTTCACAGCAACACTTAAACGTTAGACACTGATCTCCCATTTTACAGATAAGGAACCTGGCTTTATGGGTCACATAGACCTGTTTCAGTGACAGAGAGCCTGTGGGAAGGAATGGCATAAATTAATGCTGTCTCCAGGAAAGCTAGCTTCCCTGGAGAGTTAGAAAGACAAGGCCACAGAGTTACCTCACAGGTCTTTTCAACACATGTCATAAGCCACATGGCTGTGGCAGCAGCCAGGGACATCTGTCAGCAGGAAGGCTAGGCTTGGCTGGCTCCAGCTGGGGCAGAGTCTCTTGGGGAGACCTGTCATCCAGGGGCTGCCGGCTTGTTCTGCATCCTATCTTCCACCCTCCCTTGCAAGATACAAATTCCCGGGGATGACTGCACACGCTCAGAGTAGTGCACAGAAAAGATAGGGTGAGCAGAAAACACCGCGGTGAACATAAGCAACCCTGTCACAAGACAGTTGTCTCTGGAAAGTACATATAGAGTTTCCAAGCAGTTTGCAAATGCAGCCAGGAGTGCTGAGCCTGGGAAAGAAAGAGCAGTGTGGTTGACACCCACAATTTCAGAGAGTAAACTGTGATTCATTTGTTTTGTAAGTGCATATATTCCCCCATTTACTAAACATGGATTATTTTCATTTATAATATATCCTCATTACAGTTTTTCCTCCCCTTGCTCCTTCTAGTTCTTCCCCACCTCTCCTTGGTTGCTCATCAGAAAAGAATAGGCTTCTAAGCACCAGCACCATTTTGAGGCTGCTTTTGACTCATTTCTATACACTTTGCCAGATCCATCTTCTTCAGATGAGAGTAGATCAGTTTCCAGCAATAAGTTACAACTGGTAACTAAGCACTGGTAAGATAAAATATAATAAGAGAAAACAAAAACCATCACATTGAAGTTGAACATGGAAATCAACAGAAGGAAAAGAGCTTGAGGGCCAAGCATAATAATCAGAGATCCACTCATTCACACCTTCGAGGCACCCATAAAAATACTAAACTGAAAGCTATAATATATATGCAGAGGACCTAGTGCCATCCTGAGTAGGCCCTGTGCTTGATATTTCAGTCTCTATGAGTTCATATGAAGTTTGCTTGGTTGTTTTAGAGGGACATTGTTCTCCTCGCCTTCTCCATTCCCTCTAGATCTCACACGTCTGTCTTCTGCCTATTGTCTGAGGAGTTCTCTGAGCTCTGAGAGCAGGGACTGATGAAGACACTTCATTTGGAGCTGTGTTGAATTGAAATTCTTAAAGGATGGTGATGAAAAAAACCTCAGCAGAACACTGTCTGTGTTCTGAAAACATGACAACAAATACTTGTCTCAAAATGTGGCTGACGAGCATATGCCAAGAGCACAGGATCTCAGCATTGCTGCTCAGTCTGTCTTTCGGTGGGTACTCATGACTGACAGTTGTGACTTATTGCTGGAAACTGATCTACTCTCATCTGAAGAAGATGGATCTGCCAAAGTGTATAGGAATGAGTCAAAAGCAGCCTCAAAATGGTGCCAATTGAGGGCTTTGTTTCATCTTCTCCCTTTCTGTACATGGGAGGAAATAGAACAGTCCTTGGCTTGCTTCCAGTTAGAACTGTTAGTGAATTCCTGGCTGTAAAAATAAAGGACAAAGAGAGACGGGCACTGTTCAGAGACAGTGTTCATGTCATGAGGGGTCTACAGGAAGGAAGTATCAAAAGACCATGGTTATCAGAAAAGATGAACTTGTACATCAGATTACAAGGACGAAGTCAGAGAGTGAAGAATTTGGGTGGAGGCCGGGAAGAGCCCTGAATTTCAGCGATTTCCAGTATGCTGGCCCAGTATCTCTTCAGCTCAGCGGATATGCCTTCTACCATAGGAAGCATACATGTACACACAGAAGCAGACAGTCACTACTGCAGAATTTGAAGGCCCACTTTGCTGTCTTCATAGGCAACAATGAAACTGACAAAGTATGGGGCAATCATTGTAAGACTGTGAAAAGGCCTGTCCTTTTGCAAAGCACACAGAAGATTGCTCATGGGCAGTTTGTTCTGTTTCTTATGCATTTATTCATTTTGTATATGTATATATATGGGCTTGCATTGTTGGGCAAGTTATATATGTATTTGTGTGCAATTAAGTGGAGAGGCCAGGGAACAACACTGGGTGTTTTCCCCCAGGTAGAGCCTACCTTATTTTGCCATCAGAATCTCTTGTTCACTTAGACCTCACCTTGTATGCTAGGCAGGCTTGCCACTGAGACAGAGCGATCTGCCCATCTTTGTCTCCTCAGACCTTGAATTGCAAGGGCATGCTATCCATCCTAGACTTTTCATCTTTTCAGTTGCACTTTGAGGATCAAGCTCAGGTCATCATGCCTAGAAGATAAGAACTTTATACCAACTAGCGTATCTCCCAAGGCCTATTCCAGTTTTGTTTGTTGTTGTTGTTGTTGTTGTTGTTGTTAATTATCTCCTGTGTTGGCTTGTCTACTAAGGGTCTGCAAGATGAATTTTGACTTACCATCAAATACAGTATTCTCATAAGTTAACAATTGTAGTATTCAGTGATACCAAGCACCCTCACCATAGAGCATGATTGGAGCCTAGTAGTTTATCTCATTAGAAATCAATGTGAAATTCCATTTGACTGATTTTAAATTTAGGAAGGTAATTATAGAAATGATGATTCCATAAATTTAAGTGGAACACTCCGATGTTGGAAATAGGGGTAGCTGCTTTGGTACCAGTTAGTGAACACTTTCTGTAAATCCATGAGAGCAGTGATGGAGGATGGGCCATTACTGCACAATGAATACCTTCTGTCAATCATGGAGAGCGACAATCGAGTATGGGACTTGTCTTCATGATCTAGCTAGAAGATTTCTGATGTAATAGATCACACATTTCCCATATTCTTACATGAGTTGCTTTTGTGAATAATCCACTATTTTTAAAAGAAATATCATGACATATTTTCCACACCGTGAATGCTGTGCCCTGAAACTTCCAGGGGTTAGTATACTTGAGTGAAGTTACACAGTCTGAATCACAACTAGAACTCAAGCCACCTGCTTTATTCCCATTTGAGAGCAATTATGCTTCACTACTTTGTAGAAGTGTGTGATATATGCCAGAGCCCATGCAAGAGTAGGGTGGTGCGCTGGACTTGGATCCATCTGTCATCTGTTAGCAGATCTATTTGATGTGGTAGAAGAACGGCTCACCTGAAACCAGCTGATTCTTCTGATATTTGAAGTCTGTAACTTTGATGAATGAGGCCGTCCCAAGGTAATGCCTATGATATGCGGGAGAGCCACTAGTTTTCACCTGTGATCAATGGGTAGGTAAGAAGACTGGCAGAGCCCAAATGATAATGGTCTGACCTGCCACACGTAAGCATTCTGCTTTTCATTTTTCAGCAAGCTGGTTCAACAAATTATATGATTATATGAGTAATTAAGCACTTTATTCTATAATTCACTTTGTAGTGTGTGTGTGTGTGTGTGTGTGTGTGTGTGTGTGTGTGTCTGTGTGTCTGTGTGTAATGCTTGGTATGTATGTTGCAGACTCATGTGGAGGCCTGAGGAGGATATTGGGTGTCTTCCTCCATCACTCGCTGTCATATTCACTTGAAAGGCAGTCTCTCAATGAACGCGAGGATCTCCATTGGACTATGCTGGTTGGACCCTAAGTTTCTCGATATCCTTTTCTGTATCTGCCCCAACACCTACTGCTGGAGGTACAGTTACACACCTAGCCATGCCTGGAATGCTTCACTTGGGTACTTAGAACTCATACTTAGGTCTTCATGCTTGCACATCAAGTGCTATTACCCATGAACCACTTTCTCATATACTGTTGTGTAATTATATTCAATTGCATGCAGATGTAAATCTTCGGAAAACATTGTTTTCTTTTGAAGGGGTTATTGGCATAATAACCACATGTTTATGGAGTAGAGTGTGAATTTTGGTACATTTATATATTACATATTGATAAACTCATGGTATTTGGGTTATGTTTTGACATTTATCACTTCTTTGTGGTAAGAACTGTCATATTCTCCCTTGCGTTCTGAATTACATATAAGCTTTTGTTAGTTATAATCAGCTGTTGTGTGCTAGAACACCTACACACATTCTTGCTGTCTAAAATCTTGTACCTATTAAAGAGTCTGACACCCTCCCTTGTGGCCCTGTCTCACTTTAGTAATCACTATGGTAGCCTCTATGTCCACAAAGCCAGCTTTTCAGTAAGCTCACATGTAAATGAGAATAACTATTATTTTGTGTATGTACATAAAATTATTTTAGGTAACATAATATCTGTGCCGTTAGTTCTTGCCAACTTAATGAACACTAGAGTCACCTGGAAAGAGATTAAGGAATTATCTCCATCAGATTGGCTGATGGGCATGTCTGTGAGACATTTTATTTAATTGTTATTGGATAGAGAGGGGTCCACAACTAGGCAGGTGGGTCTGAGTGGTATAAAAAAGCAAGCTGAGCACCAGCCAGGGGGAAGTCAGCCACTAGCAGTGTTCTTTAATTGCCTTCTGCTTCCAGTTCCTGCCTTGTGTTCTGGCCTCCACTTCTTTCAGGAAGGGGCCATAATCTATAGGTGAAATAATCCCTTTACTCTTTAAGGTCATAGTGTTTGATACAGCAATAGAAAGCAATGCATCCTTTTGCATGTCTAGCTACCTACTGCTGTCTGTCTGCAAGAGAAGAAAATGTGTCTTTTTCTGACTATGACTCCTACTAACCTCTTCACCAAACACCCCAGCACCTTCCTCTTTCTGAGCATTGGAGCTTGACCTCACAATTAGAGAGGATTATGGGGGCCTTAAAAAGGGGGGAAACCCATGGAGACTGTGTTTGTCCTGTCACATGATTCTTATGACTCAGTGAGTAGGCTTGATTTTTTGCCATCTATGGAATGGCAATTGTATTTTATCTGAAAGGTCATTCATGTGACTTCACAGCTCATTGTTTATATGTTATATCTGGTGAATCGTACATGCTATAGAAAAAAAATCAGTTTCCACTCATTCTACCATTTGTTGAAAATTCCAAGTCATTAACGCTGAGAAGGCATCAAGTGTGGTCAGCTACAGCAATCCCCAGGCCAAAATTATCCTGTAGCTAATGTAAGAAACTTGCTACTCTCAAGACTGGGTCATTGTGCAGCAACTAGAGTCTCTGGGACATGAAGATCCCTGGACTCAGAGAGGGTGGATCACTGGTGAATGACGTCAGTGTGTGCTGGTACATCTAAGCACATTTCTCTTACTTTGGTAGGCAAATGCTCCAGCAGTCAGATGCTGCCATGCTTTCCAGAAGACTGGTGATGTATTGCTAAGAGAACCACCAGCTTCTAGGCTGGGTCACCAAAGTTCATGCCTCACAGGAATCCTAAGCGAGAAATCACATGTCTCCCCATATCTGGGAAGACACATTTCTGATGGGAGCTTATGTCTCAAGAAAATTGATCAAGTTCAAAACTATACAGACAACGTTTTATGATGCCAACTGAGTCTCTTCAGCAGAGACAAATCTTTAGGGAGACAGCATTGAAAAAGCTGCCTGGTACAAGGCAGCACTCTAGTTGGCTGAGAAGTTTTTTAATATAAAAAATGGGGGAAAGGTGTGTGTAGCAAGATTTCAAATTTGAGAAATGCAGCCCCTACAGATTTTATTGGCCAATAAGCCATATTTTCTTTTTCTCTCATTTTTCTTACTGAAAACAAATGTTTATTCTCTTTTTAAATAAATATATTTTATTAATTTATTCATATTACATCTCAATTGTCATCCCATCCCTTGTATTCTCCCATTCCTCCCTCTCTCCCATTTTCTCCTTACTGCCTTCCCCTATGACTGTGAGTGAGGGGGACCTCCTTCCCCTGTATATGCTCTTAGGTATCAAGTCTCTTCTTGGTATCCTTCCTCTGAGTGTCTCTGGTCCTCCCCATCAAGGGGACATGGTCAAATTGGGGCACCAGGGTTCATGTGAAAGTCAGTCCCCACTCTGTGTTTTTTCCTCCATTTACTCTTTCTTGTCCCTCCTTTCATACCCTCCTATCCAGATTCAACATCTTTCTGAATCCCATTAGAAAACAAGGGGTTTTCCAAGGGATAATAATAAAATAAAATAAGACAAAACAAAAACTAACACACTGAAATAAGACAATATCATCAAACAGAAAAGAGCCCAAGGAAAGACACAAGGAACAGATATAGATGGAGAGACATACTGAGGGCTCTCAGATGCTGGAGCAATCAACCCTAAATGGGTGTCTCCATTAAATCTCTCCCCTCAGAGAGATGGAAAGACTATCAGTCAGAGGGGAAGGAAGACACGAAGGACATAAGGCCTTCTATATCAACAGAACTGATGCCTGCGTAAACCCACAGAGACTGAGGCAGCATGTCCAGGGCCTACTGAGGTCTTCACAGAAGGCATTCTAGAGCTGAAAGGAAAAGTGGACACACAGCCCATCCCTAACCCAGACGTTATCTCCAATTGATAACCAACTGCAAATGAAAATTTAATTTTCTTCAAGGGAGTCTTATCACGGAAGCAAACTAATCTTAAGGGAAGGCTGAATGGCTCGCAGTAGATGGCCACAGAGACTGAACTTGGCACAGCCTCTTTCAAGGTTCTTTGTCTCATCATGCCATGTCAGAGCTTCTTTTTAATTTAAATTTAATTTACTTTTTATTTTTATATTTGTAATTTTTTCATTAAATGCACTAGGCTGTCTCATGAGGAATCCTCACCTCTTAATTCACGTGTGTTAAAGTCATATCTTATATATTTGTGAGTCAGCCTTACAGTATAAAATTGGCACACTTAGTTATGCATAGGACACAATTTTGACAAGTGAGCTAATTCAGTTTTTTTTTTTTTTTTTTTTTTTTTTTTTTTTTTGGCTTTTACCACAAAGTTGTTACTGTAAATCCTGAAGTCAGATGGGGGTCTGCTTTCCCAAATCAGCAAGATTGGCTAAGGCAGCAATAGTCTGAAAGAACACTTAGCCCTGCATTTTATGTCTCATAAAAGTGATTCCAGAAACATTAATTTTTTTTTTTATTTACTGCAAGGTTACTATGTGTTTTTGTAAAAGCAACTTGACTTAATAAATGGCTAAGTTCAGAGGAAAGGACAAAGCTCTGAAAGACGATGGAACTTTTGGTGCTTAGCCAAGTGAAAGCAGGAAGAAAATAGATTTTTCTTTCAGATCTTATAAAAATCCAGTTAATAAGTTTCTTTCCAATTTTCCTTTCTAGAGAGGGTTATTTCATGAGGGCCAGTCGATGTCCACACTAGAGTAGTTCTTAGACTATTAATATCTAAGTACGCCAAAATGAATGAGTCCTACATGCTGTCTTCCGTCTGGCAGGTGGCAAGACACTTGTGGGTCGGCCTTTCTACTCTGTGGCAGCGTGATGGCCATGAACACAAATGTTTATAAAAGAGAAGTTGTTGAAAGGAGGAAAGGACACTATTCTTGTTCTGACTGGTCAGGAAGGTAGCACTTTACTTCTAGTTATAGGTACCCCAAATCCACTAAGAGGAGGAGGTGTGCTTGCATAGCCGCTGGGAAGTTGTCCATGGCATCATGTTGTAAACAGGAAGACATTTGCTGTGCCTTTGTAAGAGGAGCTTTTTAAGTTTTTCCAAATGTGTTTTCAGGTAACACTGACTAACACATTTCTTGGATAACTAATAAGTAACAAGTGCTCCCTAGATTCCAGGTATACACCCGTGAAATAAAATAGATAAACCACCTCTCCTTGTAACACACAAAATCCCATAAGCAGCTAGACATGGTGACCTGTGAAACCTCAGCATGGTCACTCCTTAAGACCAGCCTGAGGCAAAATGTCCTCATTTCTACCACAGATAGAATTCTGCCTAAAATTGGGCAAGCCTGGATGCAGACAGAGTTGACAGCCAAACTCTACCAAGACAGGGTAAGCAAGTCCTTAATAGTTCCTGCCTCGAAAACATGTCTGTCAGATATATTGGGCCAGAAGGCTGAAGATGATGCTCCAGCGTTACAGAGAGTTTGAGTGACTGTTCAGGCAGCAAACTATTTCTGTTATTTTTTCACTTTGAAAGCTCCTAATCTACACTCCTTGTATACTCAGGTAATTAATTTTACTCCTTTTCAAGTCTCTGATGGGGTTGAAGACCAGATAGTTTAGTTTTACAATTAAGCTTAGTTGTTTAGGAGTTAAGATGCTTTTAGGTCTACATAGATGTTCAAAGTTGATAATGACAAGATATGATAGATAATTGATTTACATTCAGAATTTTAGATGCACCAAGATAGGAAAGATGTTTTCTTCAAGGCTGTCAAATACAAATAGCCAAAACACTAAGAATGCAACATTTATATAATTCCTGATTGTTTTATGGTTCTTCTTGTTGTAGGTAGTTTATTGTATATATGTATAATAATATAATTGTATATGTAAGAAAATAATAATAAATAAATAAGAACTAAAAAGAAAGAAAGAAAGAAAGAAAGAAAGAAAGAAAGAAAGAAAATACCACCTGAGTCACACAGAAGACTGCTTGAAAAATACAAAGGCTAAGGATGGAGCTCTTTCCTAGAGTATTCTCCTACAGTGTCCAAGACCCTGGGTTTGAACAGTAATTTAGCTGGAGTAATTTAATCCAGAGTCTGTGTATCAGTCTGCCATTCTAGTGTGGCTTGTTATTTTTGTATTATGTTTAAATGTGTCTTCCTGTGAATTTTAATGAGAACTTTAGAAGATATATGTTAGCTTACTTAGTTGAATACTGTGTTTATCCGGACCATTTCTGCCCTTCCTAGGTCCTGTCATATGTATTGTACTATATTCTTTCAGTCTGAGGAGAAAAGATGGGAAGATTAATGTGATACAGGTTTTTTGTTTTGTATTATTTTTTTGATTTCATCTTTATGTTCTTTATGATAAATTCATAATGCCTTGAGATTTAAAAAATGTATATTTCACTTAACAAACAATGAAAATTAAAATTACTTATTGTCTTAGCATTGCTCTATAATTTTATATTTGTGTTTCAAGATATAAATTAAAACAACTTTGAACTCTGGGTCTTAGATTTCATTACTGAGTGTGTTCTCTGTCAGCACACAGTCTCCTTCAATTTCTAAGTTATATTTGGGCACAAAACCTTTTATTTGAACAAACTATAATTATCTTAGATCAATTGTGCAGGGCTGCTTGCCACATATTTAGCTGACTTCTGACTTCTATTTGAAAATTTCTTAGGTTTTAACATAATACAATTAATATATACATTTAAAGGTCTTAGTTTATTGTTGAAAAACCTTATGTGTTATCACATTTAAAACTGATTTTCTTAGTAATTATATGTCAATATACTTTGAAATGAGATTATTTGTCTCTACAATAAGCACTCCTCTTTTCTCCTCATGAAGCCTGTTTTCTCTGTCACTAAATCATTTTCTTTATTCCATGGCTGATTACTAAGTGTTTGGGATGAGCAAGATAGAACTTGATAAAGTGTCTTGAATAGAAAATTCTCACAGTAGGACCTGCTGACTTGATTGCCATGTTGTCATGGCAACATTCATTGGTCAGTGCAGCCAGGTAATGAGATGGCTTAGTTCAATTAGGGCTTAAAATATTCTTCTACCACAGTGTATGAAATTTACAAAAGCGTCTGTCTAAAAATAGGTCACAATCTCCAATGGCTCATCTCATAAGATATTCTGTACGGAGCAGAGTTCATGTGCAAAGGAAAGTGAGCAAATCCATCCCTCAGCTCTTCCATTTATTTTGTCCTTGAAAAACATAATAGTTGAATATGCCTCAAAAAGAAAAAAAATGTTTATAAGTTAAAAAGTACACTGGTCTGATTAAATGTGATTTGTGAAATAAGTTGAGGCATTTAAATGCAGGCCAAGCAGGCCTTCCCTTAGCATCAGCTCAAAGCCCAGCTCTGAGAAGTACATCATTTAATGTTGCAGAGCATCCAATAGAAGCCAGGAAGGACACTCACAAACAAAGGCATTGTCTGCCTTTCAACTAACCAATGTCTAAGGGGAATGGGTGCATGAAGATTCCTAAAGTTTACTTTAACTTTTCTTCTATTCCAGAATATTATTCTTATTTATTTATTTTATTTTTCATTAGTTCACTTTACATCCTGATTGTAGCCCCCTCCATCGTCACCTCCCGGTCCCATCCTCCCTCCCTCATATCCCTTTCCTCCCTCTTTCCCTCCTTCCCCTCGTCTTCGGAAAGGGAAGCCCACCTCCCCTAATATCTGACATTAGCCTATCAAGGCTCATCTAGACTGCCTGTATCCTCTTCCTCTGTGGCCTGGCAAGGCTGCACTGCCAGAAGGAAGTAATCATGTGGGGGCCAGAGTCCATGTCAGAAATTATCCCTACTCCCCATATTATGGGATCCACAAGGAGACTGTGATGTCTATGTACTACATCTGAGCAGAAGGCCTAGGCCCTCACTATGCATGGTCCTTGGTTGGTGCATCAGTCTCTGCAGCACCTGCCTCCTCCACCTAGATTTGTTGCCTCCATTGTCTCCTTGTGGAACTCCTGACCCTTCCAGGTCCTTCTATTCTTCAACTATTCCATAGACTCCTTGTGCTCCACCCTGAAGTTTGGCTGTGTGTCTCAGCTTCTGCTTGGATCCCCTGCTAGGTGGAGTCTTTTAGAGGACCTCTACGGAAGGCTCTCTTCTTGTTCCTTCTCTTCAACTAATTCTGGTATCTATTCTGTTTGTCCTTCTGAATAAGAATGAAGCATTCTCCATAGGGTCCTCCTTGTTACACATTTTCTTTATGCCTGGGCATTGTAGTGTGGTTATTCTGTGTTATTTGGCTAATATCCACTTACCAGTGAGTATATGCCATGCATGTCTTTTTGGGTCTGCATTACCTCACTCAGGATGACCATTTCTAGTGCCATTCATTTACCTGAAAATTCCAAGATTTCCTTGTTTTTAATAGCTTAGTAGTATTCCATTGTATAAATATACCACAGTTTCTTTATCCATTCTTCAGTTGAGGGGCATCTAGGTTACTTACTAATTCTGACTATTTCAAATAAAGCTGCTATGAACATAGTTGAGCAAATGTCCTTGTCATATTGTGGAGCATCTTTTGAGTATATATGCTCAGGAGTGATATGGCTAGGTCTTGAGGTAGAGCTATTCCCATTTTTCTGAGAAAGAGCCAGATTTATTTCCAAAGTGATTGTACAACTTTGTGCTCCCACCAGCAATGGAGGCATGTGCCCCTTTCTCCACATCCTCTATAGCAAAATATATAACAAACTCAAAAAATTAAACACCACAAAACCAAGTAATCCAATTAAAAAAATGAAGCACAGAAGTAAGCAGAGAATTCTCAATAGAAGAATACTGAATGGTTGAGAAACACTTACAGAAATGCTCAAGACCCCCATTGCTCAGGGAAATGCAAATCAAAATGACTCTGAGATTCCATCTTGCACCTATCAGAATGGTTAGAGAAAAAAACCTCAAGTGACAGCACATGCTGGCCAGAATATTACTTCTAAGTGAAAAATAAAACCTGTACCTTTTTGTAGGCTACTGTGATAGTTTGATATATGAACACATGGTGGAATGCACAAATGAAGACAGGCATGTTTCCACCTCTTCCACGCTAGAGATTTATTTCCCTCTTCTCTCTGAGGGAAGTAGAGACCATCAGGCAAGCATGTCTCCCATTCCGCCTACTCAAATCCACCTCTATCTTACTGTCTTCAAGGTTTTTTTTTTTTTTTTTTTTTTTTTTGCATATCTGTCTTGTATTCTTTCTCCTGGATTTTATCTCTCTTCAATCTCTGTTGGTTCTTTTAACAATCAAAGGTGGTAAGATAAGTATCTTCCATCTTAAAAACCATAAAAAAAGCACGATAGAAATCACACTTTTGACTTAGTGTGTGTGTGTGTGGGGGGGGGTATGTGTGCATCTTCCTGCATGCAGGTGTGTGTGTGTGTTGTTGTTGTTGTTGTTATTTTTGGTCCATTTCAGCAAAAGTGTCAATTTTTCATGTTGTGAGTTTTGTTTTGTTGATGTTATTGTTGTTGTTATATTGTTTTTTCAAGATGAGTTTTCTCTGTTTAGCTTTGGCTGTCCTAGACTCACTTTGTAGACCAGGCTGGCCTCAAACACCTAGCAATCTGCCTGCTTCTGCCTCCCAAGTCATAGGAGTAAAGGTGTGCACTACCACTCCTGCTGTACATGTTCTGAGTTTTAATATTACTTCATTTTATATTAATTTCTATGTAAATAAGTAAATTCTGTTTCATGGCTAATACTAAAGGCTCTTTTTTTTCATTCTTTCTTTGTCATGATTTAACTTTGTCAATTTTATTGTTTCATTTTTTGTTTTTTCTTTTTTAAGAAAAAAATGATCCTTACACATTGATTTTATCTCTTACCTTTCATGGTTGCTATTCTTATTTTTATTCTTCTTTGGCTTTATTTTCTTTTCTAGTTTTTTGAGATGAGGAGTCACATCGTTGAAGAGATGGTAAATAATAATTATATTACTTTCTGAATGTTGGTGTGTTCTCATGGTCTGCTGTTATTGTTAGTGCTTTTCAGTTTGATGCCACGGCAATCATATGTATGACTAAAATTTTAAAATTGGTTTTGAGTCTTGCTTTATGATATTATAGGATATGAATTTTTCTCTGTGGGAAAACAAGCTTCTATTGCTTGGTGGTGTGGTGCTCATGTGAATGATAATTAGGCCTAAGGTCTATTGGGTGTTTTAGTTCTTCTGCGGCCTCACTCACCTCCTGCCTGTTTCTATTATCAGGGAAGCTTAATTTCCAAACTTCAACAGTGGGTTAAGTTTTCCTGTTAGTTCTGCTTTCATTTCTAAAATTTGCATTTGCTTTTTTGCTCAGCTTTTGATTTTTGCTAAGATTTTCTATTTTTATTTTTTTTAAATAAGCATTCATGATTGCTCTTTGAAACATATATTTTTTTTTACAATGGTTGATGGAAAACATCAAATAACTCTAGCATATCTTTAATGTTGACATTAGAATCAATCAATTCATTTATTCAGTCTGAGAACTGAGTGGTTACTACATGAGTGAATTTTGAAATATAAACTTGAAAATATTGGGTATTATGATACTATGCGTCTTATTCAAATCTTGGTTTTAGTTGACTATGAAACCACTCCACTGGAAAACGAAAAACCTCCTCTTGTTATTGGCAGATGGAGATGCAAGTACAACCTCCCCATTTCCTCAAGTGAAATTAAAGTTGGTTTATTGATTCTGGGTGTGAGACAGGGTCAGAACTCCACTAGCGCTTCATTGATGCATTGATGGTTACTAATCCCTTATTGGTCCTTTCTTAGCTTCTTCTAAGAGAGAGTGTGAAGATAGTACAGCTAGTAGCTTGGTCTCAAAGCTAAGCAATGGTGGGTGTCATGACTCTACATCACCTTCTCAGACACCATTAGATTACCTGAGGACACCTGAGTTCTGCTGGAGGCTACTCCTGATAGCTCAGTATAGTTAGGTGACTCAATACTAATGGAAGTTCTCTCTTCTCACCGGCTTCTTTTTACTACTTAGTATGTGAGGCGGAGTAGTCATTCTTAATTAGTTTCCAGAAGGGTGGGAGTGAGTCATTCCTTTAGATTTTCTAGCGAATGTTGGTTCGGGTATCAGCTTTCTATAGGGCTTGGCTGAAGTACAGTGATAATTGCCTATATATTTTCTGTCTTGCTATGCTGAACTTGTAAGGTAGTGAGGGTTTGGGCACAGATTTTTTTCTTGTTTCTTGCTTGATTAACATTCTGCTTCTCTTTAAGCTTGTCCCTTTTGGTATATAATGGTACTTGGCTTCTTTATTGCTAAGTCTGAGACATAGGGTTTAAAAGATAGGCCTCAGAATTCATTACCTTGGTATTCTTTGGGTTCCAAGGTTCCTAACAAGTCTATTCTTCTTTAACTTTTCCTCTATACTTTGTATAGCTGTTTTGGCAGGAAACAGGCAAAGTGTGCCTATATACTCTCAGAAGTAGAACCTCCTTGATGTTGCCTCCCATATATCAATATGCAAGACTCTGGTTTTAGCTTTTAACCCCCTTCTTTTACGGACTACTGTATCCATGTAAGAGAATCTTTTAGTAAATAAAAAATAAACTGAGTTTGCTGATAGCCTTTGGCTTCTATTTGTCCCTTAGAGAGTTGTTGGTTTTGAATACATTTGAGAGGTCTTTCGCTATGAGTCTGCAAAGTTGAAGAGCTCATATGGACACATCCCTGATGACACAGTAGGCTGGACTGTACGTTCTTTCATTGAAGTCACACATCTCCTTGTCGCGCGCACCTTTCGCCGATAAAGGAGACGCGGCAACTCAGGATTCTTCTGACAGCATTTTATTGTACAGCTCTCTGCAGACTGATGGAGAAGGACCCACTCCCCGTAAAATCCCTGGCTTATATAGGAAATATCAAGGCGTAGAGGGACGTGTCCTCCCGTCATTGGTGCTCTAGAGAATACCTAATTAGCATACCGCCCGCGTAAGCGGGTTATGTAAGGGTGACGTGCTTGTGCATGCGCACTGGCCATAAGGGCCTCCGTGAAGAACCAGGAAACGGGAAGTCAGAGCCATCTTGTAATGGCGGACCGGCTCCCGACATCTCCTTGGTTGTATACTTGATGTTTTCAGCAGATGTTTGTCTCAAACAAAAAGAATGTGAATGTAGAAGTATTTTCTGAGAGACAGGTACATTTCTTTGCGATTCTCTCATGTCCTTGGGGCCATTTCACGTCATTTCACAATGGCTGTTTAACAGATGGCCCTTAAAATAGTGTATATTGTATATTTATATAAAGTTTTCTCTGAGAAAAATTTTAAAGTAAGATTTTTATGTTTAAATTGTTTTTTAAATTTGTTTTTCAATTGAGTGAGTGTAACTCCCCAGTTTTATATCCTTGCAGTCTCTGTCTTGTTTCTTTATAAGCTGATGCTATGTTTAGGTCTGTAATCCTTGGTGAATATTTTAATGAAAGCTGAGATGGATGGTATTCATCTATATATGCTATGAGTTGACACTTTTTAATAAAACAGAATAGGAGAATAGTATTAAGAACAAATGACAGCCTGCCACTCAAACATAAATATGAGGCTCATATTTTAAATCAAATTGTTGATTTAAAGCCATCTGTTTGAAGCATAAAAATAGTTTAATGACATTCACACTATGCCACTATCAAATTCTGAATTAATCTACTGCTAACTATATGCAAATCTGCTGATGAGAGCAGTTCTTTAGTTCAATCTTTCCATGCTGTCATGGTTTTACTGCTGGTGTATCTAGGAATAGAGAAACGCCATTCATAAGAACTCTGTGAAAACCCTCTGTAAAACACACACACCTTGCTTTGTTAAAGGTAGACTACGTCCCTACACTGACAAGAGCTGAATAGAATAATCACGATCATTTCACTACTTTCTGAATATTCAATTATAATATGTATCAATTACATGAAATATAACTTTAAAGAAATACTACAGATTTTAGTAAGAAGTTACTATTTTATATCACCATAAAAAGATAAAATACCCATTTACTGCATTTATAATCCAAACATTATGGAGGCTATAGCTGGAGGATTACCAGAAGTTTGAGGGTGGCTTGTATTACATAATAAATTATAATCCAGCCTGGGATTCAGAATGGCCCACCCCTGTCTAACTGCCTTTTCATGTATAGATCTTTTGCTTATTTATATCAATTATGTGACTTTTCTTGCAGAGGTGTGAAGAAATGTCAATTCACCTCTTAGAGGGAATGAACAACAAGCCAAAGAAATTAGTTTATCCAAGTCTAGGAACACAAACCAATGAGCTTAATGGTGTTACTTATGGAGCGATGGCAAGGCTTATTTACAGGAGTAGGGATGAGCCAAAGATACCTTTGTGGCTGAACATTCTATCCCAGGGGGAGTGATGACTCTCAGAAGCAGAAACTGCATCCTTGAGCTCCCTGTATAACTTGCAGACAACTCCCTAGCGGGAATTGGGCACTTTCCTCTCTGGGGATTCCTTTACTGCTTGAGTAAGGGCCATTGAATCTCCTAGGTTATAGGTTTCAGCAGTTCCTTGAACATTATAAGTTTTGTTTACTTCCTGATAATTGTAATATTACTTCCTGACCCCTGTGAGTATATTTTCTTTGTTTCTGGAGTAATATGCTTGGCTCTTCATGCTTAAATTTAGAAGAAATAACCGCACAACAGTATTTTTTATTTTTATGTAGATAGTAAAAGGAACAATAGGCTTAATTTTGAACACTATAATTCTTAATGAATAAGAGACCATGGAATTCATTATTTTACTACATAATGTTTATGCGCATTTTGTTATTGTAAAGATCAAGATTATTTGCTACAATTGTGATGATGTGACCACAAAGCTATCCTAAATATAGAATAGATAATTAATAGTTACTATGATTTTTATATTTATTTAAAATAAATATAACTTAGCTGTGTAATATCAAGAGCTGAGAAGAGGGTTCTGGTGGTTATGATTCCTTTTGCCATGCCTGATGACTTCAATTTAATCCTTGTAACCCACATGGCAGAAAGAAGAAACTAACTCATGCAAGTTGTCCAAGGATCACCATACACTCACTATCCTATGTGTGCATACAACCATACTCATGCACACACACACACACACACACACACACACACACACACACACACACACGCACACACAGTAGCACACTTTTAAAAGATTAAATAGAAGATAACTCTTAATAAACAGTGATTTTTGGAAGTAGCATATATACATAAGAATATGTACAAGAATAACCTTTAACAAATTAGTATTGGGGAATACTTTCTACAGGGCATATTTTGAGGGCAAAACATTTCAGTTTTGAGTATGTGTATTTTAGCCAAATTATTCTTTTATGTATTATGACTTTGTGACCTAAGGAATCTTTTGTCCACTTAACAGTCACAGAAAATTCTCTTTTGAGTTTTTTATTTTTAACAGAAGGCTTAGCAGCCTACATTTATGGGTTTAAATATTTTGACCTTAGAACTGTATTTTGTGCATATGCTTAGTTTGCTGTTAAGGTACATAAATAATATATAGAGTTTAAAAGCAGTTAATAGGGAATAGGTTGGAGTTTGAATGCTAGTGGTTCGATTGGGTAAATAGATTTATCTTTGAGGACTCAGGTTATATTCCAATTTGATATGTTGGACTCCTCAAATCTTAGGTTTTATACTTTGTCTGGTTCATGCTAACTAGGCCACAGCGAATGATGGGTTTCCCCCTGAATTCCCCTTATACATACATGTTTTTGTCATACACAAAATGTGTATAATGTCAAAATTCTTCATCAAACAAAAAAAGCAGTTCCATGCTGCTGTGAGGACAGAAGACTTGACATGACACTAAGGTTTTTTTCCTCATTCATACAGTTGGAAATGTGATGTATCATTTCCTGATACCAACAGTAACTGCCATTATAGAAAATACAATTGAAGATGGTTCTGTAAGGTGCTGAGGAGAAGGTATTTCTTTTGTGGTGGGGTGAGAAGTTCTATAGATGTCTGTTAGGTCCATTTGATTCATGACACCTGTTAATGTCATTATTTCTTTGTTTAGTTTCTGACCAAGGACAATGCATGCAGTAAACCTAGGCCCCCTCTTCAGATCTAGCCAACAGACAATGCATTCTCCACCTTTGTGTGGAGGGCAGGAATTGACCCTGGCATGAACTCTGGTGCTCCCTATTTGACCACTTCCCCTTGTTGTGGAGGCCTGGTGTCACTCAGAGGAAGGGGAAGCTAACTATCAGGATAAGACCTGGTAGACTGTGGTCATATGCTGGAGGAGGAAATCCCCTTCTGTCACAGGCCTAGGGGAGGGCAATAGGGTGAAACCGGGAGTGAGGAGGAACAGGAAGATACAAGTGAGGGGATAATAATTGGGATGTACTCTGAATAAATTATTTAAAAAATAAAAATTAAAAAACAGTGGAGGCATTTACACAAGGCCATGTACCTTGTATAGTCATGGTTGTGCCTTCTATCTGTGTCTGTTTAACATTGGCTCATCTTGTATTAATATATCACACAAGATGTGAAGATTGCTATGAACTCTACCCCTAGATAATGGAGGGGGAAATTGGGAAGCTGAGTGATAAGAATGAAAGAGTGAGCACATATTTTAAATCCTTTGGTAGTTACCATGTGAGTCTTTGTAAGAATCTATTAATAAAAGATAAAGGCCATGTTAAATATTGAATTTCTCGGGGTAGGGCAGGAAAAATATTGAGTTTCTGAAATTCAAAAATAAGTAAATTACACTAATTATATATATATATGTATATCTATCTATCTATCTATCTATCTATCTATCTATCTATCTATTCATTGTGTGTGTGTGTGTGTGTGTGTGTGTGTGTGTGTGTGTGTGTGTGTAAACACCATGCACACTCATATATACCAGAGAAGGCATGTGGGGGGTCACAGAACAGCTTGCTTGAGTTAATTTTTTTCTTTGTATCATATGGGCCCCAGGATAGGAATAATGACCTCAGGCTTGGCAGCAAGTGCCTTTACCGGCTGAACTAACATGAAGAGCCATAGAAAGATGATGTTGATTTTGTAGTCAGTGATTCACAGTTGGAAATGGGTTGGTATTCACCCAGAGCAGCTTGCAGTTTCTATCTTGTCTGATCAAGATTGCAATAATCTTGAGCAAAGTCTTTTTTGCTTAACTTTCGGCAGTGTAATTTTACCTTGAAACGAAGCATGATTATTTATGGCTAATTTCTATAGCTGATCATTTCTCCAGTTCATACTCTCTATTTGTCTCCATTAGGCAAAGAAGTTGAAAGCCAGAAATGTGGTATTTTTCGTTTTCTGTCACAAAATACTTTAATGAACATTTAGCACGTTTAGGATAAAAATTTAGAGTCTTTGGTGTAGTAAACAAGGTGTTTTGAAAACACAAAAGCATGAATATATACACTGGGTGTGGAGGTGCCAGATTTCACTGCTGTGTCTCTCTGCTTATGTCTTTTGGGTTTGTGATGGAGATGACAAAGAGTAGTAGCTTATGTACTATGGATTATATGAGGCAGATGATAGAATCATAACAGAGCAATAGCTATAAGAGAGATAAAACCTGTTAGATTGGAGATATGCTTTTAAAGGAAGTGGGAAAGGCCAGCTCCGTGTCCACAAGTGCAGCAGCAGCAGCAGCAGCAGCAGCAGCAGCAGCAGCAGCAGCCACCGCAGCCCTTTTCTAACAGCTAAACCAAGTCCACCATTTATAGTTCTGCAGTCACCATTCTGCAAAGCTTCTTAGAGTTTGTAAACCAATGTGTTTTCTAGTGTAAACTGAGGTAATTTGGGGGTGGGGGAGAAATGATTAATTCACATTAAATTAATCTTATCTAAGTCTTTGGGAGATACATATTTGGAGAAAATGGACAAGATCATGATTAAGATTATAGCATACTATGAATCTTTTGGCTATATTTGGCCAAAATTTGTTTAAAATGCTTTTGACATTAAGCATGTTCTTGCAAATTCTCTTTGCTTATGAAACTTTACCCATATCTTTTTGTATTAGTTTGAGATACTGTTGGCATAGAACTCATAATGTGGACCAGGGTGCCCTCAAACTTGTGGTTAATTCTTGTCTCTGCCTGTAGAATGCTATGATGGTAAACATGTATTGCTCTTGCTCAGATGTTTGACGAACTCTTGGTGAGCTCCTGAATTTGTTCCAGTGCTCATTTGTGTGCTATTCCAGTAAAAAAGAAAATCAGTAGCGTCAATCTCTTTGCTCAGGCAGTTTAGCGGGAACGCATGCCTCGACCCATTTGTATTAATATCTGATGAACTTCATCAAAGCCTTATCAGCTGCTTTTCTAATCCCACCACCATGAGGTGTGGTTTCCTTCGATTGTGTTGTTATGTATTGAGTTAATTCCATGATTAAGAGTGCCAGAAGGAGTCAGACTTGAGGAAAAGACATCTTAACTCTTGGATGAAATTTTCTGTAAAATCTTGGAGAAGTGGTGTAGGCTGTGCACCTCAGGTCACCTAGGGCATAGGCATGGGCTAAGGGTACAAAAGCATCTGGCTACATGTTATATTTATGTCCTGGGGATCTTATAATAACATATCAGCATCTCGAGGGAGAATCTAGCCCTTTCTCTAGTAGTTTCTAGAAACAATTAGCAACACTGGGCATCCTTCATCTTTTAACATCTTTTAACATGTCTTCACTTGGTGCACTCTGTGTCTTCACAAGGCCATCTCCTGTTATAGCTCTTTCCTTTTAAAAGAATCCCCACCATAATGATTAAAGATCATTTGACAACAGGATGAACTCCAATAAATATTACAGAGAGGTTCACAGGAATATCAGCAGAGAACAGCACTTGCCTCCCCTTATAGAGTACTCTTGCAGCACAGTCTTCTACCGTCTTTTGTGCTCATGAATATCCTGCACATCTGAGCATAGGAGAAAGAGCAGTGTAGAGCCTGCCGGCCGCATGGTACTCTTTGTCGTAGGTATGTGTGCAGTGGTGCTGCTGAATAACAGTCCATTGTTGTTTGTTTTCTAGCAATACAAACACAATTTCTGTAAATTAGGAAGGGATTGTATTAAGAATTACAATCCATTGTGTTTCCCTTTTTTAAATCATTTTTTTTCCATGAGAAAACATGTCTTAATTCTCTGGGAATAAAATATAAATACATAGTGCACTTGGTGTAAAGATGAAACTTCCCCAAAGAAATAATAAATTCAACCAATTCTTCTTCAAAACATTAGTCCCAGGAAGATATTTAAATCAAGTGTGTCATATATTAATTTAATGGGCATAGATGTTAAAAGAAATTCAAAACTAGGATAAGATAAAATGTTTACAGAATAGAAAGACTAGGGTACATGAAGCCACAGATTTCAGCTATTTCACTGGGGAGGCTGCTCCATTAGAAGGAGTTGCTTCCAGATGCTTTCAAGTATTTTATTAAAAAGTATGATGCCAAAGAGATGCTGTGCATCTTGAGAACATGTGAGTGTTAGGGTGATACAGACAAGAAGATGCTCTAACATCTGAGAAAGGCAGTGACTTTCATCTATCTGTAGTAAACACTCAAAAATAACCCAGAAGTATAACATGAAAATTTTATCTCATTATCACTAGATTGAAAGAATATAGACATGCTTATTTTCCTTGAAGACATCACAACCCTAACCTAGTTAGACAATTTGCTGTGAATTTGTTCCCTGTCTCATGGGAATATGAAAAATGCCAACTGGACAAGCTCAGAAAATTGTTGTTAAGGTTTTTATTGATCCTAATTCTCCATTGAAAACTAATAGATAATGAATCTGAGTGCTAAAGATGCTTTCAAGCATTCACTTCTTGATACATATTTTAAATGTCTAGAAATTTACCTGAGTTATAAAAATTAGATCTGTAGATACTGTAACTTCACATAAAACTTGATTATGGCATTAACAGAAGTAGAGGGATTATAACTGATAAAGTCTTGATGTTTATTTTTCAGTAGCATCTGACCAGATATGATTATATTAATCATTTTTAAATTAAAATCACAAAATAAGTCAAAGTCTTTTCAATTTTCTACCTACAATCTAACAGAAATATTTTATGACAATGCATCAGTTTGTGGATTTTTTTGCCACTTCTTTTTTAATTAGTTTGCTCCTCTGTGCTTAGTATATATTATTCCATTTTATGTACATTCATTTTACCCAAAAAGTGTTATTTAAAAACCTTATGGGAACTGCAGTTTAACCACATAGTCTCCACAAATTTTTTAGTTTTCAAGAATTACTTTTAAAAACATGTAGTCATTTAGTCCTTGGGATCACATACAATGCATCTTATCATGTCATTATTAAAGGGAAACATTGGGGCCAAACAGATAGCTCAAAGGTTGTAAGGACTTAATACTCTTGCAAGGGAATCTGTGTTCAATTCTTGGCACGCACATGGTGGCTCCAATTACAGAGAATCTAATTCCCTTTCCTGGCTTTTATGAACAAAGGCATGCACACAGTATAGGTAGGTTCATGCAGGGGAAACACTCATATAACAAGCAAAAGTGAATATGTCTTTAAAAGAAAGAAAACCATGGGCAGAGGAGATGGCTCTGGATAAGAGCAATGGCAGTACAGGCATAAAGACCCATGTTCAGATTGAATCTTTAGCATCCATGTGAAAACTGGACAGTGTGGGGCAGAGGCAGTCAGATCTGTGAGGTTTGCTACCCAAGCAGCCAGGTGGGAAAACTGCACGCTTCACGTTTATTCAGAGGTCCTTTCTCAACGGGATAAAGTGGCGAGTAATATAGCAGGACACCTCATGTTCTCCATGCTCTCCTGTGGCTTCTGTATGTGTGTACACTACTATATGCAACTGCGACACACACACACACACACACACACACACAGAGAGAGAGAGAAAGAGAGAGAGAGACAGAGACAGACAGAGAGACAGAGACAGAGAGACAGAGAGGCAGAGAGAGACAGAGACAGAGATAGACAGAGACAGAGATAGACAGAAAGAGAGACAGAGAGACAGAGACAGAGAGACAGAGAGAATCCCATAGTAATCATGCGTGTTAAGCAAATATTATGTGTCTAGTCTCATAAATAAATCATTTGTTCAAGAGGGCCCACCTCAGAATTGATAGCAACTTGGATTCTGAAGAACAAATAATAGCTTGTGCAAGCGAGGAAAGGGCAATTGCTATATCACCAGTTCTGAAAGATGATGCTTCTGAACAACACACAAAAATAACTTAGTTTTACATTTAAGCTTAGTTGTTTAAGGGTTAAGATGTTTTTAGGTATAGATTGATGTGTTAAGTTGATAAAGATGAGATATGATAGATATTGATTTACATTCGGAATTTTAAATGCACCAAGATAGGAAAGATGTTTTCTTCAAGGCTGTCAAATCAAATAGCCAAAACACTATGAATGTAACATTTATATAATTTCTGATTGTTTTGTGGTTCTTCTTGCTATGTGTAGTTTATTGTATGTATTGTAATAATATGAATGTGTATGTAAAAAAAGAAAAATAATAAAAAAGAAATATTTGAGAAATCATAAGCTTTATAAGTAAGATGGCTTGTAAAACATTTCTTTTACATAAAGGCAGCTAAAAAATGTTGGCAGAGGTGGCTGTTTTCCTGAAGTGCCTGAATCGAAGCTAATAATGTCAACAACAACAACAACAATAACAACAACAATAAATGTCATACAAAACAATAGAAAAGCATGGCTGGATTAGACATAAAAGAAGCTTGGAGTAAACAAGAAAAGAAATGCAAGTCTATCAAAGGTACTCAACAAAATACTTAAAGTAGCTGCCACAAAAATATTTAAAATAGATTCTACAAAATATTCAGTTAGATAAACAAAAATTTTAAGAGAGCATTTTATTAATAAGAGATCATCCAAGAGTGAAAACATGTAGGCAAAAAAGAATAAGCTGAAATATTCATTAAAAGGATTCAACAAAGGCTTACTTATACTGAAGAAAGAATAATCAAATGTTAGGACAAATACTTTGAAATCAGTGAGTTAAAGCAGCAAAGATGAGCGTAGAAAAGAACACAAAAACTGAAATACTCTAAACGAAATTGCAAATCTCAAATCTCAATGAGACTAGAGTGACGGGATGAGGGATGTGGCTCAGTGGCCTAGCAAGCAAAAGGCCCTGAGTTCAGTTCACAGTGCGAGAAATAAAACTACAAAGGGCCTCCTCCCCGTGGGGAAAAAACCCAACAACAACAACAACAACAAAAAACCCAACAACAAAGTGACTAGAGAATATAGAAGAAAGAGCAAAGCTTACAGGAAGAAATAATGGCCAGCACTTTATCATGTTTGAAGGAAAAATATGAACAGGTTACTGATCTTCAAAGAACTTGAAGTAGAATCAGTTCAAACTGAACTACACAGAAAGACAGATTATCATTAAACTGTCTGATGCCAAAGACAAAGAGATCTTGAAGGCAGTGGAATACCATAATTCATCACCCGGATAGGCAGACTTGAGGGACACCTGCAGTTTCTCAGTGGAGGCTACAGAGGTAGACTGGGGAGGGCAAAGCACTCAACATGCCAGCAGGATGCACGCAGCAAATCAAGGAAAAAGATTTTCCTAGATGAACAAAAGCTTTGTGAGTATTTACAACCGTCTGTCCACATTTAAAAGGCAATGTTAGTGGGAGTCTCCCAGTTTGATGTCAAAAGATGTTATCCAGCCACACAGAACCATACAAAAATATAAGTTTTGCCTGCAAAAGTAAGCACAGGAAAACTGTAAATTTTGCTATTGTAGTTATGGTATGTAGAATATAAAGCACAAATGTTAAGGCTATTTTTACAAAACTGGTTTTTGTTTCTCAGTTTCTATCTTAATCTGGCTATCACACGAACAATTGAGATTTCATTATATTATTTTAACAAGCTTTACAGCCTAAGAACCGAGCAGATATTACACTATTCTTAACCGTCTAAGCTAATTTGCTTTCCTCCCAGCGTACATACCAAAGATACTTGCACTTTGTTGCTTTCCTTGCTGAGCTCTGTCTCCTGGTCCCTCCTGTACCTCTGGCTGTGGCTGAAATCCCTACTTCCTCTTCTAACTCCTACTCCCCTGGATGGCAGGAAGTCCAGCCCTGTTCTCTCCCCTTTTCAGCAATTAGCTATAAGCTACTTCATTGATATAGCAGGGGACACTCGGGGAGCAATACTTACACAGCATTGAGAAAGGAGATTATCAGAATAAGTCTTGCAACCACGTATGGGGGATACAGACATCAGCACTTGAATAACACAATAACCTCTTGCCTGCACAAAAATAAATTGTAAAAATTATGAACTTGCTTATATTAATGATGATATTCAATAAACGAAGAGGCAATACCAAGGGATGGAATCATAAGACAGTATGATTTTTTTGTACAACTGAAATTGAGCTATTATCAGTTAAATTGATAATGAACAAATTATTCAGAGGAGGACAGGAAAACCATGAAAGAGATTAGTATAAAAAACAGACAAAAGGAGGAGGAATGAGCATACCCCGCTTTGCAGAGTTAGTTGTTAGCAGTACAAGACCAAGATCTTCCTTGTTGCCCAGGAGAAGCAAGAGGGTAGTGAGGACAGAGAGCAGAGTGTGGATTTGAAAACAGCTATCAATGTACCACATTTTCTTACCCATTCTTCAGTTGAGGTTGTTTCCAGTGTCTAGCTATTATAAATAAAACTGCTATGAGCATAGTTGAGCAAGGGTCCTTGTGGTATGGGGAAGAATCTTTCAGGTATATACCCAGGAGTGAGATAGCTGAGTCTTGAGGTAATGCTATTCCTAGTTTTCTGAGAAACATCCAGAATGATACCCAAAGTGGTTGTACAAATTTGCACTCCCACCAGCAATGGAGGAGTGTTCCCCTTTCTCCATATCCTCACCAGCATGAGCTATCATTTGAGTTTTGGGTATGCTTGGCAAAAAAAAAAAAAAAAAAAAAAAATGTTTAAAGCAGAGATTCTTTGAGCAGAGAACAATTTGTAAGTCCTGCACCACTCAGAACTGAAGAGGTTCAGAATCCCATCAGGAACTGTGAGTAAACAGTATTTACTACAGGACAAGAGAGTAAATCAAGGTCTGGAAGCAGCATGCTCCATTGCATCTCTGTACTTGCCTCATTTTGGGGAGGTTTATGAGACATACCTGGGTTGCTGTTGTTTCAATTTGTTTTGTTTTCATAGCTCTGGGAATCAAAATCAGGACCTTTTATATGCCAGGAAAATAGTCGACAATGAACTACATACCAGTCCTGCAATCTATTTTGAATTCATGTTTTGTGAACTGTGAGGTTTGTATAAAGGATTTCTTTTCCAACTATTTGTTGAAAATAATATAATATTTCCTTTCTTTTTTTTCATTTTTTTTTCTAGACAGGGTTTCTTTTTGTAGCCTTGGCTGTAATTGACTCCCTTTGTGGACCAGGATGGTGTCAAACTCAGAGAGATCCATTTATCTCTGCCTCCCCAAATGCTGGGATTATAGCCGTGCTCCACTGCTCCTGGCTTTGTTCAATGGTTTTTTACACCTTCATTAAAAAAATCACTGATCTGTTTTGTGTAGGTCTGGTTCTGGGTTCCTCAGGGGTGTCCCACTGATATTTCCCTACTTTGCAATAATATCTTGTTGCATTCATCATGGTAGCCTAAAATCATATAGGATGATATGGTTCCTCCAAATTTGTTGTTATTACTAGATTTGCAATATCTTTGCCTTTCCACAAAATTAAAAAAAAATAGTTTGTTAATAGTTTTTAAAAGTTTCCTGAAGGTCTTTGTTTTCAAAAAGGGGTCTCATGTAGCCCAAGTTGGCCTGGAACTTGCTGTGTAGCTTAAGATGACTTTGAACTCTGATCCTATGACTTGTCTCTATTTCCCTAGTCTCATCCATGGCTTATGGAACATTGGATTCAAATTGTGAACCTCATGTGTACTAGAAAAACACTGTACAAATTAGACTAACTTGATTCTCTTCATATATATAGGACTATTTAGGAAATTGATTTTCTCCTGAGTGAGTCCCTTAACTTGGATCTGTCAAAAATTCCTATTTTGTATGTTATTGAATATATGGGAATTGAGCTGTTTGTTTCAAACCTTTATTTTTTTTCCTAGCAAACATCAAGTTGGTACTGTTGATTAATGATCTTTCTTATCTAATGATATAGCTGAGGAGAGAATCAGTTATTGATCTTTACAGTGAGCTAGCCTTTGACTATACTTTTCTGTTCATTGATTTCTGCTCTATATTTATCATTCGTTCTGTTCTTCTTGTGTTGGGTTGGATTTGGTTTTTATTGGTGGTTTTAAAATCCTCTTTGCCAGCACATATGTTTTGCACTGTAAAATCTCCAAGCATTGCTTTAGCTGCTACCCACAAAATTCCATAAGTTACCCCGCCTTTTACATAATTAAATATGTTTTGAATCTTCAGTTGAGATTTCCTCTTTTACCCGTTGATTTATAAAAGTGACCTTTAAGTTTTGCTAGTTTGTTATGTTCTAAAACTCTTTCCATCATTGATCTCCTCCAGTTTAATGCCACTCTGGCCTGGGGACCTATGTGTATGATTTATACTCTTTTCAGTTAGTTAAGATGTGTTTTATGGTCTAGAATGTTCAAGAAGAATGTGCACTCTGCTTTTGTTGGATGACATATTCTATAAATGTCAATTACATAGATTTGATTGATAGTGCTGTCCCAGACACCTATATTCTTAAAGATTTTCTGTCTTTGTTGTCTATCAATGACCTGCACACTAGTACTGAAGTCTCTATGATAATAGGTTTGCCTATTTGTTTGCCAACATCGTCATTTGTTTCTTGTAATTTTGTTTTCTTGTTATATGTCCACATGTTCAGGGCTGCTATATCTTTTACTGTTGATGTTTTTAATAAAGTAACACTCCCTTTATTTATAAATCTTTTCCAAAGCCTCTTTTGTATGAAATTAATTTGACATTATTGCTTTATTTTCATGAGTATCATATCATATTTCTCAACCCATTTATATTTAAATTGTATGAGCATTTACATTTAGCATGGATGCTTGCAGAAAAATTGAAGTATTTTTTATCCATTCCTTTTTTTCTTCCAGTGGGTATATTTAGTATTTAGAACACAGTTGAGGTAGTTAATATGTATTTGGGATTTTTGCTTCAAGTACTTGAAACTTTTATATTTGAGGTGTTTGATTCTTGTTTCTTTTTTTTTTTTTTTTCCACTCTTTTTTTTTTTTCTGGTTTTAACAGAATGTTTTTATCATTCAATTTTGTGCCTTCTCTTAGCATATCAATTAGAATATTTAAAGAATTTATATGTTATGTATATTTTTGATTTATTCAGTTGTGCTCAGTCTAACTTCAGATAACACCATAATACCTTGCATAATGCATACGTTGATCCTTCCATGTAACAGAATCCATATGACTTTCTGGGTCCATATCCCACATTTGTGTTTTCACTACTATAGAGTCAACCAACCATGACCCAAAACATCAACAATTATCTATATTGAGCATAAATCTTTTCACTCTCAGTCTTTAAAAAAGCAGTGTAGCAGCAGTTTAAGTAACGTTTACTTAGTATTATGTTTATCAATAATTTAAGGTATTTAATAGTACAGTGCAGCAAGTTGGTAATTTATAGGCAAATATTGTACCATTTATATAATTCAGCATCTACAAGCTTTGGGGCTCATGCATGATACTAGACCCAACCCCCATGAGTACTGAGGGACACCTATATTTCCACTCTTTACCTCCCATTTCTAATGATACAGCAGTCACTCATTCCCACATCTACATACTTTAATGACATGCTAATTTGTTTTTGATGCATAAATAGAACTGTATCTCTTTTACTTATTCTCAATCTTCTTTGTAATTTTGTCACCTAAGTATTTTTTTTTCCTGCTCAAAGACCTTCCTTTACATTTCTTTCAAGGCTGTTCTATTGTCAATAAATTTATTAAGTTTGTTAGAGAAGACTGTTTCTATTTCTCTTTCACTATTCAATGATATTTCAATTGGATATAGAATTCTAAGTTGGCAAGAGCTTTTCCTCTCATACCAATCAAACATTTCTCTAAGTTTGGTTTTCACTTGTGTAAACTATAAGTCATCAAAGACTTTGTGCTTTGTACATGGGGCATTCATAAGACTGAAAACATCCATAAATTCAGGGACAAATCTTTGTGTGTATCTACCTCTAACTTTACCTCTCTGTCACACACCTAGGAAACACACACACACACACACACACACACACGAGAGAAAGAAACATAGAGATGAAAGAGTGGAAGGGCAGGAGGGAGAGAGAGAAAGAGAGAGGAGGGAAGGGAGAGAGAGAATTCTGAAGTCAATTTTGGACTGCCTGCTTTTTAGCAAACTAGTTCTAACACTAGCTACTATGTCCACCATTACATAATTATTCTAAATCCACCCTTGTCTTTATATATGCTCACTCAAAACTTAATTCACTTAAAATTACATGTAGCATTAAAACTGTTAGGATAATATTCAAGTACCATAAAATAAGGATAATTCTAGCTCATTGTCCTTCGATGAGTCTCAGTTTCACTATCTTCCATATTAAAGGCACAATGGACATTGGTTGCTAGAAAAGCTCTTTCAAAAAGTTTGGGCTTTTTAGACAGTTTATGGTTTCAATATATGATATATTTAGGATGTGGCCCCCTAGACAACAACACACTTCATAATGAAACCCTGAGGAATGGCCTGGGCTCATTGCCACCTTTTTCAGGACTAGGTGGATGTGACAAGGACTGACTAAGGTGCCCATCCTCCACAATCTGTGGGGAAAATCCAATGTCAGTTCACTGATTCTGAAGATCAGAAATCCTAAGATTCATAGAAAATAAAATTGTAGTCACAAAATTTTAGCCTCATTTACAAATTGCTTTTCCAACTCATTAGTATGATGATTCCCATTTCTTCCAGTGAAAACAACTCTCAGACATTTCTCTGCCTACTACTTCAATCTACCTGCAAATTTGCTCTTCAATGCCAACTCTTCCACTCCCCAGGTTGACGAGATGTCCAATATCAGATGTGCTTTCAAATGTCATGCCTCAGCACACAATTATAACTTTGACATTTGCCACCAAATAATGTCAGGTACGGGAAACATGGTTCTTTAAACAATGGTTCCACAGAGATATTGATGCTGTACATTGTTTAAGTGGTCAACAATTTGGAGGGTTTGTTTCTGCAGAAGACATCTGTTAAAGCCTTCACTGTTGTTATTTATGTGACAGTCCACTGCCCCTATGTGAATTCATCATTACCACAGTGATCAGCCTTGACCTAAGTACACAGGAGCGAAGAACAACAGCTCTCGGTCTGCATCTATCTGTTATTCCAGAAAAGCAGCTCCATTTCTGAACCTTGTTATGGAAAGAGACAAGCTGCAAAAAGACCTTGGATATGAATTATGGCATTTCCCTTAGCTTATTAAAGCCATGGCCATGTTTTTCTGGCCCCTGCAGCTGCTATTTGCTGTCGGAGAGTTTTCTGAGCAGCGAAGAAGCAGTCAGATACTTTGCAGTTCAATGCTGCATATGGACATGGGCCATTTGTCAGAGTGCTAGCCACAACCACCTCACACACTGCTCTCTCTTAAAAGACTAAGTAGAATTATCGATATGGACATTTTTAGAGATAGAAGAACAATATATTTAGGTTTCTGCACTGAGTCAACTTGAACTCCACAGTACTAGTTAGAAACAAATATTTGGAAGGACCTCTTAATTATTTGTGCATGTTCTTATGAAATAAACCATATATTGCAATATTAATAAGGTCAATCCATACCCTGTTACATTAGCATGTCACTTAGTACTTTTGCTACTTATTAACTGGATACATTCCATGATCTTTTTTCAGTCCTGGAAATAGAACTTAGGACATCATGATTTATAGGAAAACATTCATCACCCTTCAACCCACCATTTGGTTTAACTTTGTGTAACATTTGTAAATAGACAGCCTGTCTTATTCTTATATTTATAGTTATACATTAATAGGCCACAGGTTGTTAAGCAAAAGATTTATGAAATTTGATGAGAAATATTAAATTTATCAGGATGAAGATAAACTTTGCTCAAGTCATTCAATTTGAAGATTGATCTAAAATATATCTCAAATTTATTTTATTTTAATTAAAATATTTTACTTCACAACTGTATTTCTAAATAAAATAGTATATTTAGATATGACATTTTCATATATGTTATAATGGGTTTGATCAGATTTACACACACACACACACAAACACACACACATTCACACAAACACACACACACACACACACACACACACACACACACACTTTGCTCTTTCCTCTGCTATCAACAACAATGACCATTACATTTTTTTGGGACAGTTTCTCCTGCCTTTTTGTTTCTTCAAGATCATCAATTATGTATAATCAATGTACTAAATATAAAAACAGCACATATATGTACATATATAACTTGCTTTGAGTTCTACATGTATGTTCGCAAAAAATAGAATTAGTGAATCTTCTATCTCTTTCCCATGGTTCTTCTACACTCTTAGTATGAACTTTTGGTGACCCACTCAAAGATGGGGGTATTTACAATGACACCATTGTCATTTCCCATGCCATGTTAAATACTGTTGTCTAAACTAAAAGCTGTGACAATGGGAAATCTATTTGTAAGACCTCTTTTCACACAGTGTGGGTACCCAGCCAGAATCTGTATAATTCTCATTGCTTTTTAGTACCATCTGTTTCCTGCTGTTTGATTATGTTCAGAGTTCATAATGATTTTCTGCATGGAAGTTCAATACCACAAGAACAAATTGCATTTTAATTAAAAAATGCTTCTTCAATATTTGACTTCAACAGTTACAAACAAGAAGTCTATATTGAGTTTGAATGTTACTGATTTATCAAAAATCTTACTTAATATCACTTGGATGCACAAACATATATGCATATTTATATATTAATTTAATAGAATAATAATACTGCAAATACTCCTGTATTTGTGTGTCAATAAATTTTACCATAATCTCTTAATTGTGTCACATTAACTTAGCTTATACTTTATGTGCTCTAAAATACTTATTTAGTGAGTAAAAGTTAACGAAATTGGGCAGTTAGAAATAATTAGCCAAAAATGACACATTTTTAAAATTAATTTGTGTGTGTGTATGTGTGTGTGTAGTCAGGTACATGTGTGGAGGTGAAAGCACAACTTGAAGCTGGTTCTCTCATTTTATCATTTGGGTCCTAAAGCTCAACTCATGATTTCAGGCTTGTTGGCATGCATCCTTACCCACTGAGCCGTCCTGTCAATCCATAGAATGATACGATGTTTGATATCTGGATTTAGGCAGTTGGATATTTTGGTAGTGTTTTAGAAAAAAATGTCAAGTTCCAAAAGAAGAGTATGTAACATCAAAAGAATACTTATGTACGCACGAGCAGAAATATAATCTAGTCAGGTGAGCTAAATATATGCTTTCAAATTCCAATTCTCCATTAAGCTAAAAGATGATGGTTCTTTTTAATTTAAGCTTTTATGATTTGGCAATGAAAAAGAATCATAAAATTACTCTCTGCAACACGTGTGATTATAAAATGTCATGGTAGCAAATTAAATTTTTTAAAAGTAAATTTTAAGATGTTAAAAAGATAATAGAAATTACAAAATTTATCAAGTAGTTTGTTATTATTATTGAGAATGCTAAGAATTATAAGTTTTTCTATCATAACAATTCTAACAACTAAAATATGGTAGTTCTATTATTTTAACTTCAAGAACAATTTGCTTCCTAAATTGGTTCAATTTAATATAAACATTAAGTTGTAACTAATCATATTTTGATTAATTTTGCAAAAAAAAGCATCAAGGAATAATATTGCTTAAAATTTGAGATATATCTTATTCAGTCAAATATTGAACAGTGTTTTCATATATGTTTAAAGCAAACCTTAAAAAAAGGTAACATGATAAAGTACAAATATTGTTCACACGGAATATATAGATCTAGTCAAGATACACTTCTATACTATGCATTACAAACAACGAAGGTCAACTATTGACTAGGAAAAAAAGTCTAAAATTCTAGGTCCACTAAAAGATTGTGTGCGTATAAATCTATTCATCTTCTCTTTGTTTCCTTTCCATTTTTCACAAATCATCTCTAATTTGAGGGTTAATTAAAGTACAATTGAAGAAAATATCTCTATTGTGTATCTTTTATTGTAGTCACTGGGTCCCAGTTTCTTTTCTGATGCTTTAATAAAGCACACTAATAAAACTTAATTTGGATAAAATGTTTATTCTGCTCAGTTTACAGTCCATTATTGCAGGGAAGTCAACTTAAGTACTTGAAACTGAGGTTCATACCCATAGTCAACCAAAGAGAGAACGAATAGATATGTGTCTTCTCTAATGTTATGCCCTTGTCCATAAGCATGTTCTCCTGAATCCCCACTCTGGTAAATGGTGCAGCCTATAGTGACCCAGGACCATCCCATATCAATTAACATATTCAAACCAGTCACCACAAACATAGCTGATCTAGTCAATCACTTTTTGAGACTCCCTTCTTAAGTGATTTTACATTGTATCAAGTTGACAATTAAAACTAATGATCTGAGCCTGCTAGCAGCCCTGGGGCATGCTAAGCTGCTTTGAGTTCTGCACTGTCCTTTACCTCCATTGTCAGAAACGCTGCCCACAGTCACCAAGCCAGATACCTCAGCGTCATACAGGAAGATCCAGGGACAACCAGATGGCTAAAGGACAGTGGAAGAATATAATCAACAAGTTCCAAGGCAATATGGAAACTTCAGAGCCCTCTGATCCTACTACAAGCCCTGGATGCCTTAATAGTACCAAAGCACAAAGAAATCAACTTAAATTCAATCTTAAAGATGATAGAGACTTTCAAGAGGAAATTAATATATCCCTCAAAGAAGTATAGAAATATACAATTAAACAGGTGAAGGAGATGAATAAAACTGTTCAAGACTTGGGAATGCAAGTAGAAGCAATAAGGAAAACAAAAACTGAAAGAATCGAGGAGATGGAAAACAGATAGATACAAACATCACCAACAGATTACAAGAGACAGAAGAGAGAATCTCAGACATAAAAGATACAACAGAAAAAATTGATACACCAGCCAAAGCAAATGCTAATTTTAAATAATTGTTGAAGTAAAACATCCAGGAAATCTAGGATACTATGGAAAGACCTAACTTAAGAATAATAGAAATAGAAGACCAAAAGACGTTTTGAACAAAATCATAGAATAAAATGTCCTCAACCTGAAAAAAGTAATGCTCATAAACACACAAGAAATAGAACACCACTTATATTGGACCAGAAAAGAAAATCCTCCTGCCATATAATAATCATAACAGAAAAAGAATACTAAAAGAGGCAAGAGAAAAAGACCGAGTAACATACAAAGGCAGACTTGTCAGAACTACACCCAACTTCTCAACAGAGACTGTAAAAGCTAGAAGAACCGGGACAGACAATTTGCAATCCTTAAGAGACCACAAGTGCCAACACAGACTACTATGCCCAGAAAAACTCGTAATCACTACAGATGGAAAAAACAAGATACACCAAGATAAAACCAAAATTAAACCATACATATCCACAAAACCAGCCTACAGAAAATACTAGAAGGAAAAATACAACCTAAGGAGGTTAACTGCACCCTAGATAGCACAGGAAATAAAAATAAAATTCTGCACCAGCAAAAGCAAAGGAAAGGAAACACACACACACACACACACACACACACACACACACACACACACACACACACACACAAATACTACTAACATCAAATTGACAGGAATTAGCTACCACCAGTCACTAATGTCTCTCAATATCAATGGATGCAATTCCACATTAAAAGAATGGATGAGAAAACAAGATCCATCATTCTGCTGTATACAAGAAACACACATTGGCAAAAAAAAAAAAGATAGACATTACCTCAGAGTAAAGAGTTGGAAAAAATTTTCCAAGCAAGTGGACATGTGAAAAAAGCTGGAGTAATTATTTTAATGTCTAAGGCAAAGGACACTATCAGTAGGACAAAACAGCAGCCTACAGAGTGGAAAAGATCCTCAACAACTCTGTATCCAACAGAGGGCTAATATCCAATATATATAAACTCAATAAATTAAACAACAACAAACCAAATAAGCCAATTAAAATGGTATACAGAGCTAAACCAAGAATTCTCAACAGAGAAATCTCTAATGGCAGAGAAGTACTGAAAGAGAACCTCAACATCGTTAGTCATCAGGGAAATGCAAATCAGAAGGGCTTTGAGATTCCATTTTATACCTATCACATGGTTAAGATAAAAACCTCAAGTGAAGAGCATGCTATCAATAATGTAGAGCAAAAGGAACACTTCTTCATTTCTGGTGGCAGTTCAAACTCGTACAACCACTGTAGAAATCAATCTGGTGCTTTCTCAGAAAATTGGGAATAGATCTACCTCAAGACTTAGCTATACCACTCCTGGGCATATCTCCAAAGGATATCCACCTTATCACAAAGACTTGCTCAACTATGCTTAATGCAGCTTTATTCATAATATCCAGAAACTGGAAAGAACCTCAATATTCCTCAACTACAGAATGGATAAAGAAAATGTTTTACATTTAAAGAATGGAAAACAAAGATGTCACACAATTTGCATGCAAATAGATGGAACTGGAAAAGATCATCCTGAGTGTACTCACTTATTAGCTGATTTTAGCCATAAAGTACAGGATAACCATGATATAATCCATAGTCCCAAAGTAGCTAAGATGTGGCCAAAGGAAGATGCTTGAATCTCACTCAGAACAGGCAATACAATAGATATCTGAAGTAGATGGAGGGAGGGAATGGGGTGGGAGAGGCGATGGGTAAGGTAACAGGGGAGGGAATCAGGTGGTGAAGGGGAAGACTAAGAGAGAGAATTGAAATCAGGGAGGGGGCATCTATGGGCTAGGGAAGGCTCCCTGGGGTCTATGGGCGTGACCCCATCTGAGACTTCAAAAAAAAAAAAAATGCTAAGGACCATCGATTCAGCACCTCCTGTAGCCAGGTTGAAACTCCCAGTGGAGCGAGGGAGACAATACCTCATAAAATTTTTGACCCAAAATATGTCTTGCCTACAAGAAGTATAGGGATAAAGATGGCACAGAGATTAGCAGAATGGCAAACCAATGACTGGCCCAATTTGAGGACCACCCCATGGGAGATAGCCAACTCCTGTCACTATTAATGATACTTGACTATGTTTGCAGACAAGACCCTAGCATAACCGTGTTCTGAGATTTTTTCATCTAGCAGATGCAGAGGCTCACAGCCAAAGAATAGGCCAAGGCTCTGGAGTGCTGTGAAAGAGTAAAAGGAAAGCTAGAAGGAGCCTGAGAGGTCAAGGACATCACAAGAAGACCTACAGAGTAAACTAACCTAGACTCATGGGGGCTCTCAGAAACTGAATTACCAACCAAGGGGCATGTAGCAGATGTGCAGTGTGATTATCATGAGGGTCCCCATCAATGGGAGTAGGGGCTGTCTCCAACTTTTTGCTTGCTACTGGATCCCTTTACCCCCACGCTGGGCTGCCTTATCAGGCCCCAGTGGGAGAGGATGCACTTAGTTCTGCAGCTACTTGAGGTGCCAGGATGGATTGATACCCCTTTGGGACCTCCCCTTCTATGAGAAGAAGGAGAGAGGGAAATGGGGGAAAGGAGGCCTGAGGGTGGGCTTGGGAGGAGACCAGGAGGGTGCTGGAGTCAGGCTGTAAAGAGACTAAATAAACCAATAAGAAATGGAGTAAGAGAAAACTCTAACCATCTGACCATGTTATGTTTATTTTGTACCCATGTAGAATAATAACTGTTCATCAAAAGCTTAGGAAAATATCTTATTATGAACCTATGAAATATCTATGTCCCAGAAACATAGTTTTAAATCCCCTAAACAGCATATTCTGCTATGAAATGGGCTAGGCAATCTTTTACAATGAACCTCATTAAATTACATTTACATTTAGGACAAATGTGCATGCATACACATGTGCATGCACACACACATATTAGTGGATGCAATAAGGAGACAGTCTACAACAAATTAATATTTTCTCTAGATGTCATATACCTTTTTAAAACCACTATTTTAGCTTTAGAGTTGGAGGAAGCTAGAAGTCTGTCTAGCGTGGTACTGTTTTTCCAGAAGGTTACCTAAAAGTCACAAGACTTTTTAGGTCAGATGCAGAGGTTGAAAATAAATGTCATGTGAAAGGCCTGTGACAACCCAAGGATGTGTTGGCTCTTAGCTAGCTCTCGCGTCTCGCTCGGCCAGCAAGAAAGATGCAACCACCAAGTTCTTCTCCAAGCAGTTTATTGAAGCTCTTCGTGTAAGCAACTCCCCCCGAACCACACCCATCACCCACTAATAAAGCATACTATCATCCAATCAAATCACACCACGTCTCATATCCTCATAGGTCCACGAATGCCGAACTACTGCAGGCAGCGGGCTATCTCCAAATAAGGACATGTTTGTTTTCTACAGAGGCAGCTCTGGCAACGTGCCGGGCGCCATCTTAGGGTGCGGTCCTTGGGGGCTCTCCACAGCTAGCACTATTCCATCTGTCCGTAACCACACTGCTTTGGTCAGGTAAGGTCAATAACAGAGGAATTGATGCCAATGGTACTCCATTAAAGTGTTTAAGCCTTACAAGTGTCAGTCAATATGTTCAATAATGGTAAGCCTGCAGGTATATGACTGATTCTGTCCTCATTCTTCTATCAAAATAATCATGTCCATTTGGGATGTAGGGAGGTAGGTGACGCAGATGAAGATGCCATTCTTAAGATCAGTAGAATTGCTTTACTAGTATGCCAGTTACATGAGTTGATCATTAGATAGCTGTCATTTGGCTTCTGGTACCAAAAATCCCCATCCATAGCCACTGTTTTCTGATTTTATAAATTATTATGTAGAGGTAAATTGAACCTCCAGGGAGGCAATAAGATTTGAGTTTTCTTGTAGGCATATATGGAATAATTTCTATTCATTCCTTCACTTATTATTTTAAAGCTATCTACTATTTATTAGACTTGGTTTTTTCATCCATTGCTTGGCATTATATAAAGCACCTTAAAGACACTGTAAAGCTAAAAAGTGTTTTACAGGGATGGAGAGATGGCTCCATTAAAAGCTATACTCATAACTAAAATTGTAATACACTCACTCCATATATTTTAATTGCCATACATTTGTTTAAAATATACGTTAAATGCATCTTTTGCACTCTAATCTTTCTATACTCTCAAGTCTATAAAATACATATAAGATATGATACAGACGTGGAAAATCTAGTTAGTATGTAGCCCTTTGCTCACATTAACAACTTATCATGTGAAATGTACATATGACTTGGAAATTTTAGATTTTGAGCTTCTAAGTACTTCTTTAATGTATTGCAGCCTATAAAAATCACAGTATTTAATTGTAATTTTGGTTGAAAGTCTAAGGTGCCTAGATAGTTTGGTTAAAAGAAATATGAGACAGAAATTGGGTCATGTATAAAATAAAGCCCTCCTATCAATAATAGTACCTTTTTGCAGACTCAACAGACCTGTAATTTATCAATTACACAATTATTTATTTTATTAATATTTATATTCTCAAGGCTAATTAAATAGCAGTTAGGGCTAATTAAGTATCGATGATTTTTATACATTCATATACCTCTGAGTTTCCTGGACCAAGCCTTGTTTATAATAATAAATGAAGGTGATGCACCTCAAATAAACATCAGGTTGAATTTCATTTATAAAAGCTCCCTTAATAAATACCTTTATTCTATTAGGTGAAATCACAGACAAAGTAGAAAAGGCTGATTCTTGTCAAATGTTTTAAAAGTCTTGTGGTTCTTCCAAGGGTAGTCAGTGATGTGGCTGGAAGGTTTAGAAACATTCATTGATTGTTGACGTCACAACAAATGATTTCATACTGATATTTAGAAGATAGTATTTAGAAATTGTTTACAAGAGCAAACACCCCCGCTGAGATGGCTCTGCTGAGAAATACTTGGAGATTAAAAAAATTCAGGTCCAAGGAAGTATCTGAATTGATCCTTTTGATAAGATGTTTACATACATAGTATAGTCAAACACCAGGATGGGCAATAACCGAACCAGAAAGAAAAAATAAATAAACATCTTTATATTGGGTGTTGATGCCCATATATGATGAAAAGAAAAAAAAGGCACTTACTTTGCCTACATGATGTGCAGGCATAAAGCAGAGACTGGGGGAATGTCCAATGAATGCCTGGCCCAACCCAATACCTACCCAACGGAACGTAGGCAATCCATGACACTATTAATGATACGCTGCTATGCTTGCAGATAGAAGCCTATGACAATTGTCTGCTGAGAGGCTCCCCCCAGCAATGGTTTTACAACAGATGCCTAGACTTACAGCTAAACATTGGGTTAAGAGTAGGGAGTCTAGTAGAAAAATGGGGGGAAGGATAAAAAGACTTACAGATGATAAGAGCTGCACAAGAAGAGCAACAGAGCCAACTAAACGGGGCCCAGAGGGGCTTCTCGAGTCTGAATCACCAGCCAACAACCATGCATGGACTGGGCCTAGCTCCTCTACATAGATGTGGGTATGGGCAGGTCAGGCTTCATGTGGGTTCATAGTAAGGGGAGCCGGAGCTGGACTCTGTTGCCTGTTTTTCAATCACTTCCCTCTGACAGGACTGCCTTGCCAGGCCACAAGGTAAGAGGATGAACTCAGTCCTGATGCAACTTTATGAGCTGGGGTGGGTGGCTAAGGGAGCTCCCTTTTCTGAGGAATAGGAAAGGGAAGATGGGTGAGCTTAGGTGGTACTGGGAGGGGAGGAGGGAGGGAGATATGACAGGATGTAAAGTGAATAAATGATAGATACATAGATATAGATGATAGATAGATAGATAGATAGATAGATAATAGATAGATGGAGGAAGTAAAGAAGGATGGAAGAAAAAAGAGGGAAAGAAAATAAGAACATTCACTAAGACATACATGTAACTAGTAAATTTATAGTATGCTTTATACTGCAGTTTCCTCTATTTAAAATGATAAGAAAATGAGATTAATCTATTTTACAGAGAAGAGCATGGAAGCCAGAAAAGGACCAATTTAGAACTACTAAGTAGTATACTCCAGAGAGCTGAGAGGGCCAGATCTGGGACAGACTCCTTGCAATCCAGCATTCTTTCCAACCAGTAACATCCCACTTAGCACCCTGCACTTCTACCTGAGCATCGTTAAAGTACAAAGGGAGCCCCAAACCCAAGAACTGACGGGGCCATGCATTCTAGGTGATTGTGAGCAAGCTGTTGAAGTGGAGTTGTTCTTCCAATGGGAGTGTTTTAAAAACCTTTGAAAGAGTTATATCTCCACAGGAAACCTCCTTACTGAGAGCAAGTCTTTGTGCTTCTGTTTCTATGATCTTTCTTGTTCTCCTTTTCTGTGAGTTTCATTCATGTTGGTCGACACTGAACGCTAAGAGAATGGCATAGTTTTTTATGCCAAACCTATAAACATAGTTACTGAAGAATTAGAAATGATTAGCTTCACAGCCATTTGAAAATGTACTGTTAAATAGTAAGAACTAATTCGGAAATCTGGAAACTCTTACGAACAGCCCATTACTGTAATTGGCTTTTGTGCAACAAATGGAATATGTTCCTTAGGGCTTTGTAGGGAAATGAAATAAATTGAATATAAACTAGATTACCATTCCTTAAAGTACTTTTAAGTACTTTGTGTAGTTTAGTACTTCAGAGATATTTGCCAACATTATGACCCCCTCCATGACACATTCCTTTCTATCTTTTCTTATTAGAATCTGGTAAGCAGATCGCCAAAGAGGATCAGAGATGCCCAAGTTAAGCAACCGCATTTTTACTGAGTCTCTTGTATACTAAATATCACATTACATTTTCTCCTATAGTTAGATGAATTCAGGCTATTAGTGTGTATTAATTTGGCCATTAAAATGACCTAGGCTTCCAGTTTGAAGGAGACCTAATCTATCTGCACCCCATGCATCTTTAAAATATGTTCCTGTGTGTATCATCCTTTCACCTGCAACATTTATTTCATGGATGCACTGTGTGATGACTGTATGGTACCACTTATTTAAATATCTTAGAAACTTATAAGTCCCCGCCTATAATTTAAAAATGCAGGAAGAAGTCTTTTATTGTCAATCTAAAAAGAAGTGAAATCATAAGTTGACTGAGACAAAAACCAGTCTGGTAATTAACAAAGGAAATTAATATTCAATAGAGGCTTATCAAGGATACAATCTTGGAAATGCCCAAATCACGCAGCCTTGAAAATGGGCTCTGAAGTTTCATAAGGTGGTGGCTGGCTTTACAGCTCACACTGCAGTGTGGGTTGTTAGTGACATCTCTTGTTTGTCGAGAATCATAATGGGTGCAGCAAAGATTGAACTGTCTTGTAGGAAAGGTGCTGGGCACAGTCTCGTGAACGAAGTTTGAATGCTTTCACAACCAAGGACAGTAGGCTTCATTCCATAGTTTCATCTGAGTAGTTGTTAAACTCTGTGGCTAAAACCAAGACTTCTCACTCTTTTGTTTTGTTTTATTTGAAATAGTGTGTTGTTATGTAGCCCAGGCTGGCCTTAGTGCTGGCATGACAGCAATATGTTCCTTAACACATTACTTCTTTTCCTTCTTGATATCAGAAAATCTAATGATGGCAAGTAGGGAAAAAAACTACAATGTTTATTGTAGGTGACAAATTGGCAAATTTTATCTAAACAAATGGGGCTGAAAACTACTTTGTGGAGTTGTTTTGCAGTGTATATCAAAGTTTAAAAGTTAGATTTCAGGGATGGAGAGATCACTCAGTGGGTCATATCTTCTCTTCTCAAGAAAGAAGACCAGCTGGGTGATCTGAGGTCAGATCGACCTGTGTTCTACATAGTGGTGTCTCCTCTTGGCAAGGAGACTTAGACACTGGTGTTTTATAAACTGTTGCACTAACCTAGGACAATGCTTGCAGTAGACCTAGACCACCTATTCAGATCCAGCCAATGGACAGCTCATTATCCATTGTTGGGGAAGCAGGGACTGCCTCTAATATGAACTCTGGTGCCTCTGATTTGATCACTTCTCCTTGGTGGGGACGCCCAGCAGGCACACAGAAGAAATGGTTGCAGGCAATACAGATGAAACCTGATAAACTGTGGCCATATGGTGAGGGACTAGGTCCTCTTGTCAGAGGTTTGGGGAGAAAAATAAGGTGGAAAAGGGAGGGAGGGTAGGCACAGGAAGATACAAGCGAGGGGGATAGCAATTGGGATGTAATCTGAATAAATTATAATAAATAATAATAAAAAAGAATGAAGACCAGCGTTTGGACCTCTAACACCCACGTAATCTGACTCCCTCCCTCTACTTGGAAGTATGCTCATCGGATGAACAATACAGTTGCTAAGTTAATAAGTGTATCTCTGTCTCCTACATGAATGATTTTAATGTATGTTTTCACTTGTAAATACTTCTTATTTTTAAAAACCCTTAAGCAGTATATACTCTCATATGTAAATTTGAAGTTTTTCTCCAAAGAGGTACTGTTGACAATGTTTTTTAAAAGGTATAAGTTTGGAAAATATTTCTCAAAAGTGAATAATGCATACATTTTTCACTGGTTGTCCTTTACTTCATGACTTCTACTATTACTAAAATCCTTTTTATCAGTAAATTATAAATAAATACAAATGAGAAAACTAGAATACTGGAGCAGATAATTTATAATGTTGCTGTCAAATTTATTATTTTTTCTTAGGCAAATATTAACATATCATGAAATAGTTCTCCTTAACTTAAATATATTTATCTGTATGTAGTAGGGAGTCCCCTTCACAATTTGTCACTTTAAAATATGCATTGAGTTTTCATTAACTCTTTTATTAAATGTTTTTTTTACTTTATGTGTATGAGTGTTTTGCTTGTATGTATCTATGTATATAAACTGCATGCATGCTTGGTGTCCATGGAGTCAGAACATACATCTGATCACCAGGAACTGGAGTTACACATGGCTGTGAGCTCCCTGCTAGGAACCAACTCTAAATCCTCTGTGGTAGAAACATGTGATCTAAAACGTGGAGCCATGTTTCTGGCCAGAATTTCATTAAATGCCTCTAAAGGAAGAATGACAATATAATTGTAACTATTTTAACCATAAATTCTCACACATTTGAAACATTCTTAGGATGTTTTACCAAGTTTCCTTAACGTTAAACAGTTTTAAATGTCGGAGGGAGCTTAACACGAGCATGACAGAATCCAACCATGAATTAAGCCAAGAGTTGTCAGAGCATAAAGGTATCTTATAGGTGGTTACACAGATAACACACACAGATAACGTGCACTCTGCGCTAAGCTCAGAGGTCTTAAGCCTTTCCTGGAGAGTGAGAAGGCAATGAGTGCTCAGCTAACTTCATGGCTTATACTGATCGCAAAATCTGAGCCGGATTGTAGGCAAAATAATTTGCCCGTTGATCTTAGTGTGTTTATGTCACACTCTACCAATTCTGTGTTTCTAAGCCAGACAGTTGGAACTCCAGCATCTTCATCTTTGTTGCTATGTTAAATCCTCATCTCTTCATAGTCAGCCATTCGTAATGTTTTTCTTTGTTATTCCTAGAAGACTATTGATTTTTTTCCTGTATGCATTTGTTATTTAGGTTCTACTCATAAACCAACTTTGTACTGACTGATAAGTGGTGTTTGGAACAACAAGGTTTCTATCTTGAACTTTTCTGAATCTACAAACTGTATTACTCTACGATACGAGATTTTTGTGTAAATAATTTTAATGAACAGTATTGCTGTAAATGCCATCATACAGGTTGTGGCTCCTCTCTTCACCACAGTGATTTTTTTATTTAATTTTGACAAGGCGACTTGGTTTTTCCTTTCTTTTCTTTTTGCCTTTAAGTCTTTGACACTTCAGATATTAACTTTCTAGAACACTAAACACCTTCCTCGCAGCCTCAGAGAAACTCTGCCCTGAATCTATTACTTTTCTAGCTTTTCATTCCGTCCAACTGTTGCTTAGCCCACAGCCATTTGCTTGTTGTATGACTCCCTATGTGGCAACTTGTATGCGAAGCTATTAAGAAACCAAGTACCTCATGGAGTTCCTTCCATCACTTTTTTATTAACTCCACCAATCAGAGACACAATTCTTTTCTATAAAAACACTCATTGGTATCCTTAAGCTTCCAGTCTTCATATCCCTGGAATTCAGAGGTTAAGGAGAGTAATCTGGACTAAAATAATAGGATACGGGGAGGTAAGCAGACCAAGCAAAGCAAAGGGCAACAGGGACAACAACAGAGTGCAAAGACAAAGTGACTTCACACAAGACCAGCTCGGCAAAGACGCTTTCCTGGCATGACGATGTCTGAGTGGGAGCTAGATGATCTTTTTGATGTGTTCTTGAATTCAGTTTGCAAGTATATTATTGAGAACTTTTATATCTATGTTCACAGGGAAATTAGTCTGTAGTTCTTTTTATTTCTTGGGTCTTTATGTGGGTTGGGTATCAGGGTAAGTGTGGTATCATAAAATAAAAGGGGTTATGCTCATCCTGTTTCTATTTTGTGGAATGATTTGAGGTGTATTGGCTACTTCCACATTGGAACATGGAATTTGTAGTAACCTAAATCTTTGTTCCCAGGTCATGGTCATTCATATTTGGCTCCAGATTAAGGTATCTCTCTCTCTCTCTCTCTTTTTTATTTGGAGGTGAAGCCTGGGTTTTTGCAGTGACATGAGTGATTGGTAGTAACTTGAGTGAGTCAGCTTAAAACAAGTGTCCTACTCCAAGTAATAGGGGTTTCTACCAGGTCACTTGGAAGAAAGACTCTCGGGAGGCTATTGCAGTAAGTTATCATAGATAAAATATTGGGGAAATCCTAGTAGCTGCTAGAATTGATCGTAGGATCTCCTCCATTGTCCCCAGCACAGACTACCTACAGTGTATCCTAACTTAGTAAAGAAAAATGACTTTTTCCAACCTTCTTTTATTCATGAAGCATACTCAAGTTGTCTGTTTTTTTGTTTTGTTTTTTTTTAAAGCTCCTGGTATACTTTTGTGGCCTAGGCCTTGCTTTGTTCTGTGATCTTTGTGGTAAAAATTGCTGGAAAACCCAGTAACATGTGAAGTGCCTGTCTGTTTGAAGGCTTAGCAGAGCCATTTGCTGAGTAATAACAACCTGTTCAATTACGTGTCAGCAAAGTTCAGGAAAAGTCCTTGGTAGAAGGATTACTTTGTTAGGTATTCTATATGGCCTGATTTGTCATTCATGTGTTTAGATTATGCTTCTATCTTTATCCCAATGTTTGAAGCACACATAGACATAGCACAAGATAAAACAAACAATTTGAAAATGGTTTATGTTAATCAAAATCTATTATTTTGATTACATTATGAAAACTAAATATATAAATATCCAAATACATCTGCCTTGGGGAATATTCTTAATATATAGAAGCTGTCAAGCAAGATCGAACTGAGATGTAATTAAAAATCTTAGCACATAATTATAGGAGTAATTTCAAAATATCATTATTGATATGTATTAAAGTTTATCTTGTTAGAATATTACTATAAGATTTTCATGTGAACATATTTTTGTATGGACTTTAATATATATACACTATCATATATGTATATACATGTATATGAAAGCATTTTTCAAAATGGTTTTCATGATAGGATTGAAGAAGATGCCAGCTCCTTTCAATAGCAGCATTGGGCATAATTGTTTATATTCCTGGATAATCTTTTATATTTCTATATAAGAAGCAGACAAAAGGTCTACCTTGTTAGGTGTTGCCAAGAAGACAGAAAGCTAATATCACATATTCAAAAAGTGGTAAAATTGTGAAACAGTGATGCGTTAAATGCTCAGACAAAAATTTCTACTCTGTATTTTCTAGAAAATCTTAAAATAAATTTAATAGCTATTTTTAAAAAAAATCTTAAAATAAAATTAATAGTAAAATAGATATTTTAAATTGAAGGACTGACTCGGGTGTCAGAGGCAGGTGGTTCGCTATGAGTTTGAGACTAGTCTGTTCTACAAAGCGAGTCTAGGACAGCTAAGGCTACACAGAGAAACCCTGTTCAAAAAACAAAACAAAACAAAGCAAAAACCAAAAAACAAAAAATTGAAGGACTTGCCTTCATGTGGAGACATTGCTTTGCATCGCATAAAACATATTTCATCAATACTTATTTGAGCTATTAGTATATTTGCATGTCTGTCAATATGACAAAGCTTTTAACGATGCATTAATCCATTGCCAATAGATATTATTGTTTTGAAGTATGTTCTGTGGTGAGGTATTTTAATATCTAATTTGTAGTATTTACACATAATCAGTAAGATAAATCCACCAATTTTTGGCCAGGTGCAGTAGGGCATGCCTATGATCCCAGCACTTGGAGAAGCAGAAGCAGGTGGTTCTCTAGGAGCTCGAGGTCCTCCTGGTCTGTAAAGTGAGTGCAAGACAGGCAGAGCTGTTACACACAGAGAAACTCTGTCTTGAAAAACCTAAAACCACCACCATCAACAACAACCAAAAAACAACCCACCATCAGTTTCACTAGGTGACAATATTAGATTTACACACTATGTCCATTGATCTATTATAATAACTTTCTATAATATAATATATAGCCAACAAAGTGTTTGTGTGATGTCTGCAATGACTGAAAGTCAGCCCTTCTGGTAAACCATACAAAAGCTAGAGTAATATTCCCTGCATCTGTTAAAACTATAATACAATACCGTGCAAATACTATGTAAATGAGAATCTGGCAGCTGCAGAATGATAAAATATTACCAGACATTTAGTGCATTTTCATGGTTTTAAAAAACTGTTTTTTATAGAAAGTCACATTTTCTTAAACAAAACTTTCCACATTACTTGATAAGCACCAAGTAAAAACTTTTGGAGACTCAAATCCCTAGAATTTTCCACAAAGCTATGGCATGCTTTTAATGAATGTACAATTGGGTTTATCTATCAGTGACATCCGGACAGAGTGTATATATGGCTTAATATAAATATTAATTAGCCAGCAATAATTTGAAAGTTACAAATGAGGCTGCATGATGTTTAGTCATGAATTAAAATTCTCAAGAATTTTAAAAATAGTTCTTTGAAGCATACTATCTCTTAAAGTAGAAAGTCAATTTTAATTTTATATTATTTTCCTCATCCAAAACCAGAATTCTAAAAGGGAAAACAACTTACTTCAGAGGTACTGATAACTTCTACAGGTGTTCTGACTTTTGAGATTAATACCTCAGGACCAGATAAAGAAATAAATGAGTCACAAAAGATTTCTACAGTTGCTGGAAATTTATAAAGAACAAATAATATAAGTAAATACTTATACATAATTAGGTTGGCTTATATAAAAATGCTGCTTAGACAATTTTCTAATTCTATATATCAGAACAACTGTTCTTTCTAGACTATTGCCCTATTTTCAGTAGAGTTTGAAAAACATTCTAACTTTTAAGGATGTTTTATGTTACCCATTAATTTTGTCAGGCTCTTAACTGAATCAGAGCACATTTAAGTTTCTGTTTGGGTTGAAACAGTTTTAATGACCACATTAAAGCTCTGATTAAATAGTTCTGTCACACACATGAGGTGCAGTGCATACCGAGTAATAAATTTATTTCTGCCTATTAACAATGCAAAAGCATGATTCTCGCCGTAAAGGGGATGGGAGATAGAAAATCTTTTTTCTTTTTTTTTTATTAATTTATTCATGTTACATCTCAGTTGTTAGCCCATCCCTTGTATCCTCCCATTCTTCCCTCCCTCCCACTTCCCCCTACTCCCCTCCCCTATGTCTGTGACTGAGGAGGACCTCCTCCCCCTGTATATGCTCATAGGGTATCGAGTCTCTTCTTGGTGATCTATTATCCTTCCTCTGAGTGCCACCAGGCATCCCCATCCAAGGGACATGGTCAACTATGGGGCACCGGAGTTTGTGTGAAAGTCAGATCTCCTTCTCCACTTAACAGTGGAGAATGTCCTGTCCATCGGCTAGTCTGGGTAGGGGTTTGAAGTTTACTGTCTATATTTTTCTTGGCTGGTGCCATAGTTTGAGGAGGACACCAGGGCCCAGACCTGCCTGTAGTTTTATAGGACCCTCTGGATCCTTCTATTTCCTCATTATCCCAGGCTTCTCACACCTAAAGTCTCAATAGGATGTCCTCCCCTCTGACCCACTTTCATGGTAGGTAAAGTTTTTCATGGGGACATACCCCTTGGACTAGTGTCTTGATATAAGTGAGTATATACCATTTAACTCTTTTTGCTTCTGGGTGAACTCACTCATTATGATCATTTCTAGTTCAATCCATTTGTCCACAATGCAAAAATACTCAACAAAATACTCGCAAAGCGAATACAACAGCATATCAAAGATATCATTCACCATGACCAGGTAGGCTTCATTCCAGGCATGCAGGGATGGTTTAACATATAGAAATCCATCAATGTAATCCACCATATAAACAAACAGAAAGAGAAAAACCATATGATCATTTCTTTAGATGCAGAAAAAGCATTTGACAAAATCCAACACCCATTTATGTTTAAAGTTCTGGAGAGATCGGGAATACAAGGCACTTATCTAAACATAATAAACATTAAATTAAATGGAGAGATACTCAAGGAAATTCCTTTAAAATCGGGGACCAGAGAAGGCTGCCCACTTTCCCCATATCTCTTCAACATAGATCTTGAAGTTCTAGCCAGAGCAATAAGACATCAAAAGGAGATCATGTGGATCCAAATGGGAAATGAGGAAGTCAAATTATCCCTATTTGCAGATGATATAATAGTATATATAAGTGACCTCCAAAATTCCACCAGAGAACTCCTACAGCTGATAAACACCTTCAGCAAATTGGCAGAATACAAAATAAACTTTAAAAAGCCAGTAGCTTTCCTATATACAACTGACAAACAGGCAGAGGAAGAAATTAGGAAAATTACTCCCTTCATGATAGCCACAAGCAATATAAAATATCTAGGAATAACCCTAACCAAGCAAGTGAAGGACTTATTTGAAAAAAACTTTAAATTTCTGAAGAAAGAGATTGAAAATGACATCAGAAGATGGTGGAATCTACCTTGTTTGTGGATCAGGAGAATTAACATAGTAAAAATGGCCATCTTACCAAAACCAATTTACAGATTCAATGCAATCCCTATCAACATACCTACAAAATATTTTGAATATATTGAATGAACAATTCTCAACTTCATATGGAGAAACAAAAAGCCCAGAATAGCAAAAACAATCCTATACAATAAGAGATCCTCAGGAGGAATCTCCATACCTGATCTCAAGCTGTACTATAGAGCAACAGTAATTAAAACAGCATGGTACTGGCACAGCAATAGGCTAGTGGATCAGTGGAATCGAACTGAAGGCCCAGAGATGGATCCATACACATTTGGTCACTTGGTTTTTGACTAGGAAATCTTTAAAATGTTTTTTTCTGGACCCACATATGTGTGACCATTGCCAGGACAAACAGATTCAGGTTACCCGAAGTTCAATATGGTAACAGTTTGATAAAATTTTTGTAGTGAAACAAAGAAAGATATAAGTCAACGCTGCGTGCAGTGAAAATGTCTGCCTACTTTGTCAGTAGCCACAACCTCTGTGAAATTCTAATGATGTCCACTCTAGTTCTTTTACTATCAGAGTTCTGGCTCTTCTTCAAAACATTTTATCACCAATGTCATGAATATTCTAAGAAATTATTTTTCAAAAATACTTCTTTTTCCTTAAGCATATTCTCTTGTTGTTTGTGCGTTGCATTTTATTGTAGCAGTTATCTTTTGTAATACAGCCACAAAAAGAAAAGCAACACCATCACCCTTTCAGTTACCAAGTTAGTGTATCAATTGGCACAACAAGAGGTCAAATTTAAGCTTACCTTTAAAGAGAAAGAAAGATGTAGAAAATCTTTCGGCTTAGATGTCAAAGAGCTCAGGTAAGAATGGGAAGTGTTTCACCTTAAACTCAATTTTCTTAAAAACTTAATAAGAGACTTCAGATAAACTCAACTTAACAACCTTGCCTCCTAGACCACTCAATTTCTTAATTCTTTCAAAGAAAAACGTCCTTTGGGATTGGATCTCAGCCTCTCAAACATTTCCTATCACTAGGTATCGGAAACAGTTCTATCAAAAAATTCTTATCCCAGTGAGTAGGAGTAATTATAACCAAATCAGAAACGCTTTTAGAGGAAATTGTTCATGAGAGGAAATGATTGTCCTCAGAATGGAAATGGTGGTAGGTAACAACCATGCCACAACTTGGAATGATTTCACTGTTTTAAGAGCTCAAGAACTTGCCAGGTTACATGGTGAGATCCTCTTTCAAAATCAACAATAAAGGCAGAATCAGTATTGCTAAATTTACCAAAGTAAGAAAATCTGTGAGGTTATAGAAAAATATGTAGACTGTTGATGGAAATGGAAACTAACCCAAGTTTTGTGGAATTTGGTATAAGGAATTATTTTTAAAAATAGAAATAGATCTAGATTATAACTTCTGGATATTTATATGAAGAATTGAATGTCACAGAGATATTTGCAAATTACTATTTAGTTCAGCATCTTTTCCATTAGATGAGTTATAGAACCAACCTAGGTGTCCAATAAAAAAAGGAATGGATAAAGGAAAATGTTGTGATCCTATACTTTGCACCAGAAAACTCTGAGAACTGATACATACTTTCAGTAATGTAACAAGATACAAAATCAACACACACACACACACACACACACACACACACACACACACACACCACACAAACCAACCAACCAACCAACCAACAATACTATAGCAGTATTTCTATAAAATAATAATGAAGTTTCTAAGAAGAAAATTGGGTGGAAGGTATCATTCACAATAACTTCAAGATGAATAAAATTAAATACCTATGAATACACTTTACCAAGGAGCTAAGAGATCTCAAACTAAAAATTTCAAGCACGCTAGGAAGGAATTGAGAAAGGCATTGGAATATAGAAAGAGTGCCTATGCTCATGGATTGGAAAATTAATAGAAAATGTATTTATTACTAAAGTGATTTTTAGACTAAATTCAATCTTCATTAAAATTCCAAGGACGTTCATGTTAAAACTAGAAAAATATATCCCAAAGTTCACATGGAGAAGGAAAAAGAGCAACCCCAGGTGTTCAAACCCATCCTAAGCAGAAAGAGCTCTCCTGGTGGTATCACAATAAAAATTATACTACAGAACCATACTACAAAACCAGAATGTGACTGGCACGCAAGTAGACAATTTTTTCAACAATTGGTGATAAGAAAACAGGCTGTCAACATTCAGAAGAATGAAATTATATCTATGCATTCAACCATGTACCAAAATAAATTCAACATGGATCAAAGGCCTTAATATAAAACATAAAATATGGAAAGTTAAAAAGGAAAACTTTTCAAGATGTACAGTTATCCAAAGACCTGAAAAAGACTCTAGTAGTATAGTTTAAAAGATTTCAAGAATTTACAAAAGAGATTATATGAAAACAACATTTTTAAGACAACAAAGAATTAAGAAGACAAAGAATCAATGGCCAAAAGAAAACTAAATTAAAAATAAAAAACTAAGAGAAAAATAACAACAACAACAACAACAACAACAACAACAAAAAAAAAAAAACAAGAAAAGTTCAGATCGTTAACTCAGTTAATGGGTAATAAATTAAAGAGACGGTTCTTTTTTATTAATATATTTTATTAATTTATTCATATTATATCTAAATTGTTATCCCATCCTTTATATCCTCCCAATCTTCCCTCCCTCCCATTTTCCCCTTACTCCCCTCCCCTATGACTGTGAATGATGGGGACCTCTTAAAAGAAGGAATAGAAATAGATAATAAATATTTTCTTAAATATTCAAAGTTATTAGCTAATAGAAAAGAAGATTAAAACTGCTGTAGTTATTTAATCCCAACAGTCAAAATGCTACTATCAAAAATCAAAGCAAAAGAACAACAAAAGGGAGCCAATAAATGTTGATGAGAATGTGGTCAAGATATCCATACATTGTTGATGGGAGTATCAACTGGTGTAGCCACTACAGACATCAGTGTGGATGTGTCTCAAAAAACTAACAAGGATTTCCTTGTCACTCAGCTCTAACACTTCTAGGTAAGTACAGGAAGGACTCCAAATCTGCATATCATAGAGACACTTGCACATTCTATTTATTGTTGCACTGCTCACAGTACCTAAGAAATATAACAACCTTAGATGTCCATTAGCGATGAATGGAAGAAGATATGTGTGGTACGTATTCATAGAGAGCTTTTCTCTCACTTGCTGAAAAAAAAATTGGGTGGAAGTGGAGATCATTAAGTAAGATAAACCTGACCCAGAGAAACAAATACTGCATAGTTCCTTTCATATATGGAGTCTTACTTTACCGCTCCCATTCCTCTCCCTCTTCCTCTCCCTGCTCCTTCTCTGTTTATGTGTATAAAAACATAATTACTTATCCCACTTCTATTTGTTTCCAGAGAAAGTCAGGTTTTTCTATTATATTTAAAACTTAATAAACTATGTGTCTGTAACACTTATTTTCGTAATCATATCTTATTTCTTACGTTATAACTTGGAATAATTTTCTTATTGTAAATAAAATTTTATAATTGTCTTAGTACGATTGTATGCTGATATCTTATTTGTAATAATTACAAAACTGCCATTTAATAATTTTACTTATAAAAACGTATTTAGGTTATTTGTTTACTCATTCTTACAAAAATTTAATGTTGAGCATACTTAGGAATGAATCTCTAGGTACCTTAAAATGAGTTCTAGAAATAGAATTTCTTGGTAATGTTCTGTTAGTTCAATGATCTGAACTTTCAAATTTATTGCAGTCTAATAAAAACCTCATGAAATTACATTAACATTTTATACACATAATAATAACATTTGAGAGGACCTGAATAGACTCTTGTGGATTATACCGAATACAGTCAATTCTTTAACTTTCTCTAAAAAATGCTAATTGGCACCATTTCTCTCCTTGTATTTGCATTTGTGCTTTGGTGATATTGACTATTTTACTTTTTATTTTTCACTACTGGCTATAGAATCTAGGTATCTGTCTGAACACATTAGCTGATCACTCTATCACATCTTAGACACTCTATGAGCCCTCATATTTATTACTTGTGTGTTAGTTTCCTAGTATTAAAATTTTGTTACTAAAAACAATAAATTGTCACCACAAAGTTCCAATCCATAAGTCTGAGGTTCTTCACACTGGGTGAGCAGTCCGACACTGGAGAGCTGCATCCTGCAGCTTGGTGTGATGCTTTACACTCGGGGAGAACCCTGGTGATGAGGGGCTGCATTCTTTCTGTAAATTTTTGAAAGTCTCATTGATTTAAGATAGAATCTCATTGTTATCAAAGTTAAATTAATTATGGGACATGCGACAGGAAGTGTTACAAATTACAATGAAGTACCTTTATACACTCACATATTGTTATGAAAATGTGCATTACTTAAATATTTAAAAATGATTCTTAATAATCTGATATAATGAAGTCATTTATGTGCACTTTCTATATGCAAATGCACTTAAAATGTAAAGTATATTTCTCTTCTGCAATTTAATGAACTAATATTCTTATACAAACAAATAATGAAACACAAGTAAGCTAAAATGAAACATGTAACATGTTAATTCACTTATTGAAAAGTTGCCTGGATGAAACTATGTCAGGGGAAGTCAGGCAAGACAGTCATTTTTAGGAAAAACACATTAATCAATGTATTTCTTTTGATTTAATTGTGAAAAATTTCAATGTGTTCTAAGTAATATTGCTGTTTTAGTTAGTTTTCAACTGCTGTGTGGAAATATCATAACCGAGGCAACTTATAGAATAAAGAATTTATTTGGGGGGGTCACAGTACCAGAGAGGAAGAGGGAGAGAAGACAGAGGGAGGGAGGGAGAGAACAAGGAAGGGAGGGAGGGAGGGAGGGAGAGAGAGAGAGAGAGAGAGAGAGAGGGACCGAGACAGACAGACAGACAGACAAAGACAGAGACAGAGTTAAAGAGAACTAAGAATGCCAAGGATTTTGAAAACTCAACACTGTCCATCATTAATGATACCAATTTCAACATAGTCACACCTCCTTCAACAAGGCCGTACTCTCTAATCTTTCCCAAACAGTTTCAGAAAGTGCAGATGCAACATCTAAATGTGCTAGCCTACAGGAGTATTCTAATTCAAACCACTACATGTGTCATTTATTTGTTTTTATTGTTACATAACATTTATTGTATGGAACACAATTCCTTTTAACATTATGGACATTTAAGTTTATGAGAGTTTGGCGATTGTATTAACAATGCTACAGTGAAATTTCGGAACTCTTATTTATGAGAATTGTGCATGTGTTTCTTGCTGCTATATAACCATGACAGTGAACTATAAAACTATTTTCTCACAGTGATTTAATCCACTTATGCTATAATAATGCATTGGCATGATGATTTTCCTTTATCTTATTAAATTAATTTGTTCATATTACATCTCAATTGTTATCCCATCCCTTGTATCCTTCCATTCTTCCCTACCTCCTGCTTTCACCCTATTCCCCTCCCCTATGTCGATGACTGAGGGGGACCTCCTCCCCCTGTATATGCTCATAGGGTATCACCTCTCTTTTGGTAGCCTGCTATCCTTCCTCTGAGTACCACCAGGGCTCCCCATCCAGGGGACATGGTCAGATATGAAGCACCAGAGTTCCTGTGAAAGTCAGACCCTACTCTCCACTGAACTGTGGAGAATGTCCTGTCCATTGGCTAGATCTGGGTAGGGGTTTGATCTGGGTAGGGGTTTGATGTTTACTGCACATATTGTCCTTGGTTGGTGCTGTAGTTTGAGCAGAACCCCTGGGCCCAGATCTGCCCATAATAATGATCATTTTCCCTTAAATGTGTGAATGGTATACATATTTCTTTGACATGAGGGACTATTGTTAGTGAGCATACAATATTTATAATTTTAGCCAATTCTTCTTTTCTCCATAAAATATTTCTTTTAAATATGTGCATAGTATGTGCTACCTGTCTTGGTATGTAATTCTGTGAGCATTGACATATGAATGTAAGTTCTGCTATAATCAGAATATAAATCACAACACACTCCCAAACTGTTATTATTCCTATGGATTGTTTCTTTAGTCTCCCTAATCCACAGCAACTACATAACATTCAAGTCTAGGCCTTTTATTGAACTTAATATATTTGAGGTCCCCTGATGGGTGTGTACATTGGTAAAACATTCTTTTACTCTGAACATCGTTTTAGTGTATGGACACAGAACTTCACCTTCATTTGTACTGATAATATTTTCAGTTATTGATGGTTATGAGAATATTGATTTATTGTATTTCATGCAGAATTGTGAACATGATTTTCAGTTTTCTAGCATCAAGTAGCAAATGGGGCCAGGAGCTGGGGCTTGAAAGTTAAGCACGTGTGGTTGTTCTCCATTTCATTCTCAGCAAAACATGAGGATCTAGATATTAAACATTCTCACCAGCAGCAGCCATTTCTTGTTTCAGTAATAATAATAATAATAATATAACAAGACATACTGACCAATGACTATATCACTATTTTTACTGTTGTGGTCATAGCAATGCTTATATCAGGACAGTTCACGTTGCTGTGGAACACATCTGCATTTGCCTAATTAGTATGATTAGTCTTTTTACCTGCAATGTTCAATTCAATATTTTCTTTTCTAAAATATTTGCATTATATGTTGTTCATATTTTAATTTTCTGTTTTGCTATTAATATTGAACTTCAGTGATTCTTTGAATATTCTGTGTGTATTTCACAAAATATATCATTTGACCACATTTTTGCAGACTATAACTTATCATGGAAACTATTTCTAATGTCTGTTTTAGAGAACAAAAATTATTTTGTTTTTTTTTTTCAATTATTTTTGGTTTTGTATTATGCTTTTACGAAAATAATCCTACCCAAAGATGTGTATGACATAGTCCCAGTGGCCTGTAAACATGTTCTTTGACACAGCAAATGGGACCTTGCAGCTATAACTGAAGTAAGGATTTTGAGGCAGCAGATTTAGCTTGGAGTATATTGGAGAGTCCAGAAAAAGTAACTTTCAAATTCAGATGCCATTCTTTTAGCTGTGCAGTATAGAAACAAGGATGACTATGAGAAGATAATAAGAGAAGAATGGTGCTGTAGGTTTCACAGATGGAAGAAAAGACTACAAATGATTATTTGCAGATAGCCTCAGACGTTAAAATCATCAAGGAAACAAAACCCCAGAGAACAACACATCATTCAGTTAATCCTAGTGAGACCCATTCCAGAAAAGTAAAGAACTCAATACCTGAGTTACACAATCCCTTGCTAACAAATGTGTGATGTTTAAAACTTTTTACAGAGTAAATAAGTATTAATTATTGGGGGAAATTACTGATACTAAAGAGTTCAGTTCTGAAATATAAGAATAAAAATCTCCAATGCCAGTTTACAATATAACTAAATATGTAATGAACATCTTTACTTGGGAATCTTTCAAAACTACTCATTATCGAAGACTTGGATGCCCAAGCCTTGTGTCATAGCTAAGGAAACAGCTGCAGTGATGAGCTCCACATCTTGTAGCTCTTAAGCAGTAGATCCAGGATATAAAATTATATTTTGAGAATATCTTCATTTGACTTGTACAGAAAACTGTTTTTTTTATGGCTTCCATTTATGAAGATTGGTGAAGTAAACCTTCCTCATTGAGAGTACTTTTGACACAGTGATATTTGACATTTAATGAATATTTATAATGTTCTATGAAAGACTCTACCTCTCTCAAATACCATATAAATAATTTCCAGAATTTCCTTGTGGAAAAATATTATCAGCCCTACTTTACAAATAAAGAGAAAATAAGTAATTTTCACATTATAAGATAGAAACCAAGTTGTAGATCTCAGATTTGTAATGAAAAAGAAAATGGTTACAAATTTATTCTATAATATATTTCATTAAAAAGGTGAGTAGATTTTAATAGGAAGGAATGCTATCAACTTAACAGAGGGCAAAGAATAAAAAGGGGATGAGAAAACTCTGTTAGGTCACAGACAGGCATAACCTCTATCAAACCTGAAAGAGGGGGTTATAGCAACTTAAGAGCTCCAGCGCAAAAGGGCCAAATGCTTTTTCATCCAATTTAACACTTTTGGATTTCTGTATAAAGGGTTACACTAAAAATTAAGGTTTGGAAAAGTTTTTTTTTTTCTGAACAGAAATCTCCAAAGAATAAAGGAATGAATGTAGAAAATTAAGAAGTTATGTTAAGTGGATGGAAAGGTGGCTCAGGGGTTGAGAGAAAGTAATGTTCTTGCAGAGGATTCATCTCCTTTAGGGGACGGGTATGATAAAGAAATCCCATTTAGAATTGAGTGTCCCAACGTCTCTCACTTTTTGCACGTTGTCTATTTGTGGGTTTCTATGTTAAATCCCATTCACTATAAAAAGGAGCTTGTATTTTGAGTGTTAAAGTGAATCACTGATCTATGGATGGGAACAGCACTATGTCACTAGGAATCATTTTATTGGTGTTTTCCTTAGCAGAATAATCACAGGGTGTCTTACTCTAATTCAATGATCTGCCTAGTCTCAGATTCATATGCACTTTGATAGTTTCAGGTATAGGTTCTATCTCATGGATTGGGCCTTAAATCCAACCAAGAGGTGATTGGTTATTCCAATAACACTTGTGTCACTATTACACAAGTATATCTTGCAAATAAGCCACTTTTTGGTCACAGATTTTGAAGTTTGGAGATATTGGTGGAGCACACAGTATCTTTAGTCAGTAGGGGCGAAGCTTCTAGATGGACATCAGCTCAACTTCTCCATTTTGGTGACTTAAGCAAGTGTTGTTTTTAGGCAAAGACTTTATCATTAGTTGTGCAGAGGAGCTAATAGCCTTGGCGATAGCTTGTGATGTTTGGTGGGAGGGGGGCATAGAAATGATATGGTTAATGACTCAACAAGACATAACCTACTTCTGGTATTGTAGGTTTTACTCACTGTGTCCTGTTGGAGCATTGTCTCCCCAATTATATGGTGATTCCAGATAAATTCATCTCTTTTATGTATATATTTTATAAAGATTCTAGAGCTTTAGATTTCCATGTGTTTATTATAAAGGCCTTTAGTATTACTTGTCCTTCCCCATATTTGCTCCTTTACTCTGTCCTTCTATCCCCATCTCTATTTGATCCTCCTATTGTAGTTTTCCATTTATTTTGCCATAAGTCTGTGTTCTATTTTAACTTCATAGGGAAATCCTCTCTTCTGATCTCTTACTGTACCTAACTTCTATAGTTATTCAGATTATAGCACCCATTGAAAAAAAACTAATATCTACATATGAGAAAATCATGCAATATATTTTGACAAATTAAAAATATATATGGTACATAAGTAAGCAGAATTCTCAAAAGTGACCCACAAATGGCTGAGAAACATTTAAGTAAATATTCAACCACTTTAGCCATCAGGGAAATGTAAATTAAAATTACTTTTATATTTCATCTTACCCCAGTCGTAATGGCCAAGATCAATGAAATAAATAACAGCACGTGGTGGCAAAAATGTGGGCAAAGTGGAACATTTATTCATTGCCTGCCAAAGTAATACAATGATTTCAAACACTATGGAAATTAGTATGGTGGTTCCTTAGGAAGATGGGAGTCAGTCTCCCTCAAGATCAAGGAATATGACTTGGGGGTATTTCAAAAGTCTTTATGTATAACTCTAGAGATATTTGCCCATCTGTGTTCATTGCTGCTTTACCCATAATAGCCAGAAATTTAAAATGGCCAAAATGTCCATCAACTGATGAATATATAATAAAACCATGGTATAGTTTCACAATGGAATATTATTCAGCTGTTAATAAAAATGAAAATTTCTGGTAAATGGATGGGGCTAGAAACAGTCTGAGTGATGTGTAACAGACCCCAAAAGACAATTATTGCTACCTTTATATTGATGATATCTGTCAATTTTGATAAATCATTTACTTGAATATTAAATTATGATATCGTATCATCACACTAGTATCATACTTCATATATATGGATACGTATGCATGTAAATCCTATTTACAAACGAAAAAATGGCTCCTGGATTAAAATAACTTTTAGCCAGCAGCTGACTATAGATGATCATTCTTCTTCAATATTTATGAAGCACCAGAGAAAGGAAGGCAGCCTCCAAATTTGAGAGAGAAATGCATGCCTAAGTCTGGGAAGAATATTGACTCTACAAGATATGAAACTGAGATTGCAATCAATGCTTTCTCTATCCTTATGTGGCAAAAATACCACTTGAAAAATATGACAAAATGATTTTTATCCCTCTTTTCTGTCTCCACAAATTATTTCATCCTCGGAAACGGGGGCTTATACCAACTAGAAAATGGAGCCTTCATCCTTCCTGGCATGACTGAGTGCTTTAGAGGCTTTCACAGTCTCAGCCTGCACTCTTATCTCAAGTGAATTATTTTGATATGAAAAACTGAATGCATGGTTAGTGGCATGCACTGAGTCATGGAGTCATAGAGGACGGTGATATAGATGGAGAGGAGGAGAAGAGCAGACAGAGTGAATTTGGCTTGGATATGCTGATTTTTAAGACGCTTTCTGTGATGCACAGTAAGATGTGCATACTGTGCATACTTATCTCTGGGTTACAGGAAAGTCAGAATTTCTCTTAACATTATCAGCTACTTCTACTAAACCCAATAATTCATTTACGTTGTGCTTTTTTTTTTTTTTTTTTTTTTTTTTTTTTTTTTTTTTTTTTTAGTGTGGTATGAAATATCCCTTCTTTATAAATAGTTCAGCTTTAAGACATTACAATTTTACTAATATTATTATTTATTCTGTGTGCATATGATGCTCATGGTGTGTATATTTTATTTGCATCCATGTGCATTGTATACATACTATGTACACTTACACACGTACACAGAAACACACACACAAAACAACAAAACAAAACAAAAAAATCACAAAGTCATCCTGACTTGTCCTCAGGCATTCCATCTGCAGACTTAATCAACTATTGATTAAAGATATTTGAAAATACTTGCATCAATATTGAGCATGTATAGAGGGTTTCACTAATCTTATGGATTATAAATAGCCTAGAGATTGTTTTATGATAAAGTAGGTGTGTTGCACTTACAAATGAGCATTATGTAATGCATGATGTTCCACGGAGTACTCACATTCACTGGTGTTAGTGTCTGCTTGGCATCGTGGGGCAGAATCCTGCACTGATAGACTGGCACCTGTACACAATCCTTTCCAGTTCTGCTGCCACCCTCCTCATCATCTAAAACTAGCATTTCCGACTTTTGAACATATTTTCCCCTAAGATATTCTGGATCACTTTTCCACAGTAATTTTATTCATTCTTGTGGCTCTGCCTATGTTTTATAATCTGATAATACCTCAAATTTTATATCTCAAGACTTCTTTTAATTTAAGAGCTATTTCCCCAGAGCCAATGACATTCCTTAAATGTTCACATCCCATGGAGATCTGATGATCTTTAGCTTGTCCCCTCCCCCTCCGCCGCCGGGGAACTGATACAAATTTGGTTATATATATGAGTTTCAGTTTTCGTCTTTTAAATCCAGGTAATAAAACAGAGAAAAAGCTTCCTGCCATTTCATTCACACTGGATTTCACTTACAGAAATGTGGTAGATGAGAGGTCATATCTATGCTGCTTTCCTAAGCACATTAAAAGGCTGTACAAGCTTAGGGATAACTGGCTTCAGTTTCCTTTTTGTTAAACAGTTTTAGAATTTGATCATGTCCTTTGCCAGAGGTCACCTTGGTTTTGTTGTTTTTATTTGTTCTTCCTCAATAAGCTTGTGAAATACACATTGTAAACTGTTTCCCTTGTTCTGAGAATTGGCTGGCCATAAAATGTTTCATGGTATGTTAACTGTCTAACCATAAACCCATAACATATGTATTTCCTATGATTATAAAAATAAGTGCAAAACTATACTTTTTTAATCACTTGCTCATTTGTCATAAAAAGTCCTTTCTGTTTTGAGTCTAGGTCGCTTTCATTCTCCTACTCCTGCTGAGAGGGTAAGTCTGGCATGGCTGTAAAAAAAAAAATGTTAGCACCTTGCTTTTGACACCAAAATATAAGATTTAAAACACTTTTAATACATCGATATAGTGACCACAAAGAGCTTCTACAATCAAAATCAAGAAGGCATAGAAAGCTAAAACAGCACAGACAAGAGGGAGGGGCAGCCACTCATTCAGCACTGGGCAGAGTGTTCCCTGACCTGTCACCATGACCATGGTTCTGTGACCCTCATCGCTCTGGTGCATAGTGGAGAATCCTTGATAAAGGAGGGTTGTAACTGGGTTTGACTGAGGTGTTTCTAGGGAGTTATGTAGAAGGTAGCTTGTTTGTGATGGAAGTCATAAGGAAACCTAATTCGTGGTGCTTTGCCATTTCTAATCCAGGACTCTGTTTATTTCTCTTCACTAGAAGCCCAGCTTTTTATAACACATGTTGTGTGTTAAAAGTTGTACCAACACACATGTATTATTACACTGGCATTATTTGTGACAGTATTCTGAAAAAGATACTACTAATATTTTTTTTTTTTACATATGATGAACAAGAGCTGCAGGTTAAGTCACCAGTCCAGGGCCATATGGGTAAAAAATAATTTCAAGAATCAAGCCGAGGTTGCATAATAGTTTTGATTTCATTATTATAGCTAGTTTCAAATGTCCAGCTGGATGACACAGCAATGAACAATGAACATTCACATACCAACCAATTATGGTCAACCGTAGTGACCTGTGCTTTGTTTGCTTTTAATGTTTGGGCAAACACTGTGCTTCTGTGTTTTCCGCTGTTGTGTTTCATCAAGTTGTTTGTGCATTCTTCCTGGGTAATTTGAGACTACATTTCAGATATGGTGATAAATATGGGGCTATTGATTATACTGGCTATTAACAATAATGGTTTCAATTTAAGAATTAATAAAAAACAGTTAACATGGCAATTTTCACAAGTGTTTTCAAAAGCATATTGGGGGGAGGTCGAGATTCAAAGTTGCGATGTTATTTTAGAGCTGTATGCCCCCCTAATGTCTTTTGAAATGGAACCACTGCCACCTCTTTCCCTTTGTCTCACAATATTGACTTTTTGAAGCTTCTGGGTCTGGGTTTTTTATTTTGTTGTTGTTGTCGTTGTTGCTAAATTTCCCACCTTCTAGATTTGTCTCATTTTCTCCTGGTGTTGTGTAAATGGTGCTGTCTTTCTGAGAATGGTAGGTTTTATCTATTTTGATATTTTTCCTCTTCTCTAAGACTGCAGGAATTGATTCATTTGCCAATGAAACATCCATTTTTAAAAAATAATGTTTTCTCCCTATCTTTAAATAGAATGGATAATATCTTAAAATCTAAGGTTGCTTTAGCAGCTGTCAGTTACTGATACCAAGGGCAATTTTTTTTAACTGTGTTGAACACTTTTAGAGGACAAGACAGGTCATTAGCCACAGAGTGTCCTGGAAACAGATGGTTCTACTTGTATGAATATCTACAGAGAAATCACAGGTGAGTGTGTCCCGTCATTATTGCCTATGAACCTGATCGTACAAACTGGCAACTATGTCTTTGTACCTGTGCTACACCCTGATTCTTATAACAACTTTGTATTGTGGATGTTCCCATCCCATTTACAAGTAAGAAGAATTAAACTCTATTATTGCATGATATTGCTCTTGCTTTATAGCTCGTACTATTTTCATAACCTGAAATGATAATAATAAAAGCCTCATTGCTACAGACTGCTAGGCTACTAGTAGCTAAATATAGCATGGTGCTGTTCTGCCCAGTTTGAATGGTCCTATGTAAATTCCTCAGTATTCACCCTCAACTCTGGAGATGATGAGCACCAGAATGTGTAAAATACGTTAGACTACTACATGAGCTAAAATGAACACAACTGAACATACAAACTCTACCATGCTTTTGTCAGACACCACTGTTTCTTTTGTTCTCCAAAGGTAGTTAAAGTCTCTCTGACTTTTATGAAATGTTGAGGGATTAGGCACCTGGCCAGTATGCAGACTGAAGAATTGGAGCCATTTTGGGCATGTGGTTAAGAGACTAAAGTGAAGTTTATACTAGTTCTTTAAAGTACGTAAAAGATATTAACACTCATAATACAAGTGATTACATAGTGTTTCCTCAAATGAAGATTCTACACTGGAGAGCTTTTAGTGCAGAAACAGCTTCATCGGCCATTCAGATGAAATCCACATTTTTATCACAGAGAAATACTGAATAGATTCTTTATATTTAAATCTTCTTAGAAAGCCCCAGATGCATGGAAAATATGTTTTAAAGTAGCTATAGTGTATTTTCTTCAGGCTTCATTTATCCCACTGGACTGATGGCATTATGACACTGTGGCAACAAATGGTAATTAGGAAGGGAGGCAGATGATTTGATTTTGTTATTAAGTCTGATGTAATTAGACACATAATTTGATTCCCTCTAATATGGCTATTAAGTAAGAAGTCATCAAAAAGCCCCTCTGGATGCTAGCATGGAAGGATGGAGAAAAGTTTTGTGATTTACTTCATATCCCTTTCCAGTTCTAATACTGTGTACCCTTTCTCAGCCCAAAGAAACACATTCACAGTGATAATATCATGAGAGCTTACATTTGGGTCATCATTTTATACTTCTTAATATGACATTTTACAATTTACCTAAGGTGGATTTAGCAACAAGCTAAACCAAGGAGGAAGAAAAGCTTAGCATATACCCATTTTATTTTGAAGAAGTATATATTTTGTGATGTCAAATAATTTGACTGTCACTAGTTAATTTTAAAGAGCACAGCAGTTGTTAAAAGCATGGATCTTTACATTATGATAAATTTAGGAGTTAATCTGGAAAGTGCATAAATACTTTTTTAAACACAGCAGAATGCACTATTTCATGTTACTATAGCAATTATTATTGTATCCATGTGCTATATATTACTGGATTGTCTCTTGATGGAGCTACAAGGCCTCTTGCTTAAATTTTCTCAAGTTCTACATTTTCTTTCATCAAAATGGAATATTTCCATTTTATTGTAGCATGTCCTAGGACCAAGGCTTTGGCTTCTTATTAATTCTTCTATCTTCCAATGTGGTCATGTGAGTCCAGGTCATCCTCTTTGTCACAAAACAAATGAATATGCTGTCTTTTTAAGTTTTTTTTTCTGGCAGAGAAAGCAATTGTAACTCTTTAAGCCAATAATCATTTAGAAAATTTGTTAGGGCCGTGGCTTCTTAGCAGTTGCCCAGAGAGAATAAGATGATGTTTGTTTTTTATTTAGCATCCAGGAACTTGCACTGTGAACAAGCATGATAGGAAATTTTAAACCAAGCTATGTTTATGCTTGAGAAACAGCATAATCAGGAAGACAGTATTTCCTTAATCTTTAAAACTTGATAACATGTCCCTTAGTGATGTTTCTTTCTCCCAATTATGCCCCTTTAGATCTTGATGATGTCACTCTAGGGCAAGTCATAAAGATGTTTCTGATAGCTACTGTATTAGAGAGAACAGCTCCAGAGTCTAGAGACACACTTGTCCATTTGCCACTAGGCTTTTATCAATTACTGGGTGACCCTGTCTGAGACATAATACTTCAGTGTGTCAGAGGTCCGTGCTTTCTTCTACTGCTGACTAAAAGTTGAGCTTCATTTCAGTACTGTCGTCTGTAATGTGATAGAATAAACCTCATTGCCAGGGGTTTTCAGAGGATCATTTGCACCTAGACATTGTCTTTTTAAATGGACTTTATTTTTAGAGCAGTCGTAGACTGAAAGAAAAATCTGAACAGAAAGCAGAGTGCCCATATATTTGAGCACTCCTTTTTCTGTCTTTAGATGCTCTTGCTTTTAATAGTGCCCATGACTGTGGTGAATTTGTGACAACTGATGAATCACTAGTGAGACATTATTATTGGAAAAAATAGGTGCATCACATTTAAGTTCTTTTCTTTATGTAAAATTTTATTGGTCTTGACAAATACATATTGCCACATGGCCACAGATAATAGTGTCATAAAAAGGAATTTTACCATCTCAAATTTTGCTGAGCATCACTGCTAATTCTTCATTTGTCCCACTTGCACTGAATTTGGAAAACCACTGGTTTTTCTCTTTATGTCACCTGACAATTTCCTACATGTGTGTAATGCATTTCAGTTGGTTTTGCCCTGTTGCACTTTCTTATCCCCTGTTTCCTTACCCAAAACCTTTTTTTTTTTCTAAAAATATTTCATTTGTGGGTTATCTACTGAGTTTAATTAGGGTTTCTTTTATGTACATGAATGGGAAGTTGTTTACTGGACCATGGAAACCTTTTAAGTGTCTATACCTCTGAAGAATGTGACACCGCACTTTTTTCAGCAACCACTAACCACCGGTAGTTACTTCAGGAAAGAGTGGAGCCTTTTGACACTTTCCGTGCTCCATGAGGAAATACTGAAGGACCTGATATCATTCAGAGCTTCTGGAAGTAAGCAGAGCTGCTGCAGTGGGTTCATTAGTGCAATGACCGTGTCACGTCCAGAAACTTACTTTTGGCAAAAATGCAACCCTATTCTCTGGCTTTTGCATTCTTTCTGCCACATCTTCTGTGATGTTCCCTGTGCTTTAGATAAGGTGATGTTGATATCCCATTTAGGGATGAGCACTCCCATCATTTAGTCTCTGAGTCTTTGAATTAACTGCTGCCCACTGCAATATGATGTTTCTCTGAATATGTCTCAGTGCAGCACTAAGCTATGATTATAAATAGGAGTATTTAGAAGCAAATTAGGCAATAAGTTGATTTAACAAAACAATGTAGCTGGTACATTTCCTAAGATTTCATGCAGATGCAAATATTACATATAGAAAAGCTAGAAATTTGGTCAAAGACATGGAATAACAAGAAATCTGGTACTGAGGTCATACTTGTCTCTGTTTTGGTGTTTTCTGTGGTTACAGAATCTTTTTATACTCAGTGTAAATAAGATTACATTTATAACCTTATGTGTCTTATTCGTTTCATTCCTCTAGATATTAAGTTATATTTCATTATCAGTGTGTGTGAAGTAGTATTAGCTTTGGGGTAATATTAGATGTTACTATAAAAGAAAGTGTGTATGAATTTGGTTTGTCAAATCTCTGAGAATATCCTTTCCATGGGGCATTTAGTAAATATTATTTGAGGAGAAAATAGACTCCATATTTACTTTGAATACACACACACACATATGTATATTATTCTCAGAGCCCTATGTAAACTTCTTTTTGATATTCAGTTTTTTCTATCAAGCGGATTTTCAGTATGGGACGGTCTCCCTAACGTTAATATTGCATCTCTCTCCTTCTTTCAAAGATCTACAGAGGTGAATGCAAAGCTAGCGGCTTGGCATTTTCTTGGGGACACAAATCTTGCTACTGTTGGAAATATCATCTTCATTTCATTTACTTCAAAAAATATCCATGCTTTGGTGTGGTGTGTATAAAAATACGGCAGAGGCTGACGGAATTGTGGATTTGGGATGCCAATTTTATGAAGCTTTTCAAACTCATGTTGGTTTACCACAGTTACCCCCAACAGAGTGACCGCGGAACACTCACGGATGAGGAGTACCATGGATATTAACTAGAGCAACTTGCTTGTGAAAACCCTTATTTATGATCGCGTTCAGCAAGCTATGAAGCTCTCCCACTTGCTCTCATATTTTAATTCACTGCCACACTTGTGAGCACGCGTATAAATCAGTGTGCATCTTTACTAGATAAATCTCATACCAGACCCACAGCAAACTCCTGCATCCTGCTTTGTGGAATCTGTGTGATCTGACTGCAAAGCATAGTTTTGATTAACCAGACCGATGATTTAAATAAAGAAACAGCAGGTGGGCTAGCCACAAAATTAAAACTCCCAACCGTCTCAGAGTAATAAAACCATAAATATAAAAATGCTCAAAATACCTCATTTGCATCCTTGAATAAGATCCCTGTTTAACAAGGACAGGACAGTGGGCTGACCAGCAGAGGGCAGATTCCTGAGGACACTGTGATTTCCTGGTACAGTCTTGTAGCAGGATCATTTCCAATCTTCAGTGAGTAATGGAGCGGGGCCTGTGTGGTAATTAATTGCCATCTGCAGTATGTTTTTACCAGTGAATTTTTACAGCCAACTGTTCAAAACCACAATATTGCATCAGCTTCGTTTTTGGCACAGCCTAGAGAACGAAATGTGCTTTTGATTTTCTAATCACGTTTAAACAATAGGACTTTTTCCTACCAGAAACTATGTCAATTTTGCTCCCTCTGAGTAGTTACAACCATATGGCTTTTTGAACAAGATGGAACAAGGTTTTAAATAAAGATTGCCGAGTAGTGGCTACATGACCCTGTGTCAGCCTTCAAAATTATCCTGTTCCCCTTACATAGACTCCTCTGTTAAAGAAAAGTACAAACAACAACACCCAACACCCTCTCCTGATGCTGTGCCAAAGTTTAAAGATCTTAGAACTTGTAGAATATGTATCTGAACATTTCCTGCCCAGACTCATGATTGGCACCAGTACTCAGAATGCGGCATCCTGACACATCTACCTTAGGAATCTACGAGCAAAGGGGGTTATGTGCCTCACTCACTGCCTCTGTGCAAGAAACTGCACTGAGTTCCATCTGTTGTTTTGCCATGATTTTAAGTAAATATGGCACAAGAGTGATAATAACTGTTTGCTATTGGTCATGGTGTGCTTTGTAGTGTGCTCTTCTGTTTATGGTTCTACTACCTAGCTATGCTGGGCAGAGACTGGAGTTCTCCTTTCACTATGAGGAAATTGAGCCTCACAGGGTAAAGTAATTTGCTCAGGAAAACCTGATGAATAAATGGTAGGTGGCTGTAGTTGGGCCATATTTCACTTGGATGCCCAGTGGAGGGCACTTCCAATACATTGTTTGGTGCCTCAGAAGTGTAGAGGTATTTATTTATTTATTTTTCAGTCTCAATCTTCATGTTCATGACCAAGAAAACTAGATCAATATTTGTGACAACTGATGGCCTCCGTATCGTCTTTATCTCTGACATTCGGGAAAGCCTTAGGTTCTTGGACAGGATGCTACTGATGCAGAAAGGCACTGTCAAGATGCTTGTGGTCTTTACATCATTCTTAGAGAACGAGGCTCCAAAGCTTAGAAGCACCAAAGAAGCTTCTAAAGAGGGAAAGGGAAATATGCTAAAGTATTATTTATGCTACTTGAAAAAACTAGTCAGTGAACTAAAAATAAACAACTTGTTTTATTCTCCTCTTTTCCAGCATTCATTAAACCTCGCATATGTCATTCTAAGTATGACTACGATAGCTAAACTCTAGAATAGTTTGTAGAACTCATTTCAAAACCAGCCACTTGTACTAAAGCCCAATATCTCTCAGTGACATCCAAACATCAAGCCAAATACAAGGTAAATTACTGCAAGCAACTATCGTAGTCATGACATTAACACATACTAATGAGGTTGTCACAGTCATTCTGTAAACTGAAGCTATACTCAGTACGTTAAAGATACAATGTCACACATGTTCTGGCCTCCTGGGGTTATCATATAGCTAAGTAATTTTTAAGGAATTCATTCTCATTACTTTTATAACAAAGCTTGCCCAGGCTATCATACATACATACATACATACATACATACATACATACGTACATATACATACATAATTCCTTTTAAGCAGCACAAGTGTCCACAGAGCATCTTGGCAGATATTGTAAAGTATAAATGCCATTCTCATGTTTAAATCCTTGATGGTATGTCCATTGTGCTTGAAAAGGAGGTAAACTCTTTCAACGATAAGCAGGCACTTCCAGCCACACTACACCTTTATAATTCCACAAAAATCTGACAGCCCCTTATTTTTCAGTCGTGGTACTTATACCAACAACATTCAAATTCACTACAATTTGAATGGACCCACGGTATTCCTTGCCCAGGGCTTTTACCTAAGAGTTCCCCACTTTTCCTGCTACTCTCACCTGGATAATAGCCCAGGATTTTTTTTCAAGGATTTCCTGAATAGCCTTGTTCTAGCAGACCAGAACACACTCAATTCTTTGTCTCAGTGTCTTGCTCTATTATACTTAATTGGTAATTAGATTCATAGGTGTAGGCAAATTACTGTGCCTTTGGTGAGTCTACTTGGCCTGTGTGTTTACCATAATAGTTCCAAACATGTAAATTATTTCACAGAAAGTAAAAATGAGCTAATATTATGTAACTCCCCCCTTTTACCTTAATTTAACCACTTTACTCCTTCCTCCTCAAATTCTTCCTTCTGATAATGGCACAACCTATCAATAAAGTACTTATTAGAACTAAAAAGAAACAATATCCACAAGCAGTCATAACAGAGGGGAAAAATGAACAGAAGAAAATCAAAAACTAAATGGGTCCACCTCATCTTTAATGGCACTGAAGTAAAGTCTAGTAGACTCAGGCTGGTCCTGATTTTGCAGCTATCTCCAGCATAAGTATCTTTGATGCTGGGAGTAGAGACCTGATCCATTACACCAAACCTCATCATACATAATGTTCTAATCTACATGTTAACAAAGATCTGATTTTTGTCTATGCTATTAGCTTATATGATGCTAGTATTTCAGGATTTATTGATAATGAAATTATACAACATTTAATAGAGAAAGGATCTAGCAATCATTCAAATATTAAGAAGGTATTCAGGGATGAAATTTTAAAAATTCTGAGCCTAACATTTAATTGGAAGGGACAATTAAGTCATAACATCATAATTACAAGGGTGAAGTGAAAAATGACTAATTTACCCATCTTAGAGTAAGAGAGCTAGCAGAGTTCCTAGCACCCAAAACCTTGAAAGGTAAGTGAACTATATATTACACGGAAAGATAATAAAATAGCAAAGTTAAAACTGAGATCTATTTTAAAGACTTTATATAAAATTGTGGATAGTAGCATAATTACACATTAATGAAAAAGAGTTCATTGGGAATGTGTCACTTAACTTTATATCAGGTTTTCTATGGTAAAGCAATATTTATCTTCAAATCATGCATCCTTAGTTGAGACTGACACGTATTTGGGTATGCTGTACTATTTATTTACTATTTGTCTGTTATTTGATGTCTACCACCTTTTCCTTATATTGCTGAAATTATAAGAGTCCTTCCATGGAATTGAGACTGAATAATTGTTGATTTGATAATTACAGGGCTAAGTGACTTTTTGTATCTTGTTGTTACTTCCTAACTCTGTTTCTTGATCATTCAGAACTGTTATCCAGGAATCTGGCCACCTACTGTCTGCCCAATGGCCACTTACTGTCTGCCCAATGGCACCATTGAACTTGTTTCAACATGGATTCTATTCTCACAGTTTACTCAATTCCTTATGAACAACTATTTACTCAATAACCACTATAGACAAACTGGGCACTGGAGAAAAGACATGGAAAAAGAAAATGTTCATGATTCTACTTCCAGTATCTACCAGAAGTAAAAGCTAAGAGAAATTAATAGCACAATGTCAAGAGTGAGACAAAGGAGAATGTGCAGGAAACACAGGGAAACCGAAGGCAGAAAGTGTCATAGAGAAAGTGCCATTTGAGTTAAATCACAGCTGGATATGCAGTCTAGTCTGTTGGGTCCCAGTGCAGAAGGTTAGCTCTACACACAAGTGTCTAGCGAATATTACTATACTAGAAGTACTGTTGGCATCAAACTGCACTGTACCATCACCTAGGAAAAAGAACATTCTACTTTCAGGAACAGAATCAGCAGGGGATTTATCAACAAGTGGGGACTTTTAAGAAGGTGAAGGAGCATGGCCACACTTGACTTCTAATAACGAGTAGAGCGTACGAGGCATAGAAAAATATAAGGCCAAGTTTGCTCAAAGTGGAGGATCCTATGCAGCCAGTGGGCTTGAAAGATGCATTACTCTCTGTGTCAATTGCTTGACTTGCAAATCAACAAAACCAGAAACACGCTTCAGTCACACAATGGTGTAAGCAAAGGTAGCTCTCATGGTGCAGTGACTTCATAGGCTGGTGCTGCCTGGGACCATTCTTCTTTTGGAATGCCCATCAATATTCTTCCTTTGGACCAAGTAAGGACATGATTCAAGGAAATCAGTCATTTTTACTTATCTGATGATGCTTTTTTACTAGATAGAGATGCATTATAAACCACGTTGACAGACGACAGATATCTGGGTAGCTGATCATGGCTTTGTACGTAAAGTCATTGTGTAAGAATCATAGGTCAAGGGCCAAAGTGGCTGGTTTCTTATTTTCGTCTTACAGCTCTCAATCATCTTCCTCACACTTCTGAGGATTTAGTATTTTAATCTCTATGCCCAAAGTGTGCTTGAATCTATGCATTTTGTCCTTGGCCCTGGTGACTTCATCATGGTGTTTTCTAAAATCAACATGGGTAAATATAAGCTTGGACAAGTGATAAGAATCTTATGAATGAAACAGGAAGGAACTGTCTGCCAGAAGAATCACTAGACATGATTGTCCACCTGTCTAAACAGCCATGAGGGTTCTTGAGTTCTAAGTATTTTGATTTATTATTTGTCTGTGTATGGCATGTGTAATAGTAGGTACCTCTGTGCCATGGCATGGGTGTAGAGGTCAGAGGCCAGCTATACGGTGTTGATTCTCCGTCTTTTCATTCTGTTTTGTACCAAGCTTGCCTGGCAAGCATGCTGACTTTCTGAACTGTCTAAGTATCCATTGCACCTGGTTTAAAATTTTTGAGCATTGTACAGAAGTAATAATCAAGGATTTAACCAAATACTTTGGATTCCAATTCCTTGAAAATTAATTAAAATCTATTGCTTTGTAAATATTTTATTGTTCTGGGACTTTAGACATATTTGTTGAATTCCTCTTAATAAGACGAAACTGTGGCAGAACCCTGTGCTTATTTTTTCAAGAAATATCAAAACCCTTGCATACCCTTGATTTCTTATTAACTCTGTTAAAATAAAACTGTAAAGAGCACTGTGCCAGATGACTGAAATTATAAAGTACAGGCATGATTTAGAAAATAAAACACTTAATGTAGAACTTAGGAAAGCTAGGCAAATCATCCTTTGTCAATGGAAACATCTCTGTCGTTAAATTGTATCTTTTAAAAAAGTAGCCCTCTTCAATAGAAACCAATGTCCTCAGTAATATCTTTAGAGAGTGCTCTGTGATCTCACTTATGATGCCCTTGCCTCCATTTTCTTGTCATTGCAGTGAGGTGGTAAAACTCATTCCTTTAGTTGTAATACTCAATGAATCTAAACTGGGCGGGAGAGTGTGTTGTCATACAAAGCTCAGACAGATTCTGCCTGGTTACCATGAAGGATGTTGGCATTCGCAGAATTCAGAAACTTTCCTATATTTGGATGTGGAGACAGCAGCCTAGTAATTCAATCCTCAGAGACTAGAAGCAGAAATGTTTGCTGATGCAAGTAAAGCTTCAAAAAATTAAAATGCTCATCCACCTGCCACTGTAACCCCCCAGCATAAAACTAGCAGAAATGAAGACTTGCTTGATGTACATACGAGCTCCTGGTGCTGCTGAAGATTTTGCAGTTGTTTCTAACACTTCTGATAAGATTGACCCACAAAGTCTGAACTGTTAGCACATCTACTGGGCTCTGCTCTAAATAAACATTACACAACCCATGACATAGCCTTGTTCAACCGTTTCCCAGCACCTGAAGGTCTATACTACTGGGAGATTGTGGAAAACTTTGTCACACACCATTTCACTTGCCTGTTTTTGTCTCTATAAATTTGCAATTACATTTTCTCCTTCCTACACTGATTAGTGCATTTTTCCTTCTCCTTCAGTTGTTTCATCAGGCAATTCTAATGCAAATCAACCCAGATGCCAGAACAGGTCAAATCTCAAGCTTTTAACCTTCCCAGTGAGCCTAGTATAATTTTTAAAAGGTACCTTTAAGCCTTAGTGTACAACACTGTTTCCTAGTTTCTGAGCAATAAACCAGACAAATCAATAATAATCACAGGAGAAAATTCACAAAGCTACACTAGAGTATACAGGTGAGGAGAGAGATTAGCACAAAGTTTGGCCTAAAGGGACCACAGGCACTTTAGCAAGCCTCTAAGAGCTAGCTGCTTAAGCATTTCATTTTAATCTTGTGACACTTCTTTGATGTTGTTTCTTATTACTACCGTGTTACAGATGACTTAGAAAGACTAATTTATTATAGGTATCTGCACCAGCATATGAATCATAACTAAAATAAAGACCTGCCTGCACCTTTGTCTTTCATTTCCTAGCTTGATAGAGGGGAAAAGGAGGTCTCAGTGTGGACCAACACAAGAAATGGTTTTGTGACCAGATTCTTCGGAGGAAAAAAAACCCACAAACAAAACAAAACAAAAACCCATAATCTAGCCCAAGGTCACATAGTTTTTGGCTAGTACATTACAAAGGAGCAGGAGTCTCAGTGAACTCTAGATACAGAGGCAGACTATGAGAGCAAGCAAATCAAGAATCCAACTCTTCAGAGAAGTAGCCCAATTCTAAGGAATATTCATAGGAAAGCCTCGACTTAAACTTAAAACCAAGCCCTCCAGAGCTAGCTGAGCAAGGTTCCAACCCTTAATCAATTGCTAATTTTCGCTTGCTGTGCCTCCTGGTCAAACAGCAAGACACCATTACCTACTTCCAGAACAAGGACCTTTCTCAGCCTCTTCAAATTTGCTGCCTCAGACCTTCCTTCCCCAATCGAGACTCAGATCAAATGTCTGAAAGTGCTGAGGTCCCAAGGTGAAACCACAGTGCCCTTCCATTGACCACACACTTTACGCATTCATCATTCTCACGTTACAGTTTCCCCATAAACCTTCCAATCCCTGCTGGATTCCTAGGTCATTCGAGACTGGAGCAAGAACATCACTTGTTGAGTAGCAATTTTCACCGATTTACAAGTTTCTGTTCTGGAAGAGAGCTCCTTAAGACTGGAAGTAAACAACCTGAGAGTCTCAGGAAGTCTCTGAAACTTGATAGATTTGCTAGGTTCCTTTCTTCTTCAAGGCTATACAAACAGTAAGGACTACTGAGGTAAGGTGATTCTCCGCTCTGTCATACAGAGAGCATCTGTGAGTCATCACCTATGCTAGGGTGAGCATTCAGTGATGCAGCTGCTTCTGCACTGTCCATCCCTCTGTAAGTAATCCTTTACCCGTATAACTTAAGGGAGCCCAGTAAACACATTGCATCATTAAGATGCAGTTTGGTGGCATAATTACTTTGTTTTATCAGCAGTTCCATGTCTGGAGTGAGGAGACATTTGGTCTCATCTCCCAGCAACTGTGTCACACAACAGCAAATAGTAGTTTGGAAGTTTTTCTTCTGCTCCTATCTCCTGTACACAGATACTCAGAAAATACGTTTGAAAGAGAATTTACTCTCAGCTCATGGCTTGGTTTTTCTTTTATTTTCCTTGGCTACAAACCACTGGTAATTCACTGAGTCTTATTTACTGAGCACCAGCAGTGGATAGTTTAGGTCACCTGAAGTGCTTTCTGTCATTTCTAAGAGGCCAGGGGTAGAGAATACAAAAATAAAATGATCAGACTTATTTTTCAGAAAGATGCTTCCTGCTGAAGAGTTAAGGACTGAATGGAAGGAGGTAAGCCAGGCAGCAGGAAGAAGAGAAGGGTGTTGGCAGTATTCCAGGCATGAGATGATAATAGTGTCAATTGATCTTTACAGTGGAGAGGGGAAGGGCTGGTAGGATAATAGAACTGTGGGTTTTCATTGCTTCTTTACAGTGCAAGCTTCATAGTCTGTAGTCATTTACAGCCAATAATATACAGCTCCTAAAGGAACTGACCATTCCTGCATTCCTAGTCCATGGAGTTTGATTTTTTACCCTGTAGCATTGTCAAATGTAATAGGAAAAAATTGTTAAAAAATAATAAAGAACTTACATAGAGATCATTTTGAAACTTAAGAGAAGAAATTAATTGCATGATATGATAGCCTCAAAACACTGCCATGGAATTGTCTATAACTATCTTTTTTTAAAAAAAAGTTTGCTTATATATTTACTTATTTATTCACCTAACATCCTGGTCATAGCCCCATCCCTGCTCACTCCCCTGTGTCACTTACCTTCCCTCCCTTTCCCCCACTTCCTCCACTATTCCTTCAAAAAGGGGAGCCCCCTTCCCATCCACCCCAGCTCATCAAGTCATATCAGCCTTGAGTGTGTCCTCTTCCCCTGTGGCCTGGCAAGGCAGTCTTGCCAGGGGGAAGTAATTGAAAACCTGGCAAGACAGCCCATGTCAGAAAGAGTCCCCTCTCTGCTTACTAGGGGACCCATATGAAGCCAGGGCTACTCATCAGCTACAACTTTGTAAATGGCCTAGGTTCAGTCAATGCAAGGTCCTTGGTTGGTGCTTCAGTCTCAGCAGGCCTCTCTAGGCCCTGGTTAGTTGGCTCTGTTGGTCTTCTTGTGAAGCTCCTGTCACCTCTAGATCCTTTTCTCGTTCCCCCCACAAGGCTCCCTATGCATCCCCCTCCCCCCGCCAATGTTTGGGTGTAAGTTTCAGCATCTATTTCTAGGTGGAGCCTCGCAGAGGACAACTGTCTGCAAGCATAACAGACAGTTAACAGTGTTAAAAGTTGGTTCTTTCCCAGTGGGGTGGGTCTTGCGTTGGGTCAGGCATTGGTTGAAAGTTTCTTAATTCAAAACAATTAGAAGAGGATCATGTACAGTTGTGACAACAGATTTGACATTTCCTTAGTGCACAAGTTATTGTAGTAGGTTCAAAATTGTCCCAATAGTCGCTAAGCAAACACTGCGTCTAACGGTCAATCTTACTAACCCAAAGCAGCACAGATGACTGACCTGGCTCTCCGTGCTTAGGCCCTTCTGTAATGACTCTGTCTGTCTTATAGAAAAAGGATTTCCCCTAACAAATAGTGAGTACTTGAGAAATGGGAACCAGTGTTGATCAGGAGATGAATTATGCTGAACTGGTTCTATCTGTGGGGAAAAAAAGAGACTGTGTCCTGAGAAGAGAGGTTAAAACTATCTCACTGGCTATGTGTGTGCTGCTAAATTGTGGAGGGGGTATGGTCAAGGATCACAATAAAAATCAGAACTACGGCTTCCCAGAGACTGGATAGATTTGTACTTGGAAAATTCTTTGCTTCATATTCTGCCATTTCCTCATGAATACCTAGACTTCATGCATGACAAAGGCTACTTTTTAATTTTTTTGAAACCATGGAAGCCGAGTAGCTTAGGTCAGTGTAGCACCACCTTGAAAGCCAACATGCACATGAGAAGCTGTTCCTCCTCAGTTGTAATAAAGGCACCTGATACAACACAGATCTTCAAAGTAGTTGAGCATTCTGAAGAAAACATCAGACTCCAGACAAAGTTCACTTATAATGAATTACTAAGGGAATGTCTTGTCATATTTAACAGGGCATGGTTGTCCTAGGAGGAGACACTCTGTTTCACTAAATCCATATATGCTGAAGTTAAGTTGTCACTTAAAGAAAAGGTTTTAGAAATTGTTTCTTGAACTGTGTCTGTCTTTGCAAAGACAGATGGGGGATGTTTGCTTATTGATTTGGATGGAGGCCGAGAAGAGCGATCTTGTGCTTCTAGCAAGTGAAATAGAAAAGTGCACCTGACAGCTTCCCATCACACACTTCGGTGAGAAGAGCATAAAGTGCACAAGCAAATCCATCCAAGTGCACAAACCAGAAGCTGTGTTCATGTCTGTGCGCTCAAAGTGGAGAGATTGGGTTGCATAATGTTCACTGATGAGCCTGATTCCTGGCACATGGAAGACAGGTGCGTGAAGAGCTTTACCACAGAGGAACAGGTCAAGCTCCAGATGGATTCCACAGCAGGTTGAGTAAAGGAGATTAATAGTCAGTTTATATTTGCCTAAGAGGGTTGGAAGATTGCTTTTTGTGGCTTGGAGAACCCCAAAAGTCCTCAAATGTCAACAGCTAGTTTACTGATCTCTGCTAAATAAAATCCATAGGCTTTTTTTGTTTGTTTGTTTTTCATTTATCCACTTAAAAGATTCTCTATGCAAAATATATTGGCTGCTTACAGTAATGCTATGAGCTATTTCCTTCATAATGGCCAAGTCTGATCCAGCCTACTTCTTAAGTGGCCTGGACTGAAGCAGGAACAGGAAAGGGCCAGGCTTCATAATTCCCTTCAAGGGTCTTCTCACCTCCCACTCTAAGATAAGTTGAGATGCCTGCCAACTCTCAGGCCAGGGGAAAAGTCAATCCAGTGTTTTGCCACAGAATATTGAAGCTGGTCTCCATCCAGCATCAATGGCATTCTCATTTCTATCAGAAAGCTGGTCAGCAGAGCCTTTCACGGCCACTGTCTTTTTTGCATTCTGAGTTTCTGTGCATCTACCCAGCTTTCCTTATCAAGTTCTTCTTACCTCTTTCCAGACTATTCCTAGCCTGCTTGTCCCAATCTCTCCTACTGCAGAAGCTTCTGTAGACCTCTCAGGAGCCCCTTGCCCTGATATCATTTCTCTGGTTTCATTCTGGTTTTAGGATAGGAAAGTCTCACATGAAACTAGCACCAGAAACTTATACAACATCTGAAAATGCGAGCTTCCTCAAAGTCTTCACAAATTCATATCTTCACCAGCCTGAATTATTTTTTTCTGGATTGAGATGTTGCTTATTTTTTGGTGGCTTTCCTCCATCCATGTCAATCCAGCCATGTGTCCTCACCACACTAACCTATCGTGGAGGCTCTACTTCCTTCCTCCTGATGCCTGTCCTCCTTCTTCTTCCCAAGATCCTTCTCTTCCCAAATGCCCTTGAATTTTCCATAACTGCCTATATCTTTTAATATTGATTCCTGGGGGTATATGAACAAATATCTGTCCATCACAAGCTGATAGATGACAGACCCTAGTACTTATTTTATCCAGGTCCGACTTGGCTGACAAATTAATTTATTGAGGTTACTTATAAGAGAATGAGTTGGACCACAACAAAACTTCATTCTCTCATAGTTGATGATCTCATGGGAGATTTACCATGGAAGCCCACTTTTACTTTACCTTGACCTCCTAAATACTCTAATATCTCCCAAGATTTCTTTCAGCTGAGAGTTGGGGGAAGATGGAGTAATGGCTGGGACTCCATTTCAAGTCTTATAACACCTTCTTCCTTCTACTGTGGAGCACCCACAGATGCACCAATGTTTCCATGAATCTAGTCATCACTGTATTATTCTGTTTTTTATTTTGTCATCAAAATTCTCCTGGTCTACTTCATGGGAGAGGCCATGCCAGAGTGAATCTGAGCACAGAGGCATAGCCACAAGACTGCTTCCAAGTAGGGAATGAATTCCAAACCTGATGAAATGATGTTCAGATTCACTGGCTGGCCCTCACCCATCACTACCCATAAGGCTTCTTCCTTAGGCTTCTTTTGAGGTTTCAAACACCTGAAATCTTTCACTAGTGTGACCTCTTATTCTCACTGGGTACTTTGAGCACACATAGAGTGAAGGGGTTTTTTGGCATCACTTTTAGTGATCTGAATAGAAATATTCTTATAACTGAGAATAATTTTTTCATTATCAATTGAACTAAGAATAGAATATTCACCCCATACCTTAAATGGACCATACCATCCAAGAAAGGTTACAGTACCCAAAAAAGGTTAAAAAGGAGAGTTTTTTTGAGGGTACAGATGGCCATTATGCTTGATAATCCAGACAACATGGCGGCTATATTCCTAAGTCACTGTCTAGTGCAGTTGTCGTCAGAGAAGCATCATCCAGGAACTGAAGGGATCAGCTGATGGGAACAGATGTAGAGATCCATAGTCAAATGCTAGGCACATCCAGGGAAACCCTGCAGAAGAGGGGGAGGAACAATTATAGGATCTAGGGTACCAAAGATGAGCAGGGCTTCTAAGGCATCATAGAGACTGAAGCAATAATCATAGACCTTGTGTGGGTCTGAACTAGGTTTTCTGCATATATATTATGGTTGTGTAGCTTGGTATTCTTGTAGGACTCCCAACAGTAGGAGGGGGGTGTCTCTGACTCCTTTGCCTGCTCTTGCGACTCTTTTCCTCCTTCTAGATTACCTCATCTGGTCTTGATATGTGTGTTTGTGCCTAGTGATATTGTAACCTTTTGTGCCATGTTTGGTTGATCTTTTCTGAAGGGAAACAGAGGAGGAGTGGATCTGGGGAAAATGAGAAATCGTTAGAGGGATTGGGAGGCACGGGTGGTAGTGGTGGAGAAACTGCAGTTAGGATATAAAGTATGAAAAAAGAGTAATGAAAAAAATTTAAAGATTGTGAAGGAGTCCTCAAACAGAAAAGTGATTAACCAATTTGTCACCTAAATTATAGATTGTCATTTCTGATGATTTGTTTCATAATTTCAAAAGGATGCAACCATCATAGTTGACAAATGTCAGTATACTATGTATGTTTGAGTGGATAGTGGATGATGTGAGGGGTCAGACTCTAAAAAACTAACAATGAAAATATCTAGGGACACTCACGTGGGTATTAGGCCTTGTTTGACAGGAGTTAGACCCTTTTAACCTTTTTGTATTCTTTTAATCTCTAGATTCTTGATTGATGAAAGCAGGACCATCATATATGTGGCTCATGTGCACACACACACACACACACACACACACAGACACATTCTGAGAGAGAGAGAGAGAGAGAGAGAGAGAGAGAGAGAGAGAGAGAGAGAGATGTATCTACAGCAGCATTTGCTTTAACTGCTGCCACACCCACATTGATTTTCTGCCCCTTGAACATGGGGTGGGGGGATTGTTTCACCTAGGTCACAGAACAATAATGACTGATTGAAAGAGCTATATGAGCTGGGCGTGTTGGAACATGCCTGTAATCCCAGCATTTTGGGAGGTGAGGCAGAAGCAGGCCGATCTCTGTAATTTCAAGGCCAGCCTAGTCTACAAAGTGAGTCTAGCACTGCCAAGGCCACACAGAGAAATGAAAGGAGTGAAAGGAATGAAAGAACGAAAGAGAAAAGAAGGAAAGAGCCATCAGAATCTAAAAGAAAAAGTACAGATATCAATGAAAAATAAGCCCATGACTTTGAAAGAGAACAAGGAACGCTATATATATATATATATATATATATATATATATATATATATATATATATATATATATATATATATATATATATATATATATATGGGAGAGTTTTGAGGGAGGAAAACAAAGTGGTAAATGATGTGACGTTATTATATTATAATCTCTTACACTGAGAGATATAATTAAAATACAGAAGTCAAATAAACTATTTAAATATGAAAATCCAAAGGAAGCTGTACAGGGAGACAAATAGAAGAAGATTTGGGAGGGCAGAGAACTCTCCTAACCCCTGCCCCGTTAACGAGATGAGGTCCTGGGCTATGAGGCTCAATATGAGTTTGCAGTAACCGATTCTTCGGTAGATCTGCCCACTTCCTAGATGAGTTTATGTTTGTGTCACATTGACAGCTGAAACTATGACACTAAGTCATCATATACCATCGGTGAAAATATGGTGCAAGATTGGAAAATTGCTTGTTATCAAGTCTAGAATCCGTGAGGCACTAAGAGCCTGAGAACAGTTACATTAAAATTTTGTAAGGGAGCAATATGACATATAAAACCAGTGTACATACAAAAAATGCAAAAAATTGGCTATGAAAATTACAATGTTGTAATTGCTTTGATAAAGCATATAAACAGAAATATAAATGACAATGGTTTTGACATCTAAAAACTAGTGCTCAGAATTGTTAGTAGTATGAGAAATACACTTAAATATTGATCTGAGGAAAAACCTTCCAATTTTCAAATTATCAGATGGTAGAGTACTATGTTGAGTATTTTGTGAAAGGTATTATTCTCTAGAATTTAAAAAACAACCTGGATTACATACGAAATCCGCTCATATTTTTTCCTTTACATTTTTTTGTGAGCACTGGATGTTCATGTGTCTCAGCTCCAATTTTCTACTCTTTGGTTTCATTTTCTTTTACTATCTAATTGGGATATCAACTAACTTCATTGTTCTGAAAACATTCAGAGTTTCAGAGTTATACTTTAACCATTAATATGCTCTGTAAAGTTATTTTTACTTACATCAAAAATAAAAATGTGTAATTGGTGAATAATATTTTATATAACATTAATCAGAATGTTTGTTAAATTTAAAATACAATGTTCAATCAATCTATATTACATTTAGCACAATACAAGAGTCATGGAGTATAATTTTATATATGCAACATTATATATAGAATAATTTATCATTTATAATATATCATATATTATGTACATTTGTAATAGGTATGAATCCATAAAGTTTAATTAATATATAAAGATATGTTATTTTGCAGATATATTTGTATATACAATGCTTTATCATCCATTAATACAAATTTTTGGATATTTTAAGAATATAGATTAATGTTAAGAATATGCATTAATGAAAATTCTATCTACATGATGCCAAGTGTTCTTTTTGAGTTGATAATTTTCTATCAATTAAATTCTGGTTTGTGCTTCTAAGTATTTTATAGTCTAGGTGATCTTCATCTGAAAATATATTTGCTTCTATATAATGATTTTTAATTTAAAAATAATAAACCAAAAATTCATGAACGGGGTTTGAAGCTTAAGTTAGTGCAGGATGACATGCTTAGGATGCGCAACTGTTGGGTCCAACATGCAGAACCCAAACAAGCACAGGTGTTACTAATATCGCAGCACGCAGAGCATCACAGTGTAGGTTAGCCCACCCAAACAGTCTCAGAGAATTTACACTAGCTTATGATTGACCATGACTATCTAACTCAAAGCCTAATTTATAGTAAAGCATCAGACATTTCATCGAGAGTGACAATTGAATGGGAGTGTGAGTGCTGCTCATTGGCATAGGGTTAATATACATTAAAGTATTGTTTCTTCAGAATTCTTGCGGTTTATATATCCAAATAAAAGCAAACAACTATTCAGTTGAAAATTCATGTCAGACTCTGTTCTCCCTATCTGCAGAAAGATCACAGGTGGTACGTTCTACATTGAAAGGATGCCTCCATGTCATCAGTACTCCGAATCTATGGCAACTGATTTAGAACAGCTCCCTGCAATGATTACTTACTAGGCTGTGGTCACATGGTAGGGGAGGAGGTCCCCTCTGTCAGAGGTCTAGGGGAGGAGAATAGGCCAAAGAGGGAGGAAGAGTGGGAATAGGAAAATACAAATGAGGGGATAACAATCAGGATGTAATCTGAATAAATTTTAATAAATTCTGTAAAAAAAAAAAGAGAGAGAGAGAGAGAGAGAGAGAGAGAGAGAGAGAGAGAGAGAGAGTTTTAGCATGTAGGAACCATATTGTATATTTTTTCATTTTACTCCATTTTTTATTAAATTTTTATTCAAAATTATTATTTGATACATATTGCAATTTATTCTTTATTTCTAAGACAGTCTTTCATTTTAATTATTATAGCTTGTTTTGTTTTCCTCTATTTTACTTTATTAAAAATTAAAATTTTTTCATGCACTACATCCTGATTATGGTTTCCCCTCCATCAGCTCCTCCAAGATCTTCACTAAATCCCCTCCAATGCAAATTATACCCTTTCTATCTCTCCTTAGAAAATGAACAGGCATCTAAAGAATAATGATAAAATAAAACAAAACCAAACAAACAAAAGAGCCAAAGACAAAGCAGAGAAAGCACAGACAGACACAGGAACACACAAGTTCCTCACACATTCTTGCATGCACAGTCCTGCACATAGGAATCTTGTACAAACAAAACCAGAAACTATAATTTATACACAAAAGACTTTTAAGGTTAAAAACAAACAAACAAACAAACAAACAAACAAAAAAACCCTGACGAAACATTAGGAGGCAGTGTATTTCCAAAGATGATGTTAAGTTCATTTTGTGTTGGCCATCTACTGCTGGGGCAGGCCTTAAGAGTGGGTGTATCCTTAGTGAGGCTCACTGAGAGAGAACTAGTTCTTGTTTGAATAGATATTTTTAATCCTCATTAAATTCTCTCTCTCTCTCTCTCTCTCTCTCTCTCTCTCTCTCTCTCTCTCTCTCTCTCTCTGTCTCTCTTCCCCCTGCCCACTCCCCCTCCTCCTCCCCTTCCTCCTCTTCCTCCTCCTCTATTCTCATTTTTTTTTTTTTTTGTCTAAACAACCTTCTCATTTCTTATTCCAAAGGGTTTTCATTTTGTAATGTGTATGTGTATCAAATCTCCATTCCTTTTATGGCTCAGTAATATTCCATTATGAATGTGTAATGAATTTAGTTTATTCATTTGTCAGTAAGTTTGGGCTCAGCACACCTCTTCACTGCTGTAACTAATGCTGTAGTATAAGGGTCAGTTTGAATATTCTTGTCAAATATGTTTGGATGCATGCACTGAGTGGTCATGAGGCAATTCTATGATTAGCTTTTATAAGAACTGTCCCAATGGATCTGATCCCATGGGGTTCTGCTCAAGCTATTGCACTAACCAAGGACAACACATGCAGGAAACACTGAACCCCTGCTCAGATCTCGCCAATGGACAGGACATTCTCCACGGTTGTGTGGAGAGCAGGGACTGATTTGTTCTTTAGGATCCCAAATGTGGGATTGGAATGGTCTCGTGAGAGAACAGGTGATGTTAATTCACTAGAAGAGCAACCACCTCGTGCAGGGGCTTAATTGCTGACAGCTGAAAAGATCCCGTGAACAGACTCTGGGAGGAGATATATAAATGAGCCCAGAACTGGTGGTGGCTGATTGGAGACTTGGGATAGATTTGGCTGTTCATCGCTGCCCTAGAGAAAACCACTTGAGGGAAGGCTTCAGAGCTCCTGCTCCTGCTGAGGTTCTGGGGTCTGGTTACCCCAGGTTCCAGTGGAAGAAATCCTGCGGCTCCCTACTGGAGAATCGTTTCTCTGAGCTGATATCCTTTAAGGTTTTGTTTTTGTGTTCATTAATCTTCATTTCCTACTGTTTTGGTTAATCGGGTTATAATTGATGTAGGCTCTGTCATTAAGTTGTTAATAAAATATTCTGGTTAAGAAAATTGAGTCTACACTCTGGTGCTCCCTATTTGACCATTTCCCCTTGGCGGGGAGGCCTGGTGGCACCAAGAGAAGGGATAAGCAGGCTACCAAGATGAGACTTGATGGCCTGTGACCATACTGTGGTAGAGGAGGTCCCCTTTAGTCACAGACCTAGGAGAATGTACGAGGGTGAAAGCGGGAGGAAGGGAGGAACAGGAGGATATAAGTGAGGGGAAAACAATTGAGATGTAATTGAAAAATATATGTATATATAACTGTCCCAAATCCTTCTTCCACAGACTCCGCTTTTTAAAATTTTTTTCTCATAAAAAGGTCTGAAGGTTTCAATTTTTTAAAGTGTTAACAATTCTTATTTAAAAAAAAAAAAAACAATTCTTACTATTTTTTCATTTGTTCCACTGAATAATACTTACAGGTAGAACAACATCGCTGTAGCTTCAGTTTGTATCCTGGATGACCAAAGATGGTTTTTATACACTTTCTTTGGACAGAAGTCTATGTATCCATTTTATAGTGATAGTGTAGATTGGTAATGATTTCTCTATCTTCCTGTTTCATTTCCCCAGGGTATAAAAAGTAGTGTTGCAAGTGAAGAAAACCTAAAAATAATTTCTTTTATTTTTCACAAAACTTTGAGCTACTATCTAGAATACTTTCATTTTAATCTGAAGCAATGCTTCTTAGAATTCCTTTGATGGTTAATTAGGCAATAAGATAACAAATAAATATTTTTAAAGTGTTAGAAATGAAATTGTTAATGACTTGTTTTGTCATTTATATTTGGTAAATCATCCTGCTCAAAATGAGAAAGAAATTCAAGCATTCCCTTTTAAAATTATTGCTATGTATTATTAGATTTTAAAAAATTATTTGATTTAAGTGTTTGTATGTAGATCAATGTAAATGTGTGCCATATGTGTGGGGGGGGAGTGCAAGGCAGAAGAGTGTGATAGATTCTCTGCAACTGGAGTTTCAGTTGTCTGTGAGCTGTCTAACACAGATACTTGGCTTAGAACTCTAGCAATCTGGAAGACAAGCGAGCTCTCACAACCATTGAATCACCTCTACAGTACTGTAAAGCTAAGGGCAAGGTGTAGAGATAAGAGAGGTTGTCACCAAGTCATGTTAAAATGTAATTGCCATTGTAGTTTTAAGAGGTAGAACATTTAAGAGGTGGACTAATGCTACTGTGTAGGGATGGACTTATTTTGACAAGAATGGCTTTATATAGAAAAGAGCTTAGGAAGACATGTTCCTTCCCTCACCTCTAGATGCATCCGTTATAAAGCAGCAGATATGTTTTCATGAGACTCCATGATCTTCTTAGCCTTCAAAACTGCAAACTCAATAAAAACCATCACTTATAATTTATCTAGTCTATGGTAATCTGCTTTAGCAGCAGGAATCATACAAAGGCACCATATCTTCATATGGGTGTGTTTAAGTTTAGAGTTCACTGGTGCACTTGAATTTCAGTATCTACTTGCCCATGTCTTTGCATACACATGGTTTTCATTGCTTTGGAAGGGACTTTAGACACTAGCCTTTTGAATATTCTTTCTCCATCTTGCTCTTTAATATTGCCCGTGCTGGTATTCTTCTCTGTGCACTCTTGCCATTCTCTTCTCTTCCTGCTACTCAGATCCCTTAGTTCCTTCCTTTGTCCCAATAGGCTTACTCAACTTCCATAGGCTCTAGTCTACTGTTCAATGCCAGGAGCCGTGGAGGTCATTATACTTTCTTATGCTTTTTTTTTCAGTTCTAGAATTAATTTTGAAATAGAAATGCTCTGATCAATATTTTATTTTGGTTCCACATTTTTTTTCCTGATTTCCTTTAGTCCCTGGTTCATAGTATTTTGAGCTCCTTGCACAAGCTTTAGGTTGCTTAGTTACAGTTTTTGTCTAATTAGCTGCAATGGCTGGGTTTCTTCAGGTTCCTCCTAGTTTTTGACAGTTCTTAGTTTTTCTAAGTGGTTCTTTTTTTTTTTTTTTTTTTTTTTTTTTTTTTTAATATATTCACATTGGAAGTCACATCCATTTGTCCCTCAGATTTTGCTCTTTTCTTCACTGATGATGGCTGACACTGTGCACGTGTAGACTATAGTGCCCAAGCTATGTCTAGGGAAATGGTGTGCTTTCCTATGGGTAGTTACAAGAGTGACTTTTGTTTTATGTTGCTTTCAACAAATGTCTGGACAGATTCCTTTGAATGACTGAAGACCTGACAGCCCCCGCCCTCACCATTTTATCAGATTGGAGCTATCCTAAGGCACCCCAGGGCTCAGCCAGGCTTTCACAGAGCTGTTTTCTCCTGCTCCAATTTGAATTTGTGATACTTGCTGCAAAGTCCTGTACTTTTCAAATCTGCAAGTATGTGCCTTTCATCAGCTTTGTAAACTTTCTTGTCATTTCTGTGGCCCATTTTCTTCCTCATCTCTTTCTAGAACTCTAATTATATGTGTGTTAAATCTTTTAGATTGTCTCATAGTTATAAAAACCACCATTTATGTACATAATCTTTTATATTATTCTTCCTTCATTTCAAATTAAATAATTTCCTATTTAAAATTGACTACATTTTAAATTCTCTTTCCATTTCCTTTTGTCATTATAATTTTGATGTTTATATAATACAATTAGGCTTTTTTATTCCTTTTTATTTTCAGATATTGGATTCTTCATTTGAAAAGTTTTAAAATATATTTCTGGTTGTTTTATAAATGTACATAATGCATTTGATTCATATGAAAAACTCATTACCCTCCTCTACTTCCTCTGAGATCCCATTTTCTGGAATATAGTTTATATTCTGTTCCTAATATTTTATTGGTGGAACAAATTTTTTCTTTGAAGTTTAAAGCACTGCTTTAAAATATATAATAATTCTAGTACTTACATCATATCAACATTGGCCTGTATTGTTTATTATTTCATTTTTATAGCTGAGACATGTTGACATGAAATAACTTTCAATTCTGTCATGCTTCTTTGAAGAAGTGATCTTAGGTCCTGTCTCATGTTTTTAGTGTTTAGTCAATTGGATGAAATGAACTGGTGTCTTTTAGAAGTCAATGAAAATATATTCAACCCTGCTCTCTGCACTTACCCTAAGCCATAGCTCAGAGGTCAGGCAAAAACGAGAAACAATTCATTAGATCATTCTAGGCTTCTCAAATCCTACCCACTGTTGTGTAAGATTCATCTTTTCACTACATTTTTCTGTGTCAAAACCTGGTTTTTCAAGTAAATAAAACTACACATGTTCTCCTAGTTTTAATCACCCTGCACAGCATGTAATGTGTGACCTAGTTTCGGGCTAAATTCTGTACAGAGTGAATCAAAGGATCTGACCCAATTTAATTTTTTCTTCAAAGTATCAACTCCCCTTCTATATCTGAAGACAGTGTTCATAATCTATTGCCTTTGGGCTTGATAGCCGTTATTTCAGAGTTTATATTTGTTATTTACGAGATGTTTGATATGACAGTGACTTTTGGGTCACAAGGAAAATATGACACCAAAAGCTTCCTTTAATATTTTAGCACAGTTGAAATAGACTCCCTGAAATGAGATTTAACATACACATATGTGGATTTAAATATTGCATACATATTTTACTTTATTATTTTTTGAAGCATCAGTTTTTTCAAACTGCATTCACAATTTTTAGTTTTAGCAAACCATCAACAGCCATTTTATTTCATATACTTTAATGGAATTTATTTACTTTTCCAAAGTGTAGCCAAGTGTTATAAATCTGTCTTGAATACTTAAAAATAGAGAGTATTTTGTCTTTTTTATTGCAGGGAAAATATTTTAAGGCAAATTTGATATTTCTTATTATATATGTTGTTTTGTCATCTGCATACTGATATTTGTACTCATGTGAACATCTATTTTTCTAATATGCCTGACTATACCATTTTCCTTTAAAACTGTAATATGTGATTAATGCATATATTATCTGACATCCGTGTGAGTATATAGACACACATTTTACGAAATTAGGTGACTCTAAAAATGCTTTATTCAGATCAATTTTTTCATTATTGAATTTGAGTTAAGAATTTTCCTATCAATTTATGTTTTTTTTTAAATGGAGGGGTATCCAACACTTTATTTTTTACTTTATTGACAATAGATTTTTTTCTCACATAATATATTTGATTACAGTTTAACCTTCCTCTACATATCCCAGTTCTTCCTCACTTCCTGTGCCATCCGATCTTTCAGTTTTTTATATATTTTTGTTTAAGAGTCAGATTCTCTTATCTTATATTTTTAAATATTTTATTATGTTTGTTTTTACCTATTTATATCTGACTCCAAGAGTTGAAACTGCAATTTTATTGTTATTGAATAAATTAATTTGATATATATGTCTTATGCCTCATGACACTTGTTTTGCTCTGTGGTCATGCACTCTTAACTTTCTAAATATTATTTCTCATATTTACATTAGTAACACCAAATGAGCTTGCTTTTATTCCTATGCTATTAAATCATATTTATTTTTACTTTAAGGTTTTGGATGATAATTCTATTTTTATGGCTTAATTGGATTAATAGAAACTTTTGCATGTTATAATTAAAATCATGATACAAGGAGTTGGAGAGATGGTTCATCAATTAGGAGGACTTAATGCTCTTGAAAAAAAACTCTTGTTCAATTCCAAGTACTGACACGGCACCTTACAACCACCAGTAATTCTAGTCTCTGGAGATTCCATGTTCTCCTCTGATATCCATATGGTTCACAGAACCTGCATGTAGGCATATCACTCATACACATAAAACAAAAAATTCCAAAAAGATTGAAAAATTGGTAATAGTTAAAAACTCGTGGATACACTTTTAAAACATGTATCTGCTTTTTTGTCTGATGAAACGCTGTCTGACGAAAATTACAATATATTCATGAGGGCATGAAGGATGGCCTTAATTCTGCAACTGCATGTTATTTTCAGTGATTTTAAGACACATCAGCTTGTCAACTTTTCTCAACTTGATCTATTGATGTCATTACATCCAAACCCAAGTTTCTTTAGGTCAATCTGATCAAAAGAATTTCTAAATCCACACGGCAAAGAACAGAGTGTAAAAATATAAGATCATCATAGTGAGAAAAATAATTCTTTCAAGGTTTCTGAGTACTCACAGGAATGAAGACAAAATGAGGTTTTTGGACTTTCTGTTGTTGTTTGTTTGGTTGGTTTTTTGAGACAAGGTTTTTCTCTGTAACCTTGGTTGGCCTAGAATTCACTCTGTAGACCAGGTTGGTAGAATTTATATGGATCTGCCTGCCCCTGCCTCCCAAGTACTGAGATTAAAGTCATGTGCCACCACTCCTTGGCTGACAGGATGCGGTTTTATTTTGTCAGAAAAACATTGATCATTGAAACAGATCAGAGAACCAAGAAATAGCCCTGTCCAAAGATAGCCAGTTGATTTTTTTTTTAAACAAAGGGGCAAAAGTTGTTAACGGAGGAAGAAAAGCCTTTTTACCAACTGTCTTAAAAATAACTGGACATGTATAGAAAAAGTAGCCTTATCCAAATCATACATTTTACATAATATTTACATCAAAATGGCCAGAAATGAAAAGTGTAAAATTATAAAACCTTTAGAGAAAATCAAGGAGATTGTGAAATTGACAAAAAGTATAATAGCTTCTTCTGACGTCGAAGTCATGAGGCTTTAAAGGTAAAACTGATAAATCATACAAAATATTTTATTTATTTTTAAATTTTTTAAATTTATTATAATGTATTCACATTACATACCGATTGTTATCCCCTCGCTATTATCTTCCCATTCACACATTCAGACTGCGAGGGGCGGGGGTGCTGTCCCGCCTCTCCCCTTCCCCACAACAGATCTCAGCCTATCAGGTCTCATCAGAATAGCTTGCATCCTCTTCCTCTCTGTGGCCGCAATGCCACCCCGCCAAGGGGCAGTGATCAAATCACAGGTACCAGAGGTCCTGTCAGAGGCAGTCCCCACTCTCCTCCCCCTGCCGAGGTGGATAATAAGCTGTCAGTCAGCTATTTCTCAGCAGGGGTTCCTTGCAATGTCCATGATTGTTGTATCAGTTTGTGCAGGCCTGCCTAGGTCCAGATCTGCTGGGCATGATGATCTCCTTGGGGGAATTCCTGAACCCTTTGGTTCCTTCCATCCCTCATCTCTTCCATGCAACTCTCAGGGCTTCACCCAGAGTCATGATGCAAGTCCCAGCATCAGTCTCGATCACCTGCTGGGTGGAGTCTCTCAGAGGACATCAATATTGGGTAAATAACTACTTGTGAGTATATATCACATTCTTTTCTGAGTCTGGGTTACCACACTCAGGATGATCATTTCTAGTTCCATCCATTTGCCTGCACAGTTCAAAATTTCCTTGTTTTTGATAGCGGGGATAGTATTCCATTGTGCAAAAGTACCACCGACACTTTATCCATTTTTCAGTTGAGGGACATCTGGATGGTTTGCAGACTCTGGCTATTATGAACAAGGCTGAGATGAACATAGTTGAACAAATGTCCTTGTTGTATTGTGGAACATTTTTTGGGTATATTCCCAGGAATGGTATAGCTGGGTCTTGAGGTAGCACTATTCCCAATTACCTGAGAAAGCATCAAATTGATTTCCAATGTGATTGTACAAGTTTGCAGTCCCACTAGCAATGAAGGAGTATTCTCCTTTCTCCACATACTCTCCAGCATGTGCTGTCACTTGAGTGTTTTATCTTAGCCATTCTGGTAGGTGTAAGATGGAATCAGAGTCAATATTTTTCAGCCATTCAGTATTTCTGTTGAAAATTCTCTGTGTAGCTCTGTATCCCATTTTTAAATTGGGTTATTTGGTTTGGTGGTGTTTACTTTCTTGAGTTTTTATATTTCTGGGGAATTAGCCCTTGGTCAGATGTAGGGCTAGGAAAGATCTTTTTGCAGTATGTAGGCTGTTGTTTTGTTCTGTTGACTGCCTTTTGCCTTATAGAAGCTTTTCAGTTTCATAGTGTCACATTTATGAATGGTTGATCTTAGAGCCTGAGCTGTTGGTGTTCTGTTTAGGAAGTTGTCTCCTGTTTCAATGGCTTCTAGGTTCTTCCCCACTTTCTCTTTGAACAGATTTAGTATGTCTGGTTTTATGTTGAGGTCTTTAATCTATTTGGACTTTAGTTTTGTGCATGGTGATACATATGAAACTATTTGCATTTTTCTACAGTAGACATTTACTTAGAGCAACACATTTGTTGAAGATGCTATCTTTTTTCCATTGTATGGTTTTGATTTCTTTGTCAAAAAATCAAGTATTCATAGGTGTGTGGTTGTGTTTCTGGGTCCTTGATTCAATTCCATTGATCACCCAGCCTATTTCTATGCCAGTATCATGCTGTTTTTATTACTGTTGCTCTATAGTAAAGCTTGAGATCAGGATGAAGATTCTTCCAGAAGAACTTTCATCGTACTGGATTGTGTTAGCTAGTCTAGGTTTTGTTTTTTCCGTATGAAGTCAAGCATTGAACTTCAATATCTGTGGCAAATTGTGTGTTTTGATAAGGATTGCATTGAATCTTTAGATTGCTTTTGGTAAGATGGCCATTTTTTAATATGTTGATTATCCTGATCCATGAGTATGGAAGATATTTCCATTGTCTGATATCTTCAAGAGACTTGAAGTTTTTTCATATAAGTCTTTCACTTGCTTGGTTAGTCTTACCGCAAGGTACCTTAAATTACTTGTAGCTATTGTGAAGGGTGTAGTTTCCTTAATTTCTTTCTCATCTCCATATTCATTTGTATACAGGAGGGCTACTGATTCTTTTGAGTTGATTTTGTATCCAGCCATGTTGCTGAAGGTGTTTATCACTTGTAGGAGTTCCTTGGTGAATTTTGGGGTCATTTGTGTATACTATCGTATCATCTGTGAATAGTAATATTTGACTTCTTCCTTTCTAATTTGTACTCCCTTGGTCTCCTTTAGTTGTCATATTGCTTTAGCTAGGACTTAAGGTACTATGTTGAAGAGATATGGAAAGAGTGGACAGCCTGGTTTGTCCCTGATATCAGTGGAATTGATTGAAGTTTCTCTCTGTTTAGTTTGATGTTGGCTATAGGCTTGCTGTATATTGCCTTTACTATGTTAAGGTATGTGCCTTTTATCCCTGATCTCTCCAAGACTTTTAACATGAATGAGTGTTGATTTTGTCAAATTCTTTTTTGGCATCTGAGATGATCATGTATTTTTTTTCTTTCATTTTGTTCACATGATGGATTACATTGATGGAATTCTGAGCATTCAACCACCCCTTAATGCCTGGAATGAAGTCTACTTGGTCGTGATGAATAATAGATTCAGTCTGTTACTGGATTTGGTTTCGGAGTATTTTATTGAGTATTTTTGCATCAATGTTCATAAGAGAAATTGGTCTGAAATTTTCTTTCATTGTGTCTTTGTATGGTTTAGGTATCAAGGTGATTGTAGCCTCATTGAATAAGTTTGCTAAGGTTCCTTCTGTATCTATTTTGTGTAAATATTTGAAGAGAATTCATTTAGCTCTCTTTTGAAAGTCTGGTAGAATTTGAAGAGAATTGGCATTAGCTCTTCTTTCGAAGTCTTGTAGAATTTTGGACTGAGTCCATCAAGCTCTGGTTTTTGTTTTTTGTGGGGTTTTTTTGTTTGTTTGTTTTTCTTTTTCTTTGCCTTTTTTCTTTTCTTTTTCTTTCTTTTTATTTTTTGAAGACTTTTGATGACTGCTTCTATTTTGGTAGCAGATATAGGGCTATTTACTTTGTTTACCTGACTTAATTCAATTTTGGTAATTGATAACTACCAAGAAACATCCATATCATTTAGATTTTCAAATTTTGTCACATATAGGCTTTTGAAGCAAGACCTAGTGATCTTTGAATTTCCTGTTTCTGACTTTATGCCACCCTTTTCATTTCTGATGTTGTTGATATGACTACTCTGTTCCTGCTTGCTCGATGTTTTTGACTTACATGGGCTGGGCAGCTTGGGAGCAGGTGGAAATATGTATGAACAGAGAGATGTTTTGATGGCTCTGGCAGCCTCCTCAGGGTGGAGGACAATTGACACTAGTGTTTAGTAGTCTCCAGTTCCATCTGCTAGCCACACACAGATCAAAATATTTTAAATGTTTGTCTATGTATGAAATAAAAATATAAGCTATAGACTAGGAAATTTATTATCAAACCATATCTCACTGCAAGATCTAGTACTGTAGAACTGTACAATAAGAAGTAAACAATTTATTTAGGAAAAAGAATGAATGGACAGACACCTTACAAAGGAAGATATATGTATAGGAACTCAGCATATAAAATGATGTCTAACCTCTTTAATCCTCAAGGAAATGTCTCTCTCTAAATGGTGGTGCATCACAGCAGACCTATCAGAATGGTGCTTAAAATGCTAGTGAGTATACAGAGGAATATTATTCATGTCTTTTCCGTAGACCTGTCAAATGACATAATAATTCTGAAAGATAACTGGAATTGTCTTATGAATGAAATGTTTGAGCTGTACAGCCCAGATATTGTACATATGGATATTCATACCTGGCAAGAGGAAACATCTGTTCATATAGTAAAATTTCTACACAAATATTAATTGGTGTACTTATTCATAATAGAAAAAACTCAGAAAATAATCCTAATGTAGACCAAAAGTTTGGATACTCTGTTGTACTTGTGTTTCACATAATTCTACTCAATAATAAAAAGGCACTGTTTGGTTCTGCACAAAAATTTTAGTCAATTGAAAGAGAACTACGTGCGATAAAAGAAAGCCTTTATACAGAAGCAAAATAGTATTTTTCCTTTATATGATATATTGAAAGTAACAAAAAAGTTTAATGTAGAGAAAATTAGAAGCTGTGAGGACTTAGATGGGGCCTTATCTTGGAATAAATGGGTGTTATGGTTACACAAAGCAACATTACAGCATGGTACAGCCAGGACTGCTTAGCATCTGGCTGTCATGGTAGATACATGAGCCTCACATGTGATATAAGTAGAATTAAGTACACAAGTGCATACATACAATATGATTTATTCTTTAAGTAGAGTTCTAGGTAAGACAAATTGAAACTTGGTGTCATGCAGTTTCTAAATATAGCTTTAACCATTCTAGGATTCTGCACTTCACTGGCTCAATGTCCGTTCCAAAGCATAGAGAGTAATCTCATATATAAAATTATCTGGCAAAGACCACATGATGCACTGTGCGCATTCTAAGAATTTCTTTTCATTCATTTCCTTTCCCTTCTCTTTCTTTTGCCTTTTTTGAGACAGGGTTTTTCTGTGTGCCCCTAACTGTCCTGGAACTCATTCTGTAGTCCAGGCTGGCCTCAAACTCAGAGAGTTGGCTGCTTCTGCTTCACAAGTGCTAGGATTAAAGGTTTGTGCTACCACTGCCTGATTACTAAGAATATTTCTGAAGCATCAGCAATGGTACATGTCATGCAACATTGCTGTCTGCACACTACTTGTGGTATTAAGAAGTATGTGAACATAATATCCTGACAATAATATTGCTGTAAGTTCCTCATAATAGTATGCTTTATAAAAATAAGTTGATTACTTTGGGTAGGCATATCTATAAAATAGAATGAACTGGGAATGATGGCAAAATCTGTAATCCCAGCATTTGGAAATGTGAGTTAGGAGGTTGGCACAGGATGAACAATGAACCCTGACTCAAAGCAAACAATTAAGCTCAAAGTTGTAAAATGCAAAAGAAATTAGCTGACAGAAAAGAAGCAAAAATTATATGATGCATAATAAGGAAAAAAAAACCAAGTTAATTAAAATGAAGGACTGATCCAATTATGCATGCCAGAATCAGTAAGTGATGAGAGAGACAAAAGTGAAATAAAAGTTATAGAAATGAGACAGTCTCAGCTCTGAGAAATGCACTGGAAGAGGGTTCAAAAAAGAGGAGTAGCAACAGTAGAAAATAACAACAGAAGAAAAATGGCATCTTACACTAACAGAATGACAATTGGCTGAGCCCACTTCAAGTGGCCTAATATCTGTCCAAAGGAGAACAAAATCGCAGTTTTTAAAAAATATTTTTGAAGAAAGAATGGTATAAAAACCTAAACTGTCATATTATATTGATGCTGTGAGTGTTTATGGCATATCTGTTATGAAACACTATTTCACAGTTTTAAAAACATCAGTTCTAGATTGAATAAATTTAACTGTCTCCATGTTTTTCTCTTGTTATTCTCTTTGTTGGCTAATACTTAATTTTTCATTAAATGTTTCAAATGATGGCTTTAGAGGTTTTGTACCTTGTAAAATGAAAACTCTATCTTTTCTTTATATGTGGATACAGTTTTTTAGTTCTAACATAAACTTTCTAGAAAATTTGTAACTGTCTTACTGTCATGTGACATCGAAAGTGAGTGGTTTTGTTTGTTTAGTGTGTTAAAGCTACATGTTCTTTATCTGTGTGTACATGGGTGAATGTAATGACACATTAATCTGACAGGATGTATCAGGTTTTCCTAAGACACAAACATATGTCAGTGCCTGTCCTAAAATTTCCTTTATTTTAGGAAAGTTTTCTAGAATAATATCCTTCAATTCAGATTCTGTTTTTGTTGTTTTAATTTAATTCTACTTTATGCATCTTTTTTAAAGATCTCAAAGGTTTTTAATTCAAAAGAATGCATTCATGTTCAAGTTTTGATCATTCCAAGACACATGCCTTTGTAAATTTCCCATTTGGTGAGATTTATTTTCAAAGGAACTTTATCTTTATCTTTATTTTTATTTTTAATTTATTTTTAATTAATTAAACATTTATTTTTTTACATATACATTTATATTATTACACGATATACAATAAACTACCTATAGCAAGAAGAACAATGATACAATCAGGAATTATATAACTGTTACATTCTTAGTGTTTTGGTTATTTGTATTTGGCAGCCTTGAAGAAAACATCTTTCCTATCTTGTGTCTAAAATTCTGAATGTAAGTCAATCTCCATCACCTCTTGTCATTACCAACTTAAAATATCTATCTGGACCTTAAAAAACATCTTAGCTCCTAAACAACTAAGCTTCATTGTAAAAACTAAGCTACCTGGTCTTCAACCCCATCAGAGACTTGAGAAGGACTAAACTTGATTACCTGAGTATGCTGGGAGTGAATATTAGTAGCTTTCCGAATGAGAGGATGACAGATACAGTTTTCTACCCGAATAGTCACCCAAAACTCTCTATCATATTGGAACATTTTCTTCAGCCTTCTGGCCTAATATTTCTGGCAGACATATTTGTGAGGCAGGAACTATTAAGGACTTGCTTACTCTGAATTGGCAGAGTTTGGTCGTCAACTCTGCCTGCATCCAAACTTGCCCTTTTTTGGCATTATTCAGAGGAACTTTAATTGTTCTTCTCCTTAGGGTATCTAACCGTGAAAGTCATGGCTTGAGAATACCTACAAAGCCAGTGAATTAAGACGAATGCTTGAAACTTTTAGGTGTTTGCATTTTTCTTTTTAAAGTTAATTTTAACATGTATATATATTATTACACATGAATAAAATAAACTACATACATCATAAATAACCATGAGACAATCAGGAGTTACATAAATGTTCCATTCATAGTGATTTGGCTATTTGTATTTGTCTAACTTGAAGAAAGCATCTTTCCTATCTTGTCAGGTCTAAATTTGTAAATGAAAATCAATATCATATTTCATCTGTATTGACTTAAAATGTCTATTTTGATCTAAAACATCTTAACCCCTAATCAACTAAGCATAATTGTAAGACTAAACTACCTGGTCCTCAACCCTATCAGAGACTTGAGAAGGGATAAAACTTAAATATCTGAGTGAACTGGAAGTTCAGGTTAGCAGCTTCCAAAATGAGAAAATGACCGAGACAGTTTACTGCCTGAACAAGCACTCAACACTCTCTGTAATGTTGGAGCATAATCTTCGGCCTTCTAGCCCATTATCTCTGACAGACATATTTGCAAATAAGGAACTGCTGAGGACTTGCTTACCCTGTCTTGGGTGAGTTCGGCCATCGACTCTGCCTATATCTAAACTTGCCCATTTTTAGGCAGAATTCTGTATATGGAAGAAGTGAGGATATTTTTCCCAGTGGCTGGTTTGCCACATTTGAGCCAACGCCATAAGGATATTCTTTGATGTTGATCATCTTCTTTGAGGTAGGCCGAGTGTTGCCAGGAGTCAACTTGTCTTATTGTCAAAGAACTTTAGAGTAATAAAAACATCTTTAAATGTCGTATTCTGTAGGTCTCTGAGGCTTTTGAAGATCTTATTTAACTATTTTACCTTATGTATCTATAGAATCATATCTATCTGTTATACCTAAGATATATATTCTTGTGATAAAATTAGACAAGCTTTTGACATGCCCATGATTTGCATCAATATACAAAATTCTATACCAATGAATTAAAAATAATCTTATTGGTGAGTAACAATTAACGCTTTGAGTTGAGGAGTAGATTCAATAATCTACATTTTGTTCTATCCTTCCTTAATATTTTTATATCCTTCTTTCTTTCTTTTAAGCTCCTATCTCCTTACCTTTCAAAGAAAGATAAAGGAGAAGAGAGATGTCCCTGAGTCAAACACAGCTTTCTCTCTGTCTAAGACCAGTAATAACTTATAACCACCTCCTGATGAAAATAAGTGTCTGTAGTCCAAGAGATCAAACAGAAACCTACACAGACCCCATCAAAGGAACTGGAACATCATTCTCTTAAGGTTTCTTCTGGATAATTTAGGGCAGATAATACCTTTGAAGCCCCCCTGAACCCAAATTGGGGAAAATGGGTAAGTAGCCAGGGATAGCATATGGTCCAGTTTCTAAATGTTGAGACATTCCAGGCTTAATAGATGTCCTGTGTGGGACAGTCTGAAATTCCAAACCAATTTGGATCAGATGCTTTCCTCCAGTGCTGTCCTGGAAGCTGTCCAATTCTGAAGGGTGACAGCAACAGTGGCGCCTGGGGCTGGAACCTAGAGTATGCAGCATGTCAGCAGGCAAAATGCTGAAAGGAATGAATCCTGTCAGGTCTGATCCAGCATCATTGTCTGCTTCTTTTGTTCTGAAAACATAATTTCTCACAAGCATTATACAATTTTAACATTATAATTGTATGAGGTGTGACAGATGTACAGAGCAATTAAGGCTGGTTCTCTGCTCATTGTATGAGCAGAAGTAAGACATCTCCAAATCATCCTTTAAGCTATACTCAGAATGGCCTCTAATGATAAGTCATAGAGAATCTGTGACCAACATGAGACCTTGTCTATGCATAGACATTCATATCTCAGCCAGTCTCAGAGCTATTCCCATGAATGGGATTAGCAATATAAGTTACCTGCTTGTTTTGTAGTTTGAATTCTTTACATCCTGATTGCAACCCCCTTCCTCATCGCCTCTCAATGCCACCTCCTCCCTTAACACTTCCAGATCCCTTCCCCTCCCTCATCCCTTTTCCCTCCCTCCCCTAGTTCTTAGAAAGGGGAGCCCTCCTCCCCTAACATCTGACCTCAGTTTAACCAGTGTCCACTGTAGTTCATGTAACCTCCCTGTATAAAACTAAAGTCCAAGTGGATTAAAGACCTCAAGCAGACAGACTAAATCTGTTAGAAGACAAAGTGGGAAAGAGCCTAGAACTCATTGGCAGAGGAGAAAATTTCTTTAACAAAACGCCAACAGCTCAGGCTCTAATATCAACAATTAATAAAGGGGCACCATGAAACTGAAAAGCTCTATAAGGTAAAAGACACTGTCAACAGATCAAAATGACAGCCTGTAGATTGGAACAAGATCATTCCCAACCCTCCATCTGACAAAGGGCTAATATCTAAAATATATAAAGAACTCAAGAAATTAAACACCACCAAACAAATTAATCCAATTAAAAATGGGGTACAGAACTAAACAGAGAATTCTCAATAGAGTAATATTGAATGGCTAAAAAACATGTAAAGAAATGATCAACATCCCTAGTCATCAGGGAAATGCAAATCAAAACAACCTTGAGATTCCATCTTACACCTATCCAAATAGCAAAGATCAATAACTCAAGTGACAACATGTGCTGGCAAAGATGCACAGAAAGGGGAACACTCTTCTTCTCTTGGTGGAAGTGCAAACTCATACAAGCACTTTGGAAAGCAATATGGTGCTTTCTTAGTAAGTTGGGAATAGTTGTACCCCAAGACCCAGCTATATAACTCCTGGGCATATACCTGAAAAATGCTCGACCATACAAATACAAGGACGTTTGCTCAACTATCTTCATAGCAGGTTTATTTGTAATAGCCAGAATCTGGAAACAACCTAGATGTTCCTCAACTGAAGAATGGATAAAGAAACTGGTACATTCATGCAATGGAATACTACTCAGCTATTAAAAACAAGAAAATATTGATATTTGCAGGCAAATGCATGGAACTAGAAGTAATCATCCTAAGTGAGATAACTGAGACCCAAAAAAAGCACGCAAAGAATATACTCATTTATAAGTGGATTTTAGCCCAATGTAAATGCCCTCTGAGAGACTCCACCCAGCAGAGGATAGGGACATTTACTGAGACTCCAAGCTGCACACTAAGCAGAGTTCTGAGAGTTGTAGGGTAGCCTTGCCAGGCCAGAGAGGAAGAGATTATTTTATGCATCTTTGTTTCTTTGTTTTCCTCATTTCATTTTTACTTTCTTTCTTGAGAATTTTTCATTCTATTTGAAACTTTTACTCTTGTCCTTTATAATTTTCTTGCTCAGAAATGCATAGTAGTTAGTTGTCATTATTTGCTCCATTTCAGTAATTGCCCTGGCTATTCCATTTCTTTCTGTTCAACTCTTCTGTTCAACTTGCATAGTATCCTGATCTTCCTCTTCCACCTTAAATGCATGTTAATGCACCTGTACCCACTTGACGTTCTCCATTGCTCAATATAATATTTTTAGTTCCTTGTGAAATGCTTGTGGGCAGCTTTCTGCAATGAGATCATGATCTATGTTTTCATGGTAACTCAGTTCTTGTGCATTCTGCTAACTTTGTTTTTCAGGCCATCTTTTCATCCTATACTTTCTGTAACCATGGTTACAATGCAAGTTCAGAAAGCTCAGAAAGGTCTATGCTTCTGGGTGACTGGAGTGCTCCATAATAATCAAGGCATCCCAGGGGTGGTGGTTTTGTCTTGTGTGGCTTTTCCATAAATGGAGCTATGCAGAAAGCTGAAAATTTCTGATTCTTTTATTTCTCAGGACATCTCCACAATTGCCAAAATTGTGGCAACACAATGAATAGTTCTTCTTCTTGATCTTGTGGAATGCATAATTTCCACTAGACAGGTAAGAAAAAGCTAATATACATGTTGAATTTCAACTTAGAAGTGAATAAAAATACACTTAAAAGTTTTGGGCTGGGGATTATCCAAATTCTTATAAATATCTTGTTCTTATACCTGGACTACAGGTTTGTCATAGGAAAGCCTCTACTTTGATATTGTAGCATTTTGGATCCTCTAAGTTCCATTCCTACAAGAAGAAAGGCTCCAGGGTCTACATGCAAAACCAAGTGCAGTATCAGGTACACATACTTTCTTTCTTTATGGTTTCGAAGTAGAGAAGAGCAGGAGTTTTAAGAAGCTAGTATCCATGTTTAAGCTCCAGGAGAAAGAATTCCAACTCACTGTGACATTTAAATACTGGTTGATATCATTAGAATAGAGAATTAGACAAAAGACCTCATAAAGTGACTCATTTAAGGTATTTTGGGGGGGTTGTTTTATTACTTTTTATAATTTATTCACATTATATCCCAATTGTTACCCCCTTGCTCATATCCTCCTGTTCACATCCTCCCACCATCTTTCCCCTTCTTCCCCTCTCCTAGTCCTCTGACAGGGTGGCCCTCCTCCCCTACCATCTGACCCCAGCCTATCAGGTCTCATTAGGATAGCCTGTATCCTCTTCCTCTGTGGCCCAGCAAGGGTGTCCAGCCAAGGGGAAGTGAACAAATTGTGCGCACCGGAGTCCATTTCAGAGGAAGTCCCTGCTCCCCTTATTAGGATATCCACATGAAGAGTGAGCTGTCCATCAGCTACATCTGATCAGGAGGTTTTGGTTCTCTGCCTACATTGTACTTGGTTGGTGTATCAGTTTAGGGACAGGAGCTCAACGAGGAGACCATGAAAGCCAACAAATCTGGACAAGGGACTGAATTTTTGTTTTGTTTTTAGCTCTGCAAATCTTTCTAACTTTTTTTCTGAGATGCACAGCCACTTCAGCGAAGCCTAACGTAAGTGTGTCACATTAGATTATTCAAATAGAATCCTTTGCTTGTGGATTTGTCCATAGGTGTGGGTAGCCTGATCCCACAAAATAGACCTAGAGGAATACTATGAGAGACTCTAAAAGTATGTTGACTGATAAGAAGTGGATAGGAAGAGTTTCCAGAGTAATGCCTATATCTCTTGTTTAGACAGCTTGAGTGGGAAGTTATATCTTTCAGTCAAATAAAAATATAGAAGCCACAGCAGGTTTGAGAAGATAAAAGGAAATGAGTCCATCTTCGGACAAGGTAAGTCTCAGAGGTCTGAAGGACATTGAGAGGATGATGAAAAGCAGCAGAATTTACGATACAGTGTCAAGAGAGAGGTGTGGGCTGGAAAAGGGGTTTGAAAACCATCAGCATCATGTTTAGCTAACATATTTCAAAATGAATTAAATGTCTTGTTGAGGAATTGAGGAAATATAAGGCAGTTTTGAATGAGGAGATGGAGGAAGTGGAAGAGAAGACAAGAAGATGAGAAAGAGAGATTAGAATGATTTACATTTTGTCACACCTCATGTCTATTTTCCTAGATAAAACCATAGAATTACATATATACAAATGCCAGCATATCAAGGAGTGAGAATAGGTAATTAGTTGTGTGTTCTGCCTTTTCAAATTTCTGTGGACATTACTTTAGAAAATGAAAAATAATAGGAATTTGGTTTTGATTTGGATGAGGCAGATTGGATTAGGTTAGGATTTTCCCCTTGTATAACACTGACCATGGCCCTTAGATGTGACTGGAGAAGAAATATCACTCACTGAGATCAACAACACATTGATGTAAAGTTGTTCCTCACTTCTTGGAAGTGAGATAATATGTTTTGAATTTTCTAGAAAATTAATCTTTCTATTCATTCATTAACTAAGGCATCTATTTGTTCAACAGAAATATAATACTTGAAAATATATTAAATAATATTCAAAATTAAAAATCCCATTTTCCCATTAATGAACAAGATTATAAGAAAAACATGGAGGAAAGGTAAATTTTCAGTGTAAGAAAGTCTGTTGGTGTGCAAGAGCATACCAAGTGTTCCATTGAGGTAGACCTTAACATTAAAATAACCATGAAGTTAATAGTGTCAGGGGTTGGCTCTCTCCCATGGAGTAGGTCTTAAGTTGGGCCAGGCACTGGACATTCCCTCAATCTCGACCATCTTGTAGGCAGGGTAAATTTTGGCTTACATTTTTGGGGGTGGGTTGGTGCTCCTCTCTCTCTACTACAAGCCCTGTCTAGTAAGAGGATGTCCTCTTCCATCTTCATGACCCCTGCTACTAGGAATTTCAGCTAGAGCCACCAGCATATCCTCCCAGAAGCCTACTCTGTCCTATGTCTCCAGCTTGTCATAGTAATGGGTCTGTCCTTCATTTCTCTTCTCTCTGCAGGTCCTCTGTTCTCCCACCCTCATCTGATCTCCATCATCATTTCTCTTGATTTCCTCTCCTATCTTGTTCCTTCTCTTCTACCACTTCTGTTGACTATTCGATTTCCCCTTCTGAGTAAGATTTAATCATGCTTCCCTGTGTCGTCCTTGTTACTTATCTTCTTTGGGTCTGTGTATTATAGTATATTCATCCTATACTATATGGCTAATAACCACTTATAAGTAAGTACATACCATGTGTGTCTTTCTGCATCTGGTATTCCATTGTGTAAATGTACCTCTGAGAGGAAACACTTAGCAGCAGATCCAATCTGATGTGGAGACTCATAGCCAAACATTGGGTGAAGCATAAGTAGTCTTGTGAAAATGTGGGGGGATGGATAGAAGGATATGGAGGTGACAGGAACTGCAAAAGACCTGTAGAGCCACTAACCAGGGCCCAGATGGGCTTGCAGAGACTGACGCACCAAGCAAGGACCAAGTGTAGACTGGGCCTAGGTCTCCTACAGAGATGTAACAGATGGGCAGCACAGGCTCCATGTGGGTCCCCTAGTAAGGGGAACTGGTGCTGTTGTTGACATGAACTCAGCCGTCTGCATATTGATCACTCAGAAGAGGAGGTGCTCAATCCTGTTGGCCTGGGGTAAGTGGGTGCATAGGGCTCCCCTTTTCTGAAGAATAGGAGAGCAGGGAGGGGTGAGGGAGGATGGGACAGAGAGGAGAGGAAAGAGGAAAGAGGGGGCTACAATTGGGATGTAAAGTGAATTAAATTAATTAATTTAAAACTACAACCAAGAAGCTATTGAAATGGTTTGGTATGTAAAAAACTCACTGCCTAACAACCACATGAATTACATCTCTGGGACTCATATCATGAAGGGAAATAAGTAACTCATTCAAGTTGCAATTTCACTTACACACATAGTACTGCAGTACCCATATAGCTATACATGTGCACAAAAACACAATATGAATAATTGTAATAAAAACTTGAAGAAGAAGAATAACTATGAAGCATTCATCTAAGGTTTTTTTAAAAATAATTTAAATCATATTTCCTCAAAAATGCAATGCTGGGAATGGAAAATAGTTGCTATATTTTCTCCACACACACATCATTAATCCCCAGTGTGGCCCCAAATAAAACTGCCAGTAGTTCTGTAAGTGTGCAATGAATCTCCCTATGCTTGTCCCTGGGGCTTGTGTTTGGAAACACTGCCTAAACAGGATTATAGTGAAGTTTCACTTAACTCTGGAAGTTCAGATAAAAAATACAGAGAAAAAAGAATGGGGCAGAAAGCACTGAAAACTCTAAAACAAAAACAAAAACAAAAACAAAAAACAAAAAACAAAAAAACAAAACGACAACAAAAAAATCTGAGGTTACTCAGAGATTGTCAGGGTGAAACATGAGACAAACATATGTACAGTTATACATCCAGGGAGTCGCATCAATGTGTACTTAACTGCTATATGAAGGTTTCCTGCTAATAAATGTGACTCCCCAGCTAAAAATTCACTGGGCCCTATTTGCGATGGGAATGTGGCAAAGTTCTGCAGAGCACAGAAATCAGAGTCACTGTCATATCTCCTGGGAGCTGCCTTGTCATTAATGTTAATCCTTAGAAAATTATGACTTCCTTCCTTCCTTGTGGCATTCTAGAGAGATTGACTCTCTGTCTCACCCAGACCTCTCAGATCCTTCGTGACTCAACTTTTGTTACAGCAATCGATGGCTCCTTAGTACAACTGTAGTAATATACAAGACCTGTCAGGGTTCCTGTTATGTCACTTCCTGTTAGTGTCAGATACCAGGCAGAGTGTCTTCTTGTTTTCTCTAGGATTTCTTTATCGCATGGGCCACCAAATTGCTAGCATCTCAATACCCACAACATAATATTGGCCCTATTTTTACAGTAGCTGAGGACAAGATGAGGTTCATAGTGCACAAGTGGCAGCCTTTCTATGAGAAAATGCATTCATTCTTCCTGTGAAGATCCTTGTATAAAAATAGAACCAAGTGTAGTCATTGGCAGTTATGCTCATAACAGCAGAAAAAGAAGTGTATGGTTTTGAACAAAAGTACAAACACAGCAAATTATACCCAAAGAAACCTTTCTTTCTACAAAGTAGAGTAGAAAGCTTAGAACTCGGGTACATAAGAAGCACCCCACCCACTAATCCCAGTAGGAAGTATGGGGTCAGTGAGTTATGCACTAGAAGACCATGGTCTGGTGAAGGAGAGATAAACCTATTTTTGTTAAGATCCCAAGTGTGGGATTGGTGAGAACAGGTGAGGTTAATCCACTAAAAGACCAACTACCTTGTGTAGCAGCTTGATTGTTGCCAGCTGGAAAGATCCCATGAACAGACTCTGGGAGGAGATTTGTAAATGAGCCCAAAACTGGAGGTGAGGCTTTTTGGAGACTTGGGATAGTTTTGGCTGTTCATTGCTCCACTTCAAGACGCTCCTAGAGAGAACTGCTTGAGGGAAAGCTTCAATGATTCAGCTCCTGCTGAGGTTCCCTGTTCTGGTTACTCCAGGTTCCAGCAGAAGAAATCCTGATGGCAACACCAGGAGAATCATTCATCAGAACTGATATCCTTAGGGTTTTGTTATTTTTTAATCCTCTTTTCCTGTTGTTTTGGTTAGTCAGGTTATAAGGGACGTATGCTCAGTTAATAAGTTAGTAGTAAAATATATTGGTTAAGAAAACTGAACCTACAGTCTGGGATAAAGAAGGAAACACTAGAAGTGAGAAGTTCAGGTATTTTTTCAGATGGTTTACTGTATTCATTCAGATACAGAATAAATCAGTTTTCTCTCATGACACTACAATGAAACACCTGAGAGAATCAACTTACAAAAAGCTAAAGGGTTTATTTGGCTCACAGATTTAAAAGTCCATGACTGATTTGCTCTGATACTTCAGTCACATCTACCATGTGCAAGGTCCTGGTAGGAGCATGTGATTGAAAAATCCACTGACCTCATGGCCAGGAAGCAAAAGAGAAAGGAAGAAAGGAATGGGCGTACCATAACGCCCTTTTAAAACATTAACTCAAGGATTTAAAAACCTTCTACCTGAGATTTATTTAGATACAAAGTGTGTGTGTGTGTGTGTGTGTGTGTGTGTGTGTGTGCATATATGAGCATGTGAGTGCCAGTGCATGTGTGCATGTATGTGTGTGCATGAGTGTGTATGTGTTATATCTTATACTTTACAGAAGCACTGGGAGTGTAGCTTAGGGTGAGTACTGGCTAGCATGCTCACCATTCTGTTTTCAATTCTTACTCTTTTATAAAATACTCTCAGGATTTTGTAGCTACACAGTCTTGTGATTTTTCTCTTCCTAGGCCTCTGTGTTGGAATATTTCATTCCCAGCTGATGGAGCTGTTTAGGTAGCTTGGGACCTTTTAAAAAGTGTGGCTTACCTGGGTGCCTTGAAATTTATTGTCCCACCTCTCATACAGGCAAAGCACTCTTTGCTTCTTGTCTGCTTCCATGATGTGCCCAGATGCAAGTCTCCATCCTCATAGACTACATTGGTTCCAGCCACTGGCTTCCACTACTGCAGACTCTTCTACACCTCTACTATGATGCATGATACCTTCTCATTCCATGAGCCAAAATAAATCCCCTCTTCCTTAAGCTTCTTTCTGTCACAAAGATGTAAGGAGAAAACAATACACCTATAAAGCTCAACACATCTAATACTAACTACACACTCATGTACACAGTATGCAAAGTGATTCCGTGCATAGCTGTCAGCAAGCTTGCCCACCTTAAGCAAGGACAACAAACCACGCAGCTACAGCATTGCTGCTTAGCTCACTGACAGAAATATCTATGAACTCAAAGGAGTCTTACATCTCTAAACTCGTGAAAGCATGTTATTAAATTTTTGAAATACTATACATGAAACAGAACACACTCTATTCTTTGATCATGATCAGGTTAATAAACTTTAGGGTGGGCTTTGCTTCAATCACATAATGTGAAGATAAAGAATTTTGCCGAGGAAAGTGATCCTAGCACTCAGGAATTTGTCATCATGACAGGACAGTCATTACTGCCAGAGGATTGCTTTCTGTAGTTGGTAATGGATACGAAGCTTTTAAGTAGAGACAGAATGCAGCACTGCAGGGCCATTATGAGATCCCAGAGAACGTGCTGCTTTCTAGGAACACTAAAAGATAACACATGTGGGCAGAGTGCAGTCCAGGCAACATGCTTTGTCATGCTTTGTCTTTGTTCAATATCATGGCAGCCTTTTAAGCTAAGGATCATGGCAGCACATCTTATTAATGAGCGGAAGCAAAAACAGTGTTAGGAACTTGACGACTAATCGATAGCTACTACAAAAAGAGGAAAAATTCAGAATTAGGCAGTAGAACTACAAAGCTTAAGATTGTTGTCTACTCTTCTGTCCTATCTCATGGCAGGGGAGCCTGGACAAGCCTCTATATTTTTCTTCATGACCCAGGAATTAATTGACTAGACATTTGTCCATAATGAGATAGTTCTTCAACTTTGGCAGTATAGAGGAAGCAACCACAACCCTCTGCCTATTTCACCGCAGGTGTACTTGCTACCAACCGCTTGAACAGAGCTGCAAAAACACTTGTTTGTTTTTCTCTACGTGTGTGAGAACCCTTTAGTTTTTGAAATCTAAATTTTATTTTAATATTTAGAGTTCTTTGTTAAAATTGTAAATAGCATAGTTGTCGATAATGTCAACATGAAAGATTTTCCATACACTTTCAACTCTACTCCCAATAGTGAGCCTTGTTGACACTTTTAGGGGTCACCAATGATTGTTTTTCTATTTATGCATATGCAAGTTTTATGTTTTTAAAAAGTATGTCAAATCCTTATTATTATCAAACCTACTTTGCAATCACCAATATATCACAGAACAAATTTGCTTTATTTTAGGAGAACAGGTAAATTATTAGTTCAACTATTCCAAAAGAAAGATTAATATTTGAACTATAAAAAAAGAAGGGTAGAGCTGGTCCCTAGTATCTCCAGGAACCAAAGACTTGAATATTTTTATCAATATCATATTCGCAGGGATTATTGGTTGTATTATTCATAGCACAGGGAATTATCTCTACTGAACAGAAAATGTGTCTTCCAGAAGTTTCAGATCAAGTACAGAGAGATAACACTCCTTTCACTTACTTCAAAAGCCCATAGTATGGCCACAATGATGAGAACATGTCTTTGGTACTCATTGTGTACTTGTCTGTAGGGAACTGGATATTACGGCTGGTATGTCTTTGCTCAGGTATCAAATCCTGGAAATCCTCTAGTGGCCTTAAATGCAGGATCATTGCAAATGTTTGAGATTTCACTTAGTTTCTACAATTTGCTTTGCCTAGAGAATTATTGTTAATCTGCATGTGTCTGACTGTTACCTTGGGTTAATAGTGATATTCATAAGGCATTAAACCATATTAATTATCTAATATTTTTTCTTTCTCCAGTATATTAATTCTCTCATATGCTTGTTTCTCACCTCAGTTCCCTACCTCCAAGGATATGAGTAATAAGAAAATGGCAAAGAAAACTAGAGAGATGGCTCAGCAGTTAAGAGTTGCTGTTCTTATAGATGTACCTAGTTCAATTCCCAGCACCCACATAGTGGCTCAAAGTCATCCATAATTCCAGTTACAGGGCATCAGATTCCCTCTTTGATCTCTTTAGCCATCAGGCATGCACATGATACACAGACATCCATAAATACAAGACGTCTAAGTGAAAAAAAAAAAACACCAATAAACATAAAACAGTAAAATCTGGAAAAAAGAAATAATTAAAACAATTTGTCAATTTATTTAATTATTATGTAATTATGACATATGGCATAAAGGATGCAAGATGGATGAGGTGAGAGGCTCTTCTCATCATTTCAAAAATATTTGTATTAATTTTCTCTAGCAAGAAGTTGTCCAAGAGCATTGGATTGTATAGAGAACAGTTCTTCACATGATAATAACACATCATTGTGTTTCTATGATGGACAACTGCAAGAAAATAGAATTGCTTTTTAGAATTCAAACTTTGTACAAAAGATATTTATGTGTCATTTTGCCAATAAGAAATAGGAGAAAGATGTTTGGTAAATGCCACACTTGTGTGGCTAATTTTGACGGTCAATTTAATTGAAATAAAATGCAACTGGGGAATTGGTGAGACATACCACTGGATGTGTATGTATTTTTACCCCCAGAGATGAATAATTGAGGGAAAAACCAAGGTTGTCCAGGAATGTGGACCACAATATTCCCACACAGTTTTGTTCCTGAACTAAATATAAATGTTTCCTTAAATTTTGAGAAAGCCAGATAAGCCTTTCTCTCTACTTCCCAAACTGACCAAATGTGAGCAATTTCCTGTAGCCATAGCTGTAAATCTGGTGCCACCATGCCTCCTCTGATACGATTACTTCTAGTCCCTAAACTTCCAGCTACCCCCTCCCTGGATTTGTATCCTCTTGGGTTGTTTGTTACATCAATTAAAAAAAAATCATCCAATACATTACTATTCCTTAGTGGACTAGAAATTTTTGTCTGCAGGTATTATTCAGCTTTTTACTTGCTGTAGTTTAGTTCTATTTGTGTATCCATTTATTTCTTCATCAACTTGTTTTTACAAGACTTTGTGTGTCAACTTTTGCGTAAAGTACAGAATTTTATACACACCTATGAAAAGGGTTTGTTCTCCAAGGATTTCACAGCTATTCAAAGAGATTTGTATAAAAAGAGGGAGGCTACTTCAAAGGAATGTACAAAGTCTGGAGGTCAACAGGAAAGTTCATCATAGTTTGAGAGTAAGTTGTAATGTGTTCTTTTAAAGGTTATTTCTTTCCATGAAATGTACTTTAAAATCCTTCTGTGGACTCAAGGAGAATGGGTGAGCCACTTCCCTAAATCATGTGCCACCTGTACTAGCTAGCCAGGGTTCTCTAGAGTAACAGAATGCATTCAATGAATTCCCCCCCCCCCTGTATCTGATTTATTATATTTTATTGGATTTATTAGGATGACTTACAGGCTGTGGTCCTGCTGGGCCAACAATGGCTGCCTATAAACAGAAGGTCCAAGAATCCAGTAATTCTTCAGTCCATGGGGCTGGCTATTTCATCTACTCATTATACAGTGGAATCCTGAAGACGTTGGCTCTAATGACAATGCAGAATTGGACTTGCTAGCAAGGGCTAGAACAAGAGGACAAAAAGCAAAGTTTTCTTTTATCAGTGTAAGACAGGCTGCTAGCAGAAGGCACAGCCCATATCAAGGGTAGAGCTTCCCACCTCAACATCTAGATTAAAGTTTTGTATTCCCACTCGAAGATGTGAATTAGAAGTGAGGTCTCCTACTTCAAATGATTCAATTAAAGACAAATGACTCACAGGTGTTCCCAGTCATTTGGGTTGTAGCTAACTCCAGATTTTGTCGTGTTGCCAATCAAGAATAGCCATTTCACCATCTCACCTCTGTTCCTTGCACTCTGCTTCCTTTACTCCACTGGTGCGTTTATAACTCATCATATTGAACTTGGAGCAACTATTGCCTCCAAAGCTTGTTTCACGGCATAACATACGTCACTTAATTTTGAATCTCTGTCTCTCCATCTCCCTAAATTTTACTTAGTACTTATTTATCGAGAAGAAATTGTCCCATCCCCAAGAAATCAGAGCAGCTTCTTATAATAGCATCAATTCTGATTAAATTACTACTCAAACCCTGTCTTTATCACCAGATTATGGGTTTCTTGATGAGCATAAAGCAGCCTTTCTAAAGTGTATCCATCATTAACTCATAGCCAAAGACATAGCAGAGCATATGTAGAACAAGCAGTTATTTTTTTATTTGATTTTTTATTATATTTATTTTTAAAATTATAAATTTATATTATCACACATAAACAAAATAAACTACATAAAGCAGAAAAAACCACCAAACAATCAGGAATTATATAAATGTAACATTCACAGTGATTTGGTTATTTGTACTTGACCAACTTGAAGTAAACATTTTTCCTTTCGGGAGTCTAAAATTCTGAATGAAAATCAATATCTATCATATCTCATCTCTATTAACTTAAAACGTGTATCTAGATCTAAAAACATCTTAACCCCTAAACAACTAAGCTTAGTTGTAAGACTAAACTATCTGTTCTTGAGACTTTAGAAGGAATAAAACTTTATTACCTGAGTGAACCGGAAGGGCATGTTAGCTGCTTCCTAAATGGAAAAAAATGACAGAGACAGTTTAGTGCCTAGAGTCACCCAAAAACTCTATATAATGTTGGAGCATCATCTTCAGCCTTCTGGCTCAGTGTATCTGACACACCTATTTGTGAGGCAGGAACTATTTGAGGACTTGTTTACCCTGTCTTGACACAGTTTGGCCACTGACTCTGCCACATCCAAGCTTGCCCATTTTTAGGCAGAATTCTGTCAGCACAGTTATTTTTTAAGTCATATATAAATGAGGTTGATAGCAACCAATGAAGTATGTTTAATAAAAGCATATAAAAATAAGTGAAGCATGTTGAGGGAGGTCATGTGCAGTGACTGGGGATTTTTAAAAAGGACTCAAGGTTCTAGAGAGTACTTCTGCACACCTACTTCCCAAAGAAACTGTTGGGAAAAAATTTTAACTACCGTTTAAAGTCCCTGGAAACAACTACAAGAACAAACAGAAAATGATCAGACACATATTCAAGAGACACTATGGGAATTCAGTAGGAAAGGCGTACTTCTGTGTCATGCTGAGCTCCCCTCTTAGTTCAGCATATTCTTCTGATACCACTGTGGAGTGAGCACTCTAGCCAAGAACTGGCTATGCTAGGCTGTCAATCTAACTCTTCTCAGGGAGGGCAGAAACTGAACATTTCTCACCTTGCCCAGAGATTCATATGGCACAAGCTAAGTCATCAGGGGGTGTCATTGATTGGGAAGGAGAAGATTCCATGTTCCTTGTTGCAGCTTGTGGCAAGGCATCTGCATCTTAAGTGGAGACAGTGAGACACTGTAGCATGTAACATAACTGTTCACTGGAAGTTGCATTCTGAATTCTAGTTCAATCTCTGACATTTTTTCTGCCTAACATATTTTCCATTCCTCTGGGAAGACCTTCACTAGATATGATGACTTTGTCCCCAGCCTTAGAGTCACATAACAGAAGTGGTGAGACATATGACATAGATACAGGCTTATATAAACCAAATCGAAGTAAACTATTAGAATACTATGGAGAAGCAGATGTACAGAAAATTACCATGTTCATGGTCCAGAGATACTATTTATAAGAACAAGGGTCTCAATGTAACTTGGGAGAGGAAAGAGGAAGAGAGAGGGAAAGATTATATATACAGTGTATATAACATAGTTTAAAGTATATTTATATATGAACTAGCTGTACACAGCACATAGTATACCTATATAAAAATCACACATGAATATGACATTATGTGTTACAATGGTTGGTTTTTAACTAAGTGCACTTGAATCATAAACCTCTCACTAATTATCTTAGAAGATTCCATTGGATAAAACTTTACCTGCCTGACAAGGTCCAGGAATCATAGGAAGAAGTCTGCATTTATTTGACTTAGGTGTTTAGGAATTTGTTATCAGTTTTATTTGGTGGGTTGGTGTTCCCCTTCCTCTACTAGGCACCCTGTCTAGTTAGAGGATGTTCTTTTCAGTCTCCAGGACCCCTACTACTGGGAGTCTCAGCTAGAATCACCCCCATATTGTCCTAGAAGCCTACCTTGTCCTAGGTCTCCACCCTGTCACAGAGATGCCACCACCCATGGTTTCTTTTTTCTCTGTAGGCCCATTGTCCTCCCACCCCAACTTTCTCCAGATTTGATATCCACTATAATTCTTCTCTGCATCCTCTCTCCTACCTTGTTCCCTCTCTTCAACCAATTCTGTCTATGCTATTTCCCCTTCTGAATGAGACTTAAACATCCTCCCTTGGGCACTCTTTGTTACTTATCTTCTTTGGGACTGTGAATTGTAGTATGTTTATCTTGTAATCCAACCCACCCACAGAAACTTCAACCCCAAATTTCCCCTGCCTCCAAGATGTGCAGGGATAAAGATTGAGCACAGATTGAGGAAATGTCCAACAAAAGCCTGGCCCAACCTGAGACTCACCCCATGGGAGAGAGCCACCCCCTGATACTATTAATGCTACTCTGCTATGCTCGCAGACAGAAGCCTTGCATAGGTGTCCTCTGAGAGGCTGCACCCAGAAGCAGATCCAAACAGATGCAGACACTTGCAGGCAAACATTGGGCTAAGTGGTAGGTAGTCTTATGGAAAAGACAGGGGATGGATAGAAGGACCTGGAAGTGACAGGAGATCCAGAAGAAGATCAAGAAAGCCAACTAACCAGAGATCAGAGGTGCTAATGGAGACTGAAGCACCAGCCAACGACCCTGCATGGACTGGACTTAGGCCCTCTTCACTGGTGTAGCAGATGGGCAGCTTAGGCTTCATGTAATTCTCCTTGTAAAGGAAGCAGAGTTTGTGTCTGAAATGAGCTCTGTTACCTGCTTTTTGATCACTACCTTAGTAGGATGGGGATGGGGGCTGCCTCGCCAAACCACAGGGGAAGAGGATGCTCTGCTCAGCCTTGATGAGACTTCATGAGCTAGGATGTGTAGAGCTCCCTTCTGTGAGGAATTGGGAAAAGGGAATGGGGGAAGAGGGAGGGAGTGTGCGACCGGAAGAAAGGAGGAAGTAGGGTACAATAGGGATGGAAAGTGAATAAATTAATGAATTAGTTATAAAAGAAATTCTAAGAATATTTTAGCCAAGTAAGTGAGGAAAGTGTGTTCCAAGCAAGAAAACACAAGCTGGGCGTGGTAGCACACACCTTTAATCCCAGCACTCAGGAAACAGAGGCAGGTGGATCGCTATGAGTTCGAGGCCAGCCTGGTCTACAAAGTGAGTCTGGGATGGCCAAGGGTACACAGAGAGACCCTGTCTCGAAAAGCAAAACAAAACAAAAACAAACAAAAAAGAAAACGCAAAAGGAGGTCAAGCACAGATGTGTGTAAAACACAGTATGTTAAGGTTGGAGCTCAATTACCTTTAGTGGTGGAGAGAAGTCTAAGTTGTGAAGATGTTTGACCTTTCCTCTCTCGCAACTGACAAATGTTTAAATAGATTCTGGGAATGCTCTAATCTTGGGAGGAACCATTGAGAATGGAGAGAAGGAAGTGAGTATCTTTGAGCTGTTCTTGCCTCTTAGCTTTGTGCTTTCTCAGTCCCTCATTTCAAGTGGCATTCCAGAAGTTCACAGCTTGTGTTGTGTGCTCTTCTTCAGGCTCTGCATCATTTCTGCATTCCCTTCCTCCTTTATTTACAGCAGCCACTCACGTTGTATTCCATGGGATTGTAGTCTGTTTTATCATTATTTACTTCCTAACTGTGACAATTTTTACTGCGTATGACCCCGAATGCAGGCTCTAATGTCTTTTTGTCTTAAATACTTTCACAGTTTGAGGATAAACAAAATGGTCGAGATTCATGTTGTAACTGTGGTGTCCTAGGTTTAAAACCACCCGCCCACACATGTATCATTTGATCCTCTTTGTGATCTAAGGTGTCTTGTTTACTTGGTGAGCTTCTCGATTCACTCAGCAACCACATTTTGTGAAGGCCTAACAACACTATATGGTTCTGGCAAACAATTCCTTCTCCCAGTACCAGAAGCCTGTCTCCCAATGTTTGTAGAAGATATTTATTTATTCAGCCTCACAATCAGAGTGGAGAGGACCCTCAGATTTAGGAATAGTGGGTCTCTGCCTTCATTAACTCTTGGATATTGCACCAATCTCTATGAGCATTACTAAGACTCCATGATGATATTGATGTTAATTTTTTTTGTTAGACGTGTTTCAGAGGTCCAGGGGCAGGGAACAGGCAGCTAGATAGTGGTGTGTAAGGCTTTACAGGCATCTTCCCCATCCTTGGATGGAATGATGTACAAAGGAGCCATCAACAGCTATCATCAGAGGGAGGGTTGCATCACAGATTGATGTGGTGCACACCTGTAATCTCAGCACTTGGGAGGCAGAGGTAGGCAGATCACTGTGAGTTCAAGGCCAGCCTGGTCTACAAAGTGAGTCCAGGACAGTCAAGGCTACACAGAGAAACCCTATCTTGAAAAACAAAAAACAAAAAACAAAAACAAAAAAGAAAGGAAAAAGAAAGAAAGAAAGAAAGAAAGAAAGAAAGAAAGAAAGAAAGAAAGAAAGAAAATAGGGTTTACAAAAAGCAGATCTGTTGTGTGTGGGTGGAGAAAGTTCTATAGAAGGGATTGATTTCAGCTTCATTACTGAAAGTGCCCATCCGAGTTATGGCACCTATATAATTATTAAAAGTGAGATGCCAGGCACAAGATATAATATGGAGTTAATTATAGGAGTGTGGGAGAGCAGAGAATTGAGGGAAGTACTCCAGAGAGAAAGAGAAGGAAAGAGATAGAGAGACAGACAGCATGAGAGAAGAAAGAAGCAAGAGAGGAAGAGGGGAGAGAGAGAAGAGAGAGAGGAGAGGAGGAGGGAGAGAGAGAAAGAGAGAGAGAGAGAGAGAGAGAGAGAGAGAGAGAGAGAGAGAGAGAGAGAGAGAGAGAGATGAGGTGGGTTTGCCCTTTGTATAGCCTGGGCAGCTGGCCTACCTAGTGGTTGGCAGGTAAGGATGTCATAGGATGCTAGGCAGACTGGTGGAAGTATGCTAATAACCATGTGTGTCTTCTGTTTTTTTCCTAATGTTTTAAATTGAAACAGAACTATATCCATTGCAAATGTTTCCCCATAGAACCTCTTACCATACCATCTATTCTCAAGATGATAAATATCTTTTTATTTTATTAATTACATACTGTGTGTGTATGTTTAAAACCTTCCAGTCTTTTTTTTTTTTTAATTGTTTCTGTATGTGGTTTCAAGATTGAACATTCTGCATTGGACAACAAATAAGGGGGCTCACCCCTGAGATAGACTATACTCTTAGGCCTCTTTCCTCTTCTTCTTCTACAATGTTCCCTGAGCCATACGTGTAGGACCTGTGATATAAATGTAAACACTCGGGGTGGGATGCCCCAAATCTCTTGATTATATCTGGTTGTGACTTTCAGTGATGGTCTCTAATTGTTCTAAAAAGAAGCTTCTTTGAGGAGGGCTGCTGGAGTGACGTAATTAAACAATCTACCTAGCTGCAATACCTATGAACCATGAGAATTACCACCATGCCAATAAAGATATGAAGGTGCAAGCAGTGATACTCAAACGATGGTGATAACCAACAATGGTATAAATGCATTTAAGACCAACTCAACAGAAAGAAATATCATCCCTGGTACCAACACCTACCCAGCTTCCCAGGTCTAGTGAGGTTATGAACTTTATACAAGCTAGTACCATAACTTCACTAGACAAACACAATTCCTTACTACATTCTAAATTTCATCCTTATGTCCAGTATCAAGTTTTTCACTTGACTCTGACATTTTCTCTTCATTAGGACAAAACATCACTCAGGACAGAAAGGTTCTTATGTGTAGCAAATGTCAACCTGCTCTGGTTCCCACCAGCTGTGGCCCTGAGCACCTTGTGTCAGTGCAAGTTGATGTATGTGGCTCTTGTATTCACCATCATCAAAGCTACTCTGAGACACAGAATGTTTATAGTAAGGTACACATGTAGACAGAAAAATTAGAGAAAGTGTTCACCATTTCTAAATTGCATATTTACTCTTCTGGCTAAAGTTACTCTTACTTAGGCTTGTGTATCTAAATATAAAACCCGAGGCCACCACCTAACTGATTTCTCCATTGCTACCTCTTTATTGCAAGACATGAAAATATACAGGGTATTTCTAAAGAGATTTCACTAGAATGTATCAAAGAAATCTGGAGTTTGGAATTCTAACATTTCTCTAGTAATAATTTGAAAATGCATATTATGGTTTGACCTCAGGAAAAGTCATATTGCTGCTTGGTCAACAGCACAATTATTAAGAGATAGGACCATGAGATCAGGAGAGGCAAGAGTAGAACACAAGACTTTGGATACCACACAGGCCAAAAACAAACAAACAAACAAACAAAAAACCAAAAACAAAAAAACAAAACCAGAGAAGACAAACACCTTACTGGACATGAAGACTAGCTAGCTACAAAAACTCCAGACCACTCGGGCCAGTAGATAAAGAAGAAACAGAAAGCAAGAGAAAAATATCCCCCCAAATTCTATCCAACAAAGATAAACACAGAAATCATCATCTAAGCCTATACTAACTGCAAGACTCAGATGGCTAAAGACCATTGTAGAAAATACAATCAGCAGCATCCAGGGCAATATGGCACCACCAGAGCACAGGTATCCTAACAGAGCCAAAGCTCAATAAAATGATCTTAAATCCAATATTATGAACACAGAAGAGACCTTAAAGAAATACAGAAAAATACAAGCAACTGAATGAAATGAATAAAACAGTTCAATGTCTGAAAATGGAAATAGAAGTAATAAAAAAGACACACATGGAAATGAGATGAAAAATCTAGGGAAGAGTACAGGAAGTATATATGCAAGCATCACTAAGAAAATACAAGAAATGGAAGAGAGAATCTCAGGCATAGAAGATACAACAGAAAAATATCAATAATATCAGTAAAAGAAAACAATTTCTAAAATGTTCCTGACACAAAACATCCAGGAAATCTGGGACACTATGAAAATCCCAAGCCTAAGAAAAATAGGAGTAGAAGAAAGAGAAGATTCCCAGTTCAAAGGTCCAGATAATATTTTCAACAAAATCATAGAAGAAAATTTCCCTGACCTAAAGAAAGAGATGCCTATAAACATCCAAGAAATTTTCAGAACACTACATAGAATAGACAAGAAAAGAAAGTTTGCCTGATGCATAATAATCAAAACACTAAGTGTAAAGAACAAAGAAAGACTATTAAAGATCTCCAAGGGTATATGTACCACAGTTTCTTTATCCACTCTTCTACTGAGGGACACTTAGGCTGTTTCCATGTTCTGGCTATTATGAATAAGGCTGCTATGAACATGGTTGAGCAAATTTTCTTGTTGTGTGCTGGAGCATCTTCTGGATATATTCCAAGGAGTGGAATAGCTGGGTCTTGAGGAAGCCCTATTCCCATTTTTCTGAGATAGCACCAGATAGATTTCCAAAGTGGCTGTACTAGTTTGCATTCCCACCAGCAATGAAGGAGTGTTCCTCTCTCCCCACATCCTCGCCAGCATGTGGTGTCGCTTGAATTTTTGATCTTAGCCATTCTGATGGGTGTAAGATGGAATCTCAGAGTTGTTTTGATTTGCATTTCCCTGATGACTAAGGAGGTTGAGCATATACACTATGGAATACTACTCAGCTATTAAAAACAAGGAATTCCCGAAATTTGTGGATAAATGGATTGAGCTAGAAATGATCATAATGAGTGAGTTAACCCAGAAGCAGAAAGAATCAAATGGTATATACTCACTTATATCTGCATACTAGCCCAAGGGGCATGTCCCACGAAAGCCTTCACTTACCAGGAAACTGGGACAGAGGGGAAGGCATCCTATTGGGACTCTAAATGAGAGACGCATGGGAGAACAGCAAAATAAAAGGATCCAGAGGGTCCTAGAAATCTACAAGTAGAACAATATGATAGGCAGATTTGGGCCCAGGGGTCCCGCTCAAACTAAGGCACCAGCCAAGGACAATACAGGAGGTAAACTTTAAACCCCTTCCCAGATCTAGCCAATGGTCAGAATATTCTCCACAGTTGAGTGGAGAGTGTGATACGACTTTCTCACGTACTCTGGTGCCTCACATTTGACCATGTCCCCTGGAGGGGGAGACCTGGTGGCACTCAGAGGAAGGACAGCAAGTAGCCAAGAAGAGACTTGATACCCTATGAGAATATATAGGGGGACGTAATCCCCCTCAAGAACAGTCATAGGGGAGGGAATAATGGGAAAATGGGGGGGGGAGGAATGGGAGGATACAAGGGATGGGATAACATTGAGATGTAACAAGATAAATTAATAAAAAAAAAAAAAAAAAAAGATCTCCAAGGGAAAAAAAAAGTAACATATAAAGGCAGCCATATCAGAATTATATCCGAATTCTTAAAAAAGACTTTAAAAACAGAAGAGTCTAGGTATTTGTCTTGCAATTTCTATATCCAGCAAAACTTTTAAACATCATAGAGGGATAAAGTAAGACATTCCAAGACAAAACCAAGTATAAACAGTATATTTGCACAAATCTAACCCTACAAAAAATACTCAAAGGAAAATGCCAAAACAAGGAGGCAAACTACACCAAAGAAAACACAGGAAATACATAATTCCACAATAGTAAAATCAAAAGGAGGAAAACACACACACACACACACACACACACACACACACACACACACACACTACCACAATCAACATAAAATAACAGGAATTAACAACTGTCAGTCATTAATATCTATCAACATCAATGGACTCAGTTCCCCATTAAAAGGCATAGACTAACAGAACAGATGTGAAAATGGGATCTTTCATTCCTCTGCATAAAAGAAACACATCTTAGCAACAAAGATAGACATAATGTCAGAGTTATAGGCTGAAAAAAGATTTTCTAAGCAAATGGACACAAGAAGCAAGCTGGAGTAGCTATTGTAATATCTAACAATATAGTTTTAACAAAAATATTCAAAAGAGGTAGGGAAGGACGCTTCATACTCCATAAAGGAAAAATCCACCAACATGATCTCTAAATATGAGTATCTATGCCTCAAATGCAAGGGCACCCACATTTGTAAAATAAACATTAAAAAGCTCAAATCACAATTTGTACCCTACACATTAATGGGAGATTTCAACAACCTACTTTCTCTAATGGACAAGGTTAACAGACAGAACTAAATAGAGAAAAAATGAAACTAACAGATGGTATAAGTCAAATGGACGTAATAAATAACTACAGAAAATTTCACCCAAATACAAAAATATACCTTCCTCTCAGCTCCTCAGAGAACCTTTTACAAAATTGAACATATACTTAGACACAAAGTAAGTCTCACCAGATACAAGAAAATTGAAATAACCCTCTGTATCTTATCAGGCCACCATGGAATAAAGCAGGACTTCAACCACCACAGAAACCACAGAAAAACTACAGACTTATGGAAACTGAACAACTCCTTACTCAATGACCAAGAAAGAAAAAAAGGTATGACTGGATGGCTACATGTAGAAAAATGCAAATAGATCTATATTTATCACCCTGCACAGAACTAAGGTCCAAGTAGATTAAAGACCTTAACTAAAACCTGACATGCTAATTTTTAGACAAAAAACTGGGGAAGAGCCTTGAGCTCATTGGCACAGGACACAACTTCCTGAACAGAACACAAACAACTCAGGCTCTGGGAGCAAAAGTCAATAAATGGGACCTCATGAAACTGAAAAACTTCTGTAAGGCAAAGGGCACTGTCAACAGAACAAAACAACAGCCTACAGACTGGGAAAAGATTTTCACCAACCTTATGTCCGACAAAGGGCTAATACTCAAAATATATAAAGAACTCAAGAAATTAAACACCACCAAACAAAATATACCAATTAAAAATGGGTGCCTCACATTTGACCATGTCCCCTGGAGGGGGCGACCTGGTGGCACTCAGAGGAAGGACAGCAGGCAGCCAAGAAGAGACTTGATACCCTATGAGAATATATGGGGGGAGGTAATCCCCCTCAGGAACAGTCATAGGGGAGGGGAATAATAGGAAAATGGGGGGGGGAGGAATGGGAGGATACAAGGGATGGAATAAACATTGAGATGTAACAAGAATAAATTAATAAAAAAAGGAAAAAAATGGGATATACTTAGAATTTTCAACAGAGGAATATTGAATGGCTGTCAAACTTAAAGGAATGCTCAACGTCCTTAGTCATCAGGGAAATGAAAATCAAAACAACTCTGAGATTCCATTTTACATCTATCAGAATGGCTAAGATCAAAATTTCAAGTGACAGCACATGCTGGCAAGGATGTGGGGAAAGGAAAACACTATTCCATTGCTGGTTGAAGTGCAAACTTTTGCAACCACTTTGGAAATTAATCTGGTACTTTCTCAGAAAATTGGAAATAGTCCTATCTCAAGACCCAGCCATACCACTCCTGGGCGTATACTTAAAAGATGCTCCACCATACAACAAAGATGTTTGCTCAACTATATTTATATGAGCTTTATTCGTAATAGATAGAATCTGGAAACAACCTCTCAATGGAAGACTGGATAAAGACACAGTGATACATTTACACTATGGGATACTACTCAGCCATTAAAAAAAGGAAATCCTGAAATTTGCAGACAAATGGATGGAACTGGAGACAATCATCCTGAGTGAGGAAACCCAGACCGAGAAAGACATGCATGGGTATATACTCAGTTATAAGTGGATATTAGCCCAACATAGATATCCTCGGAGAGACTCCAGCTAGCAGGGCATCGGGACAGATACTGAGACTCAAAGCCGGACTCTTGGTTAAGAGCAGTGAGTTGCATGGAAGAGATGGGGGATGGAAGGACAGGGGGTTCACGGGGGTCAGAAGCTCCATAAGGAGGCTATCAAGGTTTGGTTATCTGGACCCAGGGGGCGGGGCGCAAAAACTGATGCAAGCAGAGGACCCAACCCCTCTGTCCAGATATATCCAATGGACAGCTCATTCTTCACGTGGAGAAGGGGACAGGGTAGTGGGGGACTTGCTCTGACATGAACTCTGCTGTCTGTGATTTGATCACTGTCCCTTAGCAGAGAGGCCCTGAGGCAACAAAGCAGAAGGGGTTGCAGGTTATCCAGATGAGACCTGATAGGCTGTGGTCAGATGGTCGGGGAGGAAGACCTCACCAGCCAGAGGTGTAGGGGAGGGAAATAGGGGGAAAGAAGGACAGAGAGTGGAAACAGGAAGATAAGATCGAAGGGATTACAATCAAGATATAATGTAAATAAATTATAAAATATGTATAAAAAAGAATAAAAAATAAATTGTGCTTATTTTACATTGTACTTTGTCCACATTTTTCAAACTGTTTGGTTTAGAAATAAACTTACCTCAATATTTGTAAAATACAAGTAGTCAGGAGATTTCATTTTATACAAGACCAAAAGGCTTGTATAAAATGATCACATCATTACTTTGAGTGAATAAATATTTAAAACTTGGAAAAATTTAACATTAGTAGATTTTCTTAAATTTGCTTTGATGAAGTTTTCATAAAGTCATAATTTACTTCAATAAATATTCTTGTAAATTACTTAGAACATATTAAATAAAAACGAAGCATAGCATGCTAAATCTATTAACTCATATTAGGAATATTAGGAATTATGAACATAAGTTTAACCGATCACTAAAGTTTGAACAGCAATGTTATGAAATATAAATTAGAGAAAATGAGTTGGCCCATAAAATTGGTCAGTAGCCAAGCAACATATTACTTTCAAAAACTAATAAATATAATTGGAATAATTAGAGAGAATAAGTAATATGTCTACTTTTCCTTTTAAAAATATGACAAAAGATAACTAAACAGACTATAAGGGGACTTTTTACCCTAATACTAGGGGAAGTGTTATGAAATTCTGTGCCACTGAATCATACCCACTGCCTCTGATCGAGGTTTAGAAATATTCTTCATAACACAGGAAGAAAAAGAAGAGAACTAAAATTTTACCTTTTGACATAATCACTGAATATTTTAACCCCTTTCTCCAACAGCAGTTAGTATTAAATGGCATAGAACCACTATATTTAATGATGGCCCTAACCAGAGGAACATCACACTGGTTATGAATGTGAAATACATTTACCCAAGTCTGACAATCCTGTAACTCAAACGTTAATTCAGAGAAAATGCAAATATGGACAAGTATTTCTCAAACAAGACTTCTTGAGACACTCAATCTACAGTAATTTTTAAAGGAATAGCTAGCAATAGAATATGAAAGGATTGAATGCAAACTAGTCTTACCACTGGAAGCTTGGCCTGGTTACAAGATATGGCCAGCTGAGCCTCTGTATCCCCTCTTACTAGGAGTCTTCATTAGGATCAGCATCACAGATTCCAGAAAGTTTCCACTGCACTAGGTTTTCTCACCACCCCTTAAGTACTTCCTCCATTCCAGCTGTCTCTTTCCACACTTACTCCTTCCGCTCCACCTCCCTGCAAACTGATCCTCTACTCCTGTCCCACCCACCCCCAAGGCCTTCTGCAAAATATGTTCTAATCCCCCCTTTCAGGGAGATCCTTTTGTCTCCCCTAGACCCCCCCCTCTTTACCTAACCTTTCTGTGTCTATGGATTGTAGCCTAGTTATCATTTACCTAACAGCTAATACTGCTATAGAAGTGAGTAGAAACCATACTTATATTTCTGGGTCTGGTTACCTTACTCAGAATGAAGTTTTCTTTTGATTTCCATCCACTTCCCTGCAAACTTCATGATGTTATCTTTTTAACAGCGGAGTAACACTCCATTGTGTAAAGGTAACACATTTTCTTTGTCTATTCTTTGGTTAAGGGACATGTACGTTGTTTTCAGTTTCTGGCTACTATGAGGGATATGGTACTGAACACATTGAGCAAATATCCTGGTGGTAGGATGGCGCATTCTTCGGGGATATGCTCAAAAGTGGTATAGCTAGGTCTTGACGTAGATTGAGTCTCCAATTTCTGATGAACTGCCGTATTGATTTCCATAGTGGCTATACAAATTTCCACTCCCACCTGCTATGGACAAGTGTGCCCTTTGTTCCACATCCTCACCAGCATGAACTATCACTTTTGGTTTTGATCTTAGCCATCCTGACAGGTATACTCAGACTCTCAAAGTAGTTTTCATTTGCATTTCCCTAATGGTTAAAGATGTTAAACATTTCTTTAAGTTTTTCTAAGCCGTTTGAGATTCCTCTAGTGAGAATTCTGTTTAGATTTGTTTCTCATTTTTAAAATTTTAATTATTTGGGGGTTTGATAGCAAGTGTCTTGAGTTCTTTCTAAATTTTATATACTAGTACTATATTGGAAATGTAAAAATATTTTCCCATTCTGTAGGCAGCAGCTTTGTCTGATAGATGGTGTCCTTTGCCTTTCAGAAGCTTTTCACTTTCATGAGGTCCCATTTATGTCATACTGATCTTAGTCCCTACACTATAGGTGTTCTGTTCAGAAAGCTGTCTCATGTACTAAAGGGGTGGGGGTACATGAAATTCCCAAAAAATCGAGGTTGTTGCTAAAAAAAAACTTGCTCTCCACAAACTGACAACATGGTCCTAATGTTGGAGACAATACCCAGACAACTCATTGAATATGGAGAAGGTGAGCTGGCACCTATGTGGGACCCTTTTTGCTATGCTCCAGTCTTTTTGGTATAGGAAATTACTCTGCAAGCTGCCACAAGATAAATGTGGGCAGCAACTCAGCCACAAACCTTTGACCTACAACCTTTCTTGCCTATATAATAGGCTAGGGAAATACTCACACAGTACTTGTGTGAGCAGCCAAACAATGCCTCATTTGCCCTAAGGCCCATTCCACTAGAAGGACCTCATACGTGACATGAGAACTAGAGACTAGAAAGTCCAGAGTCCTAGGATAAAAACAAAACATGATTGGTCAAAAGAATTAATGAAACTACCCCTAATGATTTTCTGCTATACAGATGCATCATTGCCTTATCCCGTCATCATCAGAGGCATCCTCCACAGCAGATGAGATGCAGAGACCCACAGACACTATGAAGAGAAAGAGTCTAAATTGGAGGTCTCCATCAAATCTTTCCCTTAGAGTTCATGGAAACATGCATAAGTGGAGGTGGAATTAGTGTAAGCAACAGGGGTGATGGAGGATACCAGAACAAAGCCTTCTGAATCAACTAAGCAAGGTGTATATAAGCTCACAGAGCCTGAAGCAACAAGCACAGAGTGTACATGGGTCCGCACCAGGTTCTCTGCCTATATATTATAACTATTAGTCTCATATTGTTATGAGAATCCTGAATGAGAACTAGTGGGTCTCTGACGCTTGTGCCTGCTCTTGATACTTTTTTTCTATTGTTGGGTTCCTGTGTCCAAGTTCGATATTGTAGTTTTCACCTCATCTTACTATGTTTTACTGTGTCATGTTTTATTGTTATTTCTTAGAAACCTGTTCTTCTTTAATGAGAGACATAAATGAAATGGGGGGGCAATAAGAGAAGTAGAAGGAGGCCAAATTATAGGCAAGATACAGTGTCTGAGAAAAGTATCTATTTTCAATAAAAAAATAAAGTAAAAAAATATTAACACTTGCCACACCTTGAGATATGGGTCAAGAGACATATACTGCTCTTGCAGTGGATCTGGGTTCAATTCATAGGACCCATGTAGCAGGGTTCATACACGCTGGAAACTTGAGCTCCAAGATATCCAACACCTCTTTCTGGCCTCTGTGGGTGCTGCACTCATATGCACAAGCCTATGCTCATATATGTGTACATATATGTGTGTGTGTATCTATCTATCTATATATGTATATATATATATATATATATATATATATATATATATATATATATATATATATCATTACATTTTATTTTTAAGGATATGTTAAGCATCTTTTAAGAGCACTTACTTACCTATCAAAAGGAATCAGAACAATAAGCTGAAAGAAAGAATATTGGATGTATCTTTCTGGTTTTCTTTTTATTGGCTTGCAAAGCTAACCAATGCTTTCTTTCCTTTTTTTCTTATTTCAGAGAGTATTAGAGAACTGATACATTGTAGTACACAACCATAAGGAAAAGATATTTTTGAAAAATCTTGTTTCCAAAGCTAGCAAAAGAAAAAAATCATCACAATCTAACTCTCATTTCAGATTGTTTTATGACATCACAAGTCTCTCTTTTCATTCAGCCTGAAACATCCAAACAATAACCAGAATGACAGACATAATGACAAACAATGGAGTATAAAAGATGAAAATAAAAAATTATGTGACAGTTTGGAATAGTAGCCATAGTTCTAGAACTCAGGAAACTAGGGCAGGAGGATCATGGGAGTTCATGCATCCAAGACTATCCTGGGCAAGTCAGCAGGGTAGTCTAAGAAAGCAGAAAGTGAAAAAGGGGGTGAGGACTTCCAGGTAGAATGGCAGATTAGCTGTGTCTGAGTAAGTGAATGAGAAAAGGCAGGTTTGAAAACACAATCGATCATATTTCTATAAAAGAAAGACATAAAAGAATAAGCTCAGATGGGCTTTTTAGTGCAGGGAAGAAGCTGGGCTAGTGTGGGACTCAGCCTCAATGCTACTCTTGCCAATCTGCTGACATCAGCTGCACCACTAGCAACAAGCCTCTATAGGCAGCACTGTGAGAACAGACTGAGACTCTCCTACCTTGGAAAGGCAATGATAACTGGTGTTGGTAGAGGTGGAAAAGACAGGAAGGTGAAAATCTGTAAGCAGGGGTGTCTCAGCCAAAGAATTCTAGCAGAGCCTGTTGCCACAGAAATTCTCGTTTGGAAAGACCCATTGACTTAAGGATTCTGAATTGCTGAGACTAGCACATCCCTCTAGCTCAACAGGAGAGGGATATAAATGACAGTGCAGGGAAGAAACCCTATCCTCCCTATGAGAAGAAATGAAGAAGAAGAAGAAGAAGAAGAAGAAGAAGAAGAAGAAGAAGAAGAAGAAGAAGAAGAAGAAGAAGAAGAAGAAGAAACAGTTTCTGAACTACATGGTTGTTTCCTTTGAGATTTGTTTCTTGATTTTAAGATTTAAAATTTTTTTTTTTTTTAAATTTGAATATGCCAGATTATTGTGATTTAACTTTTGTCCCACCATAAAAGACTTCAAGCCTGGCCTATCTCCTACATTTTTCTCTTCTTCATTTTTACACACACAATAGTCTTTCTAGTACCATTTATACCTCTAAGCAATATAATGTTTTTTCTTTCATTTTTATTTTATCTTCTCTTTTCTTCTTTCTCCATCCATTCCTCATTTCATTTCTTAAATATTGATATCCTCACCTCTAAAAATATTTATAGAGTACATTTTCCCCAACCACTTGCCTGCTATTGTTGTCTCTGAATCTTATCAGGAAAACCACAGCTACCTTTGTCCTAAATAGTTACAAGTGAAGCCAAATTACCACAACAGTCACATAAAAAGAAATAAACAAGCAAGCAAAAGTGATAAATAAACAGGGAAAATAGGAAAACGGAAGGAAATATACATCCCAACAGATAGATAAAACATAGAAGAGAAACAAAATATGTGGGAGAAAAATCCACAGTTATAAACCTACATGTTCGCAAACCCTTGACATCAGAAACAATAATAATGGTCTGGCACTGTGGATTTCTTTTTCCTGGGTGTATGTCTGGGGTGCAAAATGCCCCTTACATGACTCTGCTATGCAGTAGATGGCACTTGAAACTCGTAGATGTCTTCTTTCACTAGATTTTGGGAAATTTCTTCTACTTTTACTGACTGAAGTGCCAAACACAAATTTTACAGAAATATTTTTCAAAGAGAGCAATGACCAAACCAGGTACTCAAATAAGCAGAAAGTGAAGGAAATCAATTCAGGACCTTGACAACAAAATTAGGAAAGTAGATAAAATAGTTACCTGGAGAAGTATTAAAAAAAAAAGACATGAGTGGAGAGTGGGATATGACTTTCTCTCTTACTCTGGTGCCTCACATTTGACCATGTCCCCTGGAGGGGGAGACTTGGTGGCACTCAGAGGAAGGACAGCAGGTTGCCAAGAAGAGACTTGATACCCTATGAGCATATACAGGGGGAGGTAATCCCCCTCAGGAACAGTCATAGGGGAAAGGAATAATAGGAAAATGGGAAGGAGGGAAGAATGGGAGGATACAAGGGATGGGATAAACATTGAAATGTAACAAGAATAAATTAATTTAAAAAAAGACATGGAAGAAAAATTAATGAAGGAACCTGACACTCAGGAAAAGAACCACACAAATTCTGGAGAAGAAAGAATTAATCTAATGAAAACACAGTGGAAGACATCATCAACATGCAATAACAACAAGAACTATTGAAGAAAGATGACACAGTTGAGATAATAATACATTTGGACATGTATAATGGAAAAACTTGACCATAGTCACAACTACCAACAACCAAGATTTGACCAAATCTAAGGATCCATGAAGGTAGAGGAAAATAAAGTAAAAAGATGAATATATAGACAACTTAGTCAATGAAGTCATAGAAATTTCCATGAATCTAGGGAAACAAATGAATAGCCAAGCATTAGAGGCAATCACAAGTCTAAGTGCTAACCATTGAGCAAAACAGCCAGATAAGAGGCATTTAGAAAGCCAGATAGACAATCAGAGAAGAAACCCACAATACTGTATTATAATCAGATATCAAAAATACAGAGTAAAGAATGAATACTTAAATCTGTAAGAGAAGCATTCTAACTCTCATACAAAGGCAGAAACATTAGAATAACATGAAATGTTTTGTCATCAACCATTAAAGCCAGGAAAGCATGAACTGACATTGCTAGAACTGAAAGCATATAACCAAACTTGCTATATACAGCAAATGAGTATTTTAAAATGAAGCCATTTAAAGATTAGCACATGCTTATTCAGATAATTTATCACAATAAAGCCAGCACTTCAAAAAATACTTACATGTATATAAAATACAGAAAGGCAGTCTCATCCTTGAGACAATATGGCAGGATACACTTCATAGGATGAATAAATGAACTGAGAATCTGGAAAGTGTCTAGCATTCCTAGCAGAGCAAAGAAACAAAACTCTAACACAAATGGAAGAGAGGGAAAAGGAATATCAATAATCTAATCAATCAAAAAATCATCTAATAGAATAATAGGAAATAGGAAATACCTACCAGTACTAACTTTAGATATAAATGGAGTCACTCACCATTTTTTTAAAGGACACTATTTGACTGGATTTAAAATCGGGATCAACTGTCTATTTTTGCTTCTTCCGAGAAACATACATCACTGTCAAATAACCAAATAACTTGATTCAATGGCTGGAAACCAATCTACCTAGCAAACAAAAGTTATGAAAAACTTGCTTGATGAGTCTCAAATATGGGATAAAGTAGACTTCAACCCAAAACTTGTAAGAAGGAGGAAATGACACTATAGTTCAATAAATGAAATATCCACCAAGAAGAAATAACAGTTACCAGTATTTATGGATTGAATGATAGGCTCCTGTCATTGGAGATGGAAGAGAGGCACAGTTCTTTGCTGTATCATCCATAGCCTAGAGAGCTCCTCTCATTCTTTTGGGACCTTGACTCAAGCCAAAACAGGAATAATGGCTTTGATGCTGAAAGTAAGTCCAGGATTAGCCAGTATCATAAACGAAGTTGGATATTCTATTAAAGATATTTTATCCTAGGCTTAAGAATGAGGGTTAAATGAGAAGGGTGGAGCTTCAAAAGAAAAAAAGTAACAGCACAAACAGAGCATTGGTGTGGGCTTCTCTGAAAGAAAAGTCCCAGAAGATAAGAAATTGCCAAGTATGTCTTTGCACTCCTCAGTGGAGTTATAGAAAGTGAGGCATATCCAAGAACAGGTCTTTGTAAAAGGCAGGGCGCCCTGGAATGGGTTTGCCTTGAGAGAGAGGCCTGTGCCTTTGAAAGCTTATGGATCCTGCAGCATCCAGAGAGCTCTCACTGACCCTTGAAAATCGAGGGAAAGGGTGTAATTTTGGCTCCTAAAGAAGAGTCACAGAAAGTGAGATGCATCCAAGCACATATGTTCTTCAAGCAAGACTTGCAATTGCGTGTCACAGTAACAGTCATGTGTACCATTTTGTTGGTTTTCAAATCACATCTTCAAACCTTGTTAAGAAATTTCCCCCTTTTCTCTCCGTTTTGATATGGGAGATGATGAGGTAGCTCTGGAGACACCTTGGATGTGATTGTTAGCTGATGAAGTAAATCAGAAGATACTAGTGTTATGAAAATTTTGGGGAGCCACATCTTAAATGGTGTGTGTTAACAAGTAAATTGTGGTTCCTTCTCTGTATTTTTAGTCTATTAATAAAATGTTTAAAAATGTATACAAAAGAAAGCTCAAGAATAATTTTATTAGAATTTAAAAGAAAAATGCAAGGGTGAGCAAGCTGTAACTTGCTGCAGTTGACTGAAGGAGAAATATAGAGAAGAGAAAGAGGTAAAGGAAACCATTTGGCAAAAAGAAGGCACCATCAGAGAGGGAAAAGTCCAAAGTATTAGAGAAGCCTATTTAGACTCTGCCCAGCATCCAAAAGAAAGAGACAGAAGACAAAGGCACACCTCCATAAGGCCAGCAGACCTCACAGAACCTCGTGGCAGTTCTGCCATGATGGCACAGACAGCAGGGATCTCGATCCGAGAAAGGAAAAGTGTGTTACATCATTAAAACGGGTATTTGTTTTCTCCAGCTTTTAGCACGCAGTTACTGCATCCACACTCTTGAGAGTCCGTCTCTTAGCCAGGTAATTTATCACCCTACTAGACTAACGCAGACGCTTTGGGTAGATTGGGATTTTACATCTGAGGTACACTCCATTGTTTTCACCAAGACGAAAGAACTGTGCGTCGGTGGCCCTGCAAAGCTACAGTAACACTAGGGTTGAACAGGGGCTTAGTCTGTATCAGTTATCTATAAATAGAGCTTCTGTTGATATTATCAGAAAGGCCTCAAGCGGTGATCAATTGTGATAGGTTTCTTGCCCCTCTGTTGCCTAGAAATTTCCTTCCCATGTCCTCCAACCCCACGTTTTCCTGTGTTTCTACTCTGTTTTACTGTCACTTCCCTGTCACCTGTGTCTAGTAAAGAATTCATTGGCTGCTCTTACTTATATTTTTATAGTTGACCATAAACTGCGTACACCATATCATTAACTCTTCTAATTGTCTCCTTTACTAAAGAAAGGTTCTTTAGATGAAAATTAAATACCGAAGCACTTTTACTTAAATTTTTAAACCCACTGAGTAGATGCAGTGTCTCCCGCACTTGCGCTGTTTCCCACCAGGGTGAGAGCTTATGTGTGCTAGGAAGTCAGCAAGAATGAGTGAGGTGCTACCGCACTCCTAACGGTTTCTGCTTCCATGCTTGGGAGAGCTCAGGGAAGAACTGTAATAGCCCAATGCTTTTCCACACCGTTGGCCTCCACAAGGCTTCTCTCCGGGGCCATTTCTCTTGTATATATGAAAGGGACCAGAACTACTGAAGAATTTACTACATTCTTGACTTTCATGGGGTTTCTCTACAGTATGAGTTCTTGCATGTCTTGGGGAAAAAAAGTGAAAGCAGGAAGATTTCCCACAATGTGGTTCTTTTCTGGTATTTCTTTTATGTACTTAAGGGTACTGTAAATCTAAATGGCTTACCACATTGCTTGCATTTATAACATTTCTGTCCCATGTAATTATATGATTTCAAACATGTTTGAAATTTTCTATAATGTAAAAATAAGTAAATAAAGGTGCAGCATGAATACAAACATCCAATTTGGAAGCTATAAAAAAAAATCAATCAATTCATGCTTTCCCTAAAGGGAACAAAGTCAGATGCATTGCTTATCTGCATGTTTTTAACAAATGTCTTCCTCTGATATAGCTCTGGTATTTCTAGGGACTAAAATTTTAGTTACATCTTGTTTTCATTTATTCCTTAATCAGAAGCCAATACAAAAGCTGAATGTGATGGTATATGCCGATAATTTTAATACTTGAGATGCTTAGACAGGAAGATTACAAGTTAAGGCCAGCTTAGGCTCCACAATGATAAAATACTGTCTAAAAATCATTTTAAGAACCCAGAGTATTTAATCTCATCATGTCTGCCGCCTCTCCCAGTTTCTGACTGACTACTCTTGGTGGACAAGAAAGCTTTACATGCTACAATTAACAGTTTAACCCTTCAGTTTGCTGACTTTTTTTTTTAACTGACTTTGTAAGAAATGTTCAGTTCTCTTGGATTTTTTAAATACATATTTGTAGCATATGCAGCAATGGATATTTCCTATTGTATTTTCTGTTTGTACTTAACATAAGCATCTTCTTGAAATGTCAATTTATTACCAATCATAATGAAACATTTGTGAAGACAGTAAACATTTTCCAGTCCTTCACTCTACTACTGGTTTTGTTTGAAGAGTGTTCATTTAAAGATAACATCTTGTATTGTAAAGCTAACCTCAAAGGTCTGATCCTATGCCACTACCCACCGCCCCATCTAGGCATGTGACACCATGCCAAATTTATATATTGCTAGTGATCAAGTACAGATCCTCATGCATGTTAAACACTTCATCAACTGATATATATTCCCAGCCCAACTGCTTGGTTTTTAGTAATAAGAAAAAAAACAATAATAATATTTTTTGTCTTTTTGGGATTGAAAGAAAGGTGCTGCACAGTCTTGCTCCTTCACCCAGGCTGTCTCTGAACTTTTGTTGTCTTTATTCCATGTCTCATGTTGGGGTTACAAACTTGTGACAACACGCCTGGCAGACTGCTGACTTTCTTTCAATGTCATTTTCAGAAAAGTATTAAAACTTATCTCAAGCATATACATGATGAATGAAAATTATCATTAGTAACTCACAGTAGCGGCGCACCCCTTTAAGATAGTCATTCTAATCCTCCATAGGCTAGAAAGGAAGACTCTGAGTTTCAGACAAGGCTCCAGTACACAGAGAAGCACCATGAAGAAAACAAAAGAAAAACACATGTATCCTTTCATCATAATGAAAACACCCAGATGCCATCCAGTCAATTACAGAATAAAGTAGTAGTTTTGAAGCTCATTTTAATATATTTGTATAACCTATGTAGTTAATTTTCTCGTTTGTTTTGCTGTTGGTTAGATACATGCCAAAGCTTGTTAAAAGAAACATTTATAGAACACTGAAAATTATTAAAAATAAAATGAACAATATGAGATTCTGTCAGCTAACAATGACTATGATTCATCCTTTAGCCTAGATTTTAAAAATGATTCCGAGGATTTTGCTATTACAAATGCTGTTAAATGTTAAATCTCAGCAAGACGCTGATTATCTTTAATGAGAGATTTGGGGCAGTTAAGGTAATAATTAATGACTATAAATAAATTTAGTGACTAAGTACTTTTAATAAATGCGGAAATGTATTTCAGTAATTAAGTTTTGGAATTCATTGTATGCTAAGCAATTAGAGTATCAGTAACATTGGCTAAGAATGTCTAACTTTATACTTACTGCTTTTCAAAATAATCACCTGGAACATTCACAGTGCTTCTTTGGGCTGAAGGAAAATCACTATTGGTTTAGTGGTTTAATGAGTACTGCTCTTACACGGGACCTAAGGTTGGTTTCCAGCACCTGCATCTGGTACCTCACACACACACTTGTAATTCTAGTCCCAAGGCATCCGTTGCCCTCTTCTGATCTCCATGGGCATCTACATCCATGTGCACATACCCACACAGACACCCATACATGCATACATAGTAATAAAACAGTAAATAAATTTATTCAAAAAAGACATTATTATTTAATTTTCAGTTTGTTGTTTTTTGGGCTTTACATTTCTGTCTAACATGTTTAAATGATACTGTAATAGATGGTTTTATTAAAGCTATGCAGTGAAATTGAAATGATATAAGATGAACAATAAAGTCAATAGGGAAAGGAAAACATCAATATCTTTGTCCTTTCAAGGTGTATATAAAAGGCTACATTTTTAATAAAGTCTGGGGACTGATATTTACCCATTTTTAGTCACACTATACACAATCAGCTGAAATTTCCGAGACTATGAGAGTAACTATATAATAATACATCCATGATGCCTTTCCTGTACATCATGTTGTCTAAGTTCAAATTTCATCGCTCCATTTTTTCTTTATATCTGACATGTTGATAGCCATTGAGCAAAGTTAACTTGACAGGTATTTACTGAATGCCTGGCAGCTGCAGATAATGGAGCTTAGATATTCTGAATTTCTAGTTTCTGTTGCCAGCTAAGGATTCTGTTGGTAATGGGTAGGTTTCTTTTTTTTTTTTTTTTTTTTTTTTTCTTCTTTTTTCTTTTTCTTTTTCTTTTTCTTTCTTTTTTTTTTATGGGGAAGATAGAATGAGGGCATAGGAAAGTATACATTTAATGAAGAGTATTTTTAGAGAGGATAAAGAAAACTGTTTAGAGTTTTGGTAGTTCAAGAATATTATCACCCAGTGAGGCAGAATTAAGTCAAGAAAAATGACTTCAACAGTGTCTACTTCCCATATCACAAGCGGCAAGGAGGGAGAGGCTATAAAATGAAAGTGGGGGTCATAGGAGGGAGGGATTTGAACAGTGGTAGATGGGAATGGCTGGAGAAGGGACAGGGAGGGAAAATGATTAATTGTATTTCTATTAAAACATATTTTATACACATTGCTTCTGATATTCCTACAAGAGACACTCTCATATCAAATCCTCCGTTCCTCTGGCTCTTACAACCCTTCCACTCCATATTTGGCAATGATCTCAGAGTTCTGGGTTCAGGGGTTATATTGTAGATGTTGGGGCTGCGTATTGTAACTTTGTATTTTGATTGGTTATGATCTTCTGTAGAAGTTTCCGTTATATGTATGTAACAACAATTAATAAAAAAGAGGCTTTAAGTTTTCAAGAGACAGGGAGGGGAATTTTTATAATTATTATAATCTCAAAGTTAATTAAAAAAATATTTTTAAATGAAAAAAATTAACAATAATAGCAAAAAGTCCTTTCCAAAATACCTTCAACTCCCAGATCCATAAGACGGAGATGAAGCTTCAAAAGCTTGAGAGTTGAAACAATATAACTCTCTGTAGGGGTTCAAAGTTTACTGCATGTATTGTCTTTGGCTGGTGCCATAGTTTGAGCAGGACCTCTGGGCCCAGATCTGCCCATCATAATGTTCTTCTTGTAGGTGTCTAGAACCCTCTGGATCCTTCTATTTTGCCATTCTCCTATGCTTCTCTCACCTAGAGTCCCAATAGAATGTCCTCCCCTCTGATCCACTTTTCTGGTAAGTGAAGACTTTCATGGGACATATCCCTTGGGCTAGTGTCCAGATATAAGTGAGTATATACCATTTGACTCTTTGACTCTTCTGGGTTAACACACTCATTATGATCATTTCTAGTTCAATCCACTTGTCCACAAATTTCGTGCAGTAAACATCGAACCCCTAAACACACCCAGCCAATGAACAGGACATTCTTCACAATTGAGTGGAGAGTGGGGTCTGACTTTCATACGAACTCTAGTGCCCCATATTTGACCACGTCCCCTAGATGGGGAGGCCTGGTGGCACTCAGAGGAAGGAGAGCAGGCTACCAAGAAGAGACTTGATACCCTATGAGCATATACAGGGGGAGGAGGTCCTCCTCAGTTACAGTCATAGGGGAGAGGAGTAAGGGGAAAATGGGAGGGAGAGAGGAATGGGAGGACTCAAGGGATGAGATAACAATTGAGATGTAATATGAATAAATTAATAAAATATATTTTAAAAAACAATATAGCAAGAGAATTTGAAAGACAATTGGACACTATTGAAGAGGTGATTCTGATTTATATTCTAAGTATTTTTTTTCCTGTGTTAACTACTCTGTAACCTTCCTTCTAATCTGTTTCGACGTGGAAAATAAACTGAGTGCTTCTTATTTTAAAGAAATTTGGGATGATATCATTCTCATCTGCACCAATGCTTGGAAATTCCAGGGACTTGGAGACGTACTTTTGGAGTGATCACACTAGATTGCAGCCCATTAGACCTCAGCCATACATGTTGTCTTGGCTCCATCAGCCTTCTTCTTCACATGTAACCTCAAGCCTGAGGTAGGCGAGGGTTCCTCAACAAATATAACAATTCACCGCACAAATTCAGGCAAGGTCAGAAATTACACAGTCATCTCATGGGCACAGATAGAACCTTTAATTAAGTTCTGTGGTCTGATAAAAAGTTTTGAAGACATTATTAATAGGGCAAATTCTTTTTCTAGGGGAAGTAAAATAGCACACAGGTACAATCTGCTAGACTCCTTGGGAGATAGACCAATGATAGTTGCAAAACTAGTATCATATTTTATAGGTGAGAATGGACTATATCAAGTTTCAGTAGCAAAATAAACAAAATAAAATGAAACTGCAGAACGAGACAGGAGTGAAGAGTAAAACTCTATGTTGGAGAGTTGAGCCCTGCTTGGTGAGGGGGAAGCAGTGTAGCTGCAGGTCTCCATCAGCATTGCTTCAGAGAGAGCAAGGGCAGGTCTGCCTCCTTTTTTTTTATTTTTTAATTTTTTTTTATTAATTTATTCTTGTTACATCTCAATGTTTATCCCATCTTTTGTATCCTCCCATTCTTTCCTCCCTCCCCTTTTCCCCTTATTCCCCTCCCCTATGACTGTTCCTGAGGGGGATTACCTCCCCCGTATCTGCTCATAGGGTATCAAGTCTCTTCTCGGTAACCTGCTGTCCTTCCTCTGAGTGCCACCAGGTCTCCCCCTCCAGGGGACATGGTCAAATGTGAGGCACCAGAGTACATAAGAAAGTTATTTCCCACTCTCCACTCAACTGTGGAGAATGTTCTGCCCATTGGCTAGATCTGGGTAGGGGTTTAAAGTTTACCGTCTGCTTCTTTAAGTAACAGGCATTTTCAAGAGAAGGCATGATAGGAAGGAGATAAACGTTGTTGTCGGTGGATCTCATGAAAACCCTTTCTTCTATGGAACTTAGAGACTAAAAGCTGTTTTCACAAGATCCCACTGAGTCCAAAGCAAGATGATTTAGAAGAAAACAGCTCCCTCTGAACCATGCTCTTCTTGAGACTAAAATTATTCTTGATGGACTAAATTCTGAAACCTGTGCTGAAGAATACCTTGGCAATTGAATACAGGGTGGACAGACATGACTTTGAACCAAAAATTGGTCGGTGTTCAGCGAGGTGTAAATCTCTCCTGAGCCATACAACTAACACATGCTCTGAATGCATGCCCTGCTCTCAGGGTGGAGGACCCAGGCATAACTAACATTCCTAACTTAACCTGTGAGAGACTGTTCAGTGTCCTGAGTGACCTCAGTAAACCAGTGGAAAAGAAGACTATAAGGTGAAACTGATACCAAGACCACATTCAGAGTCAGAACCACAAGCCAACTGTCCTCTAGTTTTATGGTTTCTTGTTTAATCCCTACAAGCTAGCATGCTCACTGTGCCCTGCCTTGTTCTCAGTCTCCTTTTATTTTTCCTTTTTATAGATTTGCCCAAAGGACATCGAAGAATCTAGAATTAGATTTCTCACTGTCTCTGACTCCTTAGAGCTGGAACTATTTTAGGTTTTCTGAGTCCATTTCTTTTCCTCTTTATCTTTTCATTTTCCCTTAGCAGGAGCTGCTTCAGATCCCAATTTTGTCTCTATTGATCCTTCTTTTATTGATTTTCCTCCTCTAGGCTATATTTTTCTTTCCCATCTTAATGGTAATCACTAGTCTTACTCGACTTCTGTTTTTCTCATGTTAGTATAAGTAAGTCTGATCTCAGTACACACAGAAATATCCATATTCCACAGGTCTTAAAACCTTTAGATCTGGATGAGCGTATTTTTTCTAATTTACTGTCACTGTATTTCCACAGTAGACACATCCATTGATGTAGAAACTCGTGGACCACATGAACTGAAGATCTGCTACTGAGTTATAGGCACAATCTACTGAAAAAAAAGTATGACCTAAGCCTTGATACCAATGAATTCTAATTAAACCTTGAAAAGAGTTTCCTGGAAACAATATGGAAAAAAACCAATTCAATCAACAACCTAATGTCAGAAGTGAAACGCCAATGTAAAACACAAGAAAAAAAGAAAGAAAAACACTCCTCTAAAAGTTACCAATCGCATAGTAATGACTGAATAAGATGGTATCTGAAGCAATCTATTTTAAAAAATGACTATAAGTATGTTCACATAAAACAAGGGAAGTACAAATTTCCAAATGAATTCATGGATAATACATATGAATGAAAAAGATAATATAAAAACATAATGGTAGAATTCAATACAGATAAATAAATACTGAAAGAAAACATCAGACTGTAATATTCAAGATGAAAAGTTCCATAATGGAAAATACAATAGAAACCCTCATTAATAGAATGTATCAAATAAAGGAGAAACTGTCAGTGATCGAAGACAAGATAGACAAATTAGAATATTCAAACAGTAATAAATATGTATTTTTCACAGCAAATATTACATTTTTATCAAAAGTAGTCAAGAAAACATACAAACAAAATTACAGAAATAATACCATTTAAACTATTTTATGTTTGTAGAAATCTTATAAAAATATAGGTTTCTACATGGCTTTTTCAAATGTCCCTGGTATTAGATAGCCCCCCAACCTCCTTTTGCCCTCCCCTGTCCCTGAATCAAAACTTTTCCCTATTATTTCCATCACCTTTATGTTGCCTGTGTTCTACTATCCCTACATTAAGATTCACATGCATGCACAGCCTGAGTGGGGAGACAAAAGAGTATCAATGTCAGGAATAAGAGAGGATTGAAGAATCACCATAACTTTCAGATGAAATAGGACTTTCACACTCAGAAACCCACAACAGCTTGATCATTGATGGAGGAAGGGCACATGAGTCCCCCCCCTCCACCCCCTTACCAAAGAGCTACTGACAGTTGATGGTTTCTGGGAGAAAGAGTCAGTTTTCTTTTTGGAATATGGTCCCTGATGGGTTGACAGTGATTTAGGGTGTTTAACGTCCATCTGTATAGGGGTGGCATTAATTAGACTCAGTATTTTATTCAGAAATGAAAAAATGAAGTTGAGAAGAGGATGTGATAAAGAGATTGGGGTGAGGGTGTTAATGGTAAGAGACGTAGAACGAATATGATTGAAATACATTGTATACAATTGTATGTCAGAACTATTATTTACCGGGACCAATGAGGCTTCATTGAATGCCTAGCTGCCATGTTTTAATATCTTCAAAACAATTGATGTAATTCATTACATTAATAATCTCAATGATCATGGGTTATCTCAATAGATTAGACAAATGTCCTTTGAAAAAGTCCAATGTCTCTTTATAATAAAAGCCCTGAAAATAAGATTAGAAGGAAAATATAACATAATAAAGGCTATATATGATAACTTGATGGCCAACAATATACTAACTGAGAAAAAACTCAACGTATTTCAATGAAAATCAGTTACCACACAAATGTGTTCCCTTTATCCATCTTGAAAGTGTCCTTGAAGTCTTAGCTAAAACAAAAAGAAAGAAAGAAAGAAAGAAAGAAAGAAAGAAAGAAAGAAAAGGGATAGAAATAGGGAAAGAAAAAGTTAATCCTTATTTGCAGTAGATGTACATAAAAAACATTGTGGATTCCTCAAAAAGACTCTTAAAGTGGCTAAATTACTTCAACAAAATAGCAGGATACAGAAGAAGCTCACAAACCAGTGTTCTTTGTTTTTATCAATAACAAATTTACTGGGTAAGAAATAAAGAAACAATACCACTTACAATACTTCCAGAAAGATTTATATCTCAGTATGAATCTAACTAAATGAATATCTTAGGATGAGAACTTTAAACAGCTGAAAAAATAAACTGAAGAAGACAGTAGCAGATGCAAAGACTCCCTGGACTTACAGATGGACAAAATAATGTAATAAGAGTGACTGATATAACGATGATGGGCAGGCTCAAAATAACGTCACAGAAATTCCAATGACATTCTTCACAGAACTCAAAGAAAATCATAAAATCCATATGGAAACAAAATGGCTTGGTTAGCACGGCAATCCTGAGCAAAAATAGTGATGTTTGATGCACACAAAACCTGATTTCTAGTAATTCAGCAGAGACATAGCACCAGAACAGCATGGAACTGTCACAAAAAATAAACACATACTTCAGTAAAATACACTACATTACCAGGAAGTAGAGCCATTTTATGTCTGACAAAGATGTCAAAAGCAAACATTAGAGGGAAGGCAACCTCTTCAACAGATGGCACAAGAAAACTGAAGAGTGACCATAAGAGCAGTGCACCTAAATCAGTGTCTCTGACTCTGCATGAGAGTCAATTAAAAATACACCAAAGACCTTGATATAATATCTAAAATTTTAATGTTTTTGGAGACAAGGGCAGGATAGACTCATTCTACTTAGCTGAGACTAGCTTGATCACCTGGCCTTCCCAGCTTCACTTCCCCTATGTGGGAATTACAGTTGTACAATGCCACACTGGCAAAACTGGAAACTTTAAAACTACTGTAGGAAAACAGAGAGAAGACAGTACAAACAGTCAAGGACTATCTGAGTGAGACTGTGGTAAATAATACTGTAAATGAATGCAAGATTAGATAAGCAGGATTACATCAATGTAGAAATTCATCTCAAGCAATTTTTCAATAAATGTCTAATTTTGAAAGGTATGTCACAAACTGTGTGATGGAAAAAAAAAAAAAAAAAAAAAAAAAAAAAAAAAAAAAAGAAGAGGATCCAAGATGGCGGCGAGCAGTGTGGACCGCGTTTGGAGGCTCCAGTGAACAATTCAGGGAATTGCACAGATTTCTGAGCCAGGAACACCGAGGTCCGAACATCACGGCAGCAGGAGTGCTCCACGGTTCGGAGGGACCAGGGTGCGGAGGACCTGCGTGCCCCTGCACACGGGAGGAGCGTGGTTTTTCTCTGATCGGAGCGGCAGCGGTAGAGGCGGCAGCACCAGCGGCACCAGCAGCGGCGGCTGAGGTTTGCAGCTCATAGCCTTCCGGTGGAGGCGATTGGTGTGGTGGCTGGTGGGAATTGCTGCGGGAGAGGGGACTCGGGGCAGGATTTGGGTCGCGTGGAGCCTTTGGACCCAGATTGGACTCGGCGGACAGTTCGGCCCCAGAGTCCCGGGTATTGGCCGGGCCCAGCAAACAATTCTGCCTGAGGCACTAACTCAGCGTGGCCATAGCTCCCCTGCTGTGGCGCAGGCTCAGTTGAGCACGCTGCTCCACACTAGGCACCACCTCAGCTCAGCGGCAGCTCCCCTGCGGGGACACAGTCTGGGCTGAGCACTTGGTTTCACCACAGGCGCTAACTCAGAGCAGCCGCAGTTCTCCTGCTGTGGCGCAGGCTTGGTGACGTGCTCGGTTCCATCCTAGGCACCACCTCAGCTCAGCGGCAGCTCCCCTGCGGGGACACAGTCCGGGCGGAGCACTTGTTCCACCACTGGCGCTAACTCAGAGCAGCCGCAGTTCTCCTGCTGTGGCGCAGGCTTGGTGACGTGCTCGGTTCCATCCTAGGCACCACCTCAGCTCAGCGGCAGCTCCCCTGCGGGGACACAGTCCGGGCGGAGCACTTGTTCCACCACTGGCGCTAACTCAGAGCAGCCACAGTTCTCCTGCTGTGGCGCAGGCTTGGTGACGTGCTCGGTTCCATCCTAGGCACCACCTCAGCTCAGCGGCAGCTCCCCTGCGGGGACACAGTCCGGGCGGAGCACTTGTCCCACCACTGGCGCTAACTCAGAGCAGCCGCAGTTCTCCTGCTGTGGCGCAGGCTTGGTGACGTGCTCGGTTCCATCCTAGGCACCACCTCAGCTCAGCGGCAGCTCCCCTGCGGGGACACAGTGCGGGCGGAGCACTTGTTCCACCACTGGCGCTAACTCAGAGCAGCCGCAGTTCTCCTGCTGTGGCGCAGGCTTGGTGACGTGCTCGGTTCCATCCTAGGCACCACCTCAGCTCAGCGGCAGCTCACCTGCGGGGACACAGTGCGGGCGGAGCACTTGTTCCACCACTGGCGCTAACTCAGAGCAGCCGCAGTTCTCCTGCTGTGGCACAGGCTGGACAGAGCTCTCGGTTCCACCAGCTCTAAGACTCTGGTTGGACACAGTGTACAGTTTGAATCCAGAATTCCTGGCTGAGATTGGTGGTCAGTTTGGGCCCTGAGTCAATAACTGACCACAGCACGCACTTTGGGCCAAAAGGCCCTAGTGGAGCTTGGTGCGTAGTCCCAGCCCAAAAATTCTGGCTGGGCCCTGTGTGCATTTTGGGCCCAAAATCCCTAGCTGAGCTTGGCAGACGGTTCTGGCCCTGAGAATCTAGCTGAGTTCTGCCCGTGGTTCGGTCCCAGTGCTCCTGGCTGGACTTGGCAGGGAACACAGAAGGCTGTGGATACCTTGGCCTGACCCAACGCTCATTCAGAGACCCAGAACAATTGCAGGATCCACAGCAGAGAGGGACTGAGGATCACTGGCTGTGAGAGACCAGAACAACAGGGCTAACCTCCTAACATCCACACCAGTGAAGCTTTGAGCTCGCAGCCTAGGGAAATCGTAAGAAAACAAGTGAATCTATCATCAGACACCCTCCATTCAACTCTGGAAGCTACCCAACAAAAACAAAGACGGCAGGATGTCTAAAGGACAACGAAAAAGCATACGCAAAAAACCCCAAAACAACATGGCGTCTCCAGTTTCCAGCTATCCCAAAGAAAACCACCCAGAGAACTCAAATACAACGGAAATACAAGAAAATGACCTCAAATCTTTAGTAATGAGGATGATAATGGAGGAAACAAATAAAATTCGTAATCAAATGCAGGAAGACGCAGACAAACAGGTGAGAGACATAAAAGAAGCACATAGAGTGGAACTGGAAAAATTGCAGGAAAATGCAAACAACCAGATGAAAGAAATAACTAAAACGGTTCAAGCTCTGAAGACCTATAAAGAGGCAATGGAAGAAACTCAGGAATATACAAAAAATCAGATGAAAGAAATCAAAAAATCAGTTCAAGATCTGAAAATGAAAATGGATTCAATGATAAACACACAGACAGAAGAAAAACGAGAACGTGAGACCTCAGAGAAGAAGGCGAGCAACACAGAGGTGAGCTTTTCTAACAGAATCCAAGAGATGGAAGAACGAATCTCAGGGCTAGAAGATACAATCACAGATATTGAACCAACCATTAAAGAAAATGCCAAATCTGGAAAACTCTTGACACAAAACATCCAAGAAATTAAGGACACCATGAAAAGAAGAAATTTGCGGATAATAGGCATTGAAGAAAGAGAAGACATCAGACTCCAGGGCCCAGAAACTATTCTCAACAAAATCATAGAAGAAAATTTCCCCAATCTAAAGAAAGAGATGCCTATAAACATACAAGAGGCCTACAGAACACCAAATAGAATTGACCAGAAAAGAAAAACTGCCCGCCACATAATAATCAAAACACAAAACATGCAGAACAAAGAAAAAATATTAAAAGCTGCAAGGGAAAAGGGCCAAATAACATTTAATGGTAAACCTATCAGAATTACACCTGACTTCTCAGCAGAGACCATAAAAGCCAGAAGGGCCTGGACAGAGATCCTGCAAACCCTAAGAGAACACAGATGCCAGGCCAGACTACTTTACCCAGCAAAATTATCAATAACCATTGATGGAGAAAACAAAATATTCCATGACAAAAACAAATTCAAACAGTACCTATCCACAAACCCAGCTTTACAGAAGGTACTAGAAGGAAAACTCCATCCCAAAGGGTCAAGCTACAACCAAAACTACCCAGGAAATAGATAACTATCCCATGGCAAAAACACAACTACACAAACGCTCGACTGGAAACAACATCAAAATTAAGACTCTTAACAGTCACTGGTCATTAATATCTCTCAACATCAATGGCCTCAATTCTCCAATAAAAAGACACAGACTAACCGAATGGGTACATAAACAAGACCCAACATTCTTCTGCATCCAAGAAACACATCTCACCCATAATGAAAGGCATTACCTCAGGGTAAAAGGTTGGAAAAAAATATTCCAAGCAAATGGTCACAAGAAGCAAGCAGGGGTAGCCATTTTAGTATCGAACAAAATAGACTTTCAACCAAAATTAATCAAAAGGGATGAGGAAGGACACTTCATACTCATCAAAGGGAAAGTCAACCAAGATGACATCACAATTCTGAACATCTATGCTCCCAATACAAGGGCACCCACATATGTAAAAGATCTCCTAAAAAAGCTTAAACCACACATCGATCCCCACACAATAATAGTGGGAGACTTCAACACCCCACTCTCACTGAAGGATAAGTCATTGAAACAGAAACTAAGCCGAGAAATAACATCATTAACCAATGCCATGGGTCAAATGGATCTAACAGATATCTATAGAACCTTTCACCCAAACAAGAAAGAATACACCTTCTTCTCTGCACCCCATGGAACCTTCTCCAAAATTGATCACATCGTAGGTCACAAAGCAAGCCTCAACAGATACAAGAGGATTGAAATAATACCTTGTATCCTATCAGATCACCATGCTCTTAGGCTGCAATTCAACAACAACAGAAATAACAAAAAGCCTACACGTTTGTGGAAACTAAACAACTCTCTGCTAAATGACACCTGGGTCAGGGAAGAAATAAAGAAAGAAATCAAGGAGTTTCTGAAATTCAATGAAAATGATGAAACAACATACCCAAATTTGTGGGATACATTGAAAGCAGTGCTAAGAGGAAAATTCATAGCACTAAGTGCCTTTAAAAAGAAATTGGAAACATCGCACATAAGCATCTTAACAACACAACTGGAAGCCCTAGAAAAAAAAGAAGCAGAAACACCCAAGAGGAGTAGACGCCTGGAAATTATCAAACTCAGGGCTGAAATTAACAAATTAGAAACTAAGAAAACAGTCCAAAGAATCAACAAAACCAAAAGCTGGTTCTTTGAGAAAATCAACAAGATAGACAGACCATTAGCCAAACTAACTAAAAGGCAGAGAGACAGTATTGAAATGAACAAAATCAGAAATGAAAAGGGAGACATAACAACAGACACTGAAGAAATTCAAAGAATCATAAGATCCTACTTTGAAGGCATATACGCCACAAAATTTGAAAATCTAAGGGAAATGGACGATTTTCTTGATCAAGTTCACTTGCCAAAGTTGAGTGAAGAACAGATAAACAAGTTAAATAGTCCCATTTCCCCTACAGAAATAGAAGCAATCATCGATGGTCTCCCAACCAAAAAAAGCCCAGGGCCAGATGGTTTCAGTGCAGAATTCTACCAGACCTTTAAGGGCGAGCTAATACCGATACTCTTCAAGCTACTCCAAAAGATAGAAATGGATGGAAAATTACCAAATTCATTCTATGAGGCCATAGTCTCATTGATACCTAAACCTCACAAAGACTCAACAAAGAAAGAGAATTTCAGACCAATTTCTCTTATGAACATAGATGCAAAAATACTAAATAAAATACTTGCAAAACGAATACAGGAGCACATCAAAGATATCATTCATCATGACCAAGTAGGCTTCATTCCAGGCATGCAGGGATGGTTTAATATACGGAAATCCATCAATGTAATCCACCATATAAACAAACTGAAAATAAAAAACCACATGATCATCTCCTTGGATGCAGAGAAAGCATTTGATAAAATTCAACACCCATTCATGTTTAAAGTTTTAGAGAGATCGGGGATACAAGGCACTTTCCTCAACATAATAAAGGCTATATACAGCAAGCCAATAGCCAAAATCAAAGTAAATGGTGAGATACTCAAGGAAATTCCTCTCAAATCGGGAACAAGGCAAGGCTGCCCACTCTCTCCATATCTCTTCAATATAGTACTCGAAGTTCTAGCCAGAGCAATAAGACAACAAAAGGAGATCAAGGGTATCCAAATGGGAAAGGAGGAAGTCAAATTATCCCTCTTTGCAGATGATATGATAGTGTACATAAGTGACCCTCAAAACTCCACCAGAGAACTCCTAAAGCTGATAAACACCTTCAGCAAATTGGCTGGATACAAAATTAACTCAAAAAAGTCTGTAGCCTTCCTATACACAAATGACAAGCTTGCAGAGGAAGAAATTAGGAAAACCACACCCTTCACATTAGCCACAAGCAATATAAAATATCTAGGAGTTACCCTAACTAAGCAAGTGAAGGACTTGTATGAAAAAAATTTCAAAACTCTGAAGAAAGAGATTGAAGATGACCTGAGAAGATGGCGTGATCTTCCTTGCTCATGGATCGGGAGAATTAACATAGTAAAAATGGCCATCCTACCAAAAGCAATCTACAGATTCAATGCAATCCCTATCAAAATAACTACACAATTTTTTAAAGACATTGAAAGTTCAATTCTGAACTTCATATGGAAAAACAAAAAACCCAGAATAGCTAAAACAATCTTGTACAATAAAAGATGCTCCGGAGGAATCTCCATACCTGATCTCAAACTGTACTATAAAGCAATAGTACTTAAAACAGCATGGTACTGGCACAGCAACAGGCTGGTTGATCAGTGGAATCGAATCGAAGACCCAGATATGAATCCACACACATATGGTCACTTGATTTTTGACAAAGAAGCCAAATCCATTCAATGGAAAAAGGATAGCATCTTCAACAAATGGTGCTGGTCTAACTGGAGGTCTATGTGTAAAAAAATGAAACTGGACCCATATTTGTCACCTTGCACAAAACTCAAATCCAAGTGGATTAAAGACCTCAACATAAAACCAGAGACACTAAGCCACTTAGAAGAAAAAGTGGGAAAGAGCCTGGAACATATTGGCACAGGAGACAACTTCCTGAACAGAACACCAACGGCCCAGGCCTTAATGTCAACCATTAATAAATGGGACCTCATGAGGCTGAGAAGCTTCTGTAAGGCAGGAGACACTGTCAAGAGAACAAAGCGACAGCCTACAGACTGGGAAAAAATCTTCACCAACCCTACATCTGACAAAGGTCTAATATCCAAAATATATAAAGAACTCAAGAAATTAAACACCACCAAACCGAATAACCCAATTGAGAAATGGGGCTTGGAACTAAACAGAGAATTCTCAACAGAGGAGTATCAAATGGCTGAGAAACACTTAAAGAAATGCTCAACCTCCTTAGTCATCAGGGAAATGCAAATCAAAACAACTCTGAGATTCCATCTTACACCCATCAGAATGGCTAAGATCAAAAATTCAAGCGACACCACATGCTGGCGAGGATGTGGGGAGAGAGGAACACTCCTTCATTGCTGGTGGGAATGCAAACTAGTACAGCCACTTTGGAAATCTATCTGGTGCTATCTCAGAAAAATGGGAATAGGGCTTCCTCAAGACCCAGCTATTCCACTCCTTGGAATATATCCAGAAGATGCTCCAGCACACAACAAGAAAATTTGCTCAACCATGTTCATAGCAGCCTTATTCATAATAGCCAGAACATGGAAACAGCCTAAGTGTCCCTCAGTAGAAGAGTGGATAAAGAAACTGTGGTACATATACACTATGGAATACTACTCAGCTATTAAAAACAAGGAATTCCCGAAATTTGTGGATAAATGGATTGAGCTAGAAATGATCATAATGAGTGAGTTAACCCAGAAGCAGAAAGAATCAAATGGTATATACTCACTTATATCTGCATACTAGCCCTAGGGGCATGTCCCACGAAAGCCTTCACTTACCAGGAAACTGGGACAGAGGGGAAGGCATCCTATTGGGACTCTAAATGAGAGACGCATGGGAGAACAGCAAAATAAAAGGATCCAGAGGGTCCTAGAAATCTACAAGTAGAACAATATGATAGGCAGATTTGGGCCCAGGGGTCCCGCTCAAACTAAGGCACCAGCCAAGGACAATACAGGAGGTAAACTTTAAACCCCTTCCCAGATCTAGCCAATGGTCAGAATATTCTCCACAGTTGAGTGGAGAGTGTGATACGACTTTCTCACATACTCTGGTGCCTCACATTTGACCATGTCCCCTGGAGAGGGAGACCTGGTGGCACTCAGAGGAAGGACAGCAAGTAGCCAAGAAGAGACTTGATACCCTATGAGAATATATAGGGGGACGTAATCCCCCTCAGGAACAGTCATAGGGGAGGGGAATAATGGGAAAATGGGGGGGGGGGAGGAATGGGAGGATACAAGGGATGGGATAAACATTGAGATGTAACAAGAATAAATTAATAAAAAAATAAATAAAAAAAAAAAAAAAAAAAAAAAACAGAAAGTGAATATATACCATGCGAGTGTTTCTGCTTCTTGGTCAGCTCACTTAGTGTGATCATTTCTATTTCCATCTATTTGTCCACAGATTTCTGGATTTCCTTGTTTTTAATAGCTGAGTAGTATTCCATGGTGTAAATGTACCACAGTTTTTCTTTTATCCATTATTCATTTCAGGGCCATTTAGGCTATTTCCAGGTTCTGGCTATTATAAATAAGGCTGCTATGAACATGACTGAGCATATGTCCTTGTTGTGTGGTGGAGCATCTTCTGAGTATATTCTAAGGAGTGGAATAGCTGGGTCTTGAGGAAGCTCTATTCCCAGTTTTCTGAGAAAGCGCCAGATAGATTTCCTATTTGACCATTTCCCTGTCATGGAGAGGCCAGGTGCCACTCAGAGAAAGAATAAGCAGGCTACCAAGATGAGACTTGATAGCTTATGACCATATAGAGGGGGAGGAGGTCTCTTGGTCATAGACCTAGGGGAGGGAAATAGGGTGAAAGTGAGAGGGAGGAACAGGAGGATACAAGTGATGGGAAAACAATTGAGTTGTAATTTGAATAAATTAATTAAATTATTTTTAAAAATCAGAGAAAGCTAGTCTAAATGCTTTGATTTCACCATAAAAATTTTTAAATTCTACCAAAATGATAAAGATATGTAATATTAGTAACTATTTCTAAAAGTTGATAAACTGATTCTGTAAGTTTCTATTAAAAATTCTGATCATTACATCTAGGTTAGGTGATTTTTTTTTTTGTGAGGCCTTCTGATAGAGCTGAATAAAGGAGAAAAGTATTACATTATAGGACATATTTTAGTAAGAGCATCAGAATTGAGTGGACCGAGTTAAGACAATATCTCCTTTTACAGTGTACAAAACACTGGAATGCTTTCAAGCTAAAGTAGAAACTGTGGGCAGTGGAATGATCATGACAACCATAATCCTTAATGAATCCTGAACTTCATTCCTTATGATTATTATAATTATGTGTCCTTAGATTAAATATCTTATAATTCCTTAAATATTGTTGTGCCTTCCTGGGGTAAAGTTAAAATAACATACTTTTAAATGCCTACAGAAGGAAATGTATCCACATAGATAACTAAACAGCAATTTACTAACTTTACATAGGGGTTTTTAAAATATATAACTTAGCAGCCTAATACGTATTTTTTAAAAATGAGAAAATAGCACATAAATTAATTTGTAAATTTAGAGTTTGGGTAAATTGCAAATAACAAGCCATCATTGTTGACTTTTTAGTCTTTTTCTATAAAAATTTTTAAGTAAATAAGACTTTGAAGACAAATATAGTTTATTCTTTAGTACTGTTCTCATCCTCCATTTCCTCAAAAGCAGATGCTCTTGTAAACTTGTTTTTCAGAATTTCAGCCCCTATTCTTAAATGTTACTATGTTATTATTAATATTTTATAGCTTTTATTTTTCATTTAATATGATGATGCTATGAATTAAATTTGGTACAGAAGTTCTATTTTAATTATATTTATTCATTTGTAGATAATATTTATAGTTTTCCCATTCTCTATGCTATTTGTCAATTTTTTATGGTATTCTGTAAGTCCGTATGTGTTTATCTTTGATTGAGCCTAACTTTTGGTACAATTGGTTCCGCAGTGTTGAGACTAGGTAGATAAAAAGTTAAACCTCAAGGAACCAAGGAAACCATAGAAGTATCTTGGTAGCTGATGTCAGAGTGGATTTTTGTGGTTAAATATCTTTGAAGCTACAGTTAGGTGTTTGCTGAGACACTGGAGACCTTTCCGAGTTACCACAGGCATCAGGTTATGCTTCTGTTGCTGTGATAAAGTTCTATGATCTAGGCAACTTATGGAAGTAGGAGTTTACATAGGCTCATGCTTCCAGAGGGATAAGAGTCCATCATGTGGCTGATGGGGTGGCAAAAGCAAGGCAAGCTGGAGGCAGAAACAGCTGGAAGCTCGCATCTCAAATCACAAGCAAGAAGCAGAACAAGCAAACCAAGAATGGGTTTGGCCTTTGAATTTTCAAAGCCTAACCCTAGTGACAGACTTCTTCCAGGAAGGGCACACCTACTGTGCATTCCAAATAATCCCTACCACAGGGGACAGTTTACCAAATCCTTGGGTCTACGGGAGGCACATCATTTAAGCATTAAGCAAAACACCACACATGCACACTAACATAATGCCAGCATCCTTAAAAGACCCAGCTTTGTCATGTTATTTACATTATAGGTCTAACTCCTCCTTGTGGGCTTTGTAATAAGATCATTAGAAAAAACATCTGAAAAGAGATATCTGATGCAATTTGAGAAATAAATAAGAGTATTTAAACTTAAACATTTGTAACCTGTCTTTAAAAAAATTTTTTTAGAATCTCTTTAATAATCACAGTGAAGATCTGGTGTACCCTATGGGTTAATATGTTACAATCTCTGTTTAGAATGTACAACCACTTTGCTTTGCTGAGTAAAATTTTGCTTAAATTGTGTCTCCAATGAATCCTTTCCTTCAAGAGGGCAAAAACTTCACTGAGGCAAGCAGAGGTATAGTGCATTGTTAAAGTGTTTGCTTTTCATATGTGAGCCTTTGGGCTTAATTCTCAACATCACAAAAACTAAACTTCCTTTAAAGTATGTATTTGAATTATCTTTTATTTACATTATTTGAAATGGTGCTGAGTAAATCCATTTTTTACCATCCATGTTCTGCTAAAAAGTATCTATTTAGTCAATGTGAAATGTGTTGACATGCATATACGCCCATCGTATGAGAGAGTCCCAGCAGGCATTCATTCAGAATTGTTTTCTCTCTCTTTTTCCTTCACATCCTTTCCCTTTATTTCAGGGCTATGGCTTTCATCTCCTTAGGTGTTTCTGTGTTTCCCGAGTATGTATCCCAAGATCCAAGCATCAGTTTTGTGTATCACTTGTATTGTTCTCTTTCCGTTATTTTGTCTTACACTGAGTCCTACTCCTTTCTTTATTCCTTCATAAGTTTTGAAGAAGAAATGGATGATGAGAGTCATTCCTTTTCAGTCTTCTGGGGTTGATTGCTACAAATGCTGTAAATTCATCTTTGTTAATATTGACTGATTTTAATGGTAGAATGTCTTTCTGTGTGTTCCTTAGCTACAAGTTAAAAGGATTCCTGGTGCTATCAATTAAAAGTAAATATTTCATTATTCCAGTTTCATCTTCTTCTTTAAAACATAGAATAACCAAAGATATTGGTTGTTCAGTTCACCAGCTGTAGATTCAAATTGTCATTCGATTGTTGATTTCATGTTTTCTCATCATAATTCCATTTGTAGTCACTATACATTGGATTCTTTAGAAATTGGTTGAAGCTGCATTTACTGTTTATTCTAGGCTATTCATAATTATTGTACTCATTTAAAATTGTTAACTACCTAACTTTATTTAATGGGCTGTCCGAAGTTTCTGCAGTTTCAAAAGTTAGAAGCTTGTGAGTGAATAAGACTGAAGCTTCAGCCCATGGATGAGTCACATCTGACACTTCTGTGTTTTAGCCCTTAGTGCCTTTGGTAAAGTCTTAGTAATCCAGAATTAGTATATATGTAAGAAGAAATAGGTGAATGATCAATAGTTCACATTGTTGTCATACAAGTGGCCTGCCTCTAGGTTGTTTAGTAACCTCTGACATCATCACCTGCCACCTGGTGTGTGCCAGACCACACCAAAAGAACCAAGCTGCCACCTTGTCTCTCTCTGACTTTGTCTTTTGCACTCTCACACTCTTGGACTTTCTCTAATGGTGTCCACTTCTGTCGTTCTCTCTCTCTCTCTCTCTCTCTCTCTCTCTCCTCCTCCTCCTCCTCCTCCTCCTCCCTCTCTCCCTGTCTCTCTCTACTCTCATAGCCCACTCAGGTCCTAACTCCTGTATCTTTTCCTTCCCTCATATTAATCTCTCCATATTAGTTCTGTTGCATCTCACTATGCATCTCACTACTCATTTTTAATCCTAACAAACATTCCTTTTATGTTTTAAATTTTACCAGGAATCCACGAGAGTAATATTTCTCAGAGTTGTTATTCTTTTATTCATTTTAACATTTTAAAGGTTTTCATCTTTGACAATTTCGTAGATACATACAATATTTTTGATAATAGACATTTTTCATTGTTCTTTCTTATTCCCTTCTACTACTCCATAGGAGTAATTTCAAACCTTCAATTATCACTGTGTGTTCCTGGTGTGGAGTTAGAGGTGTTTTGTTTTGTTAGGCTAATCAAATCATTATTTTTAAAGAAATAAATGCTTATAATTAAAAATAAAAGTTTCAGAACTTTTACATATATTCAAAGTACATGAAAAAATGATTCTTGGTTTATTTCAGGACAATAGTGATTCACTCAAAACATGACAGGTAATAAAGCAGAAAATTATAGAATAGTACATTTATTTATGAGAAATGAAAAGTATTACTATGCAAATGGGGAGACATTTTCTTTTTACTAAAAGGTCAAATTTCTAGACAAAGAAATAATGTCATTTTAATAATAAATTTAATTGGGAAAATATCATATTTAAGTAATATGTATCAAATTAATATGAAGTATAAGGATGGATAAACTTTGGAAATTTGAAAATACCCATTTTAGTGAAAGTTTATCCAAGAGCAAAGCTGACATTGGTGCCTCTCCCTTCTGTCTCTTTCACTTCTTATTTCCACTAGTGATGATGACCTTGTCTACTTCCTCTTGTTTTCTGATCAAAAATCATGCCAAGTACATAATGTAATACTGATACATTCAGAGACAGAGAAGAGAGAACTTCCTCCTAAGTATCTACATCTCACGTAGTCTCACAGCCTGCTGATGGTGGGGGGTGGGAGGAACTTTGAAGATGGAGCAGAATCCTGGGAGTTAGTGAATGAGCAAGACAAGATGAAAGAATAGTCCAGGCCAAGTCTGTGCCAAGAGTTCTGTCAGCTCTCCTGGTCATATTTCCTTTCCTTATCCCAAGAACAGGAAAGCAGTGTTTACAGGAGAAGGTACAAGTCAACCAATGGCTCTCTAATAATAGAACATCATAGTTTGAAGCCAATGTCTGGATTGCTCCCTGTGGTTGTCCTAACCAAGAACGAACCCTGTGCCCATCCATACTGGGGCTGGTGGTAGCAAGAGAAAAGCAAAATGGGTGGAAGCTGTTCCTTTGTGCGCCCATCCTCCTGGCTTGGTTCCTGTACTAACGTGACTGTTGCTGATCAAGGTTGTACCACTTTGTGAATTAATCTTAGATTTCCACTGTAACGGGGGAAATGGTGAGAAAAGAAACAAACACTTTAGCAAGCTGGATGAGGGAGGGCAACAGGGAGCATTTAAGTTTTTATTGCTTTTATGAATTCATTGTGCCACCCCATTCATCTAGCCTGGGAAAACACCTGTTAGGTTTCTGGAGAGCTAGCCAACCCTTTCTGCTTTGTAAATGGAAATGGAATTCCCTTAAGGCTTCACAGGGTGCACTTGTAGGAAAATTTCCTGCTTGTTGTTCTTATCTCCATTTCTGTTTCAAAAATACCTCAGTTAGTTTTTCTCCAAGCAAGCTGTGCATAAATGAATGTGTAGAAGTGTCGAGTACATATCAAAGTCCAAGGGCATTGCAATGCACGCCTATGAAGTATGTGGAATAGACGTCCTAGGGTGAAGGCAGGGACAAGCTAAGGCAAGCTCTGAAGATTAAGACCTGCTAGTGTGTCATTACGGCACTAAGCCTGACCCTGCTGAGACCCATTCTAAAATGGAATATGCATTCAGACTGGGAGAAAGGCTTTCCCACCAGGTAGAGATTTAGGACAAGAGGGGGCCAGTTTCAAACCTGATTTATTTATCTAGTTGCACATCTGCTAGCTACAAAAGAGCTTCAGTAGAGAAGTTTTTCTCTTTTCTAACAAACTGAGTGAGGGAATTAGGAATGTGGACAACAGGGTGGTAGGAAGGAGGAATAGAACTTAAAGATTTGTTGTATCTTGTCTCTCATGTTTGTAAAACAATCACATGAAAACAAATTGTTAGAATATCAGAGCCCACGAAATGTTTTTCTAACATTATTGTGTGAGATGTAATACTTTACAAATAAGCTTGATAATAGTTAATATGAAGAAAAATATTTTATTACTCCTGATATCTGACTTCTTTCATATCTTTAAGTGTTTTGTCTTTGGTGCTACAGACTGAATATTGTTTGAGACCTTCCAAATGTTTGTGTGCTGTAAACTTGCCGCTTGTGGGGCACACACAGATTTATGAGAGCTCAAGAGAAGGTTATGGGGTCATAGGGGCTCCGTGCTTCTGAATTGGTATTGCTGTCTCCCTGAGGCAGATACCACCTTATATGACTAGGTTATTATAGAACGGGGCTCTGCCACATGCTCAGCCTCTCTGTGTGCACACAGCTAGTTCCTTTTTTGCTGCCATGTAAAATGTCAGGAAATTCTCATCTCAACATGACCCTTCAGACACCGAAATTAGAGGCCAAATAAAACTTTTTAAAAATCCCTAGTCTCTTGTTATATAAAATAAAATGTACTAAAACATACAAGTTTGTCCTATTGATTTTTTTTGTTTTGTATTGCTTATTATTAGTTTTATTTTTTTTTCTGAGACACATTCCAACTATATAATGCATCCTGCTCCTAAACTTGTGTCAGCTAGCCTCTGACCTCTGAATGCTAAGAGTGTAGATGTTCACCACCAGGCTTGGCTGTTTTTTTCTTTATCATGCATAATTTATAACTTTACATCTTTATTTTTTTTATAATTGTTTCTAATAAATACTCACATTTCTTTTTGTATGGAGAGTGGGGAGTGACTCTGATATGAACTCTGGTGCCCCATATTTGATTACCCCCCCTTGGTGGGGAGACCTATGGTACTCAAAGAAAGAATAAGCAGCCTAACAAGATGAGACTTGATAGCCTATGACCGTATAGTTGGGGAGGACTTTCCCCTCGGTCTTAGACTTAGGGGAGGAGAATAGGGTAAAAGTGGGAGGGAGGGAGAAATGGGAGGATACAAGTGATGGGATAACAATTTAGTTGTAATTTTAATAAATTAATTAGATAATAAAAAAATTAAAATTGAATTTATTATAATTTATTCAGATTACATCCCAATTGTTGTCCCCTCACTTGTATCTTCCCATTCCCGTCCTCCCGTCCTCCCTTCTCCTTGACCTCTGACAGAAGGGGGCCTCTTCCTCCACCATATGATTTCTTCAGACATATTTTTCCATGTCACCATTTTGCTTGTTGTTGACACTAGAAAGGTTAGTAGAGTTTCAGTCTTTTCCTCTATTTCAGAGATGAAGAGATGGGAAGCCTCTCAGAGTGCTGAGGGCAGTAGTTCCGAAGGAATCAGGGTTTACTTTTGTGAATCCTTAAGCTCCCTGATAAAAGAATTTTTAAATGGACTCAGAAGGGAACTTGAAGACCATTGTGTCAGAGTTTAAGAGAGAAATGACAGCACAGACAACCTTAAACCTTAGCAGTTTCTGGCCTGAGGCGGAGAGGTGAAAAAGTGAGAGCCATGCTCTTTAAAATACCGTCCAAAAAACATAGGCAGCTTCAACAACGGAGGTAAGCAACAGCTACATACTACATAGTGAGAAGGTGTGAGGCCTCAGGAAAAGAACCAGAAGGTCTACAGTGTCTGAAGAGGGATGCTTAGGGTTGTGTCTGGCATTTTAAAAAGGGTTAGAAGAAAGGTACAAAGTACCATTTTTGAGTTAAGATTTAGCAGTCTGACTACATGGAGACAGAGACTCCTCAGGAGTGTAAGTACATTTTCTTACACAGGACATTACCATCCAATGTTTTAACTTGGGGCCAGAAGGAGAACTCAGAGAGTTTAGACTCCATTCTCTTCACTAGGACAAAGTAGCTTTCTCTGGAATGACATCAGCAAAACCCAGTTATAGCCTCATTTTCATACACAATTTTATACCTTTAAGAAAGGAAAGGTGATGCTTCCCTTCCTAGTGTAGCCAAGGAAATGAGAGGTGTGTTCCAAATATGATTATCAGGAAAAAGTTTATCCCCAATAGCATCAAACCTGCTAATGCCAGTCTACCTGCCCAATGGTGAGGACTGTTAGGCTGAAATGCAGAGGATCAGAATTTCCATTTGGACATCCTTCTCTCACTCAAACAGGACAGGAGTCAATGAGTGCCAGAGAAATGAAGGCTGGCTCAGAGTGTGCCTAAGTTGAGGTGTGCTCAAAACATGATGAAATACCTGAAAGTTCGGAAACCAGTCCTGGTGATGGACACTCTGAAGTAATTTTTCAGTACTTCATAAAACAACTGTTCCTTATTCATGAGGTCACATCAAAGCAGCTCTTTAGGGGAAGCCCCACTGAGCAGAATAATTTTCTCCTTCATTTGCATTTCTATAACATTTTGTTCATGACTACATTATGACATTTAACGCATTTATTTTAATTACCTGTTCAAATGTCATCCTCTTACTAGACTTAGAGTATATTAAGCAGAGAAATTCTCTTATTGCTTTGTCTACTTCCAATATTTAGCTGGCCACATAGTAGGTGATCACATATATTTGTTAGTTGAATTGCTACATATCACTATGATAGATATGCATCTATTTTATAGATGTTCCAAAAATTTTAAATCATTGTGTGTTTTTCAAAGAGTAATTTAATAATGTGAATTTAATCTCAAGCACTTTGATAAGACTAAGGATATCAAGATAAGTAAATCCTACATTAGTAATACAGCCCGTTCTTGCTTTCAATAGTTTTTCATTTTAAATGGTGCGTGTGTGTGTGTGTGTGTGTGTGTGTGTGTGTGTGTGTGTGTGTGTGTGTATGTATGTGTGTAAAAATCTCTATAATCATAATGAAATGGAATTACAGAGGTGGAACATGAAGATAATAGATCCTTCCTACGGAGTTTCCAAAAGAAAACAAGAAGGCACTTCTAGGCAAACAGAAATTCAGAGATCAGAATATTCCAGATAAGATAATTGAATGGGTAAGCCCTTTTTCACCAATCCTTACAATTTGAATTTGATCCTCAACAACAGTGAAAAGGGAGAACTGACTTTGAGAATTAGTCTTCTGGTCTGCATACACACACTTTAGCAAACAAATATCCATGCATATACACGTACACCAAAAGTTAATATTTTTAGTTACCAAAAAAAAAAAAAAACCTCCACATAGGAAAAAAAAGACATACCAAGGATTAATCATTGTTGTGTATGTTGTGTAGATGGCATAAGATTCATGTGGTTTGTTACTGTCCTCCTAGTGTTCTGTTCTACCAGTTATGTTCCCAGTGTGGTGCACCTAAGAGCTTCTGTGGCCTTAACAAAGTAGAGCCCAGTGAAAAGTCCCATGTCAATGAGAGTGCAGCTTTGGAACAGGACCAAGATAATTTTTCTGAGACTGGTTAATTCCCACAAGATGGTTGCTAAAAAATTAAACCAAATTGGTCCTCTATTATCTCTGACTTGTCACACCATCTCACCACTGAGACACACTGCTCCCACCACAGTGATTTTATCCATCTTTGCTCAATAGACTATATTAATTTGGTCTTGATGAAAGCTGGACATCATAGGGGCAGTGCCATGTAGGTGTTTGTTCACTCCAGAAAGCATAGAGGAAGAAAGGGGTCAGGTATACCCTTCAAAAGCAACTCACCTTTCTTTCTTTTTTTTTTTTTTAAGCTGGACCCTAAGCTGGAAAAATGGTGTTTAACACTGGAGTCTGTGGGAGATGTTTGAAGAGTAAAAGCACTGTAAGTATGTTTGCATAGTAATTTTATATCACTGTTAGTTATTGTTCACCTCTGGCTGGATAATATTTATAAATAGAAAGAATGTATGTTAAGTTTGTGTGTAGAGAGACAAACAGGATTGGCCATGTCTACTTGTGGTAGTTACAGAGCTTGGAATGCATTGAGGGCGGTGATGGGAAACTACTGCCTTACTCATCTCTTTCTGTTTACTGGTGAGATTTATTCTACTTCATGAATATTCTACGTAATTTTAAAATCTATTATATTGTTCATGAACATATAAGTAGATTTCTGCACTGTAGCCAGCCTTTTTGGGGGGCTTTTGCAAATCTGTTTTCATTTTTCTTGGAAACATTCCTAGGAGTGAAATTACAGATCTGTGTTCTAGCACATAGGAAGCATTGCAAAAAAAAAAAAAAAAGTACATTGCTTTAAAGAGTGCTTGTACCATTTTGAATTCTAATCAGAAAAACATGGGTATCCCATTTGCTTCACATCTTTGCTAATAATTAGAAGTATTAGTCATAACCAATCTACTGAGTATGGGGTGTCATGCTGGGGCTCGTTTTAGTTCTCCTTGATGATTAATTAGTTGGAACATTATGCTACGTGCTTTTGGAGAATGTTGTTTGTGAAGTGCCTGCTCAGGTTTTTCTTATTTTAATTGGATTTTGGATATTTTTGTCTATGTGTTACATTCATAAGCATGCTTGGTGCATAAATAGACCCACTTCCAGAACATACACAAGTATACTATTCCGGTGATGCTAGGAATGTGCCAGGTGAATTTCACAAACTCTTTATCCTATCCTTTTGTTCTCTTGCAGTGCTGCTCAAAGAGACTATTTAATTTTTTTAAATATTTATTTTATGTATATGAGCACACTGTCTTCATGCACATTAGAAGTGGGCATCAGATCCCAATATAGATGGCTGTGAGCCCCCATGTGGTTGCTGGGATTTGAACTCTGGACCTCTGGAAGAGCAGCCTGTGCTCTTAACCTCTGAGCCATCTCTCCAGCCCCGACTATTTAATTTTAATGGTCCAATTCATGAACTTTTTCTCTGATGTTTACTGTTATGATTAAGACATAACACTTACTCCAGGTCACAAAAAATTCTCAAGTATGCTAGTATCTAAAATCCACTCTTTCTATGGCCATGTTTGTATTGTCAGTTTGAGCTGGTTGTTGCATACTGTGTGATGTACAAGTCAGGGTGTTTTTCCACGGAGATAGCTAGTGATTTTGGCAGCACATTTTAAAAGGTTGTCTGTCCTTCCTCTTATTAATGAAGCACATCAGAACCTTTTCAAAGACCCATTGAACTTACGAAAGCGAAACTATTTCTCTTGTCTGTTCTTCCTCTTTTTAAACTGTTCACCTAACTCTGCCTTGAGTCTTCTAACTTTCCTCTTTAATGAAAATTATTATAACCATTCTAAAGCCTTTGACTTTCATGTACACTTTTGAATTGTCAGTTTATCAAAAGTGTGCCACAATTCTAGTAGAAATTGTCTCAAAATGTTGTGATTTATTATTGGATGTTTGCTTATTCTTTCACTTGGCAGTTTTAGCCTCATAGCCAACTAGCTGTTGTCACCGAGAGCTTATCATTTCCCACCATTGTGGCTAGGCTGCTGCTCCTGATTCTTTTTTCAAATTAGTGTTTACTTCTTTCTCTGGTGCTGGATCAAACCAAAGGTCTTGCACATGCTTGGTGAACATCCAACCACTGACTCAAACTGACTCTACTGACTCCAGCCTATCCTTGAATGGGTAGCTCATTGCTTTCTTTTAAACAAACAAACAAACAAACCACCTTTTTCCCAAATGAGAAACATAAGATGTTTAAATAATCTTGTATTAAAGACATTTAAACAGAATTAATAGAATTTGATAAGCTTTGTTTTACCTTTGGAAGGCAACTAGTTTCTATAATATTCTTGGATTTTGCTACTAACAACCATTTGCCACCCTGGAATAGGGACATTCTTACCTTTGGGGAAAATTTTATTTAGGCTATCATTCTGCATCCAGATGGAGTCTGGGTGTTGTGGGGTACTCTCCCAGGAAGCTTCCAAAAGTGTCAAGCACAGAGTCAAGGCACTCAGAGCTCTGGAACCCAAGCTGGGCAGCAAAGAGAGCCTGTCCTGACTTGGGGAAGGCAAGTTTCTGGCTGATTTGTGAGCTGCCAATAACAGAGGCTTACTTAGAACTCTGAAACCAAGAGAGCCGGAGGATGGAGCCAGGTTTTGTCGAGGCAGACAAAATGCTCCCCTTGCTCCCACACAGGGGCAGCATGGTGCTAGAAGGATGTTGGCAGCAATCCATGCTGTCACACTGGTGAATGGTGAAAGGTGAAAGCTCAGGGTGCCCAGCAGCATGTTGCTGACTGATCAGCAACCAAGCTCTGGTGGTCCAGGCATGGATTCTTCGGGAAGAAGGGGAGGCCTTCCCGTCTTAAAATAAATAAATAGTATCAGATGATCTTTGATGAAACAGACAATGCTGGCCCCTTTGCTTTGTGTGAAAAGGAACTTATAATTTTAGGCAGTGGGAGGGGTTTTGAGGATGAATATGTTTGATTTGCTAGGGCTAGGAGTGCCAGGGACACTTGATTTACAAGTAACAACACAGCCCTATCAGAAGAGGGGGAAAGCAGTACTTATCCTATGGGTGAGAGAAGTCCAGGTCATAAAGGGTCATTTGCCGAAACCTAAAACACCAATACATCTTATTAGCATAGGGTAAGTGTTTCGAGGAATCCCCCAGTGCTTGCTGAATGGGTTTATGAGGTAGGGCTGTGTTTGTAATCTCCCTGATGGTGACACTCTTTAGAAGATCTGAAGTTCCCCAGATCAGGTGAAGAGGGAACCCAGCTGAGAGAGGGAGTCTATCATCTTATACCAAGGTCAGAGGTTATCAGAAAATGGCAGACTTCGACTTTTCTAGCAGGGTCCCACATAGGCCACCATGGAAAAAATTCTTACCATGCCTAGCCTGTCATACCCTGAACATACTTTCTCTCTCTTTCCATTGTCTAGGGTCTTCTTTGATTTCTCCAAACACTGTTTTGTACTTTGGGGAAGCAGTCTTTTTAAGATTTATTTTTATTTTATGTGTATGAGTGTTTAGCTGAATGCATGTATGTGTACCATTTGAGTGCCTGCAGAGTCTGGAAGAGGGCTTTTTAATCTCTTAGAACTGGAATTACAAGTGTTTGTGATCTAATACTTGAATTCTGGGAACTGAACCTGAGTCCTCTGCAGGAACATGTGCTCTGACCACTGAGCCATCTCTCCAGACCATTTTCTAGTTTTTGTTTTGTTTTGTTTTGTTTTTGGTTTTATGAGACAGGGTTTCTCTGTGTAGCCTTGGCTGTCCTAGACTCACTTTGTAGACCAGGGCTGGCCTCTAACTCACAGCGATCCACCTGCCTCTGCCTCCAGAGTGCTGGGATTACAGGCGTGCGCCACCACGCCCAACCTAGTTTTTTTAATATATAAAGATTTCACTCTTTTGTTAAGTTAATTTCTAACCAAGACTTTCAATTTCCTTGTATATCCCCACACAGATTTTATTTCTTCCCTCTCTCTGTCTCTGTCTCTGTCTCTCTCTGTCTCTCTGTCTCTCTGTCTCTCTGTCTCTCTCTCTCTCTCTCTCTCTCTCTCTCTCTCTCTCTCTCTCTGTGTGTGTGTGTGTGTGTGTGTGTGTGTGTGTGTGTGTGTGTGTGTGTGTGTGCCATGATAGGCATGTGGTGTCTCAGGGCAACTTGCAGAAGTCTTATTTTTATTACATTTTGAAATGCTCACTGTTAGTATGTAGAAAGACAATTTTATATTGGCATTGTAACTTCTGTAGTTACATTTTTACTTTTTGCATTTGTACTTATTCCTCTTTAGTGGCTTATTTAGGTTTTATGCCCAAACCATTAACTAGGCAGCAAGTGAAGTCATCATCCTTTTTGGCCAGTGCTTCTGAGTTCTCTTAGCAACATGTTCCTTATTGAAGGGCAATAAAAAGTTAACTGACAAGTTACAAAGGGAAGCAGGATCCTTGTTGCTGTTTCTTTTTGGCTGGTTGTACCAGCTATTAGTGACTGCTGTCAACCAACATACAAATTCACTGCCAAATTGAATACTGACCTCCTGGATGGCCATGATAGGATCACAAACAAAACGTTTTCCTTTTTAAGGTCTAGCCAGCAAGTGATAGTCTTCCCAGTTGGCTTCAAAAAAGAACATACTAGAAGAATTCAGCCAACGACTCCAACTTTGTGCAAATGTTGGTTCCTCTCAGGCCAACTCAGATGAAAAGCCTTGCTTGAGTGTAAGTTTCCATTGAAAATTCACAGCTGGAGTTCTTCCCTCAGGGCTGACTGAGATCTAAGGAGTGAAGTGAAAAAGTGTGGTCCTGGCTGAGCTGAGGTCAGGAGAAATGAGAGAAATGCAATTACATACTGCATCCACACTGCTCGCCGTCCATATCACCTTGTTTATGTGTGTGGCTATGATAGTTTCAGTATTGCGGTAAACTAGGTAATTAGCTCCTTGGAGCTTTCTGGTACTACCACAAGTTAAACTGAAGAAACAGCTTCATCAAATATTGTCAGATCCAGATGTAGGAATACATGTGTAATAGAATAAGATAAAGGAATATAGAAGTAGAATGCACAAGAGATGGAAAATTGAACACAAAATAAAAGCCAATATCAAGAGAAGATGAAACTCCAAAAACATAATTAGAAAAAAATCTATTTCAGGTTTTTGTTCATGTTTATGTTCAGGTTCAGGTTTATGAAAAGACTCAGACCAAATACAGTATCTGTATTTTTCTTATTTATTTATTTATTTATCTTTAATTTGTTCACTGTACATCCTGATTGTAGGCCCCTCCCTCATCGCCTCCCAATCCCACCCCCCCTCCCTCATTCTCCCTTCCCCAAGTCTTCAGAAAGAGGGAGCCCTCCTCCCCTATAATCTGACCTCAGTTTATCAGTTCTCATCTGGGCTGCCTGTTTCCTCTTTCTCTGTGGCCTGGTAAGGAGTATCTGTACTTTTTATCTACTTGTAAATCATAAATTTAATAGTTATGATTATGGGTGAAAATTATAAGAATTCCTTAATATGATGATGTAATACTTTTTAGTTTGTTGCTTTCTTCCATTTCTTCCTTCCTTCTTTTCTGCCTTCTATGTATCCCTAACAATTAATAAGATAAAAAGACGTTTGTTCAAATGGAAAGTATGAGTGCTGACAGATAAATTCACTTTAATCATTGTTTCATTTTCACTAGTCAGCACAGATTTCAGTGAAGGCTTCAGTTCACTAGACAACATTTCTCTCTTCTGTCTCAAGCAAACAGATATCTAAGTGTATTACTTTATTCATTATTTATGCACTATGTACAGCCATAAGTGTGCATTTGTTTTATAGGTGCTACAATTTTATGAGAATCCATTCATATTATGTTCCTATATCTGCTCCAGAATGTGACTGTGTGTTTTTGTGTAAGTGTTCCTTTGTTTTTAATGCTGGGTGGTACTAACTGTATAAACACACCAGCACTCTCTATCTACTCATCTGTTGACAGCTTCATAAACTATTTTCATGACTAAATATGATGTCATACACAGACATGTGTGTGTGTGTTCTTTTGTATTTTGAAGTGGCAAGCCATATCGTTTCATTTTCAAGTGTAGAACCAACTCTAATTTGAATATTACTTACTTATCATTTTTAATGATTCTTTTATGCAACTCTAAATTGTATTTATTAATGTTTTCTGTAGATCTTTGAATGTGTGTCATCAACTAAAAGAGATATGACATGCTGATATTTCTACTCTTTTTTGATATAAGAACTGCTCTGGATTATAAAATAACTTGAGAAATATTTTCTCTTTTCTATTTCCTGAAATTTTTTATGTAAGTTAGATGTTATACATTCTTTAAATGCTCAATAGAAATCATGAGTGGAAACAAGTGACCCTGGACAATTTTTTCAACTTACTTAAAAGATATAGAGAGTTTCTGATTTTTTAAATTGTTTCTTTTTTTGTGAATTTTCAAAAATATTTTATTTTTATCAACAATGCCTAATTTAAAATTACATTAACAACTTAACAATAGCTCTAGAATCTGAAACACTTTGCTCCTTCTATATTTATTAATCTATTTGGAGACAAACCCCTATATAGCTCAGGCTGGTCCTGAACTCATTGTGGAGTTGAGAATGATTTTGAACCCCTAACCTTCCTCCATCTACCTTCCACATAGTGGAACCACAATTCCTGGTTTGTACAGTACTGGAAATCAAACCAAAAACCTCAGGCCTAGTAGCCATGAACTATATCTACTGAGCTATAGTCCCAGTTCTAATTTATTCCTTTTCCTTTAAGTCAGTCTCTCACTAAGTAGCTCAGGCTAGCTACTCTTGAGCTTGCAACCCTGCTTCTGCCCCTCCAGTGTTGGGATTTTTAACACTATCCCAGCAATTTTATTGATTTTTAAAATTCATTCTTCTCTTTGTATCTTCTTTTAAAAACTTTATTGTTCCTTCCATATTTGTTATATATATATATATATAATTTTTAAAAGCTGGGAATTTATAGCTTTTTCCTTTTGTTCTTCTATTTTCTATTTCATTAATTTTTTCTAATAATATGTCAACCATAAATGAATTCTTCTTCCCTTTCTTAGTTTGTCTTTTTCTACCATTAGTTTTCTACCTGGGAAACTTAAATTATTTATAGTAAGATTAAGCTTAAATTTAGAGCTTAAAATATAAGAAATGTATAAACTTAAAAATTAACATTTTCTTTCATTGCATCAAGTTTATCTTGATGGTGTAGTTCTAATTCCAAAACACTTATAATTTTTATTGTCATTTACTGTATAACCACACTCATTTTAGGATTTGTATTACTATATTCCCTAATATATTGTGACTTGTATGTGTGTCATTCTTAACAAGTTTTTGTTTGAGAGTTTCCTTCTTGTTTGTTTAATTCTGTGATGCTGAGAATTAGACCTAGGGCTTGGCACATGTTTTTCAGGCAACTGCTATATCTCTGAACTACTCCCCAGCCTTGGATTACTGAGACAGATTTTTTACTGAGTAACTCCAGTTGCCCTTGAATTTGAGAGCCTCTGTCTTCTGTCTCTGCACCATGCTGCTGTGGTGGTCAACAAGAGCTTGATAAAGCTGCAACATGCTAGAATTCACCTATTATCTGGCTTCTTTCCATTTCCTGTCTCACTTCTTTGGTCCTCTCTCAGTGTTTCATGATATTTCCAAAATTAACATACTCAACCTCATTGCCCAGAACATTCCTTATAATGAGTATGTTATACTTTTTTTTTAAATTCCTCCTTGGGTTGTACACAATTCTTTAATTGTGCAAAGACCTACAATTTAAATGAAAAGTCTGACATATGTTCTCAGAGAGCCAAGTATATAATTTAAAATATCTCATTTATTAGCCTTATGTTGGAAATTCCATATGTATCACAAGGGGTTTACACTGAATATCTATTATTGAACCTTTTCTCTTCACAATTTCTCACATGAGTTGAACATGTTTATCCAGTGACTGTTCACTGTTAATGACTCATTACTTATGGCACACTTTATTAAGTTCCAACTTTAGACTTGTCTTGGTATGTATGACTAGAAATGTTGTTTTTCCTTCTTTCTACCTTTTCCTTAATCAGGTCACAATAAAATTTAGATTTCCAAAATAACCAGAGAAATTATTTTTCAGAAAAGGAAAACAACACATCTGCTAAAACTCATGCTTGAAGATTGGCAAAATGTGTCAGTGATTAAGAGACATTGCTGCTCTTCCAGAAGACTCAAGTCACTCCCCATCATCCAGATCAGTCAGCTCACAATAAATAATGCCAGCTCTGGGTGACAGATGTACTCTTTTGTTCTATAGCCAGAGACATGTGGGTTACACACATGTAAAGAATTGCTTCTCAGCCTTTTGGCTAAGATCAAGTGTACACACATGTAAAGACACATCCATACAACTTAAAATAAAGAACCAGTAGTGCCTCACTATCTATGAAAACAACAAAATGAGCCTGTTGTCTCCAGATCAATGGTTCTCAACCTTCCTAATGCTGTGGCCCTTTAATATAGTTCCTCATGTTTTGGTGACATCCCCCCCCCACTATAGAATTATTTCCTTGCTACTTCACAACTATAGTTTTGCTGCTATTATGAATTGTAATGCACATATCTGATCTGCATGAAATCTGAGGTGCGGCCCCTATGGAGAGGGTCATTCACCTTCCAAAGGGGTCGTAAGCCACAGGTTGAGAACTGCTACTCCAGACACTATTTCCTTCTTAGTTTTATTTCTCTGTGAAAAAGGTTAGCAATACACTTTTTATGGGGACCCAGTGTAGTTTCATTTGGATCACGTACTATACCATTATGGAAAAATATAAAAGCAGACATTTCTGATATTTCTCTTGCCTTAACATATCTCATTGTTCTGAATAACCATACATTTTGTATATACAGTTTTTGTAATGTTTGTGGTAATGAGCAGGGCATATACCTAAGAATTTAACTCATCTACACATGACTACCATGCTCCTCTTAATTTCCTGTCTAAACTAGGACGCGAACTATAAGAGTTTAAAAGCCCTAAACAGAAGCCAGACAGGAAATGAAAGAACATTTCACATTATTCAATTCCGACAATGTCTGTAAACATCTTGACGAAGCCGTCACCTTCTGTTGATCAGTTTCATATGTCATTCTCCACCGGAGCAAACTGATAATAAAAATGAATGCCATTAAGTGTTCAGGGAATCCTGTTACCACACACCACATCGTGACAAGCCTCTGTGTGCTCAGAAAGCATCACATTTATAAATAAAAATTCTCTTGTCCTTTCCTAAAATTGCTCCTGGCCTGACATCGTATCAGTGTGATTCTCTGTTTCTGATTCTTATCTTGTTCTTGTCTGTGCTCTTGCCTCCCACTCCCACTATGGCAAGGGTGATATATTTATGTCCTCACTTCTAGTCCAGCGACAGCAGAAAGAATTGGATTAACACACCAGGGGCCCGACAAGGCTGCATCACCTCGTGCTGTTCCTGTACGCTGCCTTCTATTACAGATCTGGAGTCTGTCCTTGGAAAGCTTATTTGTTTATTTCTCACTTTGGCAGACCTCAGTGTCCTTACGATCCTCTATTACCAAAGTTCTATCAGCTAATACTATAGACATGAAGCTGGTAACAACAGTCAACCTTGGTGTCTCAGGAAAGCTGTTTCTTGTAAATTAACGTGGTGCATCATTATTTTATAGGTGAACAGAAACACCTTGAAAATAACCATGCTTCTTCCCACTGACCTTTTTTATAAGAAATAAAAATGGACTTTGACTGCAGGCCCTGTTATCTTATTCCATTTTCCTAGTAAAAAGTAATTTACATTCTAAACATTATGTTTTTACCTTTTATAAATCAGAAAAATAATAATGACGATGACGATGATGATGATAACAATAATAACCTATGAGCAACAGTTGGCTTCAGGCAGAAATTAGGTAATATATGTGAAATAGAGCCTAAAACATTTTGCAGATATATTTTGAGATTTGAATCACCCAAGAAATCTTTCTCAGTTGTCAGTATTACCATCTGCTAGGAGAGAGAGAGAGAGAGAGAGAGAGAGAGAGAGAGAGAGAGAGAGAGAGAGAGAGAACACAGAAGAAAAAGAAAAGAAGAAAGAGAAGAAAAAGACGTAACAAGACAGATGTGAGAGTACCTTCTCTATGGAGAAAGTGGGTAGCATTAAACCATGTAACTGGGCATTTGTTGGTTCTCTCCACCATACCTAAGTCTCCCAATCTGTTGATTTTCAAATGACCTAAGAATGGGTCTCATTTGTTTCTGGAAGAGAGGTAGTGAGGTGATTACAGGGACACTTCCTGCCTCCTGTGTGTTTTAAGGCAGCGACAGAGCAGTTTGTCAGAAGGAAGGAAGCAGTGCCATACACATCAGTCAGAGGGAATTCCTGCTTGGGTTGCAATTCACTAAGGGAGTTCTTGAGACTTTTAAGAAAGCATTTTCGAATTGATTGCAGACAAACTTGGCAATCTGCAGCAAAAGGCCATTAGAAAGGCAGCTGTAGTTCCCAAGCACAAACACCCAGTGTGATATTCATCTGTTCTACACCCTACTTAGTCTCCCCATATGGGACCTATTTCTTTTGGATACTATCCAAAGCCTTTCCAGATGGTTCTTTCTCTTTCATCCCATGCCGTCATTGCTACTTGCCTACTTTTGGCGGGCCTTCCTGGATCCCTGCTCACCTGTGGCCCAAGTGGTGTGTAGCAAGGGGTGTTTTCTATTGTGTGAATCCGAAGTTCTAATGTTGCCATTCTGCGGTAGGAAGTAAGTGCTGATCATGCAGCCTGAAAGAACTGTGTGAAAAGAGCAATCTCCTAAGACAGCTGAAAGGAGAGGAGCACCTTTGCGCTTTTCTTGTGCTCCATGGCTGTCAGGCAAGCCATGCGGGCTGCTGGAACTGTCAGTGGAAAGTGACTTCAGCTCACAAGTCTCCAGGGAGTTGTCTTTGACTTCAAGATCATTTCTCAGGTCATAATTTTAATTATCCTCTTGCTACAAAAGTCAGGGACCTAGATGTGTTTTAACCATTGCATAGCAGAGCAAACCAAGCAGTCATTTGCAAAACATAAAGGGCTGTGAAAATAGCCGGATATAATTTGGAAAAGCACGACACTTGTGTCATAGTTTGAAGCATGTCATGTTTTCAAAGAATGTTATTTCATTGTAGACTACTGAAAAATAATTTTTTTGTAGTGTGGAAAACAGAGCAGATAATGTCAAATAAATGAGTGTTTCACAAGATAAAGAAACGCATTCCATTAGAAGTGAAAAGAATTTAGTAAGTTAAGTAGTCACAGAAAATGTGACTTTGGCTGTGTGCATGCATGTTCATGTGGGTACATGTGTGTGCGTGCCATGTGTAGGGGCTAGAGAATAACTTCAGTCAGTATTTCCTCAAGTGGCAACTACCCTGCTTTTTGAGACAAGGCATCTTTGGTCTTCTTTTTGTGTCTGTGGAAGCTGTCCAGCTCTGTAAATACAAACATAATGTACTAAAAGAGAGTGCTGTGACATTTTACTGTCTTGTCCTCTGGTCATTCCCTGCATATATTGATCTGCTGGGAGTTTTAGATGGAGCACCAACTTCAACCATTTAGGTAAAATTATTTTTTTCTGAGAATTACACTTTATATAATGGATAGTAAATCTTTAAGTGTAGTCCTTTTTTTTATAATATGCCAAAGAGAGACTGGAGAAATAGCACAGTGCTTGCTTCTCTAAAGCTCTTGAGTTTGATTCCAAGCACTGATGTGAGAGTTCACAACTACCTGCACCTCCAGTCACAGAAGCTCAACCTACTCTTCTGACCTCTATGGGCTTTGTACACATATGGTGTACAGGCATACACACATCCATAGACATAGAATAACAAATTACTTTTTAATTACCAGAGAATATGTTCATGACAATAAGAAGAATGACCTAAGAAAATGAAAGCAGGAATATTGGCCCACATAAACTGTTCTCAGCCTGGGCATCTGAACCCAGCATGCATTAAGTTCAGGGGAAGATGACTTGCTTGGGCAGCTTAGCAAAGGAGGAAAATCTACCAAGCAAGTGAGCTGCAAGTCTTTCTTTATGTCAAGTCCACTAGCATCCTCTAACTGACTGATTATTTACAGGATCAGTTTATTTTCTGCTTTAGAGGACATTGGACAATATATGGAGATATTTTGAAATACTAAAATTTGCCAAGTATGCACAGCTATTCCCAGTATCTAGGGAGACAGTTACATATGATGATTAATCTTGGTTTTCAATTGACTGCTTCTGGAATCCATTAAAATACAAGAGGCTGAGCATTCTTATAAGAAATTTTCTTAATCAGATTTTCTGAAGCAGGAAGATTCACTCTAAAAGTGTGTGGAACTGGCTACCCAGACCAAAGGATATAGAAAAATAAAACTTTGTTTCTTACCTACTTGACCTCTCTGTCATTGGCAAGTTTCTCTGCCTTCTTGCTGTGAAATTCCTTAACCTTCAACATAGACTCCTAAGGCAGCATCTCTCCAAGAATCCTCTAGGCTTTTCAGCACCCAAATGGGACAGTGAAGACACCCAGCCATGTGAATTGAGCAGCTACCGGATCCTTGGCCTCTTCATTGCTAATGAACCATTGTTGGAATGGCTGGAAGCTCAGCCAATCAAATAAATTACCCTAAAATATACATTCATGCTATCAGTTCTGTTTATGTAGAAAACCTTGGCCGATATACTTGATTTGATGTCAAACAACAGCTCAACACAGCAAATAATTGTCCAATAAAAATCCAGCTTAGTGTTAAACATGGATAGGCCTGCACTGACCAGCAATGAAGCTCCTCGGTGCCTTACTTCTTTCCCAGGAAGAACAATGTCAAAGGCACATGATTTCAGAAGAATTACAATAAGGATGTAGCTATAAAGCCAAATATCATGAAGACTGAATAGATAATATGATACAATATTTAAGATTATGATTGACTTAAAAGTATTTCAACAAACATGGCTAATTCTTTTAGGAAAAATGGGTGTTCCCATAATTTCCAAGAAAGAATATTATCAATTTCTTTGTTCTACTGATTTTAAGATTCATAATTATTTTTACACTCTGAAATTTCTAAAGTGGGAATTTATCTTATCAGCATAAGAAAATATTGTGTAGTTTTTAATGGCCATTTAAAAACTATTGGAACATGGAAGAATGGTGTCTCTTACCCTTGATAAGACATAATTCAATGCTGATTGCCCAGGGATAGGCAGTGAATTAAAAAGAACTTCAATGAATTGAAAAAGAAATACATACTTGCAGAAATGAAAATCAGAACTTTTTGTCTATGTATAAAAGTCTTCTGTTTTTACACAGCTGGAAGAGGTTAATAATGATAAAACAGTAGATTAACAAACTGCATTTAATAGTACATAGGGATGCATAGCACAGTGGTAAACTGTATGGGCTTTGGCCTCTGAGCTTAAATAAAATAATGAATGCAAACACATAGACTAGCATTTGCAGTGCAAAAATAAACAGTAACTAGTTACTGTCTCCACAATATACCTGATACTGTGGCAGTCATTTTACATAATTGACTCTGTTTCACCTTTCCAATCTTTGATGAAAGTCATGAATAATTTGACTCCAAGACTGCATCTACATAGTAACTATGAAATAGCCCAAGTTAACACAGCTGATAGCTGTGCATGTCTGTGTGTGGTGGGGAGTGGGACATGGAAGCCACATCTGGTATCTTAGTATGTTGGCACTCTTGTTTTTATTTGGTGGTAGGATGTCTATTTTTACAGACCACAAGCATGAAAAACCAGTTCTGGTGAACTATTTCATTTATCCACATAATGAAGTTGTAAAACATTTGCGTCAACAATTTCATGAATCAAGTCTGTCCCTTATAGCAGCCAAAAAAAAAAAAAAAAAAAAAGGTTTGAGGCAGTAGGAGGCCATATATGACCATACTTTCACTAGTGCTTATTGTATACATTGTAACATTCTAAGAAGTATTCTGTAAAGTAACAGATACTCAATTGTCGTTTTCTCATTTCTGAACTTGGTGAAATGCTGAAAGACAACTTTGGAAGTATCTGTTAAAACAAGGAATGAGGCAGCTGATATGTAACCTAAAAAAAGACTTAACAAAGCATAAAATTACATTGGCTACTTATCAATATTAATTTGGTACTAAATAAGTGAGCAGTCTTAGGTAAATTAGATGTTCTCTATTCCCTCAAGGTAAAGTGATGCACTTCATTGCTTTGGTAATTTGAATATTTCATGGTTATAGGTTGATAACTCTGGGGAGCAGCAATGGATTTTAAATTTGATATATTTATTAGTTATCTTTTGGTTCATGGAATATTGCTAAATTTAAACATATGATATCATAAAATTAAAACCCTACTAATTACTGAGCAGATAACACAGAAGTCATAAAATCTGTCAAGGCTTTGTCATATTTAAATGGCAATAAGAGTTTCTATGCTGATAGTGTATATCGTGGATTACATAAATAACACAAGTGAGGGACCACATCTACCCAGACTATAATCCTTCGTACGGTGTTTGATCGCTGGCAACCAACTTCTATAGTCAGTAGTCTAATGTTTTTGTGTCCCTATAAGTATATGCATAATAAGCACCTTCTTAAACATATATATGTACTGTGGTCCAATCAATGCTACTTTTACAGAACTGTGAAACACACAATGGTGAAGTCAGCTTCTGTAAAAGGAAGCTAAGAAGAAACACCTTTGAAATACTTATAGGTGACTAATGGGCACACTTGTCAGCTGGCTTCAGTGTTTATTCATCTGCAGCAAAACCTACATGGCAGCTCTTATTAAAATATCCTTTGAGCGCCTTATATATTAGCCACATGAAAATGTTATATTTTTGTATGCTTTAAATTATCACTGATATAAATAAACATTATTGTACACAGACCAATCATCAACATTAACTGCATTCATGAAGGGGAGAAGAGGAAATCTGAAGGTGCTGTGCTAAAGACGGAAAGTGTATTTATCAAAGAAAGATAAGCAAAGTCAGAGAGCCATGGGAGGGAGTGTGCACACTGCTTCTTTGACAGATGTTGCAGCTACACTGTAGATGGTGTAGGCAGACCTCACTTCTCCATATCACATTTCTGTTTTGGGTTCACATGCTAAGGTCTGGTGTTGATTATATAGCTTTCCAACTAGATCTGGAGGTACAGAGCAATGAGGACCCGTGAGCCACCATAGACAAGTTCAGTCAAGACCATAGCACAAAAGTCCAGAGCTTTCACAGACAGTGCCTAGCCCCTGTGGCAATCATCCCTCCTGTTGGTTTTTACAACATTGAATCTTTTTGCTACTACGTTCAGCATGATGTACAATGCCAACATTGCAAGAAGTCAGAGAAAGAAGAGATTGGACACCAAATTGCCTCACCTTCTAGATGTAAGATCATAGATTTATTTATTTGAGGGTGACAATGCAGTTTTCTCCCTTAGTGATATTGCCCTTGTGAATGAATGATGGACCTAGGAATATTTGGACTTGAGAGAGGTTTTGTTTTTTGTTTGTTTGTTTTTGTTCTGTTTCATTTCTTTCTTTCTTTCTTTTTTTTTTTTTTTTTTTTTTTTTTTTTTCAAATTTCAAAGGCCACAGTAATGCAGTGACAATCTAGGTTTGGGCAAACATTTGTTGTTGAGAATTGTTCCGCATCCAGTGGTAGCCTGGATTCTGTGTTCAGTGGGCCTGTCCAGGCACTGTTTGCTTCCAGATGGGAACAAAGGGATCTTGAGATCAAAGGTCCTGTTTCTCTCTGGGGATTAGCTCAGAGCACTCAGGGGAAGGCTCCTGTGCTAAGCAAATCTCCTGGTCTCACTTGGGGAAGTGGAAATGAGGTATCCACTGGATCTTACAGTTAGCTCTTTTAGAATGAGATTGCTGCTATCAGACAGCAGTGGCAACTCGGGAGCTCCCAAAGCCTGTGCCTATACCAGAAGTGTTAAGCCCTTTGTTAAGGTGCCATGGCAGAGGATGCAGGCAGGTACCCAACACCAGCCAGAAGGCATGTCCAGTGAGATGCAGGCCTGGCATGTGCTTCGCTGATGGTCAGCGAGGTGATAGAGGGGGCTTCGGCAGCTGCCAAGGCAGCTCCAATATCGTTGCCTGACCAGCAGTCAAGCTCTGGGTGTCCGGCAGTGATTCTTCCCCAGAATAAATGAGTCTCAGATGTTCTTGCTGGAGGAATAGAGTGAGGGAGCAAGCAAGCCTTTATTTCATGAGTCAGGGACGTTATAAACCTTGGTCAGTGGGAGAGGTTTTAAGGGTGAATGTGTTTGGTTTGCTGGGGCTAGAGATGCCAGGAATACTGAATCTACATGTAATAAAACATCCCTATGAGAAGAGGTGAAAGGCAGTACTTAATTATTCTATAGGTGGGGGATAATCTCCAGGTACAGTTAAAGGTCATTAGTTGAAAGCCAAGACACCAAGACATCTTATTAGCATAGGTCGGGTATCTCCAGGAATGTCCAGATGCTTGCTAAGCTGATTTCTTATCATCTTTTCTGTCATCTTCTCTAAGGGCTGTGTGACACTCCTTAAGAGAGCTGGGGCTCCACAGATGAAGCAAAGAGGGAGCCCAGTTTTTATACCAAGCCCAGAGGCTATCTGGAAAAGCCAGACTTCAACCTTAATAGAAGGATCCCACAGTTGAGGCTTCAGGTTGGATGAGAAGATATTACTATTCAAATAGAATTCACACGTTAAAAAGTAGCTTGCAGTCTTGACTCCGACAGCTCCTAGACCTGTTACTTAATTTCCGTGGGTTTCCAGAGCTTTGCTGTTGTTGCGATTCTCCACCCAGGTTGCACCTCTCAGTCACTGTACACATTTATAAATGCTGCCAGTATCTGCCCTCTACTCCCAAACCCCTGAATAAGAATTTCTGTGGGGGAAGCCTGAGCTCCCATGTTTTTTACAACTCCCTCTAAGTGTTCTCATGGATGTAAATGTTCATGCAAATATACTTTCTGATGCTTCTGACTTGGCACAGAGAAATTTTTAAATTTCTCTCTTTTACTGTTTCTTTCAGCTCTCTCACTTTTTGTCTCCTGGGTGGGGATGGAGCCTAGAGCTTTGTGTTCTATAGCACTGATAGATCCTTACATCCTAAAGTTATCAAGTGGCTAATATTACAGGCCTGTCCTGTCAGATTCAGTCAGCATGCTTTAACTATATCTTAGCTAAACAATAGCTTTATCCTTTAAGAAGCTTTATACATCACTACCTTGCCCCAGAGTTCATCTTTAGGCTTTGGTTTTATTAGAATAATCAGCTAATCCTGATAATCCATATAAGGTTTTTTCCATAGCTTCTTTTTATGTACAAAATGAAAAGACAATTCCTTACTATGGGCTGCAGGATCTTTATTCTCTGATCCTCACTGACCATATGGCCTTCCCTTCTGAGGTGTAGTTCTTCATCATTTCTTTCCAGTCAGATCAGGTACCTTGCTGTTCTGTACATACCATAGACTTACCTGCCTTAGGACTCAGTTATTACTGCTTTGTATTTTTTCTTACCATAGATATCTTGTTTGCTCCCAAGCACATGCAGAGCACACAACATTAGTATGGAAATAACATTTCACTGTACATGCGGAACATTAGTTTTGCCTACTTATGATCATTTCTGATTTCTTTAGTTCCTTCTAGAGTATCTAAGGCTACCTGACCTCTTTTGTCCACATCCCAGGAGACTTTGATTATGTTTCTTATGCCTAGGATGTGTGACAATAACTGACACATAGGAAACATACAATTTGTTAAATGAATGAGTGAATTAATGAATGAGATAATGACCCTATACTCTGTATAGTTATAAAAAGAATGAGGGTTGATAAATTTGATTTTTCTTGAATCCTCAAGTAAACACTGGTGGAATATTGAAGCAGTAAACATGTGAGTTTTTCAAGAGTCTACACAGGTGGAATCCTATTCATTTCCCAAGTCATCCCTATATTTAATGACTGAGACTTTGTCCTCCCTACAAACTTCCCAGAGGCAATGAAGCAATGTAGAACTGTCAGTACTGAACACCCACCTGCTAATGACAGCACAGCCCCAGGAGTCCAGTGCTCTGCTCTCCTTAAAGAAACTGAGAAGAATGAGAAATACGCCGCATGGAATTAAAGAACTTGTAATCGGTTGATTAACTTGGACTTATTCACGTGGAGATCTGAAGAGATAAATGGAGTCGATTATGACTGGCAGAAAGGAAACTGGATGAAGTTAAGCAAAGATAAGTAACAGAGCAAGTTCCATATTAGAGTTTTTATCTGAAGGAATTTTATAAGACATGACATAGGGGTAGGGGTGTCTTTCCACCAGTTGTCAATTTGAGCATGTCAGAAAGTAGAATTTTATGCAACAATCACAGCTTTCTGACAATTGGCTAATCTCTTGAGCTGGATGCTGAAAACAACATTACTCCAGACTGTCAGCTGGGACTCAGCATCTGCATATAAAGTGGCATGTGCATCAGGATTTCTCTAGCAGAAGGAATGAAGATCTTTCCTTGTGAGTGTGTGAGGAATTTACAAACACAGCTCGTAAACAAACATTATAATAAAAAGCAGTTAAAACACAAGAAAGAATTTTCAGCAGGAAATCATTGTTCCATCAAACAGTCATATTTTTTTTTTCTACAGAAGCTGCATCCCTCAGAAGATGCAGAAGATAGTCTCACAAAATGATGGCTAGATCTTTCCATTGAACAGAGGTCATCTCTGGAAATCGAAGAAAATTTAAGACCTTGCCTTCAAACTAGTGAAGTTAAAGGAGTTTTCACTGACTGGATCTGGTGACACAAGTCCATAATGTTAGCTATTGAAGGCTGAGGACAGGGTACTGTGAATTCAAGTCTTGTGTTAGGTCAACAGAGTGAGTTTACAGCAGCATCAGCAACTTAATGCGAGCATATTTCAAACTAAAAAAAGATGAGGATATATCTAAGTAATAGAGCACTTGCCTAGCACATGTGAGTGCACACACACACACACACACACACACACACACACACGACTTCTTTTTTGTGTTCTTTATAAAACGAGCCACTTTTTCTGCAATTTAAGAAACAGAAGTGGATTGGCATGAGGAAGTAAGTGTACTGCAGGTCAGAACAAGCAAGCAGATTCTGGGTTTGCTTGGAAGGCACAACAATTAACTCACTGACTGGGGAGTGTATGAAAAGACTATGGAGTCTGGCATGACTCTTCAACTGTGGATCGTTGTCCTGAGCTCTGTCACAGGTATACCTTTAAGTTAGGAAAGGACTAAGGGGTCACATTTTCTTCTACATGATAAGTGGCCATGGATTATGTGTGTGGGTGTGATAAGCTCCAGTTTCCTCAAAAGTGCATTGTTGCTGTATCTTTAAGGCCTGACTTGGGTAATAGCCTTCACTCCTGGAAGCTCTGTTTTCACTCCTTAATTTTCAGAACAGCTTGATAGAATAAATGATGCTTGTTATTATGTGGATGAAGCAGCTAATTCATGAGGAGTCCTCAAAATTTGCTCAGGTTCACACAGAACAAGACCTGGAATTTTAAAATTGGATTAATTTGATATTAACGCTTTAAAAGTGTTAACAACTTTAAAAGTTAACAACTACACTTAGTGGTTTTTGTATTGCAAATAGCTAACACCATCCATCCTGTGTGACTGTCCAGATAGTCAGCTCTCTGTCCTGTCAATACTTTTGGAAGTTGCTTGCCTACATTTCCTTCATATTAGTTTTTCCTTCTGGGGTCTCTGATGGAGTTGAAGACTAAATAGCCACAGTATTAAAATAAGTTTAGTTAAAAGAATCAGTAACATAGGATAGTGGAATAATTTCTTTAAAATAGTTAACTACAAATGGACTGGTCCTTGCAAATGTTGACTTAATGGATAATTCTTATTTTTGTTGTATATAGCTTATTTTTTTAAATAGAAAGGGGGAGATGAATGAGAGATAAACCTGTTTTTATTATGATCCCAAGTGTGGGATTGGAATGGTCTTGTGAGAGAACAGGTGAGGTTAATTCACTAGCGGACCAACCACCTTGTGCAGGAGCTTGATTGTTGCCGGCGGAAAAGATCCCATGAACAGACTCTGAGAGGAGATACATAAAGGAGTCCAGAACTGGAGGGGGAGACTTTTGGAGAATTTGGATAGTTTTGGCTGTTCATTGCTCCACTTCAAGACGCTCCTAGAGAGAAACACTCAAAGGAAGGCTTTGGGGCTACGGCTCCTGCTGAGGATCCGGAGTTCTGGTTACTCCAGGTTCCAGCAGAAGAAATCCTGCTGATTATGCCAGGAGAATTGTTTCTCGGAACTGATATCCTTATGGTTTTGTATTGTGTTCCTTAATTCTCTTTTCCTATTGTTTTGGTTAGTCGGGTTGTAAGTGACATATGCTTGGTAAATAATTGTAATAAAAAATACTGGTTAAGAAAAGTGAGACTACAGTATGTTGCCCCTTGACTAATGCCAAGATGTTTCTACATTAAGAAAGGAAGTGTAAGTTTCCTCTGCCACTGCAGCATAAAACACAAGTAATGCCTGAGCTCAATGTGAAATTCTGTTTTTCTTTTCTTTTCTTTTTTCTTTCTTTCTTTCTTTCTTTTTTTTTTTTTTTTTCAGGTTTTTCAAGGCATGGTTTCTCTGTGTATCCTTGGCTCTGTCCTGGAATCACTTTGTAGACCAGGCTGGCCTCGAACTCAGTGATCTCCCTGCCTCTGCCTCCTGAGTGCTGAGATTAAAGGCTTGTACCACTACACCTGGCCCTCAATGTGAAATTGTTATGAGAGTCCTTAGAATACTAGTCCATGGGAGGAACACCTAAAACCAGAAAACTAAGCACAGACCAGCCACTTCCCTTCTCTTGGCTGTGACTCTCACAGGGGTCACACATCAGATATCCTTTATATTAAATATTTCAGTTCATGACAGTAGAAAAATTAGAGTAATGATGTAGCAATAGAACAATTTTATGGTTGGGGGTTACTACAACACAAGGAAGGTTGAGAACCACTACAAGTTAACAATTGTATTTTCATTTGCTTTCATTGTGAAGAGGTGATGAAGTATTTATGTAACGGCATACTTTCACAGGTCCTGTCCTTTCACAGTCAATCTAGCCATTTTCTGCCAGGAGTGGGGAAGCAAAACATAATTGAGAATCCAATTTTGGCTGGTAGACTTTTTTTCCCTGCAAAGGAATGAAAGTAGAAATAAAAATCACCAACTATTTCACAGGCAAAATCTGACTATGTTTGATCATAATAAATAAGAAAAGCTTTAATTCATTGAGCAACAAACACTGATAGCTTAGTTTTCTTTTGTTTTAACAATCATTATTAAACCCTGTATAAGTCTAACAGAATGTCTTTTTCATGGACCTGGTAATGTGTTCTTGTCACTGTTTGGACAAAATAGTAAAGTGCTCCTAGGAGTCTCTTTTCAGAAAAACAGTTCTAGAAATAGCAGGAGACAGAATTCCTCTTTCTAAACTCCCTTAGTCATTTGTGGCAGGGAAAACCATTGTTTTTTATAGTAAAAGCAAAATTCAGGACACCCAAATACTTGACTATTTGTGTACCCTCTGAAATCCAGATAGGTCTGACAAGGAAGGAAGCAAACAAAACAAAACAAAGCAAAAAAAAAAAAAAAAAAAAAAAAAAGAAGAAGAAAAATACAAGTCATTGTAAGAAGTCTTCATGTTTAGAATACTGAGTTAGCAAATGTTTGCTGCACCTTCACTCAATGTGCCTGACAAAAGAGTGAATATTTGTACATGCTAATTCATCAGAGTGATAACCAGAAAGGAGATTGGATGGTATCCCTAAAAGCTACTGTATGAAAAGCTTGTTTCCGGGTTATAGTGACCCTGGAAGGGAGGAGGACCTTCAAGAGGTGGGGCCTAATGGAAGCATGTCTTTAAAAGGAATATTGGAATCCTGGCTCTTACTTTTCCTCCTTTCACTTCCCCACTATTATAAGCTGGCAGCTCTACTCCACCATGCGCTCTCTGCCGTGATGTCTAGCCTGCTCTTAGACCCACCAAAAAAAAAAAAAAAAAAAAAAAAAAAAAAAAAGCAACCAAAGATTGATACATCCAAAACTGCGAGCCCAAATGAAGCTTGACTCTTTTCAATTTGATTATCTCAGTCATTTTATTACATTAATGGAAATCTTGGTAATGTAATCTCTAAAACCTGTCCCTAACACAGGAAGCTGCTTGATCCCCATCCACACCTACATAATGCAAGTTTACGATATACGTGATGCTTCTTCTTGCTCTCACTGTCTGACATAGCCTCATCTGTGGAGTAGACGTGTGTATTTTCTGAAAGAATTAACTTTTATACAACACAAGGAAGCATGTAGTATGGTGCATGACACATTTCTAAGGAAATAGGTGTGTTTGTGTGTATGTATATATATATTCATGTATGCAATAAAAATGCAAACTTGTCCTTTCTGAGGAGGCTTTATTTTCCTCTTGCAGGGCTATCTGACCAGGAAGCTGAAGAACAATTTCTAAGGAAATAGGTGTGTTTGTGTGTATGTATATATATATGTGTATATATATATATTCATGTATGCAATAAAAATGCAAACTTGTCCTTTCTGAGGAGGCTTTATTTTCCTCTTGCAGGGCTATCTGACCAGGAAGCTGGAGAACAATTTCTAAGGTAAGTGTTCTTTTAAAATTCTTTGAAACCATTTTATTTACTTTGTGTTCCAGTGTGTGTGTGTGTGTGTGTATGTGTGTGTGTGTGTTCATGTGTGTTCCAAAGCACACATGTGAAGGCTAAAGAACAATTTGCGTGGGTTAGCTCTTCCCTTCCATTATGTGGGTGACAGAGACTGACTTGGGCTTGGTAGCAAGTGCTTTTACCCGATAAGTCAGTTTGGCAATAGGGAGAAAAATCTGACTTTTAGGTAAATTAAACAAATGAATAAATAAAAAATCTACAAATATTCATACATGTTTACTATGTATACATATACTTACAAAGGTATCAGTGTGGGGACTGGGCAGATACCACAGAGATTAAGCGGGCTCCTGCCCTTCTGAAGATTCCTTACGTTCCTAGCATCTATATGATGTCCTCACAGCCAGGCCTTTAAGGCCCTCTGTGGTGCACTTGAATGAACACATGCAGTATACATTCATATAAACACACACAAAGACACATAAATGAAAACATCTTTAAAAATGAACAAACACATACATATGCATACTTTAAAGTTTTTTAATTAATTTATTCAGATTATATCTCAATTGTTTTTCCCTCACTTATATCCACCCTTTCCTCCCTCTCTCCCGCTTTCTCAATTTAATTATTTTTGGTAGCTCTTTAACTTATACATGAATATATGTATGTGTTTACACATATGTGTATGCAGCAGAGCAGACACATATAATACACACACACACACACACACAGAGAGAGAGAGAGAGAGAGAGAGAGAGAGAGAGAGAGAGAGAGAGAGAGAGAGAGAGAGAGAGAGAGAGAGAGAGAGAGAATTTATTTTTTTGTAGCAACAGGCAAATGCAAACCCCATAATCAAAGCTGGAAACGGCCAGCTGGAGCTGAAGACACTGTCTAGACCACTGTCTAGACAGTCTCTTCCTCGGGAAATCTTCATATTTCTCTTCTGAGGCCTCACGGTGGACTGCAAATACACCTTCTGGGTTTTCAAGAACAACGGCCTGTAAGTGTAAACCACAACTACACAATGTAGTTCTGTACCTCTCAGAACTCCTAGATTAGTGTACAATTAGATGGCTAGAGCCTGTAGTCCAGTCAAATAATACAAAGGGCTGCCAATCCTCATGCTCATGTGCTGCTCCACACAGCAGCGGAAAACTTGGCTGAGTCATTTCTGTCATATCTGCTAATCAAACACCCAGCATTGGAGCATTCCTTTCATTAGCCCCAGGGGGAGTAAGAGACTTAAGAGTGCAGAAAAGCATGGAGCTTTCCTTTAGGTCTGCACATTTTTCCTTAAAAGTAAGTATTGTAGTATTTGCTCTTGTTTATTGAATTATTTGCAAAATGCTCTGAATTCAATATTTTCTTGAAGGCAAACACCTGTTAAATTATTCACAGTGCTGCTTTCTACAAATAATTAGATTGCCTGCTGCCTGCATCAGCCGGGAGACTGTAGCACCAACATTTACAGTGTTTGGTATGTAGTTTGCTTTATGTTTTTTTCCCCAGAGTTGGGGAAGAGAAGCAGTTCTTCTCTGAAAGCAGTTATGGAGCATGCTCTCTGTTGAGAGAGTTAGTGGTTTCAGAGAAGATGACCAAAGAAATTCTGTCAACAGGTATACTTTCACAAGGAAATGAGAGGACACCTTAGCAATTTTTTTGGAAAGAAAAAATAGGGGGATATAAGTAGCATGTAAGGGAATGTTTCCATGACAGGAGTGTCTGTGTGCTTTATGGGGCAAGGTAATGCTAGAGGGGAATTAGTGAGAAAACACCGGTGACACGTGAGGACAGGAAGGTTTACTTTGGGATTTCTTAACACATGTCACAGGAAGCTTAGCCTGGCTTCAAATGTACAAGGACCCAAGGCAGGCTTTTAGCCCTTGAGTCCCTCCTCATCCACTGTTCAAGTGGGGCCACTGCAGGCATGTAGCCTGAAGGAAAGATTGATTTGTATAAAACATGTTTTATTGTGCTTACTTCAATTAATTTTCCATGCTATAGATGTTCCTGTCTCCATGGAACAACGTGCTTTCTCGTCAAAAGCTTAGCCTGGCTCACAATGTTATCTGCATTACAACCAAGTAAATGTTCCATTCCCATCTCCTTCAAAGAAATCTATCTTAAGGGGGGAGATTAGGCTTCAAGGCCACACTGCCAATCTGCTGATCCATTGTCATGTCCTCTAGACATGTTATACACTCAGACTTTCTTACTGGTGCACCCTACAATCAACACCATTGCATAGACACTAACACCATTGTGTTTTTGTGGAGTTCAAATATTCTTTCACAAGGCTTACAGATCCTATGCCGATCTGTGATCATATACAGATCCTATTCAAACTGTCAGAATGCCACTGTAACCTGTAAATCTTCATCCTTGTTCCTTTCTCTTTTACTGTTCTCTTTTCACATTGGTCAAACCTGTATTAAAATTCAGCACACACTGAAAACTTATGCTGTGTCTTACCTGTTTCTGGTCCAAGGCTTGCCTATTCTGTCTTTGAATGGCTAATGTAGTTGTGGTGTGTTTTCCAAAGGGCCTAAACTTACACATTGTGCTTGATTTTATAGGACTGTGTTTCCTTAATATTGACTTTGGTTTGTCATGTGGCATTTGTTGTTTAAAGGTAACAGATGCATGAGGTCAAATTGGATCCTATTTGCAACTACAACAAAGTGAAACTGAGGTTAGACTATCATCACAAAACTACCTGCAACTGTTCCTAGGCCACAAGAATGAGTAGAGCTCTGTAGTGTTAAGCCATTGAGAAGAGTTGGTTACAATGGGTGATTCTGATAATGGCCTACTCACATAATTAAACTGTTGTTTTCCTCCTAAACTAGACAAGAAACCAGTGGGGCCCAAAATGCCATGACCTGAGCAATTCTGCTTAAACAGGTTTACTTATCATTTTGGAAAAAAAAATAGCAAACACAGGCAAATCCTCTGTGAGGTTTCCGCAATAATACAGTAAAGATATATACTAGTTTTAGAAAAAATGGGCAGTAATGATAAGACAAAGATATTTTTAAATGATTAAAAGAATAGGAATTTTAATAGGGTGGCAGAACATAGTAAGGAAGAAAAACTGAAGGTGCAATAGGTTTTGCCTAAAGTAACGGAAATGTGGAGTCTCCTGAACAGAGAATATACCACCTAAAATCCAGATCCACAAATCTTTGTACTTCATATTGATGATGTGAGCTACTATCATTTGTATCTCCTCTCACACATTGGCCATCTTCCTCCACAGTTAATTCCTAGGCCTTACAAATGCCAATGGGTTATCAATTTCAGAACACAGAGTTTTGGAATGTCCTATTCTGGTATTATTCAAGCTTACAAAATCTAGTATCTCACTTTCGAAAATGTATCACTGTTTTTAAGGACTTAAAATTTATATGCATAGAGTTATGTCTCCTAGGTTCTATGCAGTATCTGGGTGGAAAAAAAAAAGCATTACTTGCCTTACTGTGTTGTGTTCCCAGTGAGCTACAATAATGATCAGGTTGGTAAAGTTTACCCAAGGTGCAATAACGGCATAGATATTATAATAATAACCAATCACTATTTGTTTGGATTTCAGGCTGGATCTATAGGAAGAAATATATGCCCTGAATGTTGATTCTAGACAAGACTCTATGGTTCAGAATGGACCTACTAATATTAACATGAACATGCTTCATATTTTTCTGTCTATAGGTTTTTGCAGCTCTCAGACCTCATGAGTATATAGGACTTGATGGGTTATAAAACATAAGCACACACACACACAGAGAAAGAGAGAGAGAGAGAGAGAGAGAGAGAGAGAGAGAGAGAGAGAGAGAGAGAGAGAGAGAGAGAGAGAGAGAGAGAGAGAGAGAAGACTGGAAGGTGGGGGTGTGCCTGGAAGAAGTTAGGTTGAGGAGTGGGGGCTGCATATGATCAAAATAATTGAATGAAATTCTCAAAGAATTAATAAACATTTTATCAAAAACGATCTAAGAATTTACTTCTTTTATCTCTTTCATATAAATACTATCATAGAAAATGTATTCGTTTGCACCTGGCTCTTTTTTTTTTTTTTTCTGATTTAACACAATATTGTCAAGGTTTATCTACATTGGAGTATATCCCTCTCTCTCTCTCTCTCTCTCTCTCTCTCTCTCTCTCTCTCTCTCTCTCTCTCTCTCTCTCTGCCTGTCATATTTACTTATTGTTGAATGACATTCTATAGTACGGAAATACCAGAATAAATTATTTGTTGACATATGTTGATGGATGCTTGAATTGTTTCTGCTTTTTGACCATGATAAACAATGGTATTATAAAAACTATATGTACAATAATATCTAATACTTTGTATACTATTTTAAAAATGGTATGCTATTGACTTTGTAATACCTTCCTCACAACCCTGACACACACAAATGTTATGCCCTAGAAAACCATATCATGGTTATTTACATACTTGAAGAAACTCAATTCTTCCTTCCTTTCCTTTAAAGATTTATTTTTAAAATTTTATGTGTATGACTATTTTGACTGCATGTATGTATTTTTATATGATACGTGCTCAGTGTTATCAGAGGCAAGAAGATGATGTCAGATCTCTTTCAACAGGAGTTATGGATGATTACAAGCCACTAGGTGAGTGGTGGCAAAGAAATCTTAAGTGTTTTGCAAAAGTGGTAACTATTTTTAGCTCATAAGCCCTTGTCCCATGCTCAAGTCCATTGTCCCCTTAATTATTGCTTTTTCTACAGTCTCCTTTTTCTACCTTCCTACAAATTGTTTCCATCAGACAACTGTATTTTAACAGATCTTCTACTGAGCCAGTAGGAGACATCAGTTCATCTTTCTGCCACCCAAATTGTCAGTGGATGGTGATAACAGTGAACCAGCTGCAGGAAGACTGACTTGTACCAGATAGAAGCTTGAGTCCCATAAATCTTGCCTAAGGATTCCCTGCCTCACACCTGCAGTCTCTGTACCATTGATACCTGATGTCCAGATGGTAGCCCGCTTAGTATTTTGGGATTGCATCACTTAGATCAGTTCATATCAGTGACTGACTGGCCTTAGGTATAGAGCGGGAGTTAGAGGTTACACTGTGTCAAAGCTTGCTGTGGCTTCCCCTGCCCTGTCAGTATGATGAGAACAGTGCTAAAACACCATTCAGTGGATATTATGAAGATGTTCTACTATGCAGCACAAGCACTGTTTTATATCAGAAAATTATATACTGTATTTGGTTTCACTGGCTACAAAACTTAAGACTGTGGCTGGAGAGATGGCTTAATGGTCAAGAGCACTGGCTGCTGCTCCAGAGATCCTCAGTTCAATTCCTAGCAACCACATAGTGTTTCATTGCCACCTATAATGAGATCCGGTGTCCTCTCCTGGTATGCAGGCAGAACACTGTTTATTTAATAAATAAATAAATCTTTCAAAAAAAAAAAAAAGGCTTAAGGCCACAGAAATAATATGAACAATGCATGCAGGTTTGAGATACCCACTGAAATCCACTAAAACAAAGGCAAAATTAGCTAAAGAATGTGATTTACATGAAAAGAAAAATAAATGTTTCAAAATAAGAACCATGTTATTAAAAAATATATGTACTCATACTGAAATAAGTTTGTGTATCTTAATAGGAATTTGCTTCTCTTGCATAGTACAGCATAAAAACACATGAATATCCTAGGTAGCCAATGGGGTCCACAGACAGTAAAAATCTATGATTAATAAAATAAAATAATCAGGCATATAGAAGAAAACTTGCAATCCTGAATCCAGCTGAACACATTTGAACTATAAAAGGATTATTGAAAACTGTACATAAGTTTATATAATTTTCCCATTAATAAAATACAATATAATTCAACACAAGTGAATAGTTTGATAAATCTATCAATATATATAGACACAACATTCAATACAAATCAACTGTACTTGGTCCTGGTTGTGCCTAACTGTAATCCATCTTAGCCACTCGAATGCTGAGGCAGGAGACTCTCAAGTGCAATCTCTGCCTGAGATTTAGAGTGAATCCAAGACCAGCTAGAGTCATCATTGCTCTGTCTGTAGCTTAATAAAAGGGTTATGGCGCTAACTCAGTGGTAAAGTACTGACCAAGCATGAGTGAGGCAGTGTGTTAGATTTCCGGTATTACAAAATAAAACCCAGGACCCCTAGCTTTATTAGGAACAGAGCAGAGTTTTATTTTTAGCACCATCATGACATCATTCACAATTCATAATAAGCTTGATGCCTAGTTTAGATACCACAGGTCCATTGCCTTTGGAAACTTAGCAATAGCATTAAGATTAACTTACCAGGAAACTGGGACAGAGGGGAAGGCATCTTATTGAGACTCTAAATGAGAGACGCATGGGAGAATAGCAAAATAAAAGGATACAGATGGTCCTAGAAATCTACAAGTAGAACAATATGATAGGCAGATTTGGGCCCAGGGGTCCCGCTCAAACTAAGGCACCAGCCAAGGACAATACAGGAGGTAAACTTTAAACCCCTTCCCAGATCTAGCCAATGGTCAGAATATTCTCCACAGTTGAGTGGAGAGTGTGATACGACTTTCTCACGTACTCTGGTGCCTCACATTTGACCATGTCCCCTGGAGGGGGAGACCTGGTGGCACTCAGAGGAAGGACAGCAAGTAGCCAAGAAGAGACTTGATACCCTATGAGAATATACAGGGGGAAGTAATCCCCCTCAGGAACAGTCATAGGGGAGGGGAATAATGGGAAAATGGGGGAGGGGAGGAATGGGAGGATACAAGGGATGGGATAAACATTGAGATGTAACAAGAATAAATTAATAAAAAAAAAAAAAAAGTGTGTGTAGCCCACGTCCCCTGGAGGAGGAGACCTGGTGGCACTCAGAGGAAGGATAGCAGGCTACCAAGAAGAGACTTGATACCCTATGAGCATATACAGGGGTAGGAAGTCCCCCTCAGTCACAGTCATAGGGGAGGGGAGTAAGGGGAAAATGGGATGGAGGGAGGAATGGGAGGATACAAGGGATGGGATAACCACAGAGATGTAATAAGAATAAATTAATAAAATAAATTTTTTTAAAGTGTGTGTAGCCTAAACACACGTAAAACATTCACTTTTATCTCTTAATCATCTGTAAGAGAAAGTTTAAGACAGCAAGATCATATGATAGAGTCTTAAGGGGAATAAACTTCAAGACGTAATTCTGAGGAAGGCAAGAAATATAATAGGTTAAGTTTCACAACAGCATAGATATATATTTATTGGATGTTTAAGAGAACATACTTACAGAAATGATAAAATTTAATAATTTAAACTTTGATATTTTACTTGGACTTCTGATCAATTAATAGTGTCATGTATAAACCCCAAAACAGAAGTATTTAAATAGTGCAAAGCAGGTGGGTTTTTTGGAAATTTTTGATGTAGAGTATTGGAAAATGTTAGCAAGCTTTTCCTCTAATAAAGAGTTTTTAGATTTTTTTTCTTGAGACTATATTATCATTAAGACTATTATATCAGTTCTCCCTTTCCCTTTAATATTTCCAAACCTTCTTATGCGAACTCTCCTGTTCTTTCATTTACATGACCTTTTAAAAACTGTTATAATCTCTAAATCCTCTCTCTCTCTCTCTCTCTCTCTCTCTCTCTCTCTTTCTCTCTCTCTCTCTCTGTCTCACACACACACACACACACACACACACGAGTCTATAAATATAGTCATAACACATAAATGCAATCTGTTCAGTCTATATGTTACTTGTATGCATATGTTTCAAACTCCACCACTGGATATTGAATAACCAATTGGTGTACTCTTCTCTGGGGAAGACTATTTCTTCTCCTCTTAAGATTTTAATGTTAGTAAACTACTAGGGATCTACACGGTTTGGTTTTGGCTTGATATTTTTTCAGCCAGTTAACATATATAAATGTGTGTGTGTGCATGAGTGCGTGCGTGCGTGCGTGCATGTGTGTGTCCCATGTGTGTAGGAGTGCTGGTTTGAATAATAATGGCCCCCATAGGCTCATAGGTTTAAATGCTTAGTCATTAGGAAGTAGCATTATTTGGCAGGGAGTAGAAGGTGTCACCTTTTTGGAAAAAGTGTACCACTGGGTGTCTCAGATGCTCAAGTTAGGCCCAGTGGCTTGGTTTCTCTTCCTGCAGTCTGTGGATTCAAATGCAGTACTCCCTGCTACCTCACCAACACTGTGTCTGCTAATATGCTGCCATGCTTCATGCCATGCTGATAATACACTAAGCCTCTGAACTGTAAGCCAGCCCCAATTAAGTTGCTGTGCTCATGGCATCTCTTCATAACAAAGGGACACTGACTAAGAATTGTATGTCTCTATGTGTGTATGAAAAGTGGGCAAGCTTGGACGCAGGCAGAGTCGATGGCCAAACTCTTCCAAGACAGGGTAAGCAAGTCCTCAATAGTTCATGCTTCACAAATATATTTGCCAGATATAATGGGCCAGAAGGCAGAAGATGATGCTCCAGTGTTGTAGAGAGTTTTGAGTGACTGTCTAGGCGGTGAGCTGTCTCTGTCATTTACTCACTTTGGAAGCTGATAATGTGCACTTCTCATTCACTCAGATAATTAATTTTATTTTTTCTCAAGTCTCTGGTGGGGTCGAAGACCAAATAGATTAATTTTACAATTAAGTCTAGTTGTTTAGGGGTTAAGATGTTTTTTAGGTCTAGAGAGATGTTTTAAGTTGATAGACATGAGATATGATAGACATTGATTTACATTCCGAATTGTAGACTCACCAAGACAGGAAATATGTTTTCTCCAACGTTGCCAGATACAAATAGACAAAACACTATGCATGTAACATTTATATAATTCCTAATTGTTTTGTGGTCTTTCTTGCTATATGTAGTTTATTGTATATATGTGTAATAATATAAATGTATATGTAAAAGTAAAAAAATAGTAAAAAGAATAATGTATATATACATATACAAACATTTGCTTTCTAATGTAAAATCAAAGAGCAGTTCCATAGGTAGTAGTCCCACACTTTGAGGCTCTGATTATTTTACAGACTTAAGTCTTACAAACTTAGTCACTCTTTGCAAGTCTTCAAAAAGCTAATGGTGAACACTAATAAATTCAAATATATAATCACTGCTGCCCAGCATATCATATCTTAAACAACGTATATTTGTTTTCAGGACTTAGGCTAAAGAGGCTAAAACGTGAGCGTAAATTACCAACCACTCCTGGTAATTTCAGCTTGTTGAAAGTCCACTACCACCTGACTCTTCCCCCAAACACTTCTGTCTTTCCAAAATTAACAGAATTGCATTTCCTGACTTGATCTTTACGATGCTATGTTGTGTCTCTCCTGTATGTTCATAAAGACAAAAAACTACAAATACTGATGGTGAAGTTAGCTTTAGATTTTTTTTTCTCTCCTAGGAACAATTGGAAAGCAAAGCCTTGGGACTTACATTTCTAAAACTGTTTAATATTTTCACATGTATTTCTTAACCTGAATATAGCAGTGATTATGCAACATAAAAAACCCCCAAAACATAGTAATTAATTATTTAAATAACATCCTGCTGGTTTTCAACATACTTCACACCAACAGCAGGGGCAATTATCTTCCTGTGGGGAAAAGGTACATATATTTAATGCTTGCCAGATGAAAATTATTTCACATTTATATGAGGATTTTCATTTTTCTTTATCTACAGCTCATAGCATTAGTGATGCTAGATCATGTCACGCCTCACAGCTGAAGAAACTGAGTTTCCAAGATGCTATGTGACTTGACCAAGGCTCTCTGATGTATAGCTTTTCTTTCTCTTGAATTCAGCATCAACAGAGTACCCTCATCTAATTTGACATGAAAAGACAGAGGAAAAGTCTAAGAAGTATATAGTGCATCGTGTGCTAAAGAATAAATTATAATTTGAGATTATTTAGATAGAACAGCAACAGAAATCTAATTTTCCCATTGCAGACATCTCACATTGTTCTAATCAATTATCATATATTCTTTGTCTATCATCTGGGATGTTACTCTGATCCTTTATAGACAGTGAAGATCCATCTTTGATTTCAGCTGATGCATATGTGATCTGACAAAATTTACCAATGGATGCAGATATAGCAATTGGGTGGGACATAAAGTAAACTGTATACATTCAGTTAGGATATGGTGCAGATTGTTAGTGAAAATTAAAATTACCCATCACTTGCTGTCTGCAGTGTCAACAGGCATAGAACTTGAGCAGAGAAAAAACTGTCTAAACATTTGACATAGAGTTTCATAGAAGACAGAGTAGAGAATAATATTGTTATTTAGGCATGTGTCCACATAATATTTAATACTTGCTGTCTTAAAATCTTTTTCTCTCACTAACAACCCACTGGATATCCAATAATCCAGTTCAGTTCTGACACTAAATGCTTAAATTTAAACCAGATCTCAGAGGTTGATGCCTCAGACTCACCAGAATGCACTAGTTCCTATGTCAGTCAAAAATGGGGTGCCAGCTGATGGACAGTGCTGCGGGAATTGTCACAAATTTGAAGCTTCCTATGACATGTGCCATCAGTGCAATGATTCTCCAGCACCATCCTTAAGAGTTGAGGGAACATTTCACCAAGGGGAACCAGGACAGGTCTCAGGAACAGCCATGTGGAAGAGATGCAATGATAAGATGGTGGAGAGTGGGAAGCAGCGCCTTCTCTCTCACCAGAAAGAAAAAATTAACCCATTTCTCTCAACTTCCTCTCCACCTTGAAATAGACACTCCCATTTATCACAGTAGCCTAAACTCAGGCTCATTATCAGTAAAGTAAGACACCTTATGGCTAAGAAGCATTTGTCAAGAACCAAGGACAAAACCCAGTTATCTTTTACTATAACAAGTGACTACATACACATATTTAGGTCAATTATTTATTGTTAAATTAACAGAATTTGAGGGAACCATCTACATTATACTGTGCTTTATAGCTAAACTAAACTAAACTAAACCAAACTAAAGGCCAGCACTCCTACAGCTATATATTTTCATGAAGGGACATATAACTGAAAAAAATATATCCAGTAAGATAGTTAAAATTTTTTCTATGAGGAAATATCACATATAAAAGTAGTTTATCAAAAACATATTATGAAATAATACTAGTCACATTTTTTTAAAACACGTTTTTATTTTTTCTTTGAGGCTTCCATAACAGTGCTCAAAGCATTTGGATCAAATCCACCCCCTTACTTCTCCCTTACAAGACTTCCCAAACTTTCCCATTCTCCGTTATCATCCTTTTCATCCAGATTCATGCTCTGTTCTTCTAAAAGCCAGCAAATTCAACTGGATCTTCTGGGATGTGCATGAGTACAGAGCCAACAAGCAGATCCTGGTAAACCTATCCAGGAATGTCCTTGAGGAAAACCTTGTCCCACAATTCCAATGTATTTCAAAGATTTATTATGTGACAACCGAATTAGGTTGACTTATCATTGAAAAATCAGTTATATTTATTGCATTAATGGTAAAAATAATCATGTAATATATAAAACGTGATATAATTTAACATCTATTCATAATGTGAACTTTCAGAAAGGCATCTAGGCATCAAAGAAGAATAAGAAATAAACATCAAAGAGTCTGGAAGAGAGGGATGAAAAAGACTTGTTATCTCAAGACTGTAAAAGTGAGCACACACAAAACTAACTTGAAATAATCTCTCTATTTTGAGTTCATCAGTTCTGGGATGAAGATACATCTCAGCTATGAGAACAAATACTTCTCTTGAGAAGACATAAGTTCACTTTCCAGCACCCACATTAAGTTGTTCACAACTGCCTGTAACTTCAGGCCCAGGGGACCCTTTTAGGCTTCGTCAAGTACCTGTATATTCTCTCTGTCTCTGTCTGTCTCTGTCTCTGTCTGTCTGTCTGTCTGTCTGTCTGTCTATCTGTCTGTCTGTCTGTCTGTCTGTCTGTCTGTCTCTCTCTCTCTCTGTATGTGTGTATGAGTGTGTGTGTGTATGTGAGAGAGAGAGAGAGAGATGCGAAAGAGAGATACACTAAAAACAATAAAAATAAATCATATATATGACATAATAGTAATCTAGGCATTATAATACAAACATACACCTTTAACTTTAACACTTTTGAGGCAGAGGCAAGAAGTACTCTCTGAGTTCCTGGACAGCTAGAGCTATAGAGTAAGACCCTTTATCAAAAAGAAAAAAAAAGTAATTTCAGCATGATTTGTAGATATAAAATAATATGGAAATCAATTTAATCGCTATATAAACACAAATTTAAAAAACAATTTTAAAATACTTTTCAGTATTGTTAAAATCTGTTATTATTAAAATTACAGATTTTGTTTTATTTTATCTATTAATATTAGAAGTATGTCCCCAAAGCTCAGTAATACACTGTCTATTTTCTACTACAGGAAGTCTTTACCCAATCTCAGGATCAGGTTATGTCACTACTTAATGGACAGTGACCTCACTACTTAATGGACAGTAACCTCAGGTATTTTTTTTAAGTAAATAGGAGTTTAAAATTCAACCCTGAGTAGTCCTGGTTAATATATAAGTAACACAAAGTAATATATAAGATACATACTTTGGACTAAATGTTGTAGTTTATTTTCCCTTTAACTTTCTAAACTAAATCTAAGAGATTAAATCCTGGTTCATAATCTAGTCTCGATAACAGTAAGCATGGTTTTCAAAATAGCCTCAAAATTTCTGGGTGAAATTATAGACTTAATTTTGAAACAGTAAGTTTACAGTTACCCACCATGAATTCCATGGACAAAAGCCGATTAGCAAAGACTTGGAGCATGTAAAACTACATGAGAGAAAGCAGCATAGATTCTAAAGGAATGTACTATGCTTTAATTAGAATATAAAAGGAAACATTGAAATATATGAGCTAGTTTGTAGGACATATCAGAGCTTCAGGCCTGTTCAAAAATAACTGTTGCACAATTCATCACCTTCAAGCACATACTCAAAGCTCTCTTTGAATATATATTTTTATAATAATATGAACTGGGCAATTAAAATTCATGGAAACGAGAAGTCGATGTCTTCCTTCTTCCTTTTAACAGCAAAAGAAAAGCCAGAGCTGAACAGTAGTTAACATGGTTAAATCAGATTAATTCAAATTTATTGAGTGAGGTTAACTCAGCACAGGACCAATTTCTGAGTTCTGAACACACAGGGTTAATTTTGAATTTACAGTAAGGAGATAATGTGAAGTCACTGGGTGAAGAAAAGTAGTAGGTAGGCGCTGTGTGAAGTGGCCCAGCAGGATTTTTGCTGCAGAGGAGCAAAAGGGACCAGAAATCATTAGGCAGTTCTTGGGCAGCAAGGAACCCAAGCAATATCAAAGTAAAGGCCCTCCTTAAACTGATGCAGCGGGATGCTGACAAGAGTACATATCGCCAAAAGTTGAACCAAGTTTGAAAAGTTTAGGGGAACCTGAGACAAGTTCAGATCAAGAGTGAAATCATTGACCTTAGGATAGGAGCTTTGTAGTAAACAACTGGACTCCTAGGGAGGGTTCCCAGGCCACCTGTGGTGCAGAGGCATGATTGCCAGCAATGATCTGTCTTCCTGACCTTGGTTAGAGCATACGTCCCCATAGGAGAACAACTGATCTTGTTTTTCTTGTGTTAAAGCATGTGGTGTGATTATAAAGTTTGTTTTTATCAGCTCATCATGGAGGAAGTAAATACTTACTTTACAAAGATCTATTTCATATAATAGCAATTTTTTTTCATTAGTTCATTCACTAACTGTGAACTGAGTAACTGCTATGGCACAGGCAGTATTTTAGGTTCAAAACAAAACAATAAGATTCTTATGAACAGCGACACAATAAACACACACACACACACACACACACACACACACACACAGTGAGAATGTGTGTTAGTCGATTATTAATCTCTGTCAGTGATAAATAGTTCCAATAATCCATTCATGTCCTGATACCATATCACAGGTAAGTGCTCTGTACCTGAACTTCATAATAATCCCATCACCTCTAACTAAATAATTCTAGTTATGCACAGGCTATTTCCTTTCAACATTTAATAATTAAAACACCAGAAACCTTATGTAAGCAATGTGGATTATTAATTTTAAAAGCAATTTTTATTATTTATTTACATCCCAAGGCACTTTCCCTTCCTTCCTCTCCTCCCAGTCCCTCCTCCTACCTTCCCTCCCCCCCCCCCCCCCCCCCCCCCCCCCCCTCCCCCCCCCCCCCCCTCCTCCTCCCCTCCCCTCCTCCTCCCCTCCCCCTCCTCCTCCCCTCCCCCTCCCCTTTCCCTCCTCCTTCATTTCTCTTCAGAAAAGGGCAGGCCTAGCAAATTTTTTAGATCCCATACATAATAATTATTAAATTTGAAACCATGACAGAATTGCCCATTAGGAAGGAGTAATCTGGTGAGGGCACACATTAAAATGGATACAAAAGGAAATAATATAGTAGGCTCTGAACAATGCAAGTTCTCTCAGATATGAAGTCTGCGTAGGATAGGAAAGCTAATCAACTATTGGTTTGTTTTGTACACGCGTCGCCTACCTGGCACTGTCTACTTCGAAGAGTCCAGTTCTGGGTTAAAACCATTATTAAGTCAGTGCATTCGAGTGGCTTTTCACTGTAAGACCATGAAAGACAGCTGCTGGTGGTGTTCAGGGCACCAAGTGATGAGAACAGGCTCTTTAGGTCATGCACAGGCATCCCATATCTGCATTCTGAGCCCCTCTCTGTGTACATCTCATTCCTTGCTGTAGGCAGAGGTCTTCAGGTACCCTGACTGAGTCTTCCATATGCCACTGTTACCCTCCCAGGCTAATCTCCAGAATTACATTAATGCACCTTCTCAGTGTCCTTTCTTTACTTTTATCTAAATCTTCTATGAGATGCAAGCCGAGCATGTCTGGTGGCTGTCCTGTTCATCTTTTCCACCTTATAAATCAGTGGTTCTCAGCCCATGGTTCACAACCCCTTTGTCAAACCTCTGTCTCCAAAAATATTCATGTTATGATTCATTATAGTAGCAAAATTACACTTATAACGTAGCAACAAAAAATAAATGAGAAACTGTATTAAAGGTCACACCATCAGGAAGGTTGAGAACCACTGTTTAGATACAAGTGCCAAAATCTGAAGCTAAGCATCCTCCAAAATGTGTCTACTCTTTTCTTCTTAAATAAAAACTTTAAACTAGGTATGTTCAGGAACACACTCTCTACCTGACCATGCTTATAGATGGCTTGAGCTCCAAGTGAATGCCCATAGGCTCCTAAATAAAACCCCCAAGAGTTCTTGGCTGCAGGAGGATATCGATTTGGAAGTAACTGTGGGATCTTTCTGACTACTGGAGTGAATCTTTCTCACTCCTTCATGACTTGGCTGTGCTTACCTTGGCTCGCCTCTACAGCCCATCCATCCATTGTCTTCAGTTACAAGACAGCAGAGGAACCTTGTATACCCTTTTCCCCATTCTGCCTGGTACCTGGTGTGTTCCCCCTAGACCCTGAAACTGGAAAAGCTTGTGTAGGGGCTGTGTCTACAGTGTGACAATTTCCATCTGAGCGGACACAAAGACATAGTGTGAAGTTGGTCCTTTCCCTCTGTCTCCTTGCTTGTATTGCTTTACTCAGTGATATTAGACTTACCTGATTCCTCTCATTTTACCTTGTTGATTTAATTGGCTCCTCTCATAACAGACAGCCTATGTAACTCTGGAATCTTAATTGTGATGAGAGAAAGTGAGATCTAACCCTGCCTCCCAGGGTCACTCAGCAGCTTTCTAAACCAGTCCTGGGTAGACAAATTAGTCCCCACATATTAGACTTCATGAGCTGTGTGTGTGTGTGTGTGTGTGTGTGTGTGTGTGTGTGTGTGAGAGAGAGAGAGAGAGAGAGAGAGAGAGAGAGAGAGAGAGAGAGAGAGAGAGAAGCAATGCTGATGATACCAGATAAAAGAATAAAGTAATGTCCAAGAAAATTATTCTACTCACTGAATCACCAGCAATCATCAATGGTAGCTTTTAAATGCCCTAGTTTTTTGTTTTGTTTTTGTTTTTTGTTGTTGTTTTTGTTTTTGATTATTATTAGGTTTTCTTTTTTGTTGTTGTTCAAATGTAGTTTGTTCCTGTGGGCCAATTACTGAAAGGGAAAAGCCATATTAGCTGCTTCTCTGTTGCTTTGATAAAACCCCATGACCAAGGCAACATGACCAAGGCAACTTATACAAGGAAAGGTTAATTTGGGCTTGTGCTTTCAGGGTGATCAGAGGCTATGATGGTGAAGCAGACATGGCATCAAACAGCAGGCATGGAAGTAGGAACAGGAAAATGAGAATTCTCTTCTCTTGAACCTCAAATGCAAAGCAGAGGAAACAACTGGAAATAGTGGGAGTCTTGAACTTCTAAATTAATATACATCCTTCAACAAGGTCACACTTCCTAAACCTTGCCATACCTAACCACCAACTCACAACTAAATGTTCAAATAAAAGATCCCATGGGGGACTTTCTCCTTCAGTGCCGCATAGGAGGGCTGGCCACTTTCTTTTGTATACCTCAGATTTACTCACAGACAAGAACTGGAAACATGGGGAGATTATAGAAGTGAGTGTTGAGGCAACTATGACTGTACCATGGTGGGACTAAAAGAGATGAGAATATTCTCATTATGAAAAGATCATTGGGTTTTTGAGTCATACACATTCAAACTAAATTCCATGCCCCATTCCTGGGGAATAGCAGTGTGGCTTAGGGAAATCACTGTTTCATATATGAACTGAAGTTCACAGAAAAAAAAGCCTCACCGACACCCTGTGATTCTACAAGTTGACTGAATGACTAGATCTTTACCTCAGTTTGGGAGATATGTCCTCACTATGTACCCAGGCAGAGCTTGAACTCAGCCTTCCAGCCTCAGTTTCTCAATTATATAGCATGAGAGGTATGCACAACCTCATGCAACTTGTCCTTGTTTTTTGACTCCTAACTCCAAACACTTCTCTCAGCCTTTTAAGTAAGATGACTTTCTCACCAAGGCCAAAACACTTCTGTTCAAACCCATAGGAGAGCTGGACTGGATAAGGAGTCAATTAACCTAGATTATCAGCTCCATCTGATTGATGTAGCGTGGGTCAGATGCCCTTGCCTGGACCAATCAATTTGCCTTAAGTAGCTGCAGCTGCAGCTTTGGCTGGAGTTCCAGAATAGAGAGGTCATAGAAATATTCTTTGCAAAAATGAATGTATTTGAGGCAAAGAGAACAATGAGCATGCAGACCAGAGAAAAATCGTTATTATCTGATTTGCTTCTAGCTCAATTAAGCACTTTTTAAAAAAACCATAGTTCCAAGTGAAGGGCAATATTTTTGACCAAGCTGTAACACACTGAATAAAACAAAGAAAAGTAACCAAAATACAAATGTAAATATCTACGTATGATACAGGAGCTATTAGCTGGTTAGAGGGAAGCCATTTCAGCACTGTCTGTATACTACAAAGAAGCAATCAATGCTGACTTTACCCTTTACGGAAGGGTGCTTTGTCACTGAGGAAATTCCCTTCTAATCTACTTGTTGACAAAGCCAGTGCTGATGGGCAGCTCACACCAGAAAATCAAAGCCAAAGTTTTTTAAACCACCCATCTCCTGTCTCCCGATACCTCCAGGCACTTCCCAGACTGAGCCTCCCAAATGTCCTGCCCAATGTGCAGAACGTGTTCTTGTTCTATTCCAGCAAGTGGAGCCTTGCTGACTCAAGCTCTGCAGTGCCATCTGGCCAGTCTCGGGGCCTCCACACAGCAGCCTGCAGGCCTTCTCCAAACTAAGTTCCACAAACACGCCACTCTTTATCTCTTCCTTGAAAACCATCACCCAGAAAGTGGTCTTTTCCTGGCCCCAGACAGGAAGATCTTCCTCCTGATCTTTCCTCCTGGCAGAGTGCTGAGGCCTTACCATGTCATATTGGTCCAGGTCAGCTTTTCTTTCCTACCTCTGCAAGGGTTTCTCAGTATAACTGTATAACTATAAGAGCCTCAAAATCAGATGAGCCATTAAAAGACTCTGTTATCTGTGAATATATTCATATATATTTGATGTTCTTATATATATGAAATCAAAAACTTCCTTAAACACCTTTATTCTTTAAATAAAAGATCAGAATATATTTACCTGAATTTAAAATGTAGCTAGAATTTCACTTCCTGAAGCAGGCAGGAAAAACAACCTCCTTCTATAGCATAAGCCACTAGGCTCCCAAATGGCAAGTAACAGAATTGGCCACTGGGACCGGCCATTGCATCTTTTCTGTGATAGATAACCTGACATAAACGGGAAGGAGTCTACACTGGGTTGGGCCTAAAGGGGTTATTATGATTTCCCAGACTGGTGTGGTCGGTCAAGGCCACTCTAGGTAACACCATTCATAGGCAATAGTGACTCTATGAGTGGAAAATCTGATTGAGCATAAGGTTTCTTTCTTCCTTCCTTCCTTCTTTATTTCTTTTTTCTTTTTTGGCTCTCGACTATGATTGTGGCGGGCTCTTTCAAGATCCTGCTGTCTTGATTTCCCCACATGACCCTATCAGCTAAAACAAACACTTTCATAAGTTCCATTTTATAAGAGCTTTAAAAAGCATCCATTTGGGAAAAGTGTCTTTGTGGTCAGTGTTTCTTTGTGTATAGTGTCCTGACATGTAATTCACACAACATGAAGATTGGTCTGGTACACAATTCTGAGATGTGACACTGAGCATGTCATATCTATCTAAGCAATCCCAGCCATGCAACTAGAATTCATGCCAACTCAGGTCTTAGGAAAAAAAAAAAACAAAAACAAAACCAGATGCCCTGGTTGATGCTGACCAAGTGTGCTCTGGATCAAATGCTTGGGTCATAAGGTGGCTGTAGCTGAGATTCCTGGACACTGCTTGTAAAAATTCTTAGCAGGGCAATTTCATCTTCTGGTCTCTTATTAATATGCTACTCTCCACGTTAATGATGTGCTCTGTACTGAAAACCAAAGCACAAATGACAAAGTTTGCAGACCTTTTACATGATATAGTCCAGATCCTTGTATTTTTTTTTTTTCTGTTTGCTACCATCTTCTTTTATGAGAAACCTTTCAGTGGTATCTGCTATGTAGTTTACATTAGTTCTTCCCCATTTCTTCAGGGAGACCTGCCCTTTTCTTTTACCTTGCTGTTACAGTAGTATTGTAGGCCACCGAGCATGGCTATTAGGACTCTGCAGATGCCCGTTAAGGAAAAGCTATTTCTTTCTGTAAAGAATGGACTCTGTCTCTGGCCATACATGAAGATGCAGCATTCTGGTGTGTTCCAAAAATAGAAAATTATATAGTATTACCTCCTCCTTTAAAAGTCAGTCTAAGTTGTCCTGTCGGTTACCTGGCCCTGAGACCACCCTTCCTGGAGGCCGATTCACCTAAGCTTTGTTAAGGAGATGGGATGAATAAATATTCCTTTAGTGATATGAGATCTTTTTCTTCTCTAGCAACATTTTCCTTAGTGCAAAAGCTCTATTAGTCAGTACTGCAGAGCATCTGCCATGTAGCCCACCTGCTTTCTGAATCCTAATTCGGAGAAGCATGCATAGCTTTCCTTTTTTCTTCTGTTCTATATATTCTTGTGTCAGATACTGATGGAAGCCTTAGCCTGATTTTCTTGGCATTATGGGATTTCTCATGTTTTCTCTGAACCTATCCACCATATAAGCGCCCATTTTCTCCCATGATGCTACTTTAAAATGACATGTTTTTCTCTCTTCTTCTTCATCCTCTTCTGAGCAGGTACCAAACTTAACAGTTTCCTTGCCCTGTTGTTTTCTCTCATATGCTAATACAGTTGTCCTTGAGCTTCCTATAAGTCCACTTGTAAATTCTTCTGTTGATGATACCAAGAACCTAGAAAAGGAATCCCAACTTCACTACCCCATATTACATCAAATGTGAGACTCTCCAAGGCTTTCCATAAGACCATCATTGGATTGATCCACTCTCTATGAGATCAGTTATTTTATTTGTTCTCATTCTAGATTCTAGAAAGTAAGATTAATAAGAATAAGGACGCTGTTCAGGTTTTGCTCCATATTGAATCTCATAACCTAGAAAAAATATTGCTCTGCGTTATATATGGTTTCTCATGCATGACTGTGAAAGAAACAGGGAAGAGAGGGTGGCAATTTCATAAAATAATCATGACATCCAAGAGTTAGACAAACATTGAATATGAGATAGCATAACAAGGAGAATACTCTTCATAGTAAATCCAATAAACTCTAGATATGTTTCATAATGTTCCCTGGGATCAAAACTGACAAAGACATGCTTAAGAACAGGAGACAACTTCTTGAACAGAATACCAGCATCCCAGGCCTTAATGTCAACAATTAATAAATGGGACCTCATGAGGCTGAGAAGCTTCTGTAAGGCAGGAGGCACTGTCAAGAGAACAAAGTGACAGCCTACAGGCTAGGAAAAGATCTTCACCAACCCTACATCTGACAAAGGTCTAATATCCAAAATATATAAAGAACTTAAGAAATTAAACACCACCAAACCAAATAACCCCACTGAGAAATGGGGCTCAGAAATAAAGAGAGAATTCTCAACAGAGGAATATCAAATGGCTGAGAAATACTTAAAGAAATGCTCAACATCTTTAGTCATCAGAGAAATGCAAATCAAAACGACTCTGAGATTCCATCTTACTCCCATCAGAATGGCCGAGATCAAAAATTCAAGTGACAGCACATGCTGGCGAGGATGTGGAGAAAGAGGAACACTCCTTCATTGCTGGTGGGAATGCAGTCTAGTGCAGCCACTTTGGAAAGTTATCTGGAGCTATCTCAGAAAACTGGGACTAGGGCTTCCCCAAGACGCAGCTATTCCACTCCTTGGAATATACCCAGAAGATGCTCCAGCATACAACAGGGACATATGCTCAACCATGTTCATAGCAGCCTTATTCATAATAGCCAGAACATGAAAACAGCCTAAATGTCCCTCATTAGAAGAATGGATAAAGAAACTGTGGTACATTTACACTGTGGAATACTACTCAGCTATTAAAAACAAGGAATTTCTGAAATTTGTGGACAAATGGATTGAACTAGAAATGATCATAATGAGTGAGCTAACCCAGAAGCAGAGAGACTCAAATAGTATATACTCACTTATATCTGGACACTAGGCCAAGGGGCATGTCTCATGAAAGTCTTCACTTACCAGGAAAATGGGATAGTGGTGAGGACATCCTAAGGTGGGAGAAATATAGGAGATAGGGAAATAGATGGATCCAGAGGGTCCTAGAAACCTACAAGAAGAGCACTATGATGGGCAGATGGGGCCCAGGGGTTCTGCTCGATCTATGGCACCAACCAAGAACAATATGTGCAGTCATCATCAAACCCCTACCCAGACCTAGCCAAGGGACAGAATATTCTCCACAGTTAAGTGGAGACTGGGGACTGACGTTTTCTGGTGCCCCTTATTTGGCCATGTCCCCTTGATGGGGAGGCCCAATAGCACTCAGAGGAAGGATAGCTGACTACCAAGAAGAAACTTGATACCCTAGCATTATATTCAAGGGGAGGAGGTCCCCATCAGTCACAGTCATAGGGAAGGAGAATGGGATGAAAGCGGGAGGGAGGGAGGAATGGGAGGATGCACAGGATGGGATAGCAATTGAGATGTAATATGAATGATTTTATTTTTCAATTAAAAAGTCCTAAAAAAAAAGACATAGTTAAGATATCACAGGGATTTATGTATAATTTTTAAATGTATGATTTATAACCAATAGTAGGTCAATAAATGTGTCCTACTGACACAGCAGAGCCAAGAAATGACACAAAGCATATGTGGCATAGATCTTGTTTTAAATATTAAAGTCTCTAGGCCAGCTAGACACCTCAGTAGGTAAGGCATATACTGTCTAAGCACAAACATTTGAATTCAGATCCCAGAAACTCTTAAAATCATATGAGAACCTGTGGTGACACACAACTATAATTCCAGTACTAATGTGGCACAATAGAGACAGGAGAATCCACCCAAGCTCTTCGACCAGCTAGCCTGGTGAACACAGAGGTGAAGAACAGAGAATCCTAGTCTCAGAGAACGTGCAAGGTACAGACCACTCTCAAGATTCTTCTCGGATTGTGACATGGACAAAGCACACACACATACCCCTATACACACACATGAGTGTGCATGTACATACAAATATATGTATATCACACTCATATACACATGCACAGTGAATGTAAAATGAGTTCAAAAGCTATAAATAATGATAAAAGTGAGATTTTCTTACATTTTTATCAATTCTATGATTTTATCAACATAACACTAGCATGACACAAACTTGCCATCTGAACTTCCTGGTTTGCTCATAACGTTGGGTTTGCTTTTTCCAGATTTTTCTGTGCCCTCTGTGTCCGGCTCCATAATTTACCCTCTGTAGTAAGACTGGAATTTGAAGGAGGCATAGCACATTCTGCCTGAATCATTTCCCAGTTGCCACAACCTGTTTCCAGGATAAACTCTATTTGATATGAAAAACACTAGGAATTTGAGATGTGCTGGCAGATATGTTACTTGGGTGGTGGAGGACATGGTCACTTCTCCAGGCTGGACAGCAGCTGCCCAAGATGCTGAATTGCTCTGACACCATCTGCTTGGCTGACCCACTAATCTACCAGCTGGTTTCCACAAACACCAGGATGATTTCCCATTGGAAATTCTTGAAACATCTCTTATATCCATTAAAGGCAAGAACAGATGGCGGTTTCTTGAGACGCTGAAGGATTTAACTGATTCATTACTCATGTTGGGAACAGTGAGACCAATCAATTGGACTCTTATGCTTTGGCTTACTTTTCTTTTAAGTTATCAGTTCCCAGCATGGGAAGAGATTTGGATTTTAGAAATGGAAATATTATTATATGCATCAGATGGTGTACATTTGCAAGCATGTGCCAGGAAGTAAGCTAGCAGAAAAATAAATATCAGTAGTATCAAGGTCAAGTCTTAGACCAGTTGTAATGGTGTTCATTACCAATCAAGCACCAAAGCAGCCTCAAGGACAGTAAGTGAATGCAACAAATTGACACTGCATGCCAATGCACAGCACTGTGCCTGGAGTAAGAAGGAAAAAAAAAAAAAAATAAGTGGCATTACTCTATTGCTGAAAGAAATTCTAGTAGCTTAACAATGGTTCCATTACCTTAGGGCTCTGATCTGAATATAAAATTTATGCTACAGGCTCAAGTGTCAATTGGTGGCTCTATTTCGAGGAGGTATTGAAATCTTTAACAGTTTGGACTTAACTAGAGGCCAATGGAAACAGGTTTCTGGACAACTCTTCCCTCAGCCCCTGCTAATTGGCTTCTTTTCTTTGATTTGTGGGTACCACAAAGTAAAGGGCTTTCCTTGGCCACACTGTTCTGCAGGTCCCAAAGCAAATGGAACCACGAACAGAAAACCTGAGCCCAAGGAACATTCCCTTCTATTTGTCAGTGATTAAAACTCTGACTGACCTTAGCCATTCTGATGGGTGTAAGATGGAATCTCAGTGTCGTTTTGATTTGCATTTCTCTGATGACTAAGGAGGTCGAGCATTTCTTTAAGTGTTTCTCAGCCATTTGATATTCCTCTGTTGAGAATTCTCTGTTTAGTTCTGAGCCCCATTTCTCTATTGGGTTATTTGGTTTGGTGGTGTTTAATTTCTTGAGTTCTTTATATATTTTGAATATTAGACCTTTGTCAGATGAAGGGTTGGTGAAGATATTTTCCCAGTCTGTAGGCTGTCACTTTGTTCTCTTGACAGTGTCACCTGCCTTACAGAAGCTTCTCAGCCTCATGAGGTCCCATTTATTATTTGTTGACGTTAAGGCCTGGGCTGTTGGTGTTCTGTTCAGGAAGTTGTCTCCTGTGCCTATGTCTTCCAGACTCTTCCCCACTTTTTCTTCTAACTGGATTAATGTCTCTGGTTTTAGGTTGAGGTCTTTAATCCACTTGGACTTGACTTTGGTGCATGGTGACAAATAGGGGTCTAATTGCATTTTTCTACATGTAGACATCCAGTTAGACTAGCACCATTTGTTGAAGATGCTCTCGTTTTTCCATTGAATGGATTTGGCTTCTTTGTCAAAAATAAGTGACCAAATATGTGTGGATTCATCTCTGGGTCTTCAGTTTTATTCTATTGATCCACTAGCCTATGTGGAGAAAGAGGAACACTCCTTTATTGCTGGTGGGAATGCAAACTAGTACAACCACTTTGGAAATCTATCTGGCGCTTTCTCAGAAAAATGGTAATAGGGCTTCTTCAAGACCCAGCTATTCCACTCCTTGGAATATACCCAGAAGATGCCCTACCACACAACAGGGACATATGCTTAACCATGTTCATAGCTGCTTTATTCATAATAGCCAGAACATGGAAACAGCCTATGTGTCCCTCAGTAGAAGAATGGATAAAGAAACTGTGGTACATTTACACTGTGGAATACTACTCAGCTATTAAAAACAAGGAATTTCTGAAATTTGTGGACAAATGGATTGAACTAGAAATTGTCATAATGAGTGAGTTCACCCAGAAGCAAAAAGAGTTAAATGGTATATATTCACTTATATCGAGACACTAGTCCAAGAGGTGCGTTCCCGTGAAAAACTTTACCTACCAGGAAAGTGGGTCAGAGGGGAGGACATCCTATTGAGACTTTAGGTATGAGAAACCTGGGAGGATGAGGAAATAGTAATATCCAGAGGGTTCTGGAAAAGTACAGGTGGGTCTGGGCCCTGGGGTCCTCCTCAAACTATGGCACCAGCCAAGGAAAATATAGGCAGTAAAATTTGGACCCCTACACAGACTAGCTGATGGACAGGACATTCTCCACCATTAAGTGGAGAAGGAGATCTGACTTTCACACAAACTCTCGTGCCCCATAGTCGACCATGTCCCTTAGATGGGGACGCCTGGTGGCACTCAGAGGAAGGATAATAGATCACCAAGAAGAGACTCGATACCCTATGAGCATATACAGGGGGAGGAGGTCCCCCTCAGTCACAGACATAGGGGAGGGGTATAAGGGGGGAAGCGGGAGGGAGGGAGGAATGGGAGGATACAAGGGATGGGCTAACAACTGAGATGTAGTATGAATAAATTAATAATAAAAAGGGAAAAAATAAAAAATAAATAAATAAAACTCTGACTGACACACTGGTATTTGCCTACTACTTTAAGGCTGTCCCTACATACCCTAGTAAATTTTCTATATTCATAACTCTATTTTATGCTGACCTTGCCATTTTTAATGTTTCCCCCACATTGGTTTCTATTCACCTCCACCCACCCATTTTACAACCAGACTCTTCAAGACAGTGAACTTGATAAGGCATGCGATTCACCATCCATTTTCTTGGCCCATCTGGTGGTCACCTCATGCTAATCTATCTCTTCATCTGCCCCTTACAGCTAGCCCTTCACTAGTTTTCTTTAGTGTAAGTTCATTTCTGATGCATACTAACTGTTTAAGTGCATTTGTAAGACTGAAGGCATGTAGAATTACACATGAGGGTTAGCCTGAGCTCTTCTGCTGAGGAACCCAGGGGTTTAAGACACAATGAGTTTCATGAAGTGTTTGAGACAGTAGCAATTTCTTTTTCTCTTTCTCAAAGCTGGTAATATCCTGGTTTTTATTTGGTTTCAAATCTTTAAGAATCTGTCAATGAACACACACACAACACACACACACACACACACACACACACACACACACACACAGCCTAGAAAGTAGTTGAATGATGACTTCTTCAGAGCTTGGGGAACTGTCTAGAAAATTTGCAGTGGTTCACAAAGAATCTCCCATTGCACATGCCTCTGGGTCCTGGGGGCCCACTGAACAGCACCAGCTTGTTTTGGATGCAATCTCCTGACTAAGGAATTCTCCCTGGCTTCTGGCAAGGTAACATAAGGCAAGGGGAAAATTAGAAGGTAGATCGACCTTAGTTTAAATCAGTGTTCTGTCAGCAACTCAATAACACATCACTCAGCCTCGTGGAGGTGCAGTTTACCTACCTGCGGAAAAGATAGGGCCATATAGTTCACCCAGGATAACACATCCAACATAGTTGGCATACAACATGAAGCAATGCCTATTAGTTGTTTATTCCTATGGCCATATTCTGAAGTTCCTAGATACCTCTTCTAGATGTTCTCTAGGAGGTTTTGGATTTACCTGGTTCCAGCACTGTGGTTACTCTGCAAAGATATGTTGTCACACTTCACACTGAGATGATAGTATACACACACACACACACACACACACACACACACACACACACACACACATATATATATATATATATATATATATATATATATATATATATATAGAGAGAGAGAGAGAGAGAGAGAGAGAGAGAGGGAGAGAGAGAGATGTATCATGGGATGTGTTCACACAATTATGGAGCTCAGGAGTTCTTGATCTGTTTTCCCCAAGCAGGTAGTGACAGGGAGTGCTGATAGTGTAAATCTGGGATTAAATCTAAAGATCTGATAACCAAGACTGCTCATGTTTCAAGGTAAAGACTATGGATGCCCCAGTTTAGAAAGAGTGATTTTTTTCCACCCCCATTCCTTTTGTTCTACTCAGAGGGTAAGGGATTGAGTGGTGCCCATACCCTTTGAAGAGAACTGATTCTTTTTAACTGACTCTCCTGTGTCAAATTCCAGTCTCTTTGGAAAAGCCTTTGACAGACAAAGAGATAATGTTTTCCAGCTACCTGGGCATTATGGAGTCCAGTCAAGGTGACATGTAAAATTAACCATCGCTTTCTACTGTTGATGAAATGAAACCCTAGCATACAAAAATCACAGCAGGAGTGAAGATCATAAGCTTGGCAATAAATTATGTTTTTATATTGGATTTGAGCACCTGATCCCAACTCATCAGAGCCCCAGGTGTAGAACTTGAAGAATTGGAGGCTTATAAAAGACAGAGGGTTATTCTCTTTTGCTGGTAGGATTCCACACTTATGTCCCAAACACAAATATTTGATGCGTCATTATTGACACCTCAATGTTATTTAGATAGACTCTTAATTTTAGGAGTCCTTTAAAAAGTGACATTAATTTCAGTTTTAATTTTGTGTAGGGGTGTGCAGTGTCGTTCACATAAATTCAGTCCCACTGTTGGCCAGAACAAAGCCTCATATCTATGCAGCTTGAGATACAGGCCGTTGGGAGCCATATTACCTGGGTGCTAGGAACCAGACTTCTTTAATAACAGCCATCAGTGCTCCCTAAAGCGCCAAACCTTTGTATACATTTTCAAACATCAATTCCTGTGGTCAAGATTTTGTTATTTGTACAGAAATACACTATTTGAACTTCAGTTTATACAATTGCAAACTCTTACTATATTCCATTGTAGGTTTGTCTGCGTGTGAGCTGAATACAAATAACTGGATGGCTTCTCATGATGTAGTTTCTAGGTTTCTTATTAAACTGTTGCTTTAAACAGGAAACTATTTTACTATTTGGATTTTTTCTATTGGTTCACAAATTCTAAATATTTGTGGTTCATAATAGATGGTATATTTGTTTACTGAGATGACCTTGGTTATTTTATTAACATGTGGCAATTTTGTTAATTCATAAACACCCTGGAATATTAATTCTGATGAGAGCAGAACAAACAAATGAGTCAGGCAGTTTCCTGTCCAGGAATTTCTTGTTCCTGATAACCAGTTCTGCCCTTGTTAGAAACCAAAAATATCCTTTGTTCTATGAGTAGTTCTGTCCAAGACAGAGGCCAGAATTATAAAGAAAAAAAAAAAAAAAAAAAAAAAAAGGAGACTGGTTTATGTTCAGGTTTCTTATTTGTGTCTTATTCCTTCTTTTCCACCACAAGTTAACAATAAAAACACCTTCCTGGGCCCTCTGTGTCATCAGATAGTTCACTAGATCTGGAAGGTGTTTCCAAAACCCCAGCCTAGACACTGGGATGAGGATGAACATGAACACCTAGACTGAACAACTGGATTGACGACTTGATCATTGTAGCTTAACCCAGGTAATTTTTTTTCAACTTTGTGAGTTTCAGATCATGCACCCAGTCTCACTCATCTCTCTGTCCCATCTATCAGCCCTCCTCCCTTGCAACCTTCCCATGAAATTAAATTTAAAAAATGAATACTTAAATAAACAAAACAAAGCAAAGCAACGGAAAACATCTCATCATGGGAGCTGTGGTATGTCACAGTGTGCACGACATTATAGCTTGGTGCCCGCACATCTTCATCCCCATTTGCAAATGTTCATGGCAATGAGTCATTTTTCTGGTTCAAGGGCCCTGGCTTCTGTCACATGATCAATATTGGATCCTCACCTGGACTCCACCCCGTTTTTCTGTTGTTGCTCTGTGTCATGGAAATCTTGAAGCTTTGCTTCAGCAGAACCAGCCTTTTCACATATTCCAACTGTCCACCGGCCAACGATGTAGATTTTGTGGTGGTCCAACTCAAAGCCCTGGGTCTGGGTCAGGCTGCCAGTTTTCGCATATTTGCACCTGGATGCTAGGAACTACACTTCTATAAGAGATGTAGGGTCAGCTTTTCAGAGGGCACAGCCTGTGAAGGGCAGGGTCAGTTCAGAGCAGCCCTTGGACATCTATGTGCTCTCAGGTGGCTGCCTAGGCTAACACGAACCGTAGACTTCAACACCAACAACCCGTGCTGCTACATGGCCACAGACTCAGACATGGCCCTCTCTGGACTCCACTATGGCCTCAGGTAGCAGGGCTGGTTACTCACAACAGGCTACTCCTTTCCACCCTGGCATCTCCAGTTCCCTCTCTCTTCATAATGTTCACACTGTTCTGGTCCTCCTTCTCTCCCACCTGTCCACCTATTACTTGCACATTGTAGTGACACCAGCTGCAGCAAGGCCATAAAGCTGACAGGCCTCTGGGTGGCTCCTCTGCTGGCACTGTGCAAGGGGTGGTGGCAAGCTCTAGATGTCCACAGCTTGCTGTGTTGCTGTGTTGGCGGTGGATGGGTCCATGGATGCCTTTCTCCTCCCACTCTCAGAAAAGCCATCTTAATCCCTAAAGACCCTTGGTGGCAGGCCATCCTTGGCACCTACTCCTGTTATAAAGGAGCTCCACTTGCTTCCTTTCACTTAAGCTCTCACCATAATAAAAGTCCTCCTGAAATTCACCCTTCAAGTTATTTTTCAAGGCCATGAGATGGAGGATCTAGCGCTCACTGGTGTGGAGTGGCGTTAGTGGTTGTTGGTTTTATCTTATCCTCACCTCCCATAATATATCCATCTGGAACAATAAAGGGTTTGTTGCCTTCAGGAAATCCCTCGTGTTTCTCTACTTTTACTTCCACACAATAGTGCTTGCTTACATGACAACCATTCCCATTACTCCTTCTGTATCATTTACCCTTCTGTGTTTGTGCATCTTTTACATTGTATATTCTGCTCCAAAATGTAGCTATTCCTATTTATACAAATCTCTGAGCTCGAAGCTGTAACTCATGCTATGTGGAATCTGATAATGGCACGATTGGACTAAGTAATGTCAATAAAATAAAATAGCATACTTTAAATGAAGAATATGTTAAAGTATCCTGTAGTTATAAATACATATAATTACTATTCATTTGCAAAAACTGAATACATGGAATCTATGAAAATCATTTAGAAACACATAAAAACAAAACAAAACCCAGATTGGTAGAATTAGTAAGAAAACACAAAAGAAATAAGAAAGGAGCCTTTTTCAATCTTTGCTAGACTACTAAGTGAGGTGAAAATAGGACAAGATTAAAAAGTTTAAGATTAATGTCTTTCAGTATCATAATATAAATTCCTAATCATATCAAGAATAACAAGTACAGTTTATTCAAGGAATGTACATACATTTTGATATTTATCTATCTTATCAATATACTTTAATCATAGTTATGGGTTTAAAAAGCTAAATATGTAGTTCTAGCTCAGAAGGTGGTGAGTTTCACATGAGAAAATAAACACATTTTAAAAACCAAGATGTCAGAATAATAATCAAGGCCCATTAGAGGAAAATTCCAAGTCAAGGGAATATAATATCTGTCCTGGATGGAGATTTAATATTCCACCTGGACTAGGCCATGTCTCTTGGGATGACGAGTTTTCCTCAAGCCCTAAAATGACAGGCAGTCTTTTAATGAGAAGCTGTAATTTACTTTTCCAGAATTCCCAGCCCTAGCATAGTATTTTACAGGGCCACAGCCAGGAGAATTCTTAAGTTGGCTAACCTTTTCTGAATTACTCAGAAAGGCATACTTTTCCCCTTTCTCCTTTCTTTTTTATTCGAAGCATGCTTTCTTTAACACTTTGGTTTTTCCAGTAATTTGGAGGCTTACTCTTTGCTGGAGGCCCTTTCTCTGACATGTGGCTATCCTCCAAAACAAATTAAATGCTTTTAATTTTTTCTCATATATATATTATTTCTCTCTTATATTCTTCTCTGGATAGTGCTAAACTTGCAGTACATCTGCCTTATCTTTTTGTTTTGTTTTAATTTTTTAAAATTATAATAATAAATGTTTTCTTGAGTTTCCATTTGAGTCCATTCTTAAATTATCTTATTAATAAACCTAAGAGCCACAAGAGGGCTATTCCAATTTTCCCTGTGAAAATGAAGGGACTCCCCCAAATTCTGATAACAGAGAAAAGGAGAGGTTAACTCTTTCATGGAACCTGAGTTTGAATTCTGGTACCCACATGATAGTTCACAGCTACCTGTAATTTCAGTTCCTGGAAACCTGGAACCCTCTTCTGGCCTATGAAGCATACATATGCTGCACATATGCACACATGAAGGCAAAACAGTCTTATACATAGAATACAATTGTTTTAATTAAAAGAGGGAGTTGGATAGAAAGGAGTAGCTGTTTTATAGAAGCGTTGTAGGAAAAGAGTGTTGGGTTATAGCCATGTTTCTTAGATGGAAGCTTCAAGAAATTCAACATTCATGTAAGACAAAAGGTGTCTTATAAGCCAGGAAGAAAAGAATTTTTAAAATCCTTAAAGCATGGATATCATGAAAATAACATCAGTAGCTAATTCAAAGATAAAATATTTCATTAACTCCCATCAGAATTGATTTGAGATAAATCCTTTCACTATTTCTAGGGTATAAATGGACAGAATAATGGCGTCTTTCTTATCTTCCTCTGAGGTGCTAATGGACTGCATTTTACACAGATTACTTCCACTGCTAATGTGATTAGCATGTGATGTAGATGCCCTAAGGGACCAGTTACAAGTAATATTCCAAAAGTAGAGGCAGGTCTAGGGCACTGGTTTGAGAAACAAAAGAGGATTTAACAGTAATGTTGCCAGCCTTTTCCAAGTTTTGGCAGCTGCTGCAAACAGAAAATTACTTCAAGTCTAATGATCCTTGATTTAGTATGTGACAACAAAGGAAGTCTGGGATGAATTTCTGTTGAACAGAGAACATTTGACATTTTTATTTATACTATTGCAAATGCAGGTTAAAGTGTCCTACATTTGAGTCAAGATAATTGGTTGGGTGAGAAGGAGGATTATGAGAGATGCAAGCTAGCTTAGACCTAATTATGAAACCTTTGGAATAAAACAGTATTTGGAACTGGCACAGGCTACATATAACTCATAATTGCCCACAAATTAGCTTAAAACATGTAGCAATGCAAATTGAAATTTTACAACAGATAACTGCATATATTATATATGCAAAAATTTAGACCAACTGTAAAACTTTTATGGTGATGCAATAATAATTTGGAATTCTACAATTACATATTGGTTTAACTCATATTTTTTACATGCTTGCTTGTATTTCTGTTTTTGTCTTGTTTGTTTGTTTGTTTGTTTGTTTGTTTGGACAAAGTTGCAATTTGTAACCCAGGTTGTACTAAAATTTTAGAAAGTCCTCTTGTTTTAGCTTCCCACAGCGCTGAAATTATAATTGTAGGTCAATATTCCTGCTAGGAAAAAACTGTTGATGTCATTATAATGTTTAATTGATTAATTTTTGTGCTGTATCAAAGAGGAATGAGTTGAAAAGTACTGAGAAGTTATACATTGTAATTCAATAAAGTATTTACAATTATCATTTATATTAAGACTATATTGAATTTATTGAAGAAAATAATTCTGACTGGAGGCAAGAAAGTAATCACCTTTTGAAATAATTAGAGGGATATTTTATATTTAGCAATATAATTAAAATTAAAATTTTTTCATTTGGAGTTTTAATCAAATTTATAAGATTCTTAGGCACCTATGCAAAGTATTTTCTCTCATAAAAATATTCTGACCCTCAGATAACAGTCCAGGCAATGACCTGAAAATGTTATAGATTTTATGTGTATACACACGCACACACACACATACACACACACACACACACACACAAACACATACACATTATATATATACATGTATATACACACATATATATATATAGAAAAAAGAGTTTGAGAATACTTCACAAGAATCATAATTAGTAATTATAACCATACTAAAATTAATTTTAAAGATAGTTATATCAAACAAACATTGAAATACATAGTGTTCATTAAAAAAATATAGTACCGCCTGTCATTCTTTTGTTTGTTTGTTTGTTTGTTTGTTTTTTGAGGCAGGGTTTCTCTGTAGCCTTTGTTGTCCTGAACTCACTCTATAGACCACGCTAGTCTTGAACTCAGAGATGCTCCTGCCAGGGTACTGAGTTTTAAGGAATGCATGGGCACCATCCAGCTCACCTGCCATTATGCTTCCTTTTATCAATATAAAATGCTTTTAAGAACAGTCCATTAAGATATAGAATTTTATTGTTAAAGATGGTTATTATTCTGTTGTTTTATTTGTACAGTGTCTCACTGTAAATCACAGACTGGCCTCAGACCTCTTATCTTGTCTGGGACTCCCAAATGTTGGAATTGCATTGTGTGGTGCCATTCCCTCCTTAAAGATAGAGTATTGTTCAGTTTCACCAGTGTAGTACAAATGTTTGCTATTCTATCAATACATGGTTCAAAATTCAAATATTTTAATGTTTTAGTTCCCTTTATTTTTCTATAAAAATAATTCTATTTTTTATGTTATCCAAACTGTCAAATAATTAAACAATACTGCATAAATTTGCTATACAGAAACCAAAATCAAAGCCACTAGCTGATGAATGACTCCAATAACAAGAGCTAGAAATTGTGAGTGCTTGAAATTATTTTGAATTTACTAGTTCAGTGAAGCTTCTTTAAAAATTTTAAACAACAAGAAGTGGAGATAGTAGGACGACTCAGTGGGTAAAGGTTTCCCTGGCCAAGCCTGAGTTTAATCCCTAGAACCTACACAACGGAAGGAGAGAAAGTACTTCTAAAAGCTGTCCTCTCTCCTCCACGCAGGATCCATGGACTGCATGCCTCACTCTGACAAATAAATAAAAATTAAAATATATGTATTAGTGAAGTGGAAATCATTGATAAACTTGACCTGAAATCCTGAAATATTTCAGAGGAGGGCTGAGTGTGTCTGCGGAAATGCAGCTGCACAGATTTCAGGGAGTTGGGGAGAAAGAAAAACGGTGCTACTGTAAATAGGAGACACTGTGCAGAAATTTTGGTTTAGCTGAGAGGAGACAAACTAGGGAAGTAGCTAAGGGTGCCCAAAATGTGTTTTAATTTTTAAAAATTTGTCACACGACAATCAGCAATATCTTCCCATAATAACCAAAAGACAGACAAATCAATGGAAGTAGGCAATGAAAAAGAAGAAAACCTACAAGAAGAGCATCTCGGGTTCAAATACAGAGATCAGGCTTCAGGAGGATTGTGTGAAGATCGCTGATAAGAATGGTAAACCACAGTGTGGGGAGCAGAAGCAGAGGTGTGAGCTTTCATGCGTTCTCTCCTTGTGATAGTGGAAGCAGTAAGTCTACTAAAGCTGAGGACGGGAGGTGTATATGTATGTTCTATCTTTAACAACAGTAACAGTGTTTATAAATGCTCATGCATATTCTATTTTTCTGTCCCTTCCATAAGGTCCTTTATGTATCTCTTAGAGCATGCTTCAGTTATAGTTGGTCTTGACACTCATTTACTGAACACTTTCTTTCAACTCAATCTGTGTCTTTTTATATCTGGAGCATGAGAAGAAAATTGTTGTAATGTGGGTAGTTAATTTAAAAAAAATTATAAACATCTTAGAACTTAGGTTGTACGTAATAGGGTTTTTTTTTTTCCAACTTAATTTTTACAAAATTTTTACCGAAATCAAATGAGGGTTTCTCTATTATGAAATTCATTTTCTTTTGTAGACTGTCTGGTGTAGACTTCTGTGAGTCAATAAGGACCCATCCTGGTACATAACTAGTGATGCACACCAGGTAAGATCCTCCCTGTCAGGTAAAGTACATGCTTCATGGAGCCAGGCAGGGAGAGAAGCTTTATGAATGGTGCTCCCAAATGAAGTCTGGTTCATAATATAAATTTATTGCTGGGAAGATATTTTTCAAGGGGCATAATTATAGGTTAGAAAGAAATGAGAATGCAAACAGCTCAGGAGACAATGTATACCATTCCTGACAAAAATCAGAGGGTGACACCCTGCCAAGAACCCATAAGGGTATGACTGGAGTCGCAGGATCTCCAATGCTATCTTTATCTCTCCTAAAATTATCTCCCCAGTGGTAACTGGGTAATTGACTTCTTCCCCATGAACAAATAACCTTGTTCCTGGAATAAGAATCCTACATTTAAGAAAGTAAGACTTAAACCCTCAAAAGATCCATTTTGAAAACAATGTTACCATGGCACTCTTTCTATACCAGAGACTTAGAGAAATGTATGTGGTGGGAGAGTGTCCTCTATCATTCTGTAAATATTAAGGGTAGAGCAGTCAGCCTAAGGGCATTGCAGATCTGCTTGAGATTCTGCAGTTCTAGATGACCACTGACACACTCCATCCAAAACAAAACAAACAGAAAGACAAACAAACAAAAACCAAGAAGAATAATTAGACCAGAATCTAATTGTATCATTTTATGTCAAGGATATGCATGAATGAAGCTCTCTTGCTTAAATGGGGATTGTTTTTGTTGAGTACAGATCATAAACTAACCTTTTACTAAATCCCAAAGTGACTCACACTCTATCTAAAACATAACACTACTTTTTTACTAATGTGTTTAGGTTTTCTTTTCTTTTCTTTTTTTTTTTTTTCTTTCTTTTTTTTTTTTTTAAATAAATTTAAAGTGTAGATGGAGGTAAACCCAAGTCTTCAAAATAGGTGGGGAATGCAGAACACAAATCTACCTCCATCCTTTCAATCACTGTAAAATAAGCACGTTCCCCACCCCCCGCCCCCCCAAAAAGATTCAGAGTCAGAGAAGAGTCTGGAGACAGTATTTACTTTGGTGGTGTACTAGGTAGAACTGACAATAATCACACTCTTTCAAGTGATACCAAGACAGCTTTTAGTACCCAACACGTGGATGGTGGTCAATCTGAAGGAACCCTGAGAAGTTGTGCTACTGTTTTGCTGAGATATCACAGCTAAATTCAAGTGGCATAATATCAACTATTTACTACACGGATGTTTTATTTTTTGACTTCTACACTAAATCTGTGTAAATAGTTTTCAATATAGATTTTATTGAAAATATTTTGTCTGATGACTTCTGGGTTCAGTTCTGATGTGTGAAAAGCTTCCATATTTACAGGAAAAAGAAAAAGAAAGACTCAGCATACTAAAAACTTTAATAACTACCCATCAACAAATAGATGTTTCAGAGAAGTCAGTACCCTGAAATGCAGAGAGATAGTTTAGCTCAGAAAAACACCAGACATGTCTTGAAGTAAAGTTGCCGAAGCTAAGACTCCATAGTAGAAACAATAAGATGTCATGCTAATGAATTCCTGGGTGGTGAATATGAACTCAGTTAACAGTGATAAACAGCCAGGGGACTGTGGTCTGAGCAGACCCACGCCTGGTTGTGTTTATCTCCAGGCATTGCCCCAGCATCTCATGAAAATCTGAAAAGGATAAAAGGAAGAATAAATTTAGTCAAATAGGCCCAGAGAACTCTCCACAACAAAGAATTCTTTCCTGAAAGTGAAAAGAATTTTTGCAATCTTAGTCTCATGTGTAAAGGACCTCTATCCAGTCAGCATCAGAGAGTCCACTTTCTTATAATGCCAAAGAAAGTAGTTGAGGAAACACAATACATATAGCCCAGGGACACAAGAGATACAACTCAATATTATTATATCAAGTGAATTAAATCAAACTCTGAAAGACAAATACCACTTGTCTCCTTTATGCACCATATATTTTGTGTAAGTATAGAAAATTGTGATTGTATATAAGAAATAAAAGTTGAAACAAAACTATCCATAAGAATCATGTTGGGGGAGGAGGCGGAGGCTGGAAATGAGGAAAGGGGGCAAAGAAAAGAGGAGGGTGGAATGAGAGTGGCTCACATAGCCTGAGCTCACATACTTGATCCTTGCTTTGTGGTGCTGTTTAGAGAGGTTATTGAAATATTAAGTAGTTGAGCTTTGCTACTGGCATTTTCTTACTGGAGGAGGGCTTTCAGAGTTTTACCCTTGTCACACTTCTCATTTGCGCTCTGCTTTCTGTTACATTTCAGGCTGTTAGGCGTCAGGGCTGCCCTACCAAGGTGGACTCTCCCTCTAGAGCCATGAGCCAAAATAAACTCTTCAATAAGTCACTTTTAATCTTTTTTTATGTTTAATTTGTTCACTTTACAAAGTGATTGTGGGGGTCTAGGTCCCAACCACACATTGTCCTTGGTTGGTGCATCAGTCTCTGCAGCACACCTGCCCTCCCAGCCCAGACTTGTTGGCTTCATTGGTCTCCTTGTGGAGATCCTGTCCCTTCCAGGTCCTTCTATGCCCCAATTCTTCCATAATACTCCCTGCGCTCCACCCCAAAGTTTGGCTGTGTGTCTCAGAATCTGATTCCATCCTCTCCTGGATGGTGTCTTTCAGACGACCTTTATGGTAGGCTCCCATCCTGTTCCTTGTCTTCAACTGCTTCCAGTGTCTACTCTACTTGCCCTTCTGAATGAGAATTAAGCATTCTCCCTAGGGGCCTTGTTGTTTAAATTCTTTAGGTCTGTGTATTGTAGTGTGGTTATCCTGTATTATGTGGCTTATAAGTGACACCATGTGTGTTTCTGGGTCTGGGTTACCTCACTCAGTATGATTGTTTCTAGTTCCATCCATTTGCCTGCAAATTTCATGATTTCCTTATTTTTGATATCAGAAGAGTAGTCCGTTGTGTAAACGTACCACAGTTTCTTTATCCATTCTTCAGTTGAGCGACATGTTTTGTCACAGCAACAGGATCATAATTATTACAGCCTGTTTTGTGGGATATGATCAAAGTACATTATCTATTTCTACAAAGATGTTTTAAGAAAGCCCATTAGTGCCAATCACTGTGGTGCAGGACTTTAATCCCAGTACCCAGGAGGCAGAGGCAAGTAGATCTCTGTGAGACCAGCCTGGTCTACAAAGTGAATCCAGCACAGCAAGCGCTATTACATAGAGAAACCCTGTTTTTAAAACAAAAACAAAAATCCTCAAAAAAACAAAAATCAACCAACCAATCAACAAGCAAACAAATGAAAAAAAGGAAGCCCATTAGCATGTACAATGGAATATATATATATATATATATATATATATATATATATATATATATATACACACACATATATGTATATGTATATAAACTTAGGTAAAGTGTCAAAAAATGACTGTCTCTTTACAAGTTAGTTCTCACAATGCTTTGGACCTTTTAAAAGTTGTTGATCACTATTAGGTGTTTATATGCTACATGCTTGTGAGTTCTACCACGTGTATACATGAGTACAAGTCATGTGTGCCATGACGTCAGAGGATAGTCCCAGAAGCTGGGTCTTTCTTCCACAGCAGTACCAGGAACTGAACTCATCAGTACTGCATGGCAAGTGATTTTTTTATGCTTTGAGTCATCTAAATGAGTCAAATAACCAGGTTTGAGGAATTTTGCTGCCTGATTTCAAGACTTCCTCAGAAGTTACCATAGCTGAGACTCAGTTGTTTAATAAACATTTATGTGCATACAAGTGAAGAAAGTAGAGAGCTCTGAGTGGTCACAGAAATGCAGACATTGTGTCTTTAATAAAAGAGCAAGAGTGATCCAGTAGAGAAAGGAGAGTGTACTTACCAACTGTTCATAGACTCTGATATTCCTGGAAGGAATAAACAAAATAAACTTTTAATTTATATATATATATATCTAAATGCAAATCCGTACATACGGAAGTTATAGGAGAAAATGTGTGACCTGGGTTTGAGAATGAGTTCTCAGATTAAAATCAAATGCACGCTTCATGAAATAAAACATCAATGAGTTGGAATTTATTAAAATTCAATAGTTCTGCACTGAGAAAGTCACTCTCAAGAAGATGAAAGACATGTACAGACTCAGAAAGATATTTCTGGAATATATAGCCAAATAACAAGTGAAAGCCTTAAACATACAAAACATTCTTAAAGTGTAACAAGAAGAAAACAAGCCATCCATTTAAACAGTTGCTAATGTTAACTTCAGGTCATAGTAATGAAATCTCTACCACAGGCTACCTGCAAGGCAAGGAGAAGTTCAGCTATTTCATGGTTGTTATGGATTTAAATTCAAGAGTGGACAGCTACCTGCTCTGCGACTCTGGTGAGTGGGTACCAGTACTCATATCTGAAGCAAGAAGAGGGAAGAAAGGATGGTCTATGCTTTAATTGTTCAAATGACCTAAAGACATTCCACAATGCGACAGCTAAATCTAGAAGCCTCAGGACTTCTCAACAGAACTACCCTGCGGACCAAGCCTCTCCTGAATTGGCCTCTGGTAAGCTCACCAAAGAAAACAAAAACCGGAGAAGGTTCTCTCTCTGCTATTACAGAAATCATAAATTAAAATAAGTAGATAACAGTACACACCCACCAGACTGACTAAAATCCAAATCTCTCATAGTCCAAACAAGAATGAGAAACTCAAGGGATTTTGGCTCATTAACAGTGTAAATATAAATGGTTGTCACTATGGAAAACAATTTGATAGGTGTTTCTACTTACTATTGCTATAACAGAATGTTAGCCTATGTCAGATTATTTCACAGTGCATAATTTATAAAGAATAGGGATTTACTTGTTACTTATTTTAGAAGTTTGGAAGTGTAAGACCAAACTGGCAGATTCTTTCTTTCTTTCTTTCTTTATTTTTATTTTTGTTTATTTTTATTTTTTTATTTTTTAATTTTTACTTTTTAAATTAAAAAAAAAATTTTTTTTGGCAGATTCTTTTGATACCTGGAGATGGTTAAATGCTCATCCATGAATAAATAGCCTTTGTGGACATAATGTCCTCACAAAAGCCTCCTATCTTAGAGCTTTGTTATTAGAAGGAACTGAATTTTGGAAGGGAATGATGACTTATGGCCTATGCATATGATCTATGCACTCCTAGAGCACCCTTCAAGAAAAGATGAGCACATACAAGATTATAGATGAGCATTTCTGCTAAAGACTGCATTTATAATTGTCCAACACTCAAAACAATCAAGACATCCTTTAACTGGCGTGTGGAAAAAAAGACTTTTTGCATATTTGTTTTATAGAATATTTTCAACAATAAAGGGAAATAAACTATGATACCACAAAAAGATCTGTATTAAAATTTAACATGTATTTTCAAATAGAAGAATCCATTCTAAAGTAGCTTAATTCTGCCATAGACTAGCAGCTAAATCCAATTCAGAGTCCCGTGACCTAATGAGAAACAGATTTTTTGTTTTTGTTGCATGATGCTGGGAAACCAATGACATCACAAAATTCCCTTTGTGTGCAATTCATGTAGGATGGAGAGATACTGTACCCAAATCATAGATTACAAGACCTGATATGTGAAGAGGAAGGCGAAGTATCGTTAATTCTCGGTAAGATCACTACAGTCTGTGTTTGTAGCACTTTCTTCTGTTACCAGAGATGTTGGGGGATTCTGCCAGAGTTGGCCCAAGTTAATGAAGACACTGGGGTTCCCCTTAGGATTCTCAATATCATTAATAAAGGATTTTAAGAATTAATTTAAAACAAACTCAAGGGCAATTTTATTCAAATCTAAAACAAAGCTGCCATGAGGAGGGAGATACAAAATAGAAAAGGCTAGAACAATTTTAGTTAAGCTGCCACGGAGGTCAGCCATATGATTGATAAGCAGGCACGTGGTGGAGAGGGAACACTTAGAGAAAGAGAAAATCTCAGTGTTGGGGGTCGGGGAGCATGCTCAGAACACAAATGGAAAGAACAGGAGAGAAAGACTTTTTTGAATAACTTGGAAAAGCTGGCAGGTTTAAGAAACTGGCTGTGGGCAGAAACTATGAAAAAGAAAACTATATTATCTCATTAAAAGGATAATTATTCTTCCTCTCTCCAGCAGGGCTTTATGTGGATCAGCCACCCTGAGTAGTGAGGGGTGGTCCCTCGGTCAGGTGATTGATCTTGCCAACTGGATCCTTAGTGGGCACTCAGTGTTGGCATCCATTCTATTCTGTCCCCCCTCTCTCTCCCTCTCCCCCTCCCACCCCCTTCTCTCTCTCTCTCTCTCCCTCTCCCTCTCTCTCTCTCTCTGTCTCCACCTACCCCTTTCATGCTATGGACTGAGGAAAGTTCTTATGAAGGCACAGAGAAAAGGCAGCCACATGTAAACCAGGAAGAGAACCGTCACCAAATACTGACTTGGGTGGCATTCTGTTTTCAGACTTCTGCATGTCAAGAACTTGGAGAACATTAATTCTGATCATTTAAGACACCCTGTCTATATTCTATTATGATGTTTCAAACCAAATAATACAATCATACACTACATAAGAACATTTGGCCAACAAAATACTGCATATATGAAGGTATTTTGCAAAATCACACTGCAGAGTGACATCATATACATTTTAGCTTATGAAACCACATTTGGACAATAATGCAATTGTCATATGTCATATTTATCAGTATCAATATGAAGACCATAGCTCTCACTTCAAATGGAAAAAGAAATAGTTTTTGTTTTGTTTCGTTTTCTGCAGCCAAATATGAGTTGCTCTGGCCCTGTGAACACAAGTTCAGGTTACCTCAAATTTCATGTTCTAATATTATAAGATATTAATGAATGTTTTATAGTAAGAAATGAAAGAAAGTCATAAATAGACTTCTCTGAGGAGATTGGGCACCTTCAGGGTGGTATGGCCATAGAGGTACTTTTCAAATACATCAGTGGGCATGTCAGATTGGTGGGTTACGGGAAAGTGGAGGATTCCTGTCTGATGATGTTCCTCGCTTTTCTGTTGGGTCTGTTCATGTATCCTGAAAAATTAATCTAACAATCCCAGGATGTTAGATCCCATAGTGAGGTGAGAAATAAATAGCTGCTTATGTAATCAAGATATATTAAAACAAAGTAGGTCTGGACCTGCAACATTCCAAACTTATCATAATCATTGAAGCTGCAATCAACCTATTAGTAGCCTGTGTAGCGCAGTATATATATGGCTTCTCACTGGGACCTTTAGTTCATCAAAACTCAGTTCTTTGTTAACTAATTCATGACTATAAAGTGAGATGCCCTAGATTTTGACATAGTTAGGTTAACCTCACTTCAGCCAATGTGTAATGGTCAAGCCGTAGCATAGCCATACTTCAGTTCACTACAGTGAAGCAGGTACTTGCAAAGCATCTCTTTGCCTCTCTTAGATGCCTTAGTCTTAGATGTAACTTGTTCTCCCAGATTCCCAGTGAAGAAATGGCTATGCTTCACTCTCAAATATGAAGGAGCCAGTGTACCACTGTAAGCAGAGTCTCCTGAGCTTGCCAAGGAGATGTGGTCATTCCAAATGCCTTGGCAAACAGAAGCAAAGGCTTTGAGTCGCTGAGTGGGTCTAACACCTACCCTTCCCCACACATATAACACAAACTGAACCTGTGGCACAAATACAAAGTATAGTGTTGAGAAATTGTCACTTCAGTGTGTCCTGCCTTATACTAGAATTCCCTCTCTCTTGAAAGCTGAGTAATTATTTGAATAGAAGAGCACAAAAGAATTTTTAATGGCTTTCTTTTATACAAACAGTTTTGTATGGATGGATGTTATCTCAACCACAATGTTCATTGAAATCTAGGCATATTAGCTATACAGGATTACTTCAGGATGCAGACAGAATGTCCTTGATGTGACTCAAGTCTCCACGTTTTTCTCATTACTTATGCAAATCATGAGATGTTCTTCAATTTTGTAGATTAAATTTTTATTTGGATCTGATATCTCATTCAGATTATCTTATATCCATATACGGGTACCAGTATCTTAAAATTGGAGTCGTTTTTGTAACTTTCATGTGCTTAAATTTTAGACTTTTAAATTTCTTTAAAATAGAATTTGCTACATTTCTCAAGTGTAGTTCCCACCACCTTTTTTTTTTCTGAGACTGTTAAGCAGAACCCCCTTAATATTTCATCTTTGCCCAGGAGACTTTTTGGTGTACTCTGAAGTCAAGTGCTCCTTTGTCCATATTTGTCCTTTGCTTTCATATTTTTCTCAACTTTTATTGTACCTTTGACTAGTTTTTTTTTTTAATATTTACACAATTTCAGATTTATACAATCTAAAATATCTTCAGCATTTTAAGTTTTGATCTTCTAATTATATACTATTTTGATTTTGACAAACTGGTGAATTTATTCTTACTCTGATTTTTTTAATGATCTTTTGTGATTGTAGAGAGAAAGCAAAGGTACATATGTTCTCTCCCTTCCCTGTCTTGATTCAGCATTCTGTTTCCAAATCCTTTAGGGTAACATTGATCTTACGCTGTGGGTTATACCCAATTGACCGACAGCTTGAAACCATTAATCCAGACCCCAGGCTGCATCAAAAAGTCCTATCCCTTTTCAGTAACATCAGGATTCTAATGTGATAGAGCATATGTCTGTGAAGTTTAATGCTATGTATATGCATTTCTCTCTGACATCCTTGCAGCCCATTTGTTTTCGAGCTGACAAAATTCCTATCTAGTCATGCTCCTGTAGCAACTGAGGTTTATATAAATATATATATTTTTTGTTTTACTATTCTTCTTCATTATATATAGATCTGAGAGTAATAACACCTAGGCTGTGCCCTTCTTGCTTGTTTTATAAATATTCATTTCTTCCTGATGATATAAAAAGATTAAAATAAAAGATTCAGGTTTTCCTGGGGGGAAAAAAAAGAAAGACAAATTTCAATTACTGTGCTGCTTTATCACAAAAGCAGTTTCATTTGCCTGATGGCTTCATTGACTGGTGTCAGGATAATGCCAAGTAAGTAGTGTTTTTGTAGCTTAATGCCACCCACTGAGCTAGACAAAATATTGCTTTTCACAATGCATGCATTCACATGCATTACAAAAATAGCAGCTATTAATTGTGCTGCTCAACTATCAGTTGATCAAGCTGAAGAAAACAAGAAATGTGGCATTTAACCATTTAGGAAGCCACTTCTCTCAGACCCTGAGCCATTAATTCACAGCTTTGATCTCAGACAGGAGAATATTAGCCCTACATTTAGTCTATATTTACATATTGTCTATCAATGAAACAAAATTCTAAGTGGATTGAGGCCACTACATGAGCCTGGCTTGAATGTTATAAAATGCTGTGTTTTTTATTCTAGTTTAATGTACTGGAAATCTAGAAAGCAATATTCAATTTTAACCATGGACTCATGCTCATCAAAAAACAGTCCTGGGTATATATACCACTGCTGTCTAGGCACCAATGAGTATGAAAAGAAAATTTCAGTTGGGTTTAAGAGTCTTGTTTTTAATTATAGTTTAATTTTTTTTTAATCTAGGTGTTATTTGTATGTGTCTGTGTGCATTTATATCAAGTGTGTGCCGTTTCCCTGGCTGGCCAGAAGAGGGAGTCAGATCCAAAGGTTGAAGTTATTGTTGGTTGTGAGCCACTTGACATTGGTGTTGGAAACTGAGCTTAGGGACTTTGCAAGAGCAGAGTGTAAAAGTGCATAAGTTTAAAACAACTAAGATGATAGTGGAAATACATAAAAATACTGCACAGAACAAGACTGTGATGGGCCATAAAAATAGCATTGAGGGATGCAGAGGGAGAATGAGCCACTTGAGATATTACTCAAGAAAGTGTCTATTTTTAGAAATATCAGTTTTGGTCACAATTCATATGACACATGGGTAAGGGGAGACGAGTGTATGCAACATATATCACTATAGAACTTACCAGTCTAAAGTAGCGAATATGTAGATGGAGAGAGCAAGCTTGCCACCTTCAACATAGAAGCAAGTTTGTTTTACAACTTATTGTTAAAGATGAACCTCAAAGATATTTGCATATCTTTGGTTGGAATTATGAAAAATTTCCTGCAGCCTCTTGGGAAGGCATTTATATTGAAATTTGATCATCAAAGTTGACACTTGGAAGCCTTCCTTTAACATAACATGCTAACTTAAATGTGACAAATGGAAAAGAAGATAGAGTGGTTATCTTAACAAGAGTTCTTAACAATAATTACACTGTGTAATATGGTTTGATCCCCAACTGTATGTGACAAACCTAATCATTGAGAGGTAATTACATCATTAAAGCTTTGTATTACTCAGTGGATTAAAGTGCTGATGGATTTATAATTCAACAGCATTCATGGGGCAGGGTGGAAATTTGGAGGTTGGGGGCTAACTGAAGAAAGTGGGTATTTGTATTATGTCTTTGAAGGATGTATCTTGCCCCTGATTCCTTCCTATTTATTCTCTCTATCCTGTCCCTTATGAGGTAAGCCATTTTAGTACAACACATGCTCTGTCCTAGGGTATTCAAGCATACAATGTATAGGCCCAGATTTAGTGATGAAGTGAAACCTCTGAACCCAGCCCAAAGAAATCATTTCCATTTTAAATTGTTTCGGAAGGTTCTTGTGTCACAGGGCTGAAAAGTGACTAATATGCCTTCCTTGTTTTTCCAAAGCTAGAAATCAAACTCAGAATCTCCTGCATTCCAGGCACCTGCTGAACTACACCCATAGCTCAGCCTTTCTTACTAAAGCAATGGAGAAGACATGAAAGGACAGAGTAGAGAGGTTCCCAAAAGTTAGGGGATTTACTAACTCTGTTCATTATTAAGTGTACAGTGGCTACATCAGAGCTAAATTGAATTCATGCCTGTGGAATAAATGCCTATTGTATAGATTGTACATTGTATAAATCACTGATATGGTTTCAATAAAAGTTAATAATTGCCATAAATAAATATTGTTATTTTTAAAGATTCACTGTCTGAGTACATACATGTATATATTTTTGGGTCTGGGTTACCTCACTCAGGATCTTCATTTCTAGGTCCGTCCATTTGTCTGAAAATTTCATGATTTGTTTTTAATAGCTGAGTAGTATTCCATTGTGTAAATGTACCACAGTTTCTTTGTCCATTCTTCAGTTGAGGGACATCTAGGTTGTTTACAGATTCTGGCTAATAAGAATAAAGCTACGGTCATAGTTGAGCAAATGTCCTTGTTGTATAGTGGGCATCTTTGTGCATATGTCCAGGAGTGGGATAACTGGATCTTGAGGTGGATCTATTTCCAATTTTCTGAGAAAGCTCCAAATTGATTTTAAACGTGGTTGTACAGAAATGTACCCCACCAGCAATGGAGGTGTGTTACCCTTTCTCCACATCCTCATGAGCTCTTGATCTTAACCATTCTGAGAGGTATAAAATGTAATATCAGAGTCATTTTGATTTGCATTTCCCAGATAACTAAGGACATTGAACATTTTTTTAAGTGCTTCTCAGCCATTGGAGATTCCTCTGTTGAGAATTCTTTGTTTAGCTCTGTTCTCCATTTTTTAAGTTGGGTTATTTTGTTTGTTGGTATTTAATTTTTTTTAGTTCTTTATATATTTTGGATAATAGCCCTTTGTCAAATATAGGATTGGTGAAGATTTTTTCCCAATCTGTTGGCTGCTGTTTTATTCTATTGACAGTGTCCTTTTCCTTACAGAAACTTTTCAGTTTCAAGAGGTTGCATTTATTAATTGTTGATCTTAGAGACTGAGCTGTTGATGTTCTGTTGAGGAAGTTATCTCCCATATCAATGAGTTCAAGGCTTTTCCCCACTATCTCGTCTAATAGATTTAGTGTATTGGATGTTATGTTGAGGTCTTTGGCCCACTTGGACTTAAGTTTTGTGCATGGTGACAAATATGGATTTATTTTAATTTTTCCACATGTAAAAATCCAGTTAGACTACCACCATTTGTTGAAGATGACTTAGTTTTTCTATTGTATGGTTTTGGCTCCACTGTCAAAAATATGTAGGTGTGTATACATATTTCTGGATCTTCAATTAGATTCCACTGATCAGCTACTCTATTTTTATGGCAGCACCATGCAGTTTTTATTACTAATGCTCTGTAGTATAGCTTAAAGTCAGAGATGGAGAAGCCTCCAGAAGCTGTTTTATTGTGTAGAATTGTTCTTAGCTATTCTGGAGTTTTTTCTTTTCCATATGAAATTTAGACTTGTTCTTTCAAGGTCTGTAATGAATTGTGTTGGTAATTTGATGGGGAATTGCATTGAATCCCCAATGGTTAGAGGGCCATTTTTATTATGTTAATCCTACCAATCCATGAGCATGGGCCATCTTTCCATAGTCTAATATCTTCTTTAATTTCTTTCTTCAGAGACTTGAAGTTCTTGTTATACAGGTCTTTGACTTGCTTGGTTAGAGTTACACCAAGATGCTTTGTATTATTTTTGGCTATTTTGAAGGGTGTAGTTTCCCTTATTTCTTTCTAAGCCCATTTGTCCTTGGTATACAGGAGGCCTTTAGCCACATAGTACAGAATAAATATAAATAAATATACGTATCTTCAAAGAAGATAAATACTAAGAAGGTTCAACAGGAGAGTGCTCCAATCTCAGTAAGAAGTAGAAAAGACAGAGGTAGTGGTTAAGGAGAGGGAACAAAGTAGGAGAGGGAGTGCAGAGAGACATGAGGGTTGAGATCAGACCTGAGGAGAGTGTGGGCAGGAAGGTAGAAACCCTTCAGAGAAAAAGAAACTGTTGTTGAGGGCATCAAGTTAGATGCCTCAAGGTAGACTCCTAGGAGGATATGAGAGGGACTCTAGCAGAGACTTCTGGTAGCAGAGGTCATAGTGATTGAAGAGGATGCCTTCTTGCTAGTCAAGTTGAGGGAGGGAATACCAATATAATTTCTCAAACTATGACCAAAATTTACTCTGCCTACAAGATATGCAGGGATAAAAACAGGTCAGATAGGGCAGAATTTGCTGAAATATCCAACCAATGCCTGCCCCAACCTAAGACCCACCTCACAGAAGAGAGCCAACCCCTGACACTATTAATGATGCCCTGTTATGCTTGCAGACAGGAGCCTAGCAGTTTTTTTTCTGAAAGGCTCCACCCAGCAGGGCTTCAAAATAGAGGCTGAGACTCACAGCCAAATATTGGGTGATGTGTAAGGAGTCTTGTGGGAAAATGAGGGGGAAGGAGAAAAGAAACTGAAGGTGACAGGAGCTCCACAAGAAGACCAACAGAGCCAATGAGCCAGGACCCAGAGGGGCTTTCTGAGACTGAAGCACCAATCAAAGACCATTCATGAATTGGTCCTAGGTCCCCTACACAAATGTAACTGATGTGCAGCTCAGACTTAATGTGGTCTTCCAGCAATGGAAGCAGGGGCCATCTCTGACATGGACTCTGTTGTAAGCTCCTTGATCATTTCTCCCTGTTGGGGCTGCCTTGCCAGGCCAAGAGGAAGAGGACACACTCAGTCCTGATGTGACTTGATGAACTGGGGTGGTTGGTAAGTGAGGATACCCCTTTCTGAGTAATAGTGAAGCTGGGTAGGCAAGAGGGAGGGTGGGGGAGACTGGAAAGAGAGGAGGGATGGGGCCATGACCAGGAAGTACAGTGAATAAAAAAATAGAAGAATGGCAAAAACAGATTCACTATCTGATTTATATGGTTATTGCATCTGAATCTGGCAGACTATATTCTATGCCTAATAAAATAATATCAACCTTCTCATTCAGTGTTTAAGTCTGTAATTATCAGATTAAAAAAACCTTAAGAAACATTAAGTTTAAGTTTTGTTTCATTTTTGTTTATGTGGGTTTTTTGCTTGTTTGTTTTGCTGTTGTTTCTTGTTTTTTTTTTTTTTTTTTTAATTGCACAGGATTGAAAGAAGTATCAGGATTCAAACTAAATTTGACTCTAGGGTTCTATGAGACCATGGAGCTCACGAGCATAGCACAGCCAATGGCAAAGGGTGTTCTTTTTGGCAAATTGCTGTCCTGAGAAAGTATGGAGAACAAGGTAGGGGTGATGTGTCATTGTTGTGGATGACATCACTGAGATGAGATGGCTTTAAGTATCTTTCCACTGACAAATAATTTGACACTTTTCCATTCAAGAGGCAGAGTTTTTTTTTTTTTTTTTTTTTTTTTTTTTTTTTTTTTTTTTTTTCAGGTCTGGTATGGGTTGGATTTGCAGTTGGAGACTGAATTCTTCTTAAAAGGATTTTATTTCTAAGCATGTGCATGTCTGGGTGGGTGTGTTTTTGTGCACGGAAATGCATGTGTCCACACCTGATCCTCTGGATCCTTTGAAAACACAAGTGAGTGTGAGCCACCAGATGTGGGCACTGGGAACTAAACTCTGGTCTTTGGAAGAACAGTATATGTCTCAACTACTGAGTCATCTCCCTGGCTATGATAATGTTTTATACAGTCTCATATGTAGATTATCTTGGCCTTGAACTCACAAGAGATCCACTTGCCTCTGCCTCATTGGTATTAAAGTATGTGCTACCACACTTGGCAGGAGACTCACTTCTACACTTTCAATGAATAAATGAATAGAGTATACTACCTATAATGGCAAGGCCATCTACCATGATTTTTATAACAAGGTGACAGTGCCTTGTATCTTGATCTCTTCTCTACTCCTCCCTTTCTCCTCCACTTCCATCCTGCATCACACATGCTTTCTCTATAAGAAGCAAACTGCAGCATTAATTGTAGGCCTGTGAAGAAACTTATGTAATAGTGGGCAAAGGCGTTCTACCAAAAGCCAGGGAAAAACCTTAACCACCAGAAAGGGCTTGAAAAATACCCAGTATGTCCTCCAGTGCTGTATAACTGTAGTCAATGCCAACAGCTAGATGATAATGCCACAGAGGTTGCTAAACTAAAATCAGACATCTAAAATCAGACATCTAAAATCAGACATCTAAAATCAGACATCTAACATACTCTCTTCTCCTGGTTCACAGACACAGTGAGATGATAATAAGTGTTCCAAGATTACTCATTTCACAGAAAATTGTATTCGTCTGTACATAAAAAATGTGCTGACCTAAGTTACCTAGAGGAAGAACCATAAAAGAAATTGAAAGAAGGCAACATTCCTTCCCATATTGATTCTGTAATATCCATGATAGCTTTAGTCTATGTCTTGAAGTATGAATGTTCACTTCTTCTAAAGGGGCCTTATCAGATTACAATTACATTAAGATCCCCCAAGGAGGACTTTACCCAGACCCCATGCTGAGCATGAAGTAGACACATAAATATCCTCCATCCTGTTTATTCTATTTGTTGAAAACTCAGAGGCCCAAACCATACTGATCTCAACAATTATTTTCCCATTGCACCATTAATAAAGCAAAAAATGTACTTCCTGGTTTGGTCTAAGACTAATTGATAGTGGTAAAAAGGAAATAAACAAATTAGAGTGGGTAATTCTATTGTGATAAAATGTCTTAATGCTAAAATTGCATTGTAAAGTCAGGCCGTATAATTTCAGAGGGAGGCTTTTTAGTGTACGTTGCACATTAAAACGCATTTGTATGTGCATTTTAATTTGATAAATGCTGGCACCTCCCCATTCAAACTGCCAAACAGTGGTTGACAAAGAGTTCAAGAGGGACTGAAACAAAACAAAAGGAAAAAGTCTATTTAAAAAGCTCAATTCCTTCACTAGATAGTGTTAGGGCCCATTCTGAACCTCATTCTAAGGTAACAAAATCAGCATGTTCCCTGAAACCACATGCCAGCCATTATGTGTTCTGTGTTGGCACTTACAAAAGGAATGTACCAAGATATTAATAGTATTGCACTCCAAATGTTGCTATTAAATGTACCACATTTTTTTCTGGTAGCAAAAATGAAGAGACTTAGCCTGGCATGGTGGTTCACATCTGTAATCCTAGCACTCAGGGAGGAGGAGGCAGCAGATGGATCTCTGTAAGTACAAGACCAGCTTGGTCTATGAAGTGAGTTGAGAGCAGCCAATGCTACACAGAAAAACCCTGTCTCAAACCAAAACCAAAAACCAAAACCAAAAAAGAAATAGACTAGATAAATTCCTTATTTACAAGAAATGAGAGTGGACTTGGAGTTTAGTGATAGACATTTTGGCTGTGCAATGCAAAAGTGATTTGTATCAGAACATATTAAAAAGGAGAGTTTGACAGGCTCAAGGATCAAAGCTGAGGTATAAGATAGAAGAATTAAGGTTTGTCCAGAATAGTAGAGCAATCAGGACTATTTATCCATCTTTGAGAACACGGGCAGATTAATAGAGCAAACAGTAGTGATGGCAGTGAGTTAAGAATACTGTTAAATTTCATATGTTTATTTATATTTGAGTATAGATGTCAAATATAATATTGCTTAAAAGTCTGAATTTTGAGCTAAATGTTGACATTAGTAACATAAATTCAGTTAACATCAGGTTATAGTGTCCTATTTTATGATGGTCTAATATGCTTCTGGCCTTCTCTTCCTCATTTTGGCAACTTTGGTGTGTGTGACGAATAGAATATGATTAATTGCATATTATGCCACTTTCAATATTAACTTACCATATTACTCAGAATCCTGGAAAATAGTATGTATAGTATGTGCCATCACAATATATTTGTAGAAAGTGGGGTGAAGAGAAATTGCTTTGCATTTTTATGGTTGATGCCAAGCCAGGGATCATTCAGAACTTGCAAGTGACTGAGGTCCACTCACAGTTGACAAATTCAAACTTTGATCTTATCCAAAAACTATGTATACATTTAAAAAAAAAAAAAAAAAAGCTCAACTGTCTTCTGTGTTTAGTGGCCCGGAATCTGTGGCCAGGAGCTGATTCAGGTGTTGGTTGTGTCCAGACAGGAATGGGTGGGCCTTGAGATCAAAGGTCCGAAGGTTCTATTTCTTTCTCAGGGGCAGCTTTGAGCACTCAGGATGAGGCCAGATGCTGGGCCATGTTCCTGGCCTTTCCTGGGCAGTAGGAAAATGAGTTTCCACCAGAGTGTTGCAGCTTAGCTCTTTTAGAATGACATGGCTGGTATCAGATGGCAGTGGAGACTCCGGAGCCCCACAGACCAGTGATGATACCAAGTGTTACAGTTCTCTGTGCCCTGATAAGCATGGCAGAGGAGGGGGTTGGAAGCTCAAAACCAGTCCAGCTGGAAGGAAGTTCCAGTGAGACGCAGGCCCAGTGGCTCTTCACCAGCAGTCAGCACCATGCTGGTGACAATGATGGAGCAGAGCCCTGCAGATTCCAAGGCAGTTCTGTCATTGCTGCCAGACCACCAGGCACCCAGTTGCCATTCACCCCCACCCCCTTATAAATGGAGTCCCAGAAGGTCATGGTGGAGGTATGAAAAGCATCCAAGAGCAAGCCAGCCAGCCAGCTTTTATTTATCAATCTGGGGCAGTGGGGGGAGTTTGAGGGTGAATGTATCTGATTTCTAGGGCTAGGAGTTCCAGAACATGCAGTGGTACAACACTTCATTTGCATGCAGTAGCATGGGGTCCTATCACAAGAAGGAAAACATAGTACTTAATAATCCTAGCGGTGAGGGAATAAATTCTAGGTACAGTTAAAGGTCATTTTCTGGAGGCTAAGACCTTTTCAGCATAAGGTGGAGATACTTGCAGGAATTTCCTGAGCTTGTTAGGAAAGGGTCAGGCCAGTAATCTTCCTTGAGGGCTATGTGACACTCCTTACAAGATCCCAAGTAAGAAAAGGGAGTCTACCATCATAGACAGAACACATATAGCTATCTGGAGAAATCAGACTTCAACCTTACCCAACCGAGTCCTGCACTCAGTGAGTATCTAGGCACCTGGCCAAACCAAATTGACCTATGAGATTATCAAGAGGTGTTATCAAAGATATTGTACCTAATGTACTTTTTTTTTCTGTTACATGTCTCAGTCTAAAATTGATTAAATGAATATATGAAGCTTTCAAACAATTAAAACTAGCCCAGTGCAATTTCTACCATTTAGGCATTAAAAAGTTTTTGTTGTTGTTGCTTTGTTTTTTCAACTTGCTTGAGCTGTCAAGGGCATATTTTTATTTTCTAAAGTTTGGGGAAAATTAATCAATATTTACATTTGTACCTGTTGGCTCTGTTTCTTAACAATTAAACTTTATTATACAGCCCAACTATCTTACACAAGAGGGAAAAATGGTTAAAAGGAAACAAGAGTGAATCTTCCCAGTATCTGTTCCCTAGGTATCTGGCCTGTGCACTGCTCTGGCCTGTTTGCTGATCCTGTTTCTGATCCAAGTGTGCTGGAGCTCAGTCCAAACCTGCTGTCTCCTCTTGTCCTCTCTGCCTGTCTGTCTCTCAAGTGCAAGGGCCAGTTTTTCCTCCTCCCACCGAGGGTAAATCGATTAGAAACACAATAGTGGAGTCCCCCAGTCTGCTTCCTAAATTCTAGGCCCAGAATGGCTCCACCCAGTCTATCTCAAGGTTAATCTCATAGAGTGTCTGTGGTGTGTCCAAGGGCAATGCCCACCAAGACAGCTTTCACCTGTGACAAAGTTTACACTCCTTCCACATGTATCTTTAAAATGATTTGATAATATTTCTGGGGGAAGGAGCAGTATAAGCCTTAGCTGTACTATATTGAGGTTTTACTTCTGGGATTATATTGTTTTATTATTGCTGTTTTCTTTGTCTGTGTGGAGAAATTCTATCTAGCAGTACAATTTTTCTAGGTTCAACATCCTGGATTTTTTTTTTTAAAGAATAAAAAATTCAAATAAATCTGTTCTAAACAGATGGGTACATAATGTGTTTTTCTCAGAAATTATTTAATTGCATATTTTAAAAATGAAGAGCTAAAGTTGGAGATTAGCCATTATATTTAACAATATCCATTCATATCTCCCGGCCAAATATTTCAAAACCACTTAATCATCTAACAAAACTAAGATCTTGTTGACAGGAGCAAAATTCAGTATAATTATTTATTTTTGGTTGGGACCTTTTGAATCATGGGATGAAAATTCTATACAACCGTTTGAGATGAAAGAGATAACATGGCCAGGCACAAATTCGTCTTATATCCTGCAGTTAATATTATCAAAAGGTAAACTTCACAATTGTATCTTAGTATGCAAATTCACATATGAAATATTATGTTATTGAGTAAGATTTTTGAGTCTTGAGGAAGGAATGAGTCCACCTTGGATGGAGCACATGACTGCTAGGAGGGACGTGAGACTCACTTAATTGCCCTTTGTTTCTTGCTGATGTTCAAATTCATTTCTTCCAACTCTTTACTAGTCTTCAGAGCATTTAGAAAATTATGCTCTTTCACTTTTTGCTTTCTAAAATATAATTTTTAATAAAGCATTCAAAGAAAGAAGTGAATTAATTATTGTTTGAATTTAATAGTAATCTCAATATTTAATACATTTCTCAGGATCCCAAAACACAGTCTCTAAGAGAATCATCGTGAACACTGAAATCTTAAGATGTTCTAGCTCTGAAAATTGAGACAATGAAAGTCTCAGTTAATCCCTACTACCCTCGAAAATAGGAGTTACTTAGCGGCTAGAGGTACAGCTGTTTGGTGGGGGATGTACAGCACTTGCTGTAGATATGCAAAAGCCTGAGCACCATAAAAAGCAAGTGCCATATAGGAGGAATAGAAAACTGAGGTCTAGGGTAGTAGTTGGTGAAGTGGAACTTTCTGGGTTTTTTGAAGACTTGCTTGTGTCACATGATGTGTTTCTGAAAGATGTCTTGCGAGAGGGCATGTGATGTTTTGCTGGGAGCAGATATGTGAGAAGATGGATGCATGGTGTTTGGAAGAAGTATAAGTAGAACCCCACGGACAGTGATATGATGCTCTTTGCATTGCTACACTGCTCTGCCCTGCAACTCTTATTTGGTCTTCCCTGGTCTTCAGTGGTCCTCACTTCACAGAGAGAAACATTCTGGAGAACTTCTCATGGTACTCTGGCTGGTTCTGGTTGCTTCCATGGACTCGTGCCAAATCAGTGGAGCTTTGCTGCTTCTGCAGGATCTTGCCAACGCTGTGTATTTCTGTTGCTGATTGGTGGTGGCTATTGGACTGGAGTCCGGGAATCCTGACAACAGAGAGAAATTGGCCCAAGGAACTATGTTTAAACAGTTCCACAACCTCTTTTTCCTATTATCATTCTTTCTCCCCCTCTTTTGGTCTATGGGTTTGAAGTGAGGTTGATGTGTTTAAGAACTCTAAATAAAGTAGGTTTTGAAATATCTAAGCCTACAGGTTGGCCAGCAGAAAGAGAAAAACTTTCATTAAACATTTGTCATTCCTCTATCTTGACACTGTAGCCAGCTGATGAGATTTTAGGGAGTTTTAATGAGTTAAGACAACAATGGACCAAAGAATCCAGTAAAGTTGCAGACCTGTTCTAGAACTGTTGCCTTAGAGTAGACAAAAGGACTGTCACGCTGTTGTTCTGCCACTGGCATTGTCTTTGACAGAGTCACAGTCTGGAAACAAGAACTTAGGAAACAGATTTATAGTACCCCAAACAACGTGGATGCTAATGGTGGTGCACAGTAAAGCACAGAAGTTCACAGACAGCAATGCAGTACTGCATCATAACTGTGGACACACTCTACAAGGAGAGCTGTGCTAAAAACAGAAGGAGAAACTATGACTTCAAAATGGAGTCCTATAGAATAACTCCATAAAATCCACTATCGCTTGTCCTTATATTTTAATGTGTTGAAAGAATATTCTATTTAAGTGTTTTTGTGTGCTGATTTAAGTTATCAGTATTTTTTCACAGTGTTCTGTCTTATGTGTTTATTGTTTTGTCATTCCTCCTATTTCAAATATCCCTCACAGAGAAGTCTGACATATCCATGTGCTTTCTGCAAATTTAACTTCTCAAAAGTTCACCATCACAATACTGGCCTCATGTACAAACACAGTGAGTTCAATGCAGTGTCTCCCAACAGCCTTATGTGTATGACACTTGTAAATTGTTCAATGGATGTCTTAAAGTCTCAGAATTTTTGGGAGATGTTGGTTGCCTGCTTTGTTTTCTAATCTTGTCAAAAGACACAGGTATATCTTATATTGTATTTCAGATGACCACAGTTACAATGGTCGGTGTGCATAGCAGTCAGCCATAGTGAAAAATGTTTATGTATTCTGATTTTTGACATTTTTTTACTAATACAATTCATTTGCTCATAAATGTTTTATCTATTATTGTGTGTCTTGTCTTGCAAATGTGTATTCAGTCATCACTAAATGGATTGCCTCAAGTTGGCCTACAAGGACTTCTGTCATGTTTTCATGTTTCTCAAATAAATCTATTTAAAAGAAAATAAAAGTCTTTTAAATGATTTGAAAATTATCTTTGGCAGAATTCTATTCCTGATGTTTTGTTTTTCAGTATTTCAGACAAAAGGCTTCTGTGTGCTACGTATACCACTAGTGGGCTTAGTGCCTCAGGAGGCCAGAAGAGGGTCTTGAACTCTTGGAACTGGAGTTACAGAAAGTTCTGATCTGCCATGAGCATATTGGAAACTAAAACCAAGTTTTCTCCACGAGCCATCTTTCCAGACCCAATATTAGGGACTTTTGATCTACTGAAGTTTCAACCACTAGAATTGTAGCATTCAGAATTTTGTCTCATAGCCAGACACAATAGTCTCCTGAGATGTCAGAGACAATGGTGAGCTGAAGCTGTGAGATAATCATGGCACTGCACTGTAGCGTATACTAAGCTGGGCTGTCCCATAGGAAAGCTACTTCAAATACATTATGATATATGAACTTTTTTGTATTTTCCAGGTTTAATTGGATGTAGCTTTATCACAGATTAAAGAATATTCCTGTACGTAAAACATTTGGCATTATGTTTCTTCTCAGTAAAGGCTCAAAAAATGCCAGGCGTTTACCCCCATCCTCATTAATAAATTCTACTTGAAAACCAGGAGATGTCCATTCACACAATTTTAAGATATTTCTGGTACATATAATAAATAGTATTGTTAGTTGATAAGTGTACACATGCATGTACAAGCTTGTAATTATAAATTAATGAAAAAATCTAGGTAGAACAAACACATATCTTAATATCGAAACTATAAAAGCTTATAATATAAATATATTATTTATAGCTTAATAAAATCAGTGTAAAATGTAAGTGATATATTTGACACATGATGAAAAAGAGACATCACAAAATTAAAATATTAAAATGTTTGCTAGTTATACTGAATGATGAGAAAAATTTTTCTCTTTATTATGTTGCCCACAATATATTTGAGCCATTATATCACAAATTAATTTTTAGAAGAAAATTTATCAATGAAAATTATAGAAAATCTCTGTAAGACCATTTTGTTCTTTGTCTTAAGTTATCATCCTTCCTTTGGCAGAATGCTAATTTTGGTGTTTAATTTTATGTTTCCGTATAAGATTATACTTAAAAATTATTTTCCCTATGTGGCAGGTAAAGAAGGAAATTTCCTATTTAAAAAAATCTCTGTGGAAGGAGAAAGTTATAAATACAGCACCTGTCAGGTGCTTCCACAGCCCATTTTCTACTTAGAGTTAAAGATTTTTAAAATATACATGTACATGTAAATATATATGTATATATGTGTGTATAAAACATGATATATGTAGTACATGTCAAATGTCAATTTGTTTTCATATGTAACCAAAGGATGGGTGCATATTCTCAGAATAATAAAAACTATACCCCTTGTGTATTATAGCTTCAGCATGCAAGAGGATGAATATAGGAAATTGGAGAGGAATCAGTTGGTTTTAATACAGAAAGGCACGTGCTAAAAGACAGAGAAAATGGAAAGATATTTACCAAACACTTATCCTAGGACAGCTCTGAGGTTTCAGAAGTGAGCATTTCGTAAGGCAGCTCATGGTTGATAATGCTTGCATCCATATGAAGAATCCCAGGACATGATTGTCCATGGATGTCACGGCAAGAATTTCCAGTAATGGCGCTTTGACTCAGTCAGTCAACAAATTCTGAATTATCTTTTCCATTTATGGACTTTCAAAAGACAATTTAGAGTAGAGGCAGATCCCCCCCACGGAGCTATCCACATGACTGCTCTCTAAGCACATCATTTTTGTGTTTTAACACTGTCAATTTAAGTTTTCACCAACCGTGTCCACTTAATGGATACTATCAGAAGAAAGAAAATGAGTTCATCTAACTCAGGAGACAACACATAGGCTAATGTGAGTTGATATCTGTTCATTTCCAGTAATCATATAGAAAAAGGGCACAATACCCACAAATGCACATATTAGTAAGGAAGGAGAGATACACAACAAGTAAGATTTATGTGCATTGTTTCGCTCATTGTTTAAAGTTATATGTAGCTTCCCATGGTTGTGTCCCTGGATATGTATAGCTAATTATAAAAATGCTTTGCCTTGTCAGATTTAACTTAACACACTTGTTCAAGATAGATTAGTTAGATAAGACTATGAAACGTAGTCTCAGATTACTAATAAGACCATGGGGGTGTGTATTAACATCAGATAAGATGCTCTCAGAGATGTTCCAGTGGGCTATCTCCTATGGCAGAAAACCAGCCTGCCCATGTGAAGGAAGTAATGTGGTACGTGCCTTAAGCATGTGTGTATGTTTAAACCCTGGATGTTGATTGCCTGTGTCAGTAACTTGTGATTGCCCACAAATTCTAAACTCAGATCTTAAGACTTTTTTTTCCCTCTTTGACTTGCTTCCTGTTGTGTTTGAGACATTTTTAGGGCCACCCACAGTTCAGGCTTTTCTTGGAGAGATGGATGGAAGCATTGCTCCTGACAACTTGTTTTAATGCATGTTTTAGTTTCTGTCTGAAACACAGTAAAAAAAAAAAAAAAAAAAAAAAAAAAAAAAAAAAAACACAGACAAACATCTTAGCTTGTCTTGGATGTTGGGTCCACTGCATAAGCATTTTCTAAAAGCAAAATTTAAAATTGGCCAAGGCTTTGGAGAAGGTTTCCATGATGGGCCAGATAGTAAATACTGTAGGTTGTTTTGAGCCTTAGTGTCTCCATGAGGACAACTTTGCCCTTGTGGGGAAAAGCTGCCATATAAACGATGTGGGTGAAAGACTGTGCCTGTTTGGCAAAAGGAGGCTGCAGTGCAGGATTGCCTTCTGTATAGAGGAGATAGTTTAATTTAGTTTTTCAGACCTAGTAGCTCAAACTAAAATAAGCAAACAGAAAATTAAGAACATCAAAATGCCAGTGGAATTCAACTTTTAATACTGGCATGGAAGGATGGAAATTTAGATTATTTTTTTAAAACATTTTCTTTAACTTCAATTTATGTGCGTTGGTGTGAGAGTGTCAGATCTTGGAGTTACAGACAGTTGTGAACTGCTATCTGGGTGTTAGGAATTGAACCAGGGTCCTTTGGAAGAGCAGGCAGTGCTCTTAACCACTGAACCATCTCTCCAGCCCCTGAAATTTAGATTATTAAGAAGGTCTTATTTCAGTAATATGATTGACTTAATTTTTCTGCAAAAATAATTTAAGAAATGATAACATAAACTTTCTAGAAGGAAGAACAATTGGGTTTTATTATAACAAAACCCTGAAAATGGTAAGTGAAGATTACTTTAATATATGCCTTTCATTAAAATGTAATTATGTCGCTTTCACCCTTCTCTTGAAGCATACATTTTGAAAATACAATCAACCCTTTCACAGTTAAGAAGGAACTTACAGTACTTAGAAAAATGAAGTAAATAAAAAATTAAGCCACATGTTTGTGAGCTGATACTACAGTTTACAGTTAAGCTGTGTGTGTCAATTCTTGAGCACCTGCATGCATGTGTTGGAAGACCTGTTTAAGAAGTACTGTATGTACAAATTGAGTTTTAAAAGTTTAAATAGTGAGGTGTGAACAAAAATGACATGCTTTAGAAATATGAATAGATATTTTATATTGCTTGTGGCTAATGTGAAGGGTGTGGTTTTCCTAATTTCTTCCTCTGCAAGCTTGTCATTTGTGTATAGGAAGGCTACAGACTTTTTTGAGTTAATTTTGTATCCAGCCTATTTGCTGAAGGTGTTTATCAGCTGTAGGAGCTCTGTGGTGGAATTTTGAGGGTCACTTATGTACACTATCATATCATCTGCAAATAGGGATAATTTGACTTCCTCTTTTCCCATTTGGATACCCTTGATCTCCTTTTGTTGTCTTATTGCTCTGGCTAGAACTTCGAGTACTATCTTGAAGAGATATGGAGAGAGTGGGCAGCCTTGCCTTGTTCCCGATTTTAGAGGAATTTCCTTGAGTATCTCACCATTTACTTTGATTTTGGCTATTGGCTTGCTGTATATAGCCTTTATTATGTTGAGGAAAGTGCCTTGTATCCCTGATCTCTCTAAAACTTTATACATGAATGGGTACCACATGCTGGCGAGGATGGGGGGAGAGAGGAACACTCCTTCATTGCTGGTGGAAATGAAAACTAGTACAGCCACTTTGGAAATCTATCTGGTGCTATCTCAGAAAAATGGGAATAGGGCTTCCTCAAGATCCAGCTATTCCACTCCTTGGAATATACCCAGAAGATGCTCTAGCACACAACAAGAAAATTTGCTCAACCATGTTCATAGCAGCCTTATTCATAATAGCCAAAACATGGAAACAGCCTAAGTGTCCATCAGTAGAAGAATGGATAAAGAAACTGTGGTACATATACACTATAGAATACACTCAGCTATTAAAAACAAGGAATTCCCAAAATTTGTGGATAAATGGATTGAGCTAGAAATGATCATAATGAGTGAGTTAACCCAGAAGCAGAAAGAATCAAATGGTATATACTCACTTATATCTGCATACTAGCCCAAGGGGCATGTCCCACGAAAGCCCTCACTTACCAGGAAACTGGGACAGAGGGGAGGACATCCTATTGGGACTCTAAATGAGAGAAGCATGGGAGAGTAGCAAAGTAGAAGGATCCAGAGGGTCCTAGAAACCTACAAGAAGAACATTATGATAGGCAGATTTGGGCCCAGGGTTCCCGCTCAAACCAAGGCACCAGCCAAGGACAAATCAGTCGGTAAACTTTAAGCCCCTACCCAGATCTAGCCAGTAGTCAGAACATTCTCCACAGTTGAGTGGAGAGTGGGATATGACTTTCTCACATACTCTGGTGCCTCACATTTGACCACGTCCCCTGGAGGGGGAGACCTGGTGGCACTCAGAGGAAGGACAGCAAGTAGCCAAGAAGAGACTTGATACCCTATGAGCATATACAGGGGAAGGTAATCCCCCTCAGGAACAGTCATAGGGGAGGAGAATAATGGGAAAATGAGAGGGAGGGAAGAATGGGAGGATACAAGGGATGGGATAACCATTGAGATGTAACAAGAATAAATTAATAAAAAAAAAAAAAGAAATACGAATAGACAGTAGTCCATTGGCATAAGGTTCTCACTGCAGGGGACTCTGTGAGTGGATAGAGATATGGACTTTGCTTTTAGGACTAAGACAAAGCGCATATTCATCCTTTGATCAGCTGGCTGTGTTGACAGCACTGGTCCCTCGGATGAGTGTATCTCTGTTTCAGTAGTATTGAGACACATACCACCCGACTCAGATTCTTTTTCATAGGGTCTGGGGATCAAAATCATGTCCTCTGGCTTACAAAGCAAAAATTTACCACCCAAAATATCTCCCAAGTCCCAACATGGGACTTTTGATCTAAAGGTGTATTTTTAGAAGTTCAATCTACGGAAGGCTAGTTTTGAGGGAAACAGTATAGCAAAGGTGAAACCTATGAAATGTACAAGACACATATCTCTTTGGGCTATTCATTTACTCTGCCACATTAAAGGCACACACACTATTCCTGGGTCCAATCACTTGCATCATGAAAAACGAGTAAATAAATAATAGATAAAATATATGCACTGATAGGCATGCTGCCATAGTAGGTAAGTATATGACTATGCTACTTTTACAGAAATGATTCATATTTAATACACATATTTAATGCATACAATATTAAAAGCATGCATTTATATATCTCTCTCATTAGATGATAAGGTCTACAAGGTCAAAGAACTGTGGTTGATTGACACTTGTAAGTTCAGTGCTTAACACCTTGGGTATCATATAATATATTCTCAGTAGATACTATTAAATTCTGTAAAGAGAAAATTTAAAAATGCAAAAGAAAGTAAAAGTGGTGTAGGACTCCAGCTTGCTGAAAAAGGAAGTGAGCAAATCTATTTAGACTAACTTTCCTCTTTTAAAATACACAAGTGTAAATCATCTTCAATTCTTTTCAGAATTGTCTGTCCTCACCCATTGCCTTTCTTTGTATCTGGAGACATTAACTTTTAAAGATTAGTTAGAGAGGGATCAGAGCGCCAAGTTTCAGAACAACTTGCATGAGAAACACTTAGGTTTTGCGGTTTATAAGCATTTCTCTAGATTTGCTCTGTGACTGACTAGCATGAGGATTTAACTCCCTCAGAGACACAGTATGTGTTTTCAGGTCATGGATGACTTCAGCCTCATTAGTAGCAGTCCACATCCATCAGTATGAACAATTTGTTTTAGACATTTAAGAATTAGCTAATGGATAACTCATTCCTTACTCTATTTCAGTGGCTTAAATACTCTCTCCAAGTATCTCAGACTTATGTTTCAAAATGATTTCTTCCCATGCAAATATTTCACCCATCATTTCAAAACTATTTGCTCACCAATCTGTTCTGCTCTAACTTCAGTTTCCTTGTAAAGTTCATCTATGCCTTTGGAGTGGATCTTCCACACACCTGCCATCCCTCTGCTGCCCTCTCAGAACACAGGGATACTGCACATTTCCAGTTTATGTTCAGTTATATCCTTTATTCATCCACGTCCATGCCTAGTGTTATCATCTCCTGTTTTCGAAGCTTCTGATCATTTATGTATCTCATACATGCCATCATAAAATAAAACTAAAAAAAAAAAAACAAAACAAACAAACAAAAAAAAAACCCAAACAACCCTCAAGCCTTGTTCCTATTCTATGCTCTATCTAAATGAACTACTTGCAATCACAATGTGAGATAGGAAGAATTTCCAGGTGGATAACTGTTAACACTGTTTGGTAAGGAGAGGGAGCCAAGTAACATGGAAATATATTTTATGCCTTAACTGTGTGGAAAGACCTTCAAACTAACCTCACCCTCATGGCAAATTGGTGCCATTGAAAGCATTGAACCTTATAAATATTTTATATTCAATAAATTGTGACACTTGAGGAGAGACACATACTTGTTCATTCATCTTTCTAGCTTGACATGCTCGAGACAAATATGGTCCCCTATTAAGAGTTTTGGTAGTAAATAAAGAAGTTTGCTTATAAACTGGGTTGTTTGGGGATTCCCATGTGACCCTTTTGGCCAACATGTCAACTAGATATAACAAAAATCCCAATACCAGAAGCTTTATTTGGTGACATAAGATGATCAGTTGAAACTCTCTCCACCCCATTATTTGGAAATTTCATTAAGCCTACCTTTATATATGAGAGTATTTTAGGAGGCTTCTACTGCACTAAATTTCCATAATACCTCTCAAATGACTATTAATTTTAGCTTCTCTCTCCATATTTCCTCCTTTGTCCCTTCCTCCCACTTGGTCTTCCTGTTTTAGCCCACCCCAGGCCCCATCTATCCATACCTATTTATTCTATTTCTCTTTTCTAGGGACATCTATCTGTGCCCCACAGTCTCTTGCTCTATCTCTAACCTCTGTGGTTCTACAGATTGTAACTTGGTTATCACTGACTTAACAGCTAATATCCACATATAAGTAAATACATATCATACTAGTAGTTCTTGGTCTGGGTTATTCAACTTGGCTTGATTTTTTTTTTTCTAGTTCTATCCATCTACCTGTAAATTTCATGATTTCTTTTTTTAATAGCTGAGTAATAATCCATTATGTAAATGTTGCCAAGACTATTGATTGCTCTTCACAAACTGACAATAAGGCCCTATTGCTAAAGATGGCACTATACAACTCATTGAACATGGAGAAGTTGAGCTGGTGCTTATGTAGTGTTTTCACCCTAAGTATCTTGGGTACAGAAAGGTACTTGGATGCCACCAAAGGAATATCTTAAACACCAAGCCAGTCACAAATCCTTTGATCGATAATGGTGTAAGATATGCTAAGACAATAGCTGCACAAAGCTTGTGGGTGTAACCAACTAATATTTTATCTGACTTAAGGCCTTACTCCACTAGGTAGACCCCTGCATGGGTGACCAAGAACCAGAGATAAAATTTCCCAGGGAACTAGGGTAAAATAAAATACTACAGGTCAAAAAACAAGTATCTGTCAAATGATATCTTGCTTTCTGTTATACTTACAGCCTTGCTCAGCCCACATCCAAAAAGCTCCCTTCTGTTGCAGATAGGAATAGATACAAAGACCCAAACTGAAAATTATACAGGATAAGAGACTTTGTAACACTCAGTGATTAAAGGGATTTCTCTAACAAATCCATCTTCTTGAGGGTTTAGGGAATCTTAGCAGAAGAGAACAAAAGAAGGTAGAATCCAGAAGGGATGATGGACATCAAGGAAACAAGGCCCTCTAGATCAATGTGACCAAGGCTTGTATGAGCTCACAGAGACTGAAGCATCATGGAAAGGCCCTATAGGGGTCTACACCAGGTCCTTTGCATATATTTTATCCCTTCTCACTTAGTTATTTTGTAGGACTACTGAGTGTGTGAATGAGTGGGTCTCTTATTTTTATGTCTTTTCATAGGCCCTTAGGCTTCTCTTTGTTTATCTTGTTAAACTTCGGTGTGTTCATTTTTGCTTTATTTTTATTACACTTCATTGTATTACTATTATCTCTCAGAAGCTTCTTTGCTTTCCAATGAGAGAGAGAAGGGGAGTGGAGAGGAACTGGGAGCAGCAGAGGAAGGGGAAAGCATGATCAGGATACACTATGTGAATTAAATAAAACCTATTTTTAATAGAAGGAAAAGAGAAGCACTTTAGCTGCTAATGTCCATTAGGTATCATCCTAGACATGACAAAGATCACTTTCCACAGACTTCAGCATTTTATAATCACTTTCAGTTTCTCTTTTCCCACTACCCCTTTATTGCTACACATGCCTCTTCAATGCTTTAAAGACCACACTGTCTCTATAATGGTTTCTGATGATGGTTTCAGGCCAGTGATTTACCTGATTTTTCTCCAAGAGGGTCAGAAACTCCAAACTAGGCTTCCCTGCTTTGAATCCTACCTAGGGCCATTTAGAGTCAAGTAGTAGTACTTGTTACTTTCAGAGGGCCAAAGTTTGGTCCCCAACACGTACGTGTGGTGGCTAACAATAAATCATTCTAAATGGTCGTAGGTTAAATTTGATTTGGGTTAAAATCTTATGCTTTGGCATGACTAATTTATAATATTTTTAAATCTTCTACAAGTTCATGTGTATTTATCAAATTATGACAAATAAAATATTAGTAAATCAAAGCTGTACAATAGTTATGTTAAAGACATAAGGAGTCCCAATTTTCCTCTAGTCTTGTCTTCTTGAATTAGATCTTTGTACTGTCTTCAGCTATTCTCTATGAAGACATGGAAGTGAGTATTTTAATTCTCTTGATGGACCCCTCCCCTCCTCCATAACACTAAGCAGGAAGATAAGGTTTCCTAGTTTTCTTCTCCAATAAGATACTTTCACTAACATAAATATTGACAGGTGCATATCACCACAGGTGCTTCCCAGCCAGACCCAAACTACGCTCTTCTTTTATTTTTTCTTTTGTCTCATTCACTTGCCAAGATGGAGCTGATGACATCAACTGAACAGTCTAAGGAGAAAATCTATACAGAAAGAAAATAGCATTTGGCATCTTTTTAGCCTCACCCCCTTTTCTCCCTTTAATGGAACTTTATATGAATGGGAAAAAACCAACATTTCAACATTTTTATTTTATTAATTCATTTAGATTATATCTCAATTGTTATCTCTTCACTTGTATCCTTCCATTCCTCCCTCCCTCCATCTCTCACCCTATTCCCCTCCTCTAGGTCTATGGCAGACATCCTACTCCACCATATGGTCACAGCCTATCAAGTCTCATCTTAGTAGCCTGTTTATCCTTTCTCTGAGTGCCACCAGACCTCTCCACCAAGGGGAAGTAGTCAAATATGGGGCACCAGAGTTCATGTCAGAGTCAGTCCCTGCTGTCCACACAACTGTGAGAATGTCCATTGGGTAGTTCTGAGTAGGGGTTCAATGTTTACTGTGTGTATTGTCCTTTGTTGGTGCAGTAGTTTGAGCAGACTGTCCTACATCCATATCCACTCGTCATGATGTTCTTCTTGTGGGTTTCTAGGACTTGGACACCAGCTCAAAAGAGATGTCCCATGTCCCAACTAGGAGATTGGAATAGATGTGGAGGCCTCCTATTGGTACTCTAGATGAGAGAAATACGGAGAATAGGGAAATAGAAGTATACAGAGGGTCCTAGATGCCCACATTTCAACATTTTATAACTTTGTGTTGGGTTGCATTCATAACTATTCTTGAATGCATGTAACCCATGGGCCCAAATTAAAATATTTGGTGTCACTTTACCGTTATATTTTCACATAGCTCCTTTTTGCTTTTCACACTGTACTCATTAATCTAAAATATTGATATATCCATACATCATGAGAAAACAATGCATAGACTGAGACACTCAAGTATCTAATAAACTGTTCCCTTACACTCTCTGAGCTACAGATACTTTCCCCCAATTCCTTCTTGCACCATTTCTATCTTTCCTTTTACATTCTGATATATTCTTCCTACAGTTCAAAGGCTCAGTCACACATTCATTTATTTCACTACCCTCCAAAAATACCTGATGTTTTATAAAATCCCTCCAAGAATAATTGGGTTTCTGAGTCTCACAGTCCTGATGCAGAGCTGGCTAGTATACTAATATGCACCATCCATTGTCTTGAAATAAGAGCTTGACATCATTGCCAAGGGGAAGTGTTGCTATTTCAGAGCCAAATAATTGACTGCCTACTACACTTAAGTGTTATATCTGGCACACACGACAGGAAAAGCTTCTACAGTTGTACAAAGATGTTGGTGCCTAAAAATTTCCATTTGAATTGAGATGTAGTAGTTCATTCCTTTAATCCCAGCACTCAGGAGGAAGAAGCAGGGGAAACTCTGTGAGTTTGAAGCCAGCATGATCTACACAGTAAGTACCCAAGACTACTATATATAGAAACTCTGTCTCAACAAACAAACAAAAAACCAACCAACCAAACAAACAAACAAAACCAAGGTGGGGGGGAGGGAGAAAAAAACTTGATAAAATTCACACACAGAGACTACAATAAAAATAAACCGAAAAATAAAAATTGTAATAGGAAGATATAGGGTATAAACAGAATGTCACAAATCCTGTTTATTGGAAACCAGGGAAGAAGATCAACATTTCCTTGTGTGACATGGGTATGAACATGGGTCTGATTTTGCAGTTGAGTTTTTCTGCATTATGTCACCATGGAAAGGAAACTTGCTATCTCCGACCTATGAAGAACACAAGTGTTGATGAAGAAATCATCAAGGTGAACAGTTGGTATGGCTAATAGTGAAGCAGTCCATCAAGGACCACACTTGTTCCACACTTTTCAGGAGATCAATGCTATATGTGTCAGATGAGATGTTACTACATGGAGAAACTGTTTGAATATGTTTCTAGGCTGGAAAACTTATTAAAGAACAATCAAAATTCGTAAAAGAAGCAAATGGGACATACACAGAGAAAAATGCATTTATATACATGATATCTACTTACACCTTTCTTAAACCAGTGTGTAGGGAGATGAGGTTCCAGTTACCTACAAAACAGAGATCCGCAAGGAAACTATAAGGCAGTAGAAGCAGTAAAACACATGGAAAGAGGAGACTTGAGTCTTTATCTACCCTTGAATCCTCATTTCCTTCTCTGTTAACTGTGTAACGTTCTACTGTCTTCAGTAGGAGTTAACAGTTTCACATAACAGGGCCTGGAGAAATGACTTGAAGTTGTCAGAGCTTGCTCCTTTCAGAGGCCAAAATTTGGTCCCTAACACATACATGAGGTGGCTTACAATAACTCATACTCCAGCTCTCCAGATCTCTAGTTCCAGGGAGATCTAAAAGCCCGTTCTGGCCTCCACAGAAATCCATACATGTGCATACATATGCACACACACATACACACACATGCACAGTGTGTGTGTATATATATATATATATATATATATATATATATATTAAACAATTTACGAAAAGAAGTTTCAAATACTAATTAATAATTAGTGAGATCTGCTAAGTCTTAAGCAACACATGTGCCATTTGACCAGTAAATATCTAAGTCAGATATACAGAATATTCAATACTGAGTTTAGTTATGTCTGCCCACTACAGTGAAAGAAAATGTTATCAGGATGAAGTTATGTAATTTGAACATATTTTGAAAATAAATACATCATACAAATACCCACTGTCAAAATGTGTAATATGTGTTGTAGGACAGGCACGTCATATGAGAATGAGCTCATAAAATTATGTGACAGCAGTAAACTTTCTATTGTTTTCTTGATATAGCCACTGTAGCATGGCACCACATCGAATTCTCATGTTTGTAATGATCCTGGTACAATCAAAACAATTATGTTGCCTGTTTTAAAATCGTACAGCTCACACATGATCGTGAATAGTGAGCGGTAGCTAATAATGTCAATAAACTTGTACATTACTGGTATAATTCCCTAGGCTATAAGATGTGCTGTGTGTTGCTGGGAACTGCACTGTGCCATGCAGTCCAGCATACATTAGGTTGTACCATACAACCTAGCTGTGCAGTAGGCTATGCCTTCTTGTTTTGAGATTACCTATTCTATTGTCTGTGAGATCTCGTATTGAAGTATTCTTCAAAACATCTCTCCATTTCTGTTAAGTGACAGATTTAACAGAATTGCTGAAAGTTAAAGGAAACTTGCTTTTGATGAAATAGGAAATAATATTTGTGACATGTTAGTGAAGAGAATTAGATAATCAATAGAATTTTCAACAGGGTTTTGTGCCAAAAAAGAAAGTAAAGTGATAGTGCATAGTATTATGACTTTCAATTTTAAAAGAGCACAAATTGCCACTGTATAGAAATTCAGAAAAAGAACCCCCCCCCCAAAAAAAAGAAATTCAGAGCCTCTTATTGCCATGAAGTATTTAAGAAATAAATAAATAAATAAATAAATAAATAAATAAATAAATGAGCTTGAAGCAGTGAAACTGACCAGAATCATTATCATTAGAAAGAGTATGAATGGGCTGGAGAGATGGCTCAACAGTTAAGGGCTAGACACACAAGCAAAAAAGATAAGTAATGGGATGGGCGTTAAACATTGCAGTTTCCTTTATAACTAGTTACAGACCAGGAACTCTAAATAGTCCGCAAGAACATACAGTTCTCAACATGTGAATGTGAGTATTTGCAGTCAGCAGCACGGCCCACCCTTCATCCAACTCCTGTCACGTGAATGACAGCCACTCACCCCCCTCAGTCCCAGTCCCAGTGTCATCTTTATGCAGGGCACACATTTTTGTAGCCATTTGTTATTACTCTCCAGCTGTGAGTTTGAAAACTAAATTAAAGCAAAATAAAATAAAAGGGCACCAGTTGGCAAAAGCTGAAACCATAGCTCTTTCACCAAAATTCTTCAATTTCCAGAGTAAGTCCTAGATGACATTAACGTAGCCTCATTGTTCCTGGATCACACTAGAGCAACCCATGGGTTTTGCTTTCTAGCACATGCATATTTAAAATGAAAGACTACTATTTCACCATTCTGATGTCTATTTAGAAGGTTTGGAGAAAATCGGACTCTAAATTCAAGTGCATTATCTTCTAGAGATTGGTGAGTTTATGCTCTTTGCTTGTTTTTTTTAATTTTTTTAATTTATTCAGATTACAACTCAATTGTTATCCCATCACTTGTTTCCTCCCATTCCTCCCTCCCTCCTGCTTTCACCCTATTCCCCTCCCCTAGGTCTAAGACCAAGGGGTACCTCCTCCTCCACCATATGGTAATAGGCTATCAACTCTCATATTAGTAGCCTGCTTATTCTTTCTTTGAGTGCCATCAGGCCTTGCCAGCAAGGGGAGGTGGTCAAATATAGAGCACATGAGTTCATAAAAAGTCTACAATTCAGGGGCCAAATTCATCAATAATCTAGATAACATGAATACAATAAAAACTAGATGTTAAAAATCCTCCCCCCGCACACTTTATCAAAAGAACACTCTCATTTTGAAATATAAATAATGTAACACTTAATTGTGTTTTGTACATTTTGTTTCTAGTACCCATGTACTTCCAGAATCAGAAGGTCTTAATGGCCATCCACACTAGTAGGGTAATACAACCCTTGAGGGAATATTTCAAGGTTTTTCATCTTACTCAGACAGGTGAATGATTTCTCGATTTGGAGTGATTAAAATCCTTACTTCTTTAGTTAGGTGGACAACTCAGGAGATACATAGTTAAGAAAATCAGAGGGTGTGACAAACAATGGAAAATCCAACTTTAGCTTCTTAGTATGATGAGCTTTCACAAAGCTGTTTTCTGAGCATGTGCAAAACAGAAGTGAATATTGAGTGTTATGTGAAAATTTCATTCTCAGTGATCCTCAGCATGCAAGTGTTGTAGCAATCACCATTGTATATCTGGGAAGGCAAAAAATGAAATTGGGTAAATTATGCAGATGTTCTTCAGGTAGGATTTCTGCTGCAGGAAGCTCTCTCCAAGAGAGCAAACTAACAATGAACCGAACACTGAGCTGAACCCAAGAGGCAAGTGAGCAACTGCTCTTATTAAATTTGCCCAAGCATGATGAAAATATCTCAACTCACAATATGTGAGACAGACATCTATTTCTCTTTCTTATAAAATGACAAATACAACTGAATTATAAACCGAGGAATAGCCTCCCAATAACATATATTAACTTAGGTGACACTCACGTGAACCCTTTAAGCTTCGTGTGATATCGGAAGAGAGGAATTCCAGGCACCAGAAGTGGAAATCGTTTGTCAAAAGTCCTACAGTGAAGATCAGAGGCGGATGTTGAACTCCCATAGTCTGGCTTTAAGGTGAGTAGCTGGCATTCTTCTCCTGCAAGATGTAATACTGAGACAAGCCAGGCTTATTATTATTGTCCCATAACTCTATTATGTGGACATTCTCAGAAATGTGTGGTTGATATTATCTCTTGCAGAACAACAGGTTATAGTTTCTGATAGTGAAGAACACGGTGACATAAAAGTCAGGGCTTACAAGTTAGAACTAAAGGGACAGAGAACAAATATGTGACATGAGCCCAGAGTCTTTGCTGTGGAATATGCACTTTCCGGCTAATACTGATGGTATAGGACACAAAGAGAAGCCAAGGCCTTTAAAAGAGCTTGCAGAGTTTCAATAATGAAGCTGACAGAAAGAAAGAGAGGTATGCACCTGTGTGTGTGTCTAAAAGCGTGTGTGGAGGAATGCCTGTAGTGTTCTGAAAACAATTGTTAACAGAACATCTTTAGAGGAATTTGTGGGTTTAGTGTGAATATGATTGTTTAGCAGCAATAGCTATCCCCCACTAGAAGTGTTCTCAGTACAAAGGATTAGGGGTTCAATTTGCAAAAGAAACTCCTGAGTAGCAATCTGCAAGTCATTAGCAAAGGTAAGAAAGAATGGGAAAGAGGAAGGGAGAGAAAGAAGAGATAGAGAGATAGAGAGAGAGAGAGAGAGAGAGAGAGAGAGAGAGAAAGAAGAAGAAGAAGAAGAAGAAGAAGAAGAAGAAGAAGAAGAAGAAGAAGAAGAAGAAGAAGAAGAAGAAGAAGAAGAGGAAGGAGGAGGAGGAGGAGGAAGAGGCAGGGAGAAGCAGCAAGATGTTTTAAAGACTCTCAAATGAGGTTTTGGAAAGCTACACCTCTTTGAGTGTGCCCTCTTCAACACATTTGATACCATGGACAGGTAAGATCTGCACAGCTAATGTTCCATACTCACTTCCCCCAGTCCTGCTCCTTTGCATCCTCCTGTGGACTGCGCTAGCCTGGCACAAGTGCACATATGAATGTGGCACTTTAATTAAGTGGAGACTCTGAGTATTTAATGAAAATACAGAAGAAAAGGGAGGCCTTTTATTTATACTCAATTGCTACTTAAATAAAGCAAAAGATGAACATAAACATTCAGAGCCACTGTTTCATTCTTTGTTTTGTTATGTTTTTCTTCAAAATTCACAGATTGTAGTGGTTTGTTATTCATTTTCTATTCCCTTCTTCAAAACATAAGTCTAAAAGGGAATTTCTCCTTAGTGAAGGCATGCCTGACCTTTATTCCTGAAACAACAGTGAGACAAAGCACAGGGAAACCCTCCAGAGGCATTAATAAACATTGCTACAGTCTCAAGATTTCTTTAAGGCCAACCTATTGGAGACAGTGGAAGTTTACACACCTGCTGTTTTATTTACCTTACTATTTAGTAAGCTCCCAAGAGCAGAGGATAGAGATGTTGGAGTACATAATTCAGAACCCTGGGATAAAAGTGTGAAAAAGGATGATTTCTACTCTTCATCTAAAAGGGACATGGCAGCTTACCCTGACTGAGTTTTTTTCACAGAGAAAACTTGGGCACACAAAGGCAATGCACCCTACAGGTTAAAGATATAAATGGCCAATAACAGCTTCCTCTAGTAGTTTTATTATGATGTACATGTGTGTTTATTAGGACAAATGTACATGTGTGTTTTATTAAGAGCCAAAAAGATGACTCAGAAGGCAAGGCAGTGCATTTGGCTGACAACCTGAACCCTGTACCTAGGGCTCATATGGTAGCAGGAGAGAACTGATTCCTGCATGCTGTCCTCCGACTTCCACACATGTACCACAGCATGTACTTGCAAACCCTCGCCCCGTGCCCCCACACTGTTGTATAGTAGTTTTCTAAGAGAATAAAAATTTACATTTTGGAAGGACTCTTCTAAGGATACAGGATATGAAAAGGAGGTGGGCTAAGACAGGATATGTAAAGAGACCTCTTTTTGTGCTGTGTGACAGCAACGCCTGTCAATAAACAGCTGATGGTCTGTTAGATGAGGCAAGAAATAGGAAGTGGGAGTTCCGGTGGGGAGAGATGAACTGTGGGCTAGAGAGAGGCTGGAGATTTCAACCCGCACTCTGAGGAAGACAGACCTCTGAGGAGAGGTAACCAGCCATGTGCCACATAGAGAATAAAATAAATGGGTAAATAACTCATAAGCTTATGGCCTAGGCATTTATTCATAAATAATAATGTCTCAGAGTCATTATTTCTGGAACTGGGGTGTGGGTGAAAAATCTCATGGTTACTAGGATATATTAGGACAGGATGTTTTATAAGGAAGTGAAACAATGGGATGTCTTCCACACTGCAGAGCTCAGCGAAACAGAAAGTAAATTTAAAACAGCTTTAGGAAGTTCCTAAAGCTGACTAGATTCCATAGGCCACTCCCTCCCTATGATATATAAGTAATAAAGATGCCTTTGAGTCACTCTCAAATAAGCCAAGATACAAAGAAGACCCTTAAACCAACCAAGTAGCCTTTAAAAAGCAGAAAGCAGGCAAGCTGTCTACAAGAGGCTTGCATGAACTCAGGCACAAGGAGAGGTTACCTCCTAATCTGTTGAGCTGCTTTCAGGCTGTGCCCTGGGCTGCAGATTTCTGGCTCTTGTGAGCTGTCACTCATCCTGGTTTTGCCTTTAGTAATATTGCTGTCTTTGAGTCATTTCTGCATCTGTAAGTAATCCCTTATCCATTTTCCTATAAGTAACATCAAGAAAAATCACTGGTGCATGAAGTTGGACTTTGGTGCTTTCTGTATTTTCCTTTATTATTAGTTCCCTATCTTGGGTGAATAGATACCTGTCTACATCTCCCAGGAACAATCTGTTTCTCTTTCTCTAGATCTCTCTCTCTCTCTTTCTCTCTCTCTCTCTCTCTCTCTCTCTCTCTCTCTCTCTTTCCCCTCTGTCTCTCACATATACACACATAATAAATAAACTTGAGTTAGAAAACAATTTAATACTTTAATAACCATTAAATGTCATGTTCTTTGCAATTCTGAAAAAAAAATCATACCAAATGATTTTTGGATCCCCTTTCTTTGGCTTATAGTTTTTAAAATTACAATCTTCAGGAAAATAGATTATCATTTATTGTTCACTGTTGCTTGCTATTACTTTATATTAATAGTAATTATGCTCGAAGTGTGTAGTAAAAAGAAAAAATAATTTGGACACTGCTATCCTTTATCCCACCAGAAGTAGGAGAGCTAAGAACAAAGTTTACTGCCACCTGCGGAGGCTGCAGTGTGAACATTTTGCAAAGCCTTTTACATGGTGATGGTCTTAAATAGCTTTTGCTTTGAGCTGGAGAGTTCCAATGGGAGGCAAGAAGACAGAAAGGGCGGGCAGCTCAAAGACAGTCCCAGAGGCAGCAAAAGGCCATTGTCAGAGAGCTTTAATAAAAGAGTGGAATATCTGAAGGCAGAATAACTTGAAAAATGAGAATCTGTAGTGGAACAAGCTCTCTAGATGATTTCCAAGCATTTTTCAATATGATACCCTCTACTCCAGCCCCAGCTATACTCAGTGAATGAGGCTCGAGAGGCATAAGAAGTTAGGGGGAAGGCCATGTAAATACAGAAAGTGTGGCAGTGTGAGAGGCATCAAAGAGGGCTGTTAGATATATAACCTTTTATAAGTTATATAATGTCACTGACAGTTTCCTTATTTACATATGGGACTAATAAACCACTACATTGCATTAATAGTTTGAAAATTAAATAATATAATATGCATTAGTCATGCAGAAAGGTTGAGGATATGTAGGAGATTAATTCACTAGTGTCATTCCCTCCATTATAAAAATGGTGTGGCGTGCTTGCTGGTTTCATAAGTCCTCTGGAAGGAGATGTTAAAAAAGCAGGCAAACAAACAAACATGATATATTATGTTGTAGGGTGGGGCAAGTCTTACCATTCAGTTAAGTGAAATAATCTAATGCAAAGTGTTATGGAAGTCATGCTTTGGCAAGGAAAGCTTGAACACATTCCCTTCCTAAAATGTGAGGTAATGATGAATTTTAATTGCAATACAATTAGAGCTTTTTATATCAAATTACTTTTCATTGATAGTGTTGGTCTTGGCTGAGAGCACAGACTTGTGAGATTAAAGCCTCAAGAGCATATGAATATGCTATTACAGATTTTCATGCAAATTGAAATTCCTTTTTCATTTTCCATTTCTAGAATCAAAGATTACGGGTAATAAAGCTTTTAAAACTTAAATAAATTAGTTAAACACATCACCTTAAACCCTCCTTTATCAAGGGTCATAGTTAGCAAATCTTTATTGCTTTAAATAATTATTCACAAGATAATAAGTGCATAGTATTTGCTTGTGCAGATCATTTATAACTATGGCTCCCATACAGAGTTTTAATAAGTTTTTTGGTGTGTGTGCCTGTACCAATGAATGTGCCTAGCAAATCACCATGGTTAAGTCAACATGAATATTGAGTCAAAATCTAATTTTTTTTCATGCTAATAAAAACAGTTTGAATTTGTGCCATCTAAAACAACTGTTTCGGAATAAAGAATTTGCTGTCAGGTATGGTGGGCCCATACTTAGTTATTTCTCATGACATGACAGACTCATTCACGGAACTTTTGGATACAGGAAGCCTTATGTTATACATGCTTGATAAATTTCTCTATTACACATCTTCTTCAAAAAGTCTCATATTTGGCATTTGAAGATTTCTTACTAGATTTCTAGTGTTTGCGAACTCTTAGCAAAGCCTCTGTACTTGAGACTTCAGTATCCATATACACTCGGGGAAACCAAGGCACAGAGAGAGCTTCCTGTCGGTGGAGAATTTGAAAGATTTTTCTGCTGTACACTTGGTCATTCATTTCTCTTATTGATGAATTAAAGTGTTGTTGTTTTGCTTCTGTTTGGTTTTGTTTACTTTCACTGTTTGGGAGAGCATCTCAGGAGGGATCATAGACTGGAACTTGAGGCCCCCGTTGCTTCAGCATCCCGAGTGCTAATAAGTGGGTGCTATTATGATTGGCATGGCAGCATTTTTCATAAACAGATAACAGTTTCTTTGAAGTATGATTTGTGAATTGTCCTGTAGTTTAATATTCTTTAAATTTAAGTCTTTCACTGAGAAATACGCCCCACATTCAAGATACCTTGAGTTTCAATCCAAGTATTTTTAAAAATGCCAAAATTATATCTTTGATTTATTGGAAAGAATGTGAGACTGGTATATGTGTTTAAATGTTCTCTTATAATGGTACTATACTTTTAAAACTGTGTTTACAGTATTACTCATTATTTCTATATTACTGTACATGTTCTGCTTACCTTATTACATGTACTATGTTGTATTTTCTCATAAATATAAGTCTACTTGCTACTTTTACCACCCTTTTATTGACTCAGTTTTATGATTAATTTACTATCTAATAGGCTAGCCCTTTTATTAACATATGTTTACCAGATAGTTTCTTATTTATTTTTGCATGTAAAATTTCGCTTTCTTGCTTTAGTTAAGAAATTGGGTTTTTACAGGAAATAGATAACTTCACTATAGTGAAAGAAAAAATTAGATATGCACACAAACTCACCAACAAAATCAACACCAAAATAAAATAACCTAACAGTTACTCGTCATTAATCTCAGTCAATATTAATGGTCTCAACTCTCCAATAAAGAAACACAGAGTAATAGGATTGATGCATAAACAGGACCCAACATTTTTGCATACAAAAACATAAGTCACAAAGATAGACATTACCTGAGAGTAAAGGGCTGGAAGAAGGTCTTCCAACAAATAGACACAAGAAACAAGCTTTAGAGTAGCCATTCTAGCATCTAATAAAGTAGACTTTCAACTATAATTAATCAAAAGTGATGAGGAAGCACACTTCATACTCATCAAAAGAAACTTCAACCAAAATGATATCATAATTTTGAACATCTAATGCCTCCAAAACAAGGGTACCCACATTTGTAAAAGAAATAATAAAGCTTAAACTACACATGTAACCCCACACATTATTAGTAGGAGACTTCAACACCCCCTCTTACCAAAAGGTAGGTCAACAAAACATAAGCTAAACTGAGAAATAATGACACTAACAGAGGTCATCAATCAAATGGCCTCAACAAATATCTACAGAACATTTCACCCAAACACAAAAGATTATACCTTCTTTTCAGCACCTCATCAAAACATCTACAAAATAGACCATATAGTAGGTCACAAAGTAAGCCTCAACAGATGTAAGAAAATTTAAATAAAACCTTGTATCCTGTCAGACCACCATGGACTAACATTTAGTCTCTAAGATCAACAATTATTAAATTGGACCTCGTGAAACTGAAAAGCTTCTCTAAGGCAACAGACACTGTCAACAGAACAAATGACAACTAGGAGAAGGTCTTCACCAACCCTACATCTGACAAAGTGCTAGTATCCAAAATATATAAAGAACTCAAGAAATTAAACATCAACAAAACAAACACTCCAATTTAAAAATGGGGTACACTTAAAGAAATGCTCAACCTCCTTAGTCATCAGGGAAATGCAAATCCAAACAACTCTGAGATTCCATCTTACACCCATCAGAATAGCTAAGATCAAACATTCAAGGGACACCACATGCTGGCGAGGATGTGGAGAGAGAGGAACACTCCTTCTTGCTGGTGGGAATGAAAACTAGTACAGCCACTTTGGAAATCTATCTGGTGCTATCTCAGAAAAATGGAAATAGGGCTTCCTCAAGACCCAGCTATTCCACTCCTTGGAATATACCCAGAAGATGCTTCAGCACACAACAAGAAAATTTGCTCAACCATGTTCATAGCAGCTTTATTCATAATAGCCAGATCATGGAAACAGCCTAAGTGTCCCTCAGTAGAAGAATGGATAAAGAAACTGTGGTACATATACACTATGGAATACTACCCAGCTACTAAAAACAAGGAATTCCAGAAATTTGTGGATAAATGGATTGAGCTAGAAATGATCATAATGAGTGAGTTAACCCAGAAGCAGGAAGACTCAAATGGTATATACTCACTAATATCTGCATACTAGCCCAAGGGGCATGTCCCACGAAAGCCTTCACCTACCAGGAAACTGGGACAGAGGGGAGGACATCCTATTGGGACTCTAGATGAGAGAAGCATGGGAGAATAGCAAAGTAGAAGGATCCAGAGGGTCCTAGAAACCTACAAGAGGAACATTATGATAGGCAGATTTGGGCCCAGGGGTCCCGCTCAAACTAAGGCACCAGCCAAGGACAATACAGGCCGTGAACTTCAAACCCCTACCCAGATCTAGCCAATGGACAGGACATTCTTCACAGTTGAGTGGAGAGTGGAGTATGACTTTCACATGTACTCTGGTGTCTCATATTTGACCATGTCGCCTGGAGGGGGAGACCTGGTGGCACTCAGAGGAAGGATAGCAGGCTACCAAGAAGAAACTTGATACCCTATGAGCACATACAGGGGGAGGAAGTCCCCCTCAGTCACAGTCATAGGGGAGGGGAGTAAGGGGAAAATGAGAGGGAGGGAAGAATGGGAGGATACAAGGGATGGGATAACCATTGAGATGTAGCAAGAATAAATTAATTTTAAAAAAGTAAATAAAAGATCAAGGGGACAAGAATCAGGATGTAATGTGAATAAATTATAATTAATAAAATATCTTTAAAAAATCAGCATCTCAAAAAATAAAAAATAAAAAATGGGATACAGAGCTAAACTGAGATTTCTTGATGGAGGAACATAGAATGGCTGAGAAACTCCTAAAGAAATACTCAATATTCTTAGTTATCAGGGAAATGCAAATCAAAACAACTCTGAGATTCCATCTTACACCTACATGAATGACTAAGAAAAAAAAACTCAAGTGACAGCACATGTTGGTGAGGATGTGGAGAAACAGGAATACTCTTCATTGCTGGTGGGAGTTGAAACTAGTACAACCACCTTGGAAATCAATCTGACACTTTCTCAGAAAATTTGGCAGAGGGCTACTACAAGACCCAGCTATTCCACTCTTGGACATATACCCAAAATATGTTCCAACATACAACAAAGGCATTTGCTCAACTATGTTCATAGCAGTTTTATTCATAATGGCAAGAATCTGGAAATGATCTAGATGTCCCTCAACCAAAAAATGGATAAAGAAACTATGGTACATTTATACCATGTAAAACTACTCAGCTATTAAAAACAAGAAAATCATGAAAATTTCAGGCAAATGGATAGAACAAGACATGATCATCCTGAGTGAGGTAACCCAGACCCAGAAAGACATTCATGGTATATACTCATTTATAAGTGGGTATTAGTCCAACATAGATGTCCACTGAGAGACTCCACCCAGTGGGGGACCAGGACAGATGCTGAGACTTGCTGCTAGATTCTGGATAGAGCTATGAGAGTGGTATGGAAGAATGGGGGGATAGAAGGACCCAGAAGGTTCAGGAATCTCACAAAGAGCCCATCAATGCTGGTGAATCTGGACCCAGGGGGCCCTGAGCAAACTGTTGCACCAACCAAGGACAATGCATATAGTAAACCTAGACAACCTGCTCAGTATAGCCAATGGACAGATATTTATGGTTGAACAGAGAGTGGGCAATGCCTCTGACATGAACTCTAGTGCTCATGATTTGATCACTTCCCTTTGGTGAGGTGTCTCGGAGTGCAAAAAGAGGAACAGGAAGCAGGCTATCTGAAAGAGACCTGAGAAGATTGTGGCCATATAGTGGGGGAGAAGGTCTCCTTGTGTCAGAGATCTAGGGGAAAGGAATAGGGTAAAAGAAGGAGGGAGGGTAAGATTGGGAAGATAGAGGCATGAGGATAACAATCAGGATGTAATATGAATAAATTATAATAAATTAAAAGAAAAACAAAATAATTAGAGGAAGCTTTAAAGTGTGAAAGAAACAAGTATAAAATAAGGCACATGCAATATAATTCTAACTTCATGTTTTCTGGTAAAAATATGAAGGGAGGAAAAGCATCAGTAATCAGCGGGGAGGACAAAGGGTGTGGCAGACGTGGAACATAAAGAACCTTCAATGCAGATAACTGTATGTATAGCAGCACAGTACTGAACATATGCCATTTTATGTGTCAGAACCCACAGAATGTCCAACCCCAAGACGGAATATTAATGTGTTAAATTAAAATGTAACATTTGGTTTATATGGTGAATGTCAGTGGCTTTCACCTCATGAGTTGAAATTCCTCACATGGAAGTATAAATGGAGAATTCAGTATTTGGGCTTAACTGTTTCTGAGGCTCAGTCTACGATTGCTTCTCTTTCTGAGGTTAAAGAATTGGTATATATGGCTGAAGACATTCCTCACTTTTTGGAAAAGCTGATACAGAGAAAGGAACATACAGAAAGGGGCTGCAAAAACATTTGGCTCCAAGTAGAAGATCCTGGCGACCTCTTTCCTCTAAGTAGGTGTCATTTCCTGTACCTTAACATACTCTCTCAACACCATCTTATTAATCAATTCATTGATTGATTCAGTACCCTCATGATCTCTGCAAGTCCTATCACACACACACACAGAATTGAGCTTCGCTAACTTTGTAGGCCTCTCTTAACTCAGTCGAGTTGACAATTAAAACCAACACTCATGGATTTGTTCATATAACATCAGACATTCTAAAAAATGCACAAACGAGCATAGGGCATTGGTGAGGAAGGTTGTGTGGGAAGGCTTGGCAGGATCTACGGAAAAGTCTTTGCATTTGCAATTCCATTTTGTAACAAAATGAGTAAGATAGTATATTAGAAAAACAAACAAATAAACAGAACAAAACAAAACGAAAAAAGAAATCGAGTTTTAGTTCTGAAATCTTCCCAGCTTAATGCCAAGGATAGCTGACACATGGATTCTTCAAGTTATTACCGTATCATTTGGGGAAGTCAAGTCGTTTTATAAAGTCATTAAAAATGTTAACATTGTTTCATATTCAATCAGTCTGTTTTAGGAGTATTAAGAAACATTTTATACCATTTTAATTAACTCAAATAAGATAGCTGTATCACAGTTTGTGTTGTGGCTGTTGTTGAAATCTATTAATTTCACTATTTAGGCCTGTGTCTTACTTAGGCTGACAGAGGAGACCAGGAGCAGAGAACTTTTCTAGTATGTACAAGACCCTGTGTTCCACTCACAACATCACAAAATCAATCAACAGTCAGTCCTTTTCATGGGATATGTTTTACCTCTGGAATCCTTTACACATTTTCTCTTTGTGCTTCTTTTCTGCCTCTGACTTTCTGAGTACACATGCACACCATTGTCCAGCAGTAAAAGTTGGCATTTTCTTTCTCATTTTCATAGTTCTAACTTATTTTTACTTAGCGGCAGTGTAATGACTAATCCTCAAGTTTGATGATTTAGGAAGCAAGGCATCATTTGCACAATTATGTTTGCCACAGTGGGGATTCCACTGAAGTTCTGTTTACAGCACAGCCCTTTACTTAGTAAGAGTTCTTAGAAACTTCTTCACTTTTCTTGCATTCGCAAATACTCCTGCAGAGTCAAACACATTGTCTCTTATTAATCTTTTAATTTCCTACAGCATTGATGACATACCACTAACCCCGTATTATCTGTTTGCGATTTCTGCTTCTGCATTGTGTCCTTATTAGTTTACTCAGACTGTCAGTGTTTGGTTTATTAGTTCAGCCATTTTTTTTTATTCGTAATTGATTGCATTCAGCCCTTATCTTTATTAAATCCATCATTCTGTGTCTCCTTGGTTGTTGGTTGTTTTCCATTTTCCTGTTTTCAATTAAAACTCCAGATCTTTATCTGATGGCTTCTAAGTGAACAGCTAGCTGTCATGGCTGATAATGTACTGATTATACAATGGGCTTAGAGGTTTTTTTCTTGTTGTTGTCGTTTCTTAAATTGTTACAGAGAGATCTTATAAAATAGTTTTTCACATTTAGAATATTTTAATATTTTGTGCTTTTATTTCATTCCTGCCCCAGTTCCAGGTTAGAAGATTCAGTCACCACTGCATCACTGAAACATTGTCTGTGGCTTAGAATTTGGTGGCATTTATGAATATCCTGTGCATATTTCATTAAAGGATTAAGTCACTGTTGTTTAGAACAATCTCAAAAACATGCCATTTTAAGATTTTTTTAAAGCAAAATTCATTTAGCTTAATTGGAAAACTTGTGATTTGTTTGAGAGATTATGTAGCAGAGAATTACAGGATTAGTTAGGATTTTCACCACAAATTTTATTTTTTTAATTTTGGAGAATTTTTACATATGTATGTAATATATCGTAATCGTACCTAGTCACCAGGTTTAATTTTTTAAATTTTTATAATTTAAAATGATTTTTAAATTTAGGTATGGTTGGATTACATACTTCTCCTTCCCTAAGTACTTCCATATTTTTCCTACTCTCTACCCACTCAACTTTGAATTCTTAAAAAAAAAAAAGACAGAACAAAACAAAAAGCCTAATACCACAACAAAACACCCCAAACCTAGAAAAAAAATACAGCAACACCAAAGAAAACACAAAACCAAACCAAAACAAAGAAGAAACTCCAAATTATATTCAAATAAAAGAATACATGCACAAAACCTGTGGAGCCTAGTATTGGTTCATCAATGATCCTGAACAGGGGCCCTGGCCTGGAACAATTCATATACATAGTGTTATTTCATTGGAGAGAAATGATAGCCTATCTCACAACAGGTATAAATGATAGTTCAGCTGTTAATCTTTACATTATCAGCTAGGTTTTCATTCATTCATTCATTCACTCATTTAAAAATATAACTAAATAAAATGAAAGATGAAACATAAGCTATCACATCAAAATTATACAAGAAAAACAAACAGAAGGAGCAAGGCTTGAGAGAAGGCAGAAAAGACAGAGACACAGTCATTTGCAAACTTGGGAATCCCACACAGACCCTAAACAGGAATCCATAATCAAAGTGTGGATGAGCTGGTGCAGACCAGAGCAGACCTGGTGCTTGCTGCTTCAATCTCTGTGAGTTCATATGTTCTTTGCTTACGTTGATGTATAGGACCTTGTTTCCTTGGTGTCCTTCATTCCCTCTGGGTCATCCACTTTTCCCAACTCTTCTTCTGGAGTTCTTTGAGCTCTGAGTGGACGGATTTGATGGGGAGATCCCATTTAGGGCTGAATGTTCCTAGGTGTCTCTCTGAGTTCTGTCCATCTGTGAATCTCTGAAGTTGATCTCTTCTGCTTCAGAATCTTCTCTGAGGACTGTGAAATAGGGCACTGATCAGTGACTGCAGCAGAATCTCAGGATCCATTTTACCATTGCATTTCTTTTCAATTTTTTTTTATTCTTTTCTTTTCTTAGACCAGTATTCTTTAATTTTTGCCCTATGCCCTGTGCTATCTAGTCTCAGACTCTTGGTCACTCAAGCAGATCAGCTTTGGGCTACATCTCACTGAGTGGGCTTTACCTCAGATCAGTTATTAGTTGGTTGCACCCATCTTTTGTATTCTGTTGATGAAGTGTAGATTTCCGCCAGTTTGGGTTTTCTTTACTGGTTATGTTTCTTTTTTATTTTTATTTATTATTATTATTATTATTTTTACTGGTTATGTTTCTACATTCAGGTCTTGAACAGTTTTATTTATTTCCTTCCACTATTTGTTTGTGTTATCATAGATTTCTATATTTCATATTTATTAAGGCTGTTTTAAGGCCTTTTACTTGTATTTCAAGTATTTTATTTTATGTGTATTTGTTTGCCTCCACATATTTTTCTGTCATGTGTATTCCTGATGCCTGTGGAGGTCAGAAAAGGATGTTGAATTCCCTGGGACTGGAATTACAGATGTTTGTGAGCTAGCATGGGGGTTCTGGAAATTGAACCAGTGTCCTCAGGAAGAGCTGCCAGGGCTTTTAATCAGCTTCTCTTTTACAGTTTTTACATTTTGTCCTTTTTCTATTCTCAGGCCATTTGTTTTGTTTTACATCCATATGTAACAGCAAATATGCTTTTTATCTTTCTGGGTTTGATTTCTTTTACTTAACATCATATCTTCTGGTTCCATCGATTTTCCTACCAGTGACATAATTTTGTTTTACTTTCTGCTAAATACTATTCTATTGTTTGTTCATATTTTCTTTGTACAATCTTCTGTTGATTGGCACCTGAGCTGATTCCACATCTCAGCTTTTGTGAGACAGCAGTGGGACAATAAACATGGATGTGAAGGTATCAATTTCATATAATGAATATTTCCTTTAGCTATATACTCAAGGAGGGTGTGGCTGGGTCATATGGTAACTCTGTATTCTATTTCTAGAAAACTGTCTACTCATTTCACAGTATTGTACTGTTACTTTCCCACCAGCCGTATTTCCCTTTCTCTGCAACCTCCCTAGAATTGTTTCTTCTTTCTTTCTTTCTTTTTTTTTTTTTTTTTTTTTTTTTTTTTTTTGAAACACTGCTAGTTTTACTTGTTTGTTGTTTTCAGAGAATGGGTCTTGCATGGCTCCTGGCCTCAAATTCCTATTCTTTCTGTCTTAGTTTCCTAATAGCCGGGATTAAAGGCATGTGCCCCCATGCCCAGCCTATTAATTCTGTTCCTTTTGCCTTCCTTGGCTCTTCAGTTGGAGGGCTTCTTTACAAAGTCAAATGACCACATTTAATCAGCCCCATTTAAATGCCCTAATTTGCCCAAACAAACAGTCACTATTTCTGTTCTTGCCATTATTCTCCTTATGGATTTCTTCTCCTGTTTGATGCATTGTGTTTTGTGATTTTTTTCAGTGATCATTGTGCACAGCTGTAATTACAAAAATAAAGTACAATAAAAATGTCTGGTTGTAAAGCTAGGGCTTAGAAATGCACGTGAGCTTAGTGCTGTCTTCTAAGCCTTCCCTCTGATACTCCAAAGGATGACTTGCTTTATAAACTGGGGTCACCTCTGGCGCTGCTTGCCTTAAATGTATCTGTGGGATATTGCCGTTGGCACAAAGGGCTTATAAAGAATTCATGATATGTAAGCTGATACACAGGAGAGTGTTTGTTACCCTCAATTTCCAATGTCTGCAAGCAGTTTAAATATAGTCTTTATAGTTTGCCCCAACTTCACACATGTACAGAGTTTGCCTGCCAGCTCTCAACAAATACAGGTAGCCACTGATCCTCAGACCAAAACAGAAGATCTTGTGTAAGCTGCTCCTAAAACTGCTTATTCAGGTTCTACGGAGCATCCCTAGGAAGAAGAGATTTCAACAGGGATGCAAACAAACCACATGGTATTTCAGCAGTTTGATACATTACGGGTAGCATTGGCGTTAAGACATTTTAGGAGACATTCAGTACTGTTTAGGTATCAAGCTCCATGGACTGGCTTCAGAGACTGGCAAGTGTACCTTAGTGTATCAGAGACAACCAGCAAAATAATCTGGAGAAATGGTTAAGAAAAGAGATGTGTTGGCTCTGAGTTATACATATCAAAGAATAGAAGAGATGGCTTAGTCTCAGTATTTAAGATCAGGCTATAACAACAGTGAGTGTTTCAATGATAAAATATGTACACACAATTCAGAGGAATTGAATTCACTTCCGTCCTAGACCCCAACAGAAGACTGTGCCCATGTAGGGAAAATGATGTGTAGATGGCCCTATGGAAGCCCCGGGGATCCTCCTTCACAGATTTACGAATTCCCATAAAGAAATTTTGCCAAGAAAAGACTTGATACTCTATGAGAATATACAGGGGGAGGTAATCCCCCTCAGGAACAGTCATAGGGGAGGGGAATAATGGGAAAATGGGGGGGGGAATGGGAGGATACAAGGGATGGGATAAACATTGAGATGTAACAAGAATAAATTAATAATAAAAAAAAAACTGAGAAGATACTACAAAAAAAAAAAAAAAAGAAAGAAATTTCTTTCCCCTCCCTTTCAGTCCCCTCCCTTCCTCTCTCTGCTTAATGCTCCACTTGAGGTTTTTTGTTTTTGTTTTCTTTTGCTTCCAAGTTGATGCATATATGGTACCTCTTTACAAAATGTCCTTTTCTACCTTAGTTTATGTAACATACCTACTCATTGGAACTCTGATTCCTTATAGGCAGAGATAAAAAAAAAAGCAAAAAACAATGGAGTTTGAAGTATTTACTAAAAGAAGACTTTTGTACAAGGGAATGAAAGCAGATGAGAGAAGAGGGCCAATCTAAACTAGGATATAGCTTCAAGAGGTCTGGACTATTACAAGTCATCTGAGTCTGTTGTCCAGATCTGATGCAGGAGATCTGTATTTCAGTTTGTCTATTTCTGGTTACAGGCCATCTCTATCTCTCTTCAGCAGAGTAGACCATACAGGCTGCAGGAACTTCTCCACCTGGACAGGAAACTAGTGGGCCCAGAGCAACCAGTACTTACAGCAGCTGGTAGATACTTGAATGAACCTGGCCTAGGTCTCTGGCCAGAAAATCCATGACTCACACTTGCTGTTCTGCATCATCTCTGTGCTGCTGTGAGAAGCAGATAGGAGGAAAACATCACCACAGAGAGGAAAAAGAATAAAGATCAGTCTTAGTGCAGTTTTACTCTCTTATCGCTGTCACATAAAGATTGTCTAAGGTGGTTCCTAGGGGATGATTTGGAAGTTAGAATTTGTTTTTCACAGGTTAGCATTTTTTGGGTATGTATTAGAAGAATACACACTTTCTCAATTAATATCTGTGACTTAATCAGTTGTTGCTTTTTGTAGAGTTTAGGCATATTATGTATTGGCTGACAGCTGAAAAGGAATAATTCATTCAGAGCAGTTTTAAAGAAATGAATCATTGTGCTTTCATCAGATACCTCGAAGCAGTTACTGGTAAAATTGAACCAAGATGGAACAGGACAAAAGCAATTCCAGTTTCACTAGGTGGTATGCCTTCATAAAGACAGGCCTGAGGCTCTACGCTAAGGGGACATGAATGGTCTTCCTTAAAGGTCCATTGGCTGATAAAAACAAAATTCATTCGGATTTCCCTGGAGCCTGTCCTGAAGTTTCATAATCATGTTAACTGCTGAGAGGTTTAGAGAAATGGTTCAATATCCACTGAGTACCCACCCACACACATTTTCAAGAAAATCTTTACAAGCTTGATAAATACTTTCTTTGGTTAATAAAGGAGCAACATATGAAAGCAAAACCACATCTCACTTTTGTCCCTGTCTCCACAGGACACAGTCCGTGTTCTCAGTGTAAGCAGAGTTTGAATCATGCAACAAAGGGAACAGTCTCAGAAATGGGAAACAGGATCACCAGGTGTTAGTCATTTAAGTTAGCAGTTTTAAAACTTGATTCCAAATAAGACACTTTTCCCTTTTCACACCAGTCTGATGATTAATGAATGTCAGGGCCAGTTGTCTTGATATGGGCACATGTGCAACCTTTTGTTTGCAGAAACCTGCAAAATCCACTCACCTGAAGTGAATAAGAGAACAGCTATAGAGTCAACATTTAATGTACATCCTACTTTTGTCAGAGGAGACAGCTTTATGCTGGGAGCTTTCATATCATTACCTCTCTACTCATATTTCATTAAAATAATAAAATATTAGAGTTGTGTATTGTCTCTCTCCTTCTATTTTCATACCATGCGGACCAGAACGTTGGAATGAATGTTGATTTGAAAGAGATTTTATCTTGATATCAAAGGGAAAACATGGGAATAATTTGAAACTAAAATATTCTTTTAAAAGTATGGGACTGAGGAGTAAACAGCAGCAGGACTAGACTGAGTAGGGACAATACTAAGGAAAGATGGAAATGACCCTGTGTATATGCTACCTTGATGGAAAACAAAATAAACAAGGTGATTCTGAAAAATAAATCCAAGATTAGCCAGGTACAGTGGTGAATGCCTGAAATCCCAACACTTGGGGAGCCAGAGGCAGGCGGATCTCTCTGAGTTCGAAGCCAGCTTGGTCTACAAAGTCAGTCCAAGACAGCCAGGGCTACACAGAGAAACCTTGTCTGGAAAAAATAAAACAAACCAAACAAACAAAAAAGGGAAGAAATCCAAGTATTAAAGTATTAAAAGAAGAGACACAATACTAATTTGATTTTATACCCTTTAACCATTTCCTTTCCCTTTCTATTGCTGGTGTGAGTATACACTGACAAACCCAAAATGGAAGCAATTTTAAAAATAACCATCTAAATTATAGTAAGCTTATGTTTTTGCATAGTCACCCTATTTCTGGCAATGTTACACTGCAATTTTTAAACATTTGTAAAGAGAAACACTACTATCATATACATTATATGCATGATATTTTAATAAAGGATGATATAGCATAAATGGGCAATCAGTTTGACAAACTATACCATACCTGCCTATACAGCACAAAGCTTTTTTGCTATAGGAAAAGGCATAAGAAAAGACATAGCATTTAGGTACTAAGTACTAAAAGAAACTTGTATTAAGATGTAACAACATGCATTTTTAAAACATGAATTTTAAAATAGGACATGAAAGAAGAGAAACTTAGCTATATATATATATATATCTTTTTTCATTCTGTATAACTGAAAGTGACTGCATTATGTTTCTTAGAACTCCTCTGAGGATTGCATGAGTAACTTCTTGTAAAGCAGTTAGAGGCCAGAAGTTGTCATTGTCATCTCTAGAGCTGGAGTTATAGGCAGTTGTGAACTTCCTGAGTGCTGGGTGCTGAGAACTGAGCTCTGGTCCTCTGCAAGAGAAGTACGTGCTTAGCCCAGACGTGAAACCTAGCTTAATGGTGTGTTGGCTACTGTCATTCCTGAGACAAATTTGCTGTGTTGAAGAGAACAGTCAAAACACTGGTTTTGTAGCAGGACATGGTATAGCACTCAAGGAAGCAGAAACAGGAGAACTTCTGTGAGTTCAAGACCAGCCTGGTCTACAAAGAGAGTCTAAGAGAGCAAAGGCTACACAGGGAAATATTGTCTCAAAAATAAAAAAACAAACAATAAATAAACAAACAAACAACAATAAAACAAGGTCCTATTTCAAAAGGTGGAATTCTACAAAATTGGAAAGTCTAAAGGAAATTGACATATTTTCTTGATATATTTCACTTCTAAATCAAGATCAAATAAACAGCTTGAGCAGTCCTAAGATGTCTAAGGAAATAGAAGCTGTCATCAAACATATCCCAACCAAAAAATTAAATTAAATTAAATTAAATTAAAAAGTCCAGGGCCAGATAGATTTAGCAAAGAATTCTACCAGACTTTCAATGAAGAGCTAATACCAATGCTCCTCAAATTATTCCACAAAATAGAAACAGAAGGAACATTGCTAAACTCATTTTATGAAGCCACAGTCACCTTAATACCTAAACCACACAAAGACCCAACAAAAGAGAATTTCAGACCAATTTCCCTTATGAACATTGAGGCAAAAATATTCAAATACAATACTAACAAACTGTATCCAAGAACACATCAATTACATCATCCACCATGATCAAGTAGGTTTCATCTCAGGGACACAGGTATGATTCAACATATGATAATTCAATCACCGTAATTCACACTATAAACAAACTGAAAGAAAAAAATCTCATTCGATGCTACAAAAGCTTTTGATAAAATCCAACATGTCTTTGTAAAAAGTCTTGGAGAAATCAGGGATACAAAGCACATAGTAACAAAATATAATAAAGGTAATATACAGCAAAATATAACTAACATCAAATGAAATGGAGAGAAACTTAGAGCAGTTTCATGAAAATCATGGATAAGACAAGTCTGTCCACTCTCTATTTATTTAATATAGTATTTGAAGTTATAGTTAGAGCAATGAGACAACTGAAGGAGATCAAGGGGATAGAAATTGGAAAGAAAGAAGTGAAAGTATTGCTATTTGTAGATGATATGATGGTACACATAAGTAACCCCCAAAATTCTGCCAAAGAACTCCTACAGCTGATAAACACCTTCAGCAAAGTGGCTGGACACAAAATTAACTCAAAAGAAAAAAAATCAGTGTCCCTGCTATATACAAATGATAATCAGGCTAAGAAAGAAATTAAGGAAGCCACACCCTTCATAGTAGCCATAAATACTATAAAATATCTCTGTGTAATTCTAACCAAGAACGTGAAAGACTTGTATGACAAAAATGTCATGTCTCTGTAAAAACAAATTGAAAAAGATGGTAAGATCTCCCATGCTCATGGACTGGTAGGATTAACATAGTAAAAATTTCCACAAAAGCAGTCTACAGATTCACTGCAATTCCCATAAAAATCCCAACACAATTCTTCACAGACTTTGAAAGAAAAATCCTGAAGTTCATATGGAAAAACAAAACAAACAAACAAACAAAAAAACCCAGAATAGCTAAAACAATCCTATACAATAAAAAAACTTCTGGAGTTATCTGCATTTTTGATTTCCAGCTGTACTATAGAGCAATAGTAATAAAAACTGCACGGTATTGGCATAGAAACAGACTGGTTGATCAATGAAATCAAATCAAAGACCCAGAAATAAATCCACACACATATGGACACTTGACTTTTCAAAGACGCCGAATCCCGTAGGGAATAAAGATAGTATCTTCAACAAATGATGCTGGTCTAACTGGATGTCTACATGTAGAAAAATGAAAATGGATCCATTTTTATCACCCTGCACAAAACTCAAGTCCAAGTGGATCAAAGACCTCAACATAGAGTCAGATATAATAAATCTATTAGAAAAGAAAGTGGGACCTGGCCTTGAACTCATTAGCACAAGAGACAGCTTCCTGAACAGAACACCAACAGCTCTGAGTCAACAATTAATAAATGGGACCTTAAGAAACTGAAAGGCTTCTATAAAACAAATAACACTGTTACCTGAACATAATGACAACCTACAGACTGAGAAAAGATCTTAACCAACTCTACACTCTACAGAGGGCTAATATCCAAAATATATAAAGAACTCAAGCAATTAAACACCAACAAAGCAAGCAATCTAATTAAAATATGGGGTACAGAGCTAAACAGAATTCTCAACAGAGGAATTTTAAATGGCTGAGAAGTACTTAAATAAATGCTCAATGTCCTTAGTCCTCAAGGAAAGGCAAATCCAAATGACTCTGAGATTCCATCTTATACCCATCAGAATGGCTAAGATAAAAAAACTCAAGTGATAGCAGATGCTGGAGAGAATGCAGAGAAAGAGGCACACTTCTTCATTGCTGGTAGGAGTGCAAACTTGTATAACCACTTGGAAAATCAATCTGGCACTTTCTTAGAATAATTGAAAATTGTACTTCCTCAAGACCCAGCTATTTGATTCCTGGGTATATACCCAAAAGACGGTTCACCATATTGCGAGGTACTTTGTTCAGCTATGTTCATTGTGTCTTTATTCATAATAACCAGGAACGAGAAATAACCTAGCTGTCCCTCGACCAAGGAATGGATAAAGAAACTGTGGTACATGTAAACGATGGAATACTACTCAGGTATTAAAACAAGGAAATCATGAAATTTTCAGGCAAATGATTGGAAATAGAAAGGATCATCCTGAATGAGGTAACTCAGACCCAGAAAGACATACATGATATGTGCTCACTTATAGGCAGATAATAGCCATATATTACAGACCAACCATAATCATAGACACAAAGTATCTAAGTAACAAAGAGGGCCCAAGGGAGGCTCTCTTCGAATCTCATTCAGATAGGGAAGTAGAATAGACAGGAGTAGAAAAAGTAGAGAGGGAACTGGAAAGGGGAGGGTGTGAGGAGGGAAAGGTGGAAGGGAAACAGGTGTGAGGAGAGTTGGGAGAAAAGGTTTGATGACCTGGAAGAAAAGGGAAACTGAAGACAGGGGCATCATTGAGACAAGCTGGAGACTTGCAACAGGGGAGGCTACAAGAAAAACAGGGAGAATATGGGGGTGATATCTTTAACTGAGTCTCATAACAGTAGGGGACATAAGACTGAGGAGGCCACCTTCTATCCAGGCAGGACTTATAGTGGTGGGAGGAAAACACCAATCTACCTTCAAAACTGTTGAACCAAAATTTACCCTCCCTACAAGATATGCAGAGAAAAAGATAGTAGAGGCTGAGGGAATGACCAACTAATGCCTGTCGAAACCCGACACCCACCCTATGGGAGAGAGCCAACTCCTGATACCATTAATGATACTCTGCTGTTTTTACAGACAGGAGTTCTCTGAGAGGCCCCATCCAGCAGCTGATTGAAGCAGATGGTGAAACTTACCGCCTAGCATTAGATGGAGCTGTGGGAGTCCTGTGTAAGACTGGAGGGCAGGAGAGAAAGAACTGGAGCGAATAGGAATGCTGCAAGATGACCAACAGAGTCAACTAACGTAGACTCAAGGGGGCTTACAGGGATGGAGGCACCAACCAAATAGCATGCATGGACTGGACCTAGACCTCCTACACATATGTAACTGCTAGCCCCTTTGGTTTTCACATGGGCCCCCTAGCAAGTTGACTGGGGACTTTTTTTATAGACTCTTTTGCCTGATTTCACTCCCTTCACCCTAACCAAGCTGCCTTGCCTGGGCCTCAGGGGATAAAGAGGAGCTCAGTCCTGATGGGACTTAATATGTGGGTGTGGGTTGGTAGGGGAAGGTGATCCTCTTTTCTGACAAGTGAAGGGCAGACAAGGGAAAGAGGATGGGAGGAAGGCACCTGGAGGAGAGGATGGATGAGACTAAAAACAGGTTGTAAAGTGAATAAATAAATAAAAAACAACAAAACAACAACAACAAAACTCAAAGTCACCTGTATGTGCTTCTTTTTTTCTAGGAAATGAGAAATGAAATGTATGTTCATATTTCTTTATTTTTGTGTATAATAATTTTTAGAATGTTATCCAAAACCCATCCTCCTTGTGTGTTTCTGAGAGGAGATCTCAGATGAATGGCTTTTGTTACTTTTTTCCAATTCAGTTCTATTGTGCTCAGACCACACACCCATGATTTCAGTTCTTTGAAGTCTGCTAAGGTTTGTTTTATGGCTCAGAATTTGGTCTTTCTTTTAACATTTCTATTATTATTTTCATCATCATCATCATCATCATTAATTCATATTACATCCCTATTATTATCCCCTCGCTTATATCTTCCCATTCCCATCCTCTTTCCCTCTCTTTCCCTATTCCCCTCCGCTACATCTCTGACAGGGGGCCCTTCTCCCACACTGGCTGGATTGTCCACAGCCTATCAGGCCTCATCTTGATAGCTTGCATCCCTTTCTTCTGTGTCCTCAGTGTCTCCCTGCCAAGGGGAAGTGAGCAAATCTTGGTCACCAAAATTCTTGTAGGCACTTGAAAAAAAAAAAAAAAAGCTAATTTTGTGGGTATTAGTATTTAATTAATATCAATTACACAATTTAATCAAAAGTATAGGTAGTTTTATTTTCATCATTTGCTGATTATTTTTACTCAAATCTTTCTTGTATCTGTAGAGAAAACTAATGTGTTTAGGTCTTTTATATTCAAGGTAACTATCAACGCATTAGAACTGGCATCTTTTATTTTTGATTTCTGCTTTTTTTTTTTTTTTTTTTTTTTTTTGCCAGCCTTTGGAATGATGCTCATCCATGCCTTTGTTTTCCTCTCCTGAATTCTTTGTTACCTCGGAGTAGTATGTAAGGCATGGATATCATCATTTTATCAGTAGGAAGTAAATATAGTAAGTGCACTTCGGGAGGCTGCAAAAGCACCTTATCCGTTAGGAGTGCTTGCTTCTCTTTGAGTTTTCAGCAACCAACTGGGCAGCTCACAACCGCTTGTATCTCCAGCTCCAGCAGATAAAACACTGTCCTCTGGCCTCCACCAACACCAGCATTTACAGGTATATATACAGACACATGCACAGATGTACATATGGGTAGAAACAAACCAATCGCACATTCTTCTTTCCTCTACCATGCAAACATAATTTAGAAAATCAGGAAAAGAATACTGTACTTCTCATTGTTTTCCTGCTGAAGGTCTCAAATAAGATTTATAAATTTTCTGCTGTGATTTCACAGGTCTCTTGTTTGTTTGTTTGTTTGTTTTGTTTTGTTTTTCAGTTTGTTTTATGCAATAGGTCAGGTTTTGGAAAGCATTCTGGTTCCCAGCCTAAGTTCACAACCTGTTCCTACTTCCCTCGTTCTGATGTTGAGCTCATCTACTTAGTTTTTTCTTAACTTAGCCCCCTGCATTTCTTAGTCCCAGACTTTCTTTTGGTTGCGTCTTCTATTTCCTATCTATTCCCTCTCGCTATTTTCTGAGAAGCATTTTGTTTCATTTGTTTCAGGCTGCCTTGTGTTTCTCACTGACACATTTCTTCTCTCACTGCTTGGCTTGCTGTCAGCATGGTGTAGTGACTGTTTTCATTCAGCTTGAGATCCTCCTGCTTCTCTATGTAACATGTGCCTATCAATGAAACCTGAGCACTTGGCTTAGATAGGAGGTCCTGAATACCATTCCAATCTCATTTTAGCCGAACGTTTTTCTATTTGTTTTGTTGTTGTTTTCTGTTGGCATTCTGTACTTATCAAAGAAACAAGTCAAAGAATTACTACACAGTGGCAGCAGAATTATAGATGCCACTGATAGCTGATGAGTGGGACCCTCCCTGACTGTAAGATACATGTGAGCACTTCACCAGGTGAGGTCTGGGATGAGGAGGATGGTCTCATGGCTCCAGGATGATGTTGAAAGGCCTGCCCTGTTCTCTATTGACACTATCCCGTTGGCCAATACAGTAGGCTAACTTTTCCCTGCCAAGGTAAAAGACGTTTATGACCCCACTTACCTTGCAAGGTTCCTGTAGAGGTGAAAAGTTATGACAACTCGGTAAATTAAAAAAAGCCTCCCATTTCTCTTTGAGCCCCTCCGAAAGAGTCCTTGGAAGTCTCCTCGTTGCTTCTCCTGGGAAAAGCTGCTTTCTGGTCCTTTGTCAGGATGGATGCTGGAAGGTTTGAATCTCCTTGACAGATAATATTTGTCAATCAAGTGCAGGTTCTATTTTTCCTAATCCCTTGTCTTAATCAATGCCAAATGTTTTTATTTTGTTTGGATTGGTGCATTTTTAAATGCTGTCTTTTCCACTCCAAAATCCACCATCTGTGCTGAAAAGATACCTGGGGAATTAAGCACTACGTCATTCTTCAAATCCCAAAGTCTTCAGCTGGACTAGCTTCTTAGGACTTTCTAATTTGGTTTATATTTTATCTTTTTAGTACTTGAGGCTTATTGCAGTTATCAAGTATAAATAAAATTATGTTACGTATATACATAATCTTAAAATCGAAAGTTTCATATCATATACTTTTTAAATACCTCATTTAATCTACTTCTTACCATAATAATTCTTGAGTGATTTATATGAATGGCATATTTTGATTAAAAAGATTTTATACTATATTATGTAAATGCCTCTCATAATTAGAAAGACACCTGCTAGCATGCACATATATGGGCTAATAGAGCCAACACACTCATTCAGCTCAGTACAATTTCCATATTTATTTTCAGATAGACAAATACATTTTATATTGATATAAACTATTTTGTTTCATTCTAACCAAACAACCTTTTATTTCCTTTTTTTAAATTGAACTGAATTGGAAAACTAAAATGAGCATCATAATATCATAATGTTAAATTTTCTCATGCATAATCATTGTGCTAATTTCCCATCTCTGTATCAGTGTCCAGTCCACAGCAGTTGTCAGGCAACTAATATTGTTAGAGTTGTCAATACGTGCGCATGCAACACACAATTGGTTAGCTCCAATCTTTTCAGTTTTCTTTGTTTTTTGACATCCATTTTCAACTTGTTTTCAAATTAAAATTTGTAATTTACTCTGTATGCATGCCTATGTGTATACACATGTGTCTGCATGTGCCATGGATAATGTGTGGAGGTCAGACAGCATCCTGTGGGGGTAATGTGTGGAGGTCAGATAGCATCCTGTGGGGGTAATGTGTGGAGGTCAGATAGCATCCTGTGGGGGTCAGATTTTCTGTTGGCACCATGTGGGTCACAACAATCAATTCACCGGCACCTTTATTTGCTGAGTCATCTCATTGGTGATGTAAATCTTGCAGATCATCACTTACCATATTATAACCTGATGAATTTACTCCAATACTATATCGTTGCACAAGATTTTCATAAGATTCTCTCCATAAATACCCATGCCACTGAACTAGTACACTTTTCATTATTTTTCAAATTCACTTGTTAAATAAAGCGAGTGTATAGTTGTTGTGATTATAGACATACATATGTGAAACTCATAGATGTTTTAATAGACATATATAAGGAAATCTACCACTATAGCTGCAACATGAAAATACAATGAAATTAGCATAAGATATTGAGAGAACATCACAGCATTGTTAGGAGTAATTTCTGTGACTTACATATCACTACCATTTAAAATAGCATGTAAGCTAGGTGTGTTGGCAAGCACCTTTAATCCCAACACTTGGGAGGCAGAGGCAGGAGAATCACTATGCGTTTGAGGCCAGCCTGGTCTACAAAGTGAGTCCAGACCAGCCAAGGCTGCATAGAGAAACCCTGTCTCATAAAAACAAAACAAAACTAAATAAAATAAAATAGTATGTAAGATGATATTTGATCATGTGCTCTGAATTTCATCTTAAATTCTAAGAAGAAGGAGAGGTCTTTTGACCTGTCACCTAAAGAAAATATCAGTTTATGATGTGGATATCGAGTCAGGGTCACAGATGCCCATAAGTAGACCTGCTCAGGACATGACTTCAACAAAAACATTGTTTCAATGCCTAGAGTCAAGGCAATAGTAAAGCATGGTGCACATGACCACATTTGGGTGACAAGCCCCCCAAGTGGTAGAAGTTATGCTACCTGTCTACTCCTATGCTCTCCTCTTTAGCACAGCGATGGTACTGTAGCTACATTCACAGTAGAAATGGGCATATTGAAATGGCAACCTGAGCATAACAAGTCAATCAAAAGGAACATAGGTTTGATTTTGCGTGACCTGTGCCTTTCTCATGGCTCTATTATAATATGTAAAGTAGTAGGCAATAGTGTTATGAAGGGATAAAGAAGAAATTAGAACAAGAGGATTAAATGAAGCAGGCTCTGGGTGTAGGGTAATGGAGGGAATATGGGGGGGGGGCAATATTTACTCTAAAGGCCTTTTCAAAAGCTGTATGGAAAACTACTGTTATAGAAGATATATATGTATGTATTCAATGAAGTAACCATGTAGCACAGAAAACAATATTCCAGATAGACATCATGTTTCCAAATATAGCATTAACCAGATAGATCATGGGCCGTAGGGAAGTCTTTCTTCTATTACTCTGATAAACCAGCAAGCAATAAAAGGACCCTAATAGAACCAACAAATCTGCCTCCCCCATGGGGGGAACTGCAGAAACTGAAGCACCAACCAAGGACCATTCACGGAGAGGACCTAGGCCACCAGCTCAGATGTAGCAGATAGGCAGCACAGTCTCCTAGTGGGTCCCATAATAAGAGGAGCAGGGTTTGTCTTGGCCATAGACTCTGTTGTCTGTTCCTCAGTCACTCCCTTCTGGAGGGGTGGCCTTTGTAGGCCACAGAGGAAGAGGATGCAGGCAGTCTTGATGAGACTTGATAGGCTGAGGTCAGTTGGTAGGGGAGGAGAGCTTCCTCTTTCTGAGGACTAGGGGTGGAACATAGAGAAGAAAAGGGAGGGAAGGTGGGACTGGGAGGAGATGAGGGAGGGGGAGGTGATTGGGATGTGAAGTGAATAAACTTCAAAAAATAAATTTACTAATAAAAAATGAAAAATAGATACCCACAATGTACAATGTAAAGAAAATAAGAGACTTTGTAATTCTAACCTCTAAATGGGATATCTTTATCACACCCTTCTGCCCCAGAGCTCAGAAATGAAGGCAGAATAGAAGGTGGAAAGATGATAAGAGCAAGAGGTGGTTGTTGACTCCCTAGAAACAGGGTCTTCCTGGCACAGCAGGACTAGTATGTGTAAGAACTCATGTGGCTGTGACAGCATGCTTAAGACCTTCACAGGCTCAAGCTAAACACAATCACAGGAAGGAGAAGGAGAATTATAAACAAAGTCCCACCCCAATCAAAAGCAATTGATACCTTTGAAGAAAGGGAAATTCAGAATACTTTTCTTCAATAGAGTGTCACTGAGTATATAAACTATATTTCAGGGTAGGCCCCAAGCTCAGGAGTACTTGATTGACACAAATATCACAGGTGCACTCCATATGTTTTGGTTTTGATTTGTGTGAATGCCTGTCAATTTGTGGGGGGTTTTGTTCATTTTTAAAATTTTTGCTTTGATTTGGTTTTGGTTTTGACTTTCTTAAATAAAGGTTCCTAGAAGATTTCATAAAGTTCAAATTGTATTCTTCTAATACATAATAGATGGATTACTTGTTCATATCAACCAATATTTTGTCTTAAAAAGAAAATGATGACTTGCCTCAGTGACATTATTGAAAAGATTCCAAATCCTATATGTGTAGAATATAGCAAATGTACTGCATTTTTTGGACCATAAGACACATCCACTTTTTAGATCAGTAAAACAAGAAAAACAGTAAAAATAACAATTGAACCATAAGACAAACCCTAAGTTCCCCCCACATACTTTTGAGGGGGAAAGTGCATCTTTTGTTCTGAAAAATATTGTATCACACAGATATTTTGTCATCTCTCAAGCATGGCAGTAATGCTTCCTTGTAATGTCACTGTGGATCTTAAGTAAAATACATTGGAGGATCCCAGCACAGCATAGGTAATTTTAGGTGTTCTTCTTTTTTCACTCATTAACATTCAAAAATAGAACTTCCACACTGTCTGGTGACTAGGGAATACACAAGCTCCCTAAATAATATGTAGTATTGCAACTTACACCAAAGCCTGGCTCCTGATAATGGAGAATTATTTTCAGCATCAAGTGCCAAAGGATATCTCATGAATCACATCAGACAAATCAAATAGTGTGTGTGTGTGTGTGTGTGTGTGTGTGTGTGTGAGAGAGAGAGAGAGAGAGAGAGAGAGAGAGAGAGAGAGAGAGAGAGAGAGAGAGAGATCCACTTCCAGAGTCACAACCATGAATTAATAGGAAAAAATTTTATTTCCTATTTGTTTTATACACGGCCATTGCCTGTTTAATGGGGTTTATAGTTTGTGACATGGCAACTCGAAGTGCTGAGTGGCCAACTTCCTCTAAACAGTATTGTTCATATTTTCTATAAAACTTTCCATTATTCACATAGTCAGTCTTGGTAATAAAAGCACAGGTAGTGATTCATGTCTGTGTATTGTTTTATACAGTGCACTTGGGAGCTTTGCAATCCAGACAGCATCTTCTTTCCAGAGCTAAGAACACTCAGAAGGACAGCAGTGAGAAGTTACAGGTTGAGACCAGAGGCTCTGAAAGGCTCTGAAGCCTGACCGTGCAGATATCCCCACATGTTGCCCAGTATCTAGCTGAGACAAGGCTTACTGGTCAACATAAGCCATGTTCAAATCCCGTTACTACTTAAAGATTTTATACTTTCTGGCCAACAAAATTGAAGAGAACCCATGTTTCCATGTATAAGAAATAAAGACAAAAATTGGGCAATATATATATATATATATATATATATATATATATATATATATATATATATATATATACATATATTGCTGTTAGCACTATGAGTTCTCAACACCAAACAGAAGATTCAAACAGAAAAATGGGAGAGGAGATCTCACTGTGGCCCTCTAATTGCCATGGAATCAAACCAACATACTAATGAGAGCTGTTTGGGCTTTCATCTAATTCTGCATTCACTAGGTTCGTTGGCTTTCTATCTTCTGAAATGATTACAGAGCTGGACATCCAAAAAGGTAAGGAACATGCACAATACAGTAAAATATTTGTCTCACTCATGGACAAAATAAATACCAATGGGTGTCGTTTGTTTTTTTTTTTTTTAACCTCATCTGCAAGGTTAGGTAATTACACACACTGCCACTGTTATCAGACACAGTTTCCCCTTTAGGGAGTCTATTCTAGATTAAACTCAAACACATGTTTTATTTTGTTTTTAATTTTGGGCTTTTCTCTACTCATTGTATTGATTCTGTTGGTGGCAAAGGCTCTAATTCATATCTCAGGAATCCCTGCCATGCAAAAATCTGATAGTTAGTCCACAGCTCTCTGAATATCTAGAGTTTACTAATGTAGAATTCCTCATGCAAGCTTACCTTGATAAGTCCTATCCATTTGGCAGTTTGGTATAAGTGAAGACCATGCACATGAAAGGGCCTCTTTGTTGGGGCTAGTGAGGACCACAGCTAGGCTTGTGAGCATTTCATTATCTATTCAAAGAAGGATAAATTTTACTTCTCAGATACATAGCACTCGTTGTTTTTTGTTTTTTGTTTGTTTTTTTTGTTTTGTTTTGTTTTGTTTTGTTTTTTTAGTCAGGGCAACTTGTAAATCTATATTTTTATTTTATTTTATAAGTTACTTTATTTGTAAATAGCTGTGACCAGCTACATGACAGTAGCCTTGGCCACCTAACTTCATTGTCTTCTTGCACTGAGCTGCCATCTCCATAAAAGGTCAATACCATCAACTCAACCTAAGACTGAAACTTGGAAGATGCACATTTCTCGTTTAGTTTATGAATTTATTGTCCAGACCTAAAAATTCCTAAGTCTTGCCCAGCATTACCTATGCAGCATATTTTCTCCATGAAGTTTCTGTTGGTTGAATGAGAACGACACTGAGATTCCATCTTACACCCATAAGAATGGCTAAGATCAATAACTCAACTGACACCACATGCTGGCGAGGATGTGGAGAAAGAGGAACACTCCTTCATTGCTGGTGGGAATGCAAACTAGTACAACCACTTTGGAAATCTATCTGGCGCTTTCTCAGAAGAATGGGAATAGGGCTTCTTCAAGACCCAGCTATTCCACTCCTTGGAATATACCCAGAAGATGCACTACCACACAACAGGGACATATGCTCAACCATGTTCAAAGCTGCCTTAGCCATAATAGCCAGAACATGGAAACAGCCTAAGTGTCCCTCAGTAGAAGAATGGATAAAGAAACTGTGGTACATTTACACTATGGAATACTACTCAGCTATTAAAAACAAGGAATTCCTGAAATTTGTGGACAAATGGATTGAACTAGAAATTATCATAATGAGTGAGTTCACCCAGAAGCAAAAAGAGTTAAATGGTATATACTCACTTATATCGAGACACTAGTCCAAGGGGTACGTCCCCATGAAAAACTTCACCTACCAGGAAAGTGGGTCAGAGGGGAGGACATTCTATTGAGATTAGGTGTGAGAAGCCTGGGAGAATGAGGAAATAGAAGGATCCAGAGGTTCCTGGAAAACTACAGGCGGGTCTGGGCCCTAGGGTCCTCCTCAAACTATGACACCAGTCAAGAAAATATAGGCAGTAAACTTCGAATCCCTACCCAGACTAGCCAATGGACAGGACATTCTCTACCGTTAAGTGGAGAAGGAGATCTGACTTTCACACAAACTCTGATGCCCCATATTTGACCATGTCCCTTGGATGGAGATGCCTGGTGGCACTCAGAGGAAGGATAATAGGTCATCAAGAAGAGACTCGATACCCTATGAGCATATACAGGGGGAGGAGGTCTCCCTCAGTCACAAACATAGGAGAGGGGAATGGGAGGGAAGCGGGAGGGAAGGAGGAATGGGAGAATACAAGGGATGGGCTAACAACTGAGATGTAATTTGAATAAATTAATAATAAAAAAAGAAAAAAAAAGAGAATGACCACCCTTAGGTTCCTATATTTGAATACTTGTTCCCAGGTGGTAGAACTCTTTGAGGAGTATTAGGAGGTATATTCTTATTTGGGGAGGTGTGTCCCTGGCATAGGCTTTGAGGTTTCAACAACCCATATCATTCTCAGTTAGCTCTCTCTGCCTTGTGCTTATGAATCAGGATACAAGCATGTTTCAGCATGCCTGTGTGTCTGGTTGTCATGATGGTCATAGAATCTCATCCTCTGGAGCTGTGATTCCCTGGCTAAGTGCTTTCTTTTATAAGTTGTCTTTGTTATGTTTTCATTTTCACAATAGCAAAATAACTAAGACACTCATTTCTTCTCAATCATCTCTATCGCCCCCATCTTCAACCATCATTGTATGTGGTTGATTCCTGCCCAGTTCCTCCTCACAGCTCCAGATTTATCTTAATTTTAGAGTTCTCATGGTTGTAGAAGCCTTTGTCGTTATATTTCCTAATATGACAACCTAGACCCACAGAGTACAAAACAGGGAAAAAGCCTAACAATAATTTGTTCACTGTCTAAAAACATATTGAAGAAAAAAACCTGTGTCTGACTCAGTACTCTCTCTCTCTCTGGATCTAGGTGAATTAGACTGATTTGAATTCAGAATAAAACTTTAGGTTTTTTTTCATTGTACTAACTTTCTTTGCACTTTTAAGGTTTTCTTATATAAGTGTAGATAGTTATAAAAGACTGTCTGATAAAATATGAAATTATTCTGAAATGGTGCTTTAATCTGAATGGTGTCTGTAGATATCATTCTTGTACAATATCCTGAGAATCTTACTGTAACACAAAACCAATGCAGTAAACTCAGCCCAGCACATTTTAGACTTAGAAGATTTAGTGTTGATGCTCCCTTTTACTGATGCACTTATAGTGGCCTGTATTTCTGGAACTCTTCCATTTTGTTCTCATAAAATGTGTTCTGCTAAATTCTGGCATTAAGTATCCACAGAGCAGTCTTCAGCAAATTGAGATGGTTGGTCAAAATAGTCAAAATGACCTGATTCTGAGATTCAGCTGCATTTTCCCTGCATATTTAGCATCTTTTTACAGTACCTATGGGCACAAAACACATGCCAGACAGGTCTTCTAAAAGAGCTTTCAGTGGATGAGCTACCTACTGTGCAATGTACAAATTTGATATATCAATCTTTCCTAGGCAACCTGTACCTCCTATAGATTAATATGTTAACTTACCTTGCTATTACCACCAGTATCCAGGCATATCAAGAGATATTTTTCATTCTTTTAGTATATTTCTGGTTTTCAATTATTCTTAAAGTTCCAAAGTCTCTCCTTCTCCGTAATATCAGCATGGTAGGCATAGGATAATAATCATTTAATTATTTGTAACTGCAACCATTCAGAGAGCTGTTATCAAAAAATAAACTATCAACCAAAACCAAATTGGGTGAATCAGAGTCAACACGTTTCTCTAGTTAATACAGCCTGGTATGGTTGTGTGCACTTTTAATCCCAGCACTTAGGGGACAAAGGCAGGCAGATCTCTGAGTTCAAGGCCAGCCTGGTCTACAGAGAGAGTCCAGAGCAGCCACAGCTCATTACACAGAGAAATCCTGTTTTGAAAAGCATAGTAATAATAATGATAATAATAATAATAATAATAATAATAATAATAATAATAATAATATAATTACAACAACAGCAATACTGCTTGTTTATGGTGTTGTAGGTTCCTTTTAGCAATATTCATTTTGACTAAAACTTCCTCTGTAAAAGCCATGCAAAGACTGAAAGCATTAAAATGACAGAAGGAAATAAGAAAGCGCATATTTTCTTTGGAAGTGTTTTTAACTAAAACTAATTTACAAAATAGGGATCTAGTAAAAGTACATGTTTAAATATAGTCTGTTCTTAGTCAAGAAGGAAAAAATGGTGGAATGGTTTTCCAATTTCAGATTAGTGAAATTCAACAGGTTCATTTTTGTTTTCAAAGACTTCTAGAAATGATGTGAGTATTCTATTCCTATTCCTCCATTATTTACCTGAAATACTCTTAATTTTCACTTATCAGACCAATGGGACACCTCGGATAAAGCCAGCTCACATTGTAGGCATACAACAAATATACACTGAATACATGCATAAAATTAATAATGGAGAAATAAAAGACACTATAATTTCACTTAGGATTGCCTTTACACACAGGTATTCTGCACATGTATTTCACTAAATCTTTTCTGTTGATTTAAGTCTATAATTTAGTAATTCTACTACTCCTACCTAATTCTCAGCAGCTATCTTGCATGGTGTGAAACTACAGAGTATTGAACCTCAGGTACTTTCTTACTTTTTCTCATAGGTCCTTTACAATTGCTACACAATACTGGAATTGTAGTGTCTTTCCATGTTTTATAACCAGGGTGTTTATTGCATCAATAATCTTCAAATTTATGGCAGTTATGAAACAAAATAAAGGTTAATAAACCCCAGCACTTGGTCTAACTAATGGTCTGTGTGCAGAAGAATGCAAATAAGATCTAGACTTATCATCATTCACAAAATTTAAGTCCATAGGATCAAAAACCTCAACATAAAACTGGACACACTAAATCTAATAGATGAAAAAGTAGGGATCAGCATGAACACAGTGCTACATGAAACAACTTCTTGAGCTGAATACCAAGAGCTCAGACACTGAGAGCAACAATTAATAAATGGAGCTGCATGACACTGAAAAGCTTCTGTAAGGCAAAGGACACTGTTAATAGGACAAAAAGGCAGCCTACCAATTGGGAAAAGATCTTCACATCCCATGGAGGGCTAATATCCAAAATATATAGAGAATTCAATAAATTAAACCAAATAATCCAATTTAAAATATGGAGCACAGAGCTAAACAGAGAATTCTCAACAGAGGAATTTCTGATGCCTGAGAAGCACTTAAAGAAGTGTTCAAGTCCTTAGTCATCAGGGAAATGTAAATCAAGATGAATCAGAGATCACATCCTACACAAGTCAGAATAGCTGAGAACAAAAGCTCAAGTGACAGTACATGCAGGTGCTGGAGCACATGGAGAAAGGGGAATGCTTCTCCATTGCTGGTGGGAGTGTCCACTTATACAATCACTTTAGAATCAATCTGATGCCTAATTGGACATCGTTCTACCTGAAGACTCACATATACTACTCCGAGGCATATGCTCCACCATACTGCAAGGACATTTGCTCAACTATGTTCTCAGCAGCTTTAGTCATAATAACCAGAAACTGGAAACAATTTAGAGATCCCTCAACTGAATAATGGGTAAAGAAAATGTGGTACAGTTACACAATGGAATACTACTCATCTATTAAAAACAAGGAAATCATGACATTTGCTTGCAAATGGGTAGAACTAGAAACAATCATCATAAGTGAGGTATCCCAGCCCCAGAAAGACACACATAGTGTGTACTCACTTATAAGTGGATATTAGCCATGTTGTACAGGATAGTCATACCATAATCCATAGAACCATGCAAGGGAACTGGATGAGGGTGGCGAGGGATACAAAGGTATGACCAGTTATGGGAAAGCAGGGTAGAAGGCAGTAGGGCTGGGACAGAGATGGATAGGGATCTCTGGGACAAGCTGGAAACCTGCATCAGGGTAGGTTCCTGGGAGAAATGGAGGTGACTCTAGCTGAGACTTCTAGCAGCCAGGGATATGGAGACCGCAGTGGTCATTCCCTATAGCCAGGCAGGACTTCCAATGGAAGGAGGGGGATACCAACCTACCCACAAAATTTTGACCCAAAATTTACCCTGCCTACAGGGATAAAGATGTATCAGAGTTTGAGGAAATGTCCAACCAGTGATCGTTCCAATTTGAGAGCCACCTAATGGAAGAGAGCCATCCCTGTCTCTATTAATGATACTCTGCTATGCTTGTAGACATGCACTGAGCTAACTGTCCTCTGAGAAGTTCCACCCAGCAGTGGATCAAAACAGATGCTAAAAACCACAGTCAAGCATTTGAGGGAGACCTGGGAATCATATGTGAGAGTTAGGAGAAAGGTATAGGCATACAAAGGAGACAAAACTCCACAAGAAGATCAACAAAGTCAACTAACCTTACCTATGGGGGTTCATAGAGACGGAATCACCAACCCAGGTGAGTGAGTTGACTTATCCTAGACCTCCTACATTTATGGAGCTTATGGGCAGCTCAGTCTTCATGTGGGTCCCTTAGCAACTGGAGCAAAGGCTGTCATTCAATGGACACAGGTACCTGCTATTGGATCACTTTCCCCTAGCTAAGGAACCTTGCCTGGCCTCAGTGGAAGAAGACACACTTAGTCCTGATGTGACATGAAGTGGAGGGGCAAGATGGCAGGTGGTGGTGGTAGGGTTTCCTTCTCCAAGAAGAAGGAGAGTGGGGAGTTGGGGAAGAGGGCAAAAAGGTGGGACTGGGAGGAGAAGCGGGAAGGAGCTTAATAGATATGTAATGTGAATAAATAAATACATTAAAGAGAAAAATAAATAAATAAACCCAAGCACTGAGAAGCTGTGTTCAGTCAGTTTGATAATCAAGATGGCACGCAGGTGACAAATACACTAGGGGGTCATTTATATGTCATGAATATGCTGGAAGGAATGGTGATTCATGTTCCATGAATGTCTGACCAGGACAACGAGGCATGTTCTCATGATTCTCAGAATAGAGGTCACTTAAAGTTTATGAATTATTTATTTCTGTAGTTTCTTTTTAATATAATTGGACTCATAGATAAGAGGGCATTATTATTTTGTACCTAATGCTCCTTTCCATGTTTCAGGTTATGTATTTTTTATGCATTACCATAGCTACCCTTCTAGCTTGTCAGTTATTTAAGAGAATGGCAAGCTTTGGGGGAATGCTAGACTCATAATTTAAGTTCTGTATCCCAGAATTTGTCCAGAGTAAATCATGAGCTTTAGTCATCCTGTGTTCAGTTAGGTCTATCACTCCTCATCTTCCTTCTAACTCCAACATGATCCAAGCAGGATCTTTTCTTGCCCACCAAACAATATGTTGGAAACTTGCCCTTTTCTATTTCTTTCTTCCATCTGTTCTACTCACAATCAAAATTTCTGCTTAAGTATATAATAGTTACAGCATGAAGCTGTAAATAATATGTTTAAGCATCAGAGTTCACATCTAGGCTAATGGCATACCTAAAATTATTATACCCTTCAAAAGACCATTAAGCCAACCACATACCTGAATGGTAAAATTTCAAGTTCTAAGTTCTTTTTTTTTAAAAAGATTTATTTATTATTATATATACAGTGCTCTGCCTGAATGTACGCCTGCACACCAGAAGAGGGCAATAGATCACATTGTAGATGGTTGTGAGCCACCATGTGGTTGCTGGGACTTGAGCCTTTGGAAGAGCAGACAGTGCTCTTAACCACTGAGCCATCTTCTCTCAGGCCCCAAGTTCTAAGTTCTTAAGCCCTCTGACAGAATAGAAGGATGCATGTACATGTGTTTGCACATGAGACACAAGCATAGAGACTAACAAGTTCTTTCCTTGTGATTAGCAATGTCTACAGAATGAATAATAGTAAGGGCTAGGAAATTTGAGCGTTCATAAACTAACAATTACTAGATATAAATCTTAATTGAACCTCCATATAAATGGCATTTTAGCGGTATGAATAGAAGTTTGCTATTCCTTTTTTTCTTTTCTTAAATACCTACATTAAAAATGTGAGAAACAAAATAATTATGGATAGATATTCTTAGATGTTTCAGAGTACTATAGAAGGTCAGACTAACTTCAGTTAATTGCCTACATTTTCCGTTTCCCACATTCTGTAGATAAGAGTAGACTTTCTAAGTTATAACCTCTTTTCCCTTCATGGTAATGATGAGACAAAGAGATAATGTGGGTGAAAGCATTAGATGAGTTACAATGCATTGTGTAAACACCAAGAAGCCCTTTCAATGTGTGAATATGTGTAAAGAATACTTCACGAAGCTTGACAGGCATATTTTAAGAATGTTGTAGATAAAGTTACATGGAGGTCCAGAGGTCAGACTATGCCACTTCCATTATTTCTTTACCTCTGATCTCTCTTAATACACACTATGAATGAGGATATACTGTTTAGTAATGATACTTTATTTTATTTTATTTTTTCACTTTACAGCCTATTGTAGCTCCTTCCCTCCTTTCCTCGAAGTCCCACCCTCCCTCTCTTTTTCTCCTCTCCCTTCTCCCGTACTACTCAGAAAAGGGAAGCCCCATCACCACCATCATACCCCAGACCATGAAATTGCATCAGGACTGAGCACACTCAGATCCTCTTCTACTGTGGCTGGGCAAGGCAACCCTGTCAGGGGCTAGTAATCTAAAAGTAGGCAACCATGTCTGAGACAGACACCACTTCCCTTACTTTGGGACCCAAATGAAGACCAAGGTGGCCATCAACTGCATATGTGTAGGGGGCCTATGTGCAGTCCATACATGATCCTTGATTGGTGTTTCAGTCTCCATAAGGCACCCCCCTCTCCTGGGCCCAGGTTAGTTGATTCTATTGGTCTTCTTGTGGAGCTCCTGTCTCACTGTTCCACAAGGCACTCTGTCTGTGAGTCTCAGCATCTGTTTCAATTCATTGCTGGGTAGAGCCACTCAAAGGGCACCTATGCTAGTATCTGTCTGCAAGGATAGCAGAGTATCCTTAATAGTGTCAGTGGGATAAGAAACACTTAAAGAAATACTCATAGTCATTAGCCATTAGGGGGATGCAAATGAAAATGATTCTGAGGTTCCATCTTACACCTATCAGAATGACTAAGATTGAAAACTCAAGTGACAGCACATGCTGGCAAGGATGTCTATTGCTGGTGGAAGTGCAAACTTGTACAGTAATGATATTTTTAAACATAAAGCAAATCCAATCTGTTCTTCTTAGCATCATAACAACTTTCTGCCATGTGATTTGCTCTTGACATTGTAAAACAATGTAGTTTAATCTAGCAGATTTCCACCAACTTGGGATGAATAAATCAATGGCAGTCTTAGCAGTGAGCGCTAGTGCTGGAGGGTCAACTTCTGAGAACAGATTTGCTGGAGGGAGCGGCTCACATCTAGGCTGGCTATCAATACCGTGCTGGCTCAGTGCACTGCAAATACTTGGTACTGGTAGAGACAAACAGACAGTACTTTTCAAGACCAAATTTAATTCTCTCATAGCGCTCTCCTGTGGTAATGCTCTGAGAAACTGGGGTGAAAGTTCATTGCACCTAAAGCCAAGCCATTCATCATAGAACTTCTCCAAAGAATCCTACTTTGTCTTCAGTATGGAGAAATCTCATCTTGGCATTTACTACAGCTGGAATGGTATAGCTACTTACAATCAGAGCAGATGCTGGGCAGAGGAGAGAGATGGGGTTTGGGAGGCCATTGCTATGTCAGTTTTACACTTCCATTTTATCTATCTTGGGAAACTTATGAGAGGTTCTAGAGGAGGAGACAGGAGGTGGGAATGCTCAGAGGCTCCTGCTTTGTCAGCCAGAATAACTTCCACTGTAATAGGCAGGGATGTCATGCTGAACATTGCCAGCTATATGTTAGCACTGACAGCACCTCAAGGGTTTCTGAAAAGATTATACCACAGTGCATAGAACCATAGAACTGATAGATAGATGCAAAATAGAAAAGGCATAATTCAAATCTGAAATTAAAGACCCATAGCTTGCAAACTAGAAACAGGAATGAGTTATTCTCTTATGTAGAAAGAATGTCAGAAACAAGAACACATGAATCCTGTTCTGTACTGTTTAACCCTCAAATTGCCCTTCATTTCTTTGTTATTTGTCCACCAACAGAAGGATCACTAATGTGCTAGCCTCAGGCATAGGAAATCAATGTATAGACACTGGGACATTCATGGGCCCGATTCCTTACTGACTAGAGCAGGCTGCCCCACATAGAGGCAGATGAAGAGCATGCATATATAGGTTCCTATGGATCTGGGTGAAAGAGCAAGCTTAGCTGATATGTCTTACATGACTATCAAGATAAACAATTGGTCCAATAAAAACACATAATACAAGCATCTTTTTTTTTGTTCATTTGGCAAAAAGAGAGAATTTTTCCTGTAAATTTACATTGTAAGGAATTACAGTTGTCTTTTGTATCTTTCAACACTGTTCAATATACATAAATATGTTGGGAAAACTACCAGCTGTTCAAGAAATAATTCATTTTAAAAATTAATTAGTATTATTGGCTATGTATAATGAACTCAATTGCTTTATAATATTCAAACAAAGACTATTTAGTTGCGATGATATTTTGATATGGCCTTGTGGGGATATTACAGTATTTTTGTTCCACAAATCTATAGGAAGATTCAAGGGCTCATTGTTTAGAGCTCTGTAGTCGGGGTTGACAGTTCCTTTTATATAATAGGGTATTAACTTAGCATATTAATGTTCAGTTCATAGATTTTACCTCTCTATCCATTTTATTTATATTCCCCAATGTCTACTCCAGGTTATAATTATGTCCCTAAATCTCAGGTTCATAATGCATGCCAATTGCTTCACTGTAAATCAAATCTACAAAAGCCAGTTTTATTTAAAGAGAGTTATTGTAGCTTGAAAACACTTTTTGTGAGAGTTTCTAGGCTGTATAACGCATAACGGGGATGACTAGTTTTAAAAGTTTCTAAATTTTTCTTCTATGATTTAAATATTTGTTACCATACAGAGAGAGAGAGAAAGAGAGAGAGAGAGAGTGAGAGAGAGAGAGAGAGAGAGAGAGAGAGAGAGAGAGAGAGAGAGAGAGAACATTAAAATATTAAAGACTGAATAAAAAAGAATGTCAGAACGATCCCAGAACTATTTGAAGTGGGTTGCTTGAATCAGGACAAAACAAGGCAATAAAGCTGACTATTTGAAGAACTGAAGTAAGGTTTACACATATAAATAAACTTAATACATGTAAATGATCTTTTCTTAAGTGGGTTTCACTTGCTCATTCTACAAATACATACTGTAAAAACTAGTAGCTGGTCTTTTGGTATCTTTTAGCATTTTCAGCTATGGTACATCATAGAAACACTTTTAATCTACAAATCAGCAAACAGAGCTTCCTGTCTTTAAGCTAGATACATGGTTCCTTGAGCTCTGATTGTAAATGAATTTCCAGCCTGAAAGACTCCAATCATGTGATTGGTCATTATCCATATTCAAGTGAGTTCTATCTATCTATCTATCTATCTATCTATCTATCTATCTATCTATCATCTACCACCTACCTATACATTCCTATTGATTCTATCTATATGGAGAGTACAATATTGTAAGAAACATAAACATAATCCCAAGCCTCCATCATTATTTATATTGTGAGTCATGTGATATCAGTATGATCAGAATGTCTTGGGATGGCTCGATAGACATGAATGTATTACCTAATACCAAGAGATTCATGGCAGGCATGGCATCTGGGCTGATAATTTTTATAACTTTTCTATAGAGAGAATTAGAAACCATAGGCACAATGAGAACAATAGGTACAGACTCCAGGTTGCACAGAGCATTTAGAAAAATTAGAATGTTACGCAGTAAAATTTTTGTGGGAAAAGGCTATGTCTTATTACTCAACAGATGCAAAATATCTTTGAATATGGTAAAGTAACATTCTACGGGAAACAGAATATTGCATGACTGCTTAACTTATCTATAATGTGAAAACAGATTCCAAAAGTTCTAGATTGTTGTTTGAAATAGACCTCCTATGCTTATATCATCTCTATCACTAGAAATTTACCCTACGTAATTGTAAGGAGCTTCTAATTCTACCATTAAATAGATTTCTACAATGACGTATGCTTAAGATTCAATCATATGGAATTTGGTAGAATTCAAACCATAACAAATCATGTGACAGTATGTTTGCATAGTCTTGAGCCACTAAGCACGAATTTGTTAGAAAACCTGTGGAGAATGAATATACTATTTTTAGAGGATGAAAGTGATTTGAGTGTTTGACAACAAGATTTTCCATGGGGACATATTAGAAGTAGAGTAGAAAGTCACACCGAGGGGGATCCAAGATGGTGGCGAGCAGTGTGGACCGTGTTTAGAAGCTCCAGTATACAACTCAGGGAATTGCACAGAATTCTGAACCAGGAACACTGAGATCCCCACACCACTGCAGCAGGAGTGCTGCACGGTTCGAAAGGACCATGGTGCAGAGGACCTGTGTGCCTCTGCACACGGGAGGAGCATGGATTTTCTCAGACCGGAGTGGCAGCGGCGGCAGCGGCTGAGGTTTGCAGCTCTGAGGCCTCCGGTGGAGGCAATTGGTGTGGTGGCCGGTGGAAGTTGCTGCGGGAGAGGGGACTCTGGGTAAGATTTGGGCCGGGCCACGAGGTTTGGGCTCCGTGATCCAAGCTCAACTTGGTGCAGGGCTTGTGCCCTGAGACCCAAACTGGACTCATCGTGCAGTTCTGTCACAGAGACGCAGCCTCAGCTCAGTGGCAATTCCACTATGGAGACACTAGCTCAGCTCAGCACGCAGTTCCGCTGCTGAGATGCAGGCTGAGCTCAGCATGCAGCTTCGGCCAGAGTCTCTAGCTGGACTTGGCGGGCAGATTGGGCCCAGAGACTCTAGCTGAACTTTGCACGTGTCCTGATAGTGAGACTCTTGCTGGACTCTCCGCACAGTTTAGGCCCAGAGTCCCGGGATGATTTCCGCATGCAGTGTGGGTCCAGAGTCCCTGGCTGAGCTCGATGTGCAATTCAACCCCTGAGACTCTGGCTGAGCTTGGCGTGTGGTTTGGGGCCAGAGTCCCTAACTATGCTTGGTGGGCAGTTTGGGCCCAGAGACTCTAGCTGAGCTTGGCAAGCAGTTTGGCCCCAGAGAACCTATCTGAGCTCAGAGTGTGGGTTGATCCCGGAGTCCCTGGCTGGTCTTGGCGGGCAGTCCCAGCCCTGAGACTCTGACTGGACTCGTCAGAAAGTTTGTGTCCTGAGACTCTAACTGAACTTGGCGAGCTCAGTGTGCTCTTTGGGCCTAGACCCAGGTTGGACTCAGCGCTAACTGGACTAAGTGCGTGGAATAGGCCCTGAGACCCATTTGGGCCCAGAGACACGAACTGGACTCAGTGTGTGGATGGTTTGGGACCTGTGACACTAACCTGGGCTCTACAAGGAGTCTGGGTCTTGAAACACGACCAGGAACCACAGACCAGCACAGCACCAAAGCTCCAGGACAAAGGAATTCTCAGGGAGACAGGGAGTAGAATGGTCATCAGACCATCTCCACCTGACCTGCTTTAGTCCCTGGAGAGCTCCGGTGCTACAACGGGACCCAGAATGCTGTGGACACTTTGGCCTGACCCATCACACATTCAGAGACCCAGAACGATTGCAGGACCCACAGTACAGGGGAGCTGATGATCACTGGCTGTGAGAGTCCAAAACGACAGGGCTAGCCTCCTGCCATCCAGACCAGTGAAGCATCAGAGCTTCTGGCCTAGGGAAATCATGAGAAAACAGGTGAATCTATCATCAGATTCAGGACATCAATAGAGTCCTATTGGGACTCTAGATGAGAGAAGCATGGGAGAATAGCAAAGTAGAAGGATCCAGAGGGTCCTAGAAATCTACAAGAAGAACATTATGATAGACAGATTTGGGCCCAGGGGTCCCGCTCAAAGTCTGGCTCCAGCCAAGGACAATACAGGCCATAAATTTCAAACCCCTACCCAGATCTAGCCAATTGACAAGACATTCTCCACAGTTGAGTGGAGAGTGGGGTCTGACTTTCACACATACTCTGGTGCCTCATATTAGGGAGGCCTGGTGGCACTCAGAGGAAGGATAGCAGGCTACCAAAAAGAGACTTGATACCCTATGAACATATAAAGGGGGAGGAAGTCCCTCTCAGGCACAGTCATAGGGGAGGGGAGTAAGGGGCAAATGGGAAGGAGGGAGGAATGGGAGGATACAAGGGATGGGATAACCATTGAGATGTAATAAGAATAAATTAAAAAAAAAAAAAAGACCAAAGCCTAGAAGTTCATCAATGAGTCCTGAGATGATTGACCAGATCATTCTGGAATTTTGGCTGGCTTGCAATTTATGTAGGTCTTATAGAAGTTACCACACTTGTTATAAAATAATTACTGCAATAGTTATTGCTTTTAAGTTGTGATGAAAGTGATATTCAATGTTATTTCCATTATATAAATTGGAGTCTTATTTTGATATCTAAAGAACAGCATGATCAATGAAGTTGATGCCTTGGGAACATAAAAAAAAAAAAAAAAGAAAGAAAAAAAGAAAGAAAGAAAGGAAGGAAGAAAGTCACACCAACATGAAGAGTGCTTTGGCTTAGCATGCAGTCAGTAAACACAGAAGGGTGATTGCAGTAGAACACTAGCAAGACTCTTGATGGGTTATCTACTGAAGGAGAGGAAGCATAGCACGTTCATACCATCGTGATATGAAGCAGACGCAGCCTGTTTTCAATAAATAAAGAAACATTATAGGGGAAATCATACTTACTTGCAGATTTATTCCTGGGCAGTTCATCCTTAATTTGAGGTACAAAACCATTCTGATGCCTGTGTTATATTTTAACCTCTGAAAATAACAGACTTGCCCTTGGTTCTCAGCAAAAATTAGCAAACTCTTTAAACTCATTTACTCACTCAGTCCTGAAATACACATCTGCAGGCTAATTACAAGAAGAGATTAAATGTTCTTTTTCAATATGCAGGATTGCATATTTATTCAGAGAAATTCCCTCAAGTGCCTTTACCTGTGGGAAATGCAATGGAAATCAACCTCCCGGTGCTGCTCAGCATCCATGGTCCAATTTTCTGAGTTGAACAGTTGAGTGCCCTATCAAGACACGAGGTATTTGACTTGGCTTGAATTCTAATACCATGTATATGTGAAGCCTGTCTTTTATACAATACTTTACTGGGCTCAGAAGCTTAAGTGGATTCTTCCTTTTTCTCCACTGAGCAAAATGCTACAGAGATAAGAGAGTGCTTGGGGTAATGGGATGATGTGAGGTCCAAGCTCTGATGCCAGGAAAAGGGAAGACTTGCCAGAGGCTATGAGGTTGCAGGGAATAGGAGTTGTCAAAGGCAGATAAGATCTGTTTTATTCATTCTGGGAAAGGCTTCCACACAGATGACACAAATTGGTGGGCATAGACCAGCACAGAGGCTGCACGGAAGTAAGCACACATACTACAGACTGACTCACAGACAGGCTGCTGCAGGTAAAGGCTCACGACTCTGACCAGAAGGCCCACACGAAAGTTGTATTTTGAGGTTAAAAGAAGTTATAGAACAGATTCCATCACTGATTACTATTTCGTTCTCTAGACATTTGGCAACAGCCATTTTGTGTTGACTCAGGGCAAAATGGCTAATATCTCTCCTCCCTATGTGTCCAGCATTGTTCATATTGGCCTGTGTCAGACATCTCTATCAGAGCCTTGCTATCTAAGCAGCATAACCTGGCCCATGCAGCCATTTGCTCCTAGCAGATGCCCATTGGGATTAACTGTGATTGGCATCATACACCTACTTAGCTCCTTGTGATTTGAGAAAGTATCTCTATGTCCTTGAGTTTATTCATATATATTGTAGGGATTATTTAAAACGACTCTGAAGTATTAGAGGTTTTTTCGTTTGGTTTGGTTTAGTAGATAATGGGTTAATAAGTATAAACACCATATAAACTATCCTGTAGAAAGCATTTAGAAATGCACATTTAGCTATCCTAAAGATCATATAATTAAATACATAGGTATAGGCAGACAAAATATCTTGTAGAAATTAGTCTGAATTTCAACCAATAATACTTGGATGCCAAGTTTTTGGAAGCAGTGGTAGTTGGAATCAGCTAGTGTGCCTAGAAAACCTCTGATTAGTGGACTTGACCGGAGAGTTTCCCAGCCAATAGGTCTCTAACAAATTTTCAGATGAAGCTGATGAGGTTCACGCAGGGACTACATTTTGAGAATCACTAAAGTGAACAGTGTAGTGCAGAGAGTAGTCAAGAAGCTATTCCAGATGTGTTGATGTCAAAGATTAAGTCAATGGTTTAGGGGAAAGATGATAGGAACTTGATGACTCGGGGCCACAGAGGGGCAGGTTCAAATGATGAAGGTTGAGAGGTCTATTTGGAGTGCTAGGCGAACATACTGTCCATTTGGATTAAGTAATCACGAGTCACTGCAGGTTTGTGAGATAATTATGCACTTGGTTTTAAATGTGAGATGTCCCAGTATTTTTTTTTTTTTTCAATTAGAATGTTAAGCAATTAGATAACATTTTGGATTTGAGCTTAAGTCTGTGGTTGTATATATGATTTTGACATAAAGAAATGAATTAAACTACATATGAATGAAGCTGCATGGGAGCTGAAAGAGAAGAATAAAAATGAGTTTTAGCAGGGAACATATGGAATAAAGATAATAAAAGAAGAGGAAACATTTTTACAAAGAAGAACTTGGAAAATGCAATAGGTGAAAGAGAAAGAATTACAAGAAGAGGTGTTTCTCATCAGCAGAGCCTGCATCTTAGAATAAAGAATCATTTAGAATAACCATGAAATGGAAGCCAGCTAATAGATGACATGCCTTTTAACAGAAGCATTTTGGGAACTAAAAGAATGTACATAGGAAAAGCCCCAATTTACCACTGTCCTAGTTAGTGTTTGTTATTTGAACCACCTGAGAAGAACTGAAGAACTTCCTAGGACAGATTAGCCCATGGCTTTATCTCCAAGGGATTGTTCTGATTGTAGATTGGTATGAGACGGTGGCACCAAGCCACTGTGGGTAGTGGCACCCCTGGGAAGGTGCCCTCAGGTTGTATAAATAAACTAAGTAACCAGGAGCCAGAGAAAACAAGCCAGTAAGCAGTGTTTCTCCATGGCCTCTGCTTGAGTGCTGATTTGAATTTCTGTTCTTAACTTCCATCAATGATGGAGTGTGACTTAGAAGTGTAAGAAGGAATGAATCCTTTCCTCTCCAAGTTGCTTTTTGTCATGGTATTTAGCACAAAGCCCCATGATCATGTGTTGTTTGCCTACCAAGCATTGCTTCCTGGATGTTTTTCACCTAAAGAGTTCCTGAGCCTTTCAGTTTGAATTGATCTAAAATTCAAATGGTCCCAGTGAAATTGAATAGCATAGATTGCTTAAACTGGCAACACCCTGAAACCTATTGGACAAAACAATCTGAAATCCTTTGTTTCCATTCTCTTTCTATCCCATTCAAGTTCAATTCCTCATCTTTTCCATCAGTACAGTTTCCCTAAACTAGAAGCAACAAAAAGGCCTAAATGTCATGCCGATGGGCATTGCTTTCTTACTGAGCTTGCAAAATCTTTCAATATTTCATCACGTGCCTTTCACATGGACACTTGTATTTCAAACTCGAGTTTCACTTCAATAACCAGCATCCTGAGCGATTTCACACTGCAGTGTTGATAGCATCCCTGTGTCAAAGGGAAAGGTCCTTAGATCCGTTGTGTCAAGCAGTGCTTGAGCAAAGATAAACAAGACAAAGGAAAGAAAATCACAGGACTCAGGCAGAACCTCTGGCGGACACAAGGAGGAAGCTGAAAAGTCCAAGCGGCCTGCAGAAGGTGGAGGCGCCCTGCAAACAGGTCCTCTCATGGAGCTCCAGAAGGAGTTCTGCCGACCTCCGGAAAAGCAGAGTATAGTAATGTCTTTGTGTTTCATAAGTCTCTGGCAAATTCTGTGTACATGGAGGCAGGGGGAGACATTTGATTCTCTTGTTTGAGGACATGCTACTTTTTATGTATTATTTTAAGGCAGTGTCTCCAGTGCTTGGTGTAGTGGCTCATATTGTAATCTCTGAATTTGAGAAGGTGAGAGAAGAGGATTACCACACCATGACAACGGCAGCAGCCAGAGGGGAGGGGGCTACATCGTGAGCTTCAGGCCCTACTTGAGCTACAGGATGAGAGCCTGCTCCAAATACACAAACAAAAAAAGCCAAGGTTTCTCTCCAAGCCAGGCTGCCCTGAACTCTCACCGCCTCCTTGCATTACAGATGGGCACCACCAAACACACAGTTTGTAGTAAATTGTTACAGCAATAGTAGTTAACGAGTTCATGGGACAACAATTGAGTTGTAATCTGAATAAGCTAATTAAATAAAATAAAAATTAGAAAAATAGTAGTCAACGAAATAGGCTGGGTTTTGCTTTTTATTCAGTTTTGTCATAGCTTGTTGGGTTTTCTCCAATAGTTACTTTTATATCTGCTGATTCCATAGTTAGCTGGCATTTTTACATGGCCGCCCTCTCCTTCCTTGTTTGGGTGATCACGTTTGTGTTGTTGTCAAGGTGTTATCTTCAAGCTGTCTGTTGGTTATACCATGCACATCTCTAATCTCCATGATATCCCTTCAAAATAGATAGAATTTACAACAGCAACCTTTCCAGCATCACCCTCCTGCCTCCTCCACACTTGTCATACACTATTTCACATCCTCTTCCACTATAAACCAAACATTATTTGACCTTTTGAAGCTTCTAGCCTTCAATAATATACAAAGGACTTAAAACATTTCAAGGATCTAAACTGTTATTCAAAATCACTTAGACTTCAGTTGTGTGAGTTCCTCTCTCTGTTGTAGCAACTTTTAAAGCTGCAGTTGTTGTTGTTGTTGTTGTGTGTGGGGGTCCATATGTATGTGTCTTTTGTGGCATGTACTTGTTTTTTTAATTTATTTGAATTAGTTCCTCGCTATAACTTAAACTCATGTGTTTAACAAACTATAATTTAGAAGGTTATCGATATTTGCTTATGTTTTAGATTGAATGTGAAGTACTCCAAGAAAACATGGTGCTCTGGGCAGCAATTGGGTCATGTGATCTCTGACTTCCCATAGGGTCTCATCTACTCATGGGTTTATAATGTGATATCATCCTGAGTAGGTAGTGGTAATGTCAAGTGCTGGGGTAGGCCTGGGGCTAGAGGAAGTAGATCACTGTAAGCCTATCTATGGGGCACTATATCTTGCCCTGGTCCTTTCCTTCATTGCCCCTCTGTAACCTCTGAGCATCATGAGGTGACAGCATCTAGATGCTCTATGACCCACCTCAACTCATGCCTCATGCAATGGATCCCACTGATCGTGGAGTGGATTTGACTTACCCCTTTGAAAAGGTAAGCCAAAATAAATAGTTTCCATCTTTTAAGTTGTTTTTACTCAAAAATTTGAGACAAAGATGAAATCTTAGTTAGTATATGTGCTGGGGCAGAAGTGACAGTTTATGTAAGTTTTGAGTTTGTCCACCCATCGGGGGTGTTACTGATGTTCCACAGTGCTTGAAAGCTTAACTCCAGCAACTGACACATGTGACCTAAGCAGCACCACATTTTTAATGGTTCTTGTCAATGTCTGCAGTTGTCACTCTAGGTGTCTCAAAGTTATAGGAAACTCTTCACATTTGGTAGGATGAGTAGTGTGCCCCTTTCTGAGTGTTTATGGCCACTCGTCCATAGTCTCAACTGAAATGTCCTCATAAGCCACTTGTCACATATTGAATATAAAAATACACCAAGTTTATGTGTTATATCATCATCTAACTGTCTGGACTGACAATGGCATTTGAAGTATGAAATTCTAATCATGGCAAGGCGTATGTGTGTGATACAATTTGCAGCCCTTGTACTTTTTGTTTTAAGAAGTTTTTGTGTGCTTCAGTGTTTTCAGCATACACTCTCTGTTTTGTTTATTAATTGTGATGCCCAATATGAATCTCTAATGAAATATACCTGATGAAATTTTGGCAGTAGTTAGGTGATATCAGACTGCCCTGGTAAGACTAGCCTCATTTCATGAATCTGATAGATGCAAGTAATGTACAGTATCCCTGTTGAACATGCAAATATAGAGCATATCAAGCTTCACAGAAACTTCTCCTGGTATTTGGCCACAGTGTTTGTGGTAGTTGCCTTTTAGACACAAATCGTTAGCTTACTGTTATTTTTTTAATGCAATAAAACTGTTTTTTTTTTTTTTTCAGTATGCTATTTCAGCTGGATTTGGTGGAAAGACTATTGAATGAATTAATTTAGCGACTACATGAATATTAATTAGTAATTTTTATACAGGGATTATACAGGTTGATATTCAAGGTATATACAAGTTTGTCTTGATCTAATTTTCTGTCCTTCAGTCAGTATCATATAGTCTTGAATATGATAAATGGACAGTGAGCATTGAACTCAGTTGCCCTGGTTTCTAGCCTTTTCAGGGTCATTTTAGTTTTCTACATCCATTCTGTATACTGTAACCTTGCCAATTTCCTTAGAAAATAAACAAATGGAGAAATTGCATATTAACAATATTGCCTTTCTTAGTCAAAGAATATTTAACATTGTTTCACATATTTTGGTATTGTATAATTTGTGTTCATTATTTATACTTTAAGAACTCTTTATATCTATTTCTGTGTTTGATGAAATCCATGTTACTTTCACAAACACTATAAAAAATCCTTTTAAACCTTTGTGATGTAATGTGATAGTGTGTGTGTGTGCACGCATGTGTGTGTATGTGTGTATGTGTGTGTGTCTATGCACAGTGTTGCTGCATTGTTAATATAAGTGCTCTAAGCATGTACAGTATGTACAGGAGGCTCTTGGTTTAAAAAACCCTTGTTCTTTGGGTTGTTAGAGATAAAAGAACCTACAGATGACAGTGGATTTGAATATGCACTGGAGTCATAGATATGAGATAATAAAAGGACATGTAAGAAGGAAGGGAAATTAATTTCTGAAATTATCAAGTGGAACTTCACTCATGAGAATCACACATATAACTGTGAATACTGGAAATCAAGTCACAGATCACACTGCAATTGAGAAAAATGCTCTGATACATAAGACATGGGAGGATTTTGCAACAATACAATATATGCCATATGGACAGTGTCAAGTAATGTCTTGGTGGGGACAGCTCCTTCTAGAGGCTCTGATTATGAATAGAAAATTGAAGCCTAGAGCTCATAATATATCTGGCAATCACTTAGCATTAACTCTGAGTAGATTGCTAATTAGCAAAATACTTTTAAAAGATTTATTTATTATCACATTTTATTTTATTTATGTACTTTTTCTCTTAATCATCATTCATGGATACTTGCCTTCCTTAAGTATATCCTTTGGGTAAATAGAAACAGAGTATTTAAATCTGATCACATTTTCCTTAGAATTAGTATTAATTCATTTTTATGCTATTCTTATAAAATGTTTGTTTTGTGTGTGTGAGTATTTTGATTGCATATAACTAAGTGAAGAATAATAAAAGACCAAAAGTGGGCATTTGATCGCCTGGAATTGGAGTTACACAGAGTTTTGAGCTGCCATGTGGGTGCTGGAAAGCAAACCTCAATCTTCTGCAACAGCGTTAAGTGCTTGTAACCACTGAGCCATCACCCATAAGCTCACACTAATTAGTGAAAAGCCAGTTGATTTTATACTTCATGATTTTTCTCTGTAGCTAGAAGATATTATTGTTTAGAATAATAAGTTAGCATATGTGATATTCCACATTTTATTGGACTCAAATACAATCTTCTGGCTTAATAAAATACCAGAATAAGTATTCACATGATGGTCTCTCTCTTCAGGAGGGTTAATACCTGCTGCTAATGCTGGAAGAGGCAATGAATGTATATCTATAATACGGATAACATAGCAGCTTTGGTCTTGTAATGTAGTACATTTTCTCCTATGCATGATGGTTGTAGTGAAGTAGACAGCTCCTCATAATGTATATCAAAGCTGGCCTTTTATTGAAAGATCGGTTCTGAGATTGTACTTTACACAAAAGCCTCTGTGTTTGTACAAGGTATGTGTAGCTAGAATCATAACCAGAGCTGGGACTTTTAACAAAGATGGGGCATCAAACATAAAGTTTTCAAGTAAAATTCATCGTAAAGAGCTGTAGCTCGCTGGTGTTAGGGCATGTTCTAAAGAGAGAAATTAATGTGCAGAAGTGTTGAGTCACTACTGAGATAGTCTTGGAATGATATTTGTCATTGGGGATGACTGGAAAAGATGCTGTGTTATACAGAAAGGAAGTGACAGTGATGGATGAAACCATTGCAGGGAGGTGCACACTGGGAATCTGATATTTTTATTGGTAGCCATCTACTGTTGAAAGACATAAAACATCAGGAGAGTTGTTGCTGAGTACAGATGTCATGACTTCAATTCTCTCTTCCTTTTTCCTCTGCAGCTCCTTCAGTGGGGAGTTCACTGGAACATAATGTAATCTTTAGTGCATGTGTTGTCTTGGGAGAACAGTAACATGTATATTGATCCATAAGAATTTTCATCTTCATCATTGAACTGACAGTCTGGGAAAGAAAAAGTCTTGAAACAGAAGAATCTTTATGATTCAATTAATAATTAATTGCAATTTTGATCTGGAATTTCATACGCAACACATACTGTGTGTTATATTGATATGCAGTACATACTGTGTGTTCTGTTGAGGCTTAAGTGATATCTAATCATCGGGAAGGCAAGGCAAGGCAATTCTCAAATGGAACAGAAATGACTAGACAATGAAAAATTTTTGAGTGGGGAGGGGCAAATTTATAATCAAAGACTTCCTTCACTTATCCAGACTTTGGAGTCGAATTAAACATACATTTTAATCAAAGTTTTATATATTTAATGTTTAACCTTCAGCACAGTGGTTTTTAACTTGTGGGTCGTGACCCCATACGCAGTTTGCGTATCAGATTTCCTGCATATCAGATGTTTATATTATGACTTATAACAGTAACAAAAGTACAGTTATAAAGTAGCAACGAAAGAATTTCATGGTTGGAGCCAACAAAACATAAGGAACTATATTGAGGAGTCACAGCATTGGGAAGGAGAAGGTCCACTGCTTCAGAAACGAGTGTCATCTCCTTGGACTTCAGGTTCTACACAGCTGAGGGACAGATAGTACCTACTTTGATAGATTTATATGGAATGGAAATAAAATATGAATTTCACATAAATTAGAATTTGGTAATTGCTAGCAATTGTCATTTTGGTCATTTTCCACATTGAAGACATTTTCTCTGAAAAGATTAATATTTTGTTTTAGCTACAAAATATTCCTATAAACTTGAAGGACTGGGCAGTCAGGGAAATAATTACATTCATACACTTTGCTACTGATTAAATGTGTTTGCATATTCAAATTAAAATATTGTGTACTCATTGCTCTAAATATGTTTTTCATTGGGTAAATGAAAGGCTTATAGAAGGTGATATAGGCAAAAAGAAGAACATTGTGAAAATAAGTGACAGAATAGATTTTATAGACAATTTTAAAGAAAGTCAATGTATATTCATTGTGCATAATGTAGAGTGTCATAAAGATAATTTCTTTCAAATATGTCATGTTCTTTTTAAAATTTTTATGTTAATTTTATTAAGTTATTCAGATTACAACACAATTGTTATTCCATCCCTTCTATCCTCCCATTCCTTTCTCCCTCCTGCTTTCACCCTATTCCCCTTCCATAGGTCTATGACCAAGGGGACCTCCTCCCACACTATATGGTTATTCTCAACAGAGGAATATTGAATGGCTGAGAAACACTTAAAGAAATGCTCAACGTGTTTAGTCATCAGAGAAATGCAAATCAAAACGACTCTGAGATTTCATCTTACACCCATTAGAATGGCTAAGATCAAAAAATTTAAGTGACTCCACATGCTGGTGAGGATGTAGAGAAAGAGGAAAACTCCTTCATTGCTGGTGGGAGTGCAAACTTGTACAACCACTATGGAAATCTATCTGGCACTTTCTCAGAAAACTGGGAATAGGGCTTCCTCAAGACCCAGCTATTCCACTCCTTGGAATATACCCAGAAAATGTTCCACCACACAACAAGGACATATGCTCAACCATGTTCATAGCAGCCTTATGTTTCCAGAGCCTGGAAACAGCCTAAACGTCACTCAGTTGAAGAATGGATAGGTCATGGTCTTAAACCATATCCAATTTGTTCTCCTTTAACCCTACCCCTGCTGTTTATCCCTTTCATCACCCAGTCTCCCTTCTGTTTTCATATTTATACACACACAAACACACACATATTTATTGCACAAATATATGTATGTGTACACATACATACATATATGCATATGTATACATAGCTATGTGGGTGTATATATCATATATATGATTTATAGATAAAGATAGATGGATGATAAGTAGCTATACACTTATATGTACATATTTACAGATATAATTATGTTTTATGTATGTATAATGAATTATTAGACTCCAAATTAAAGAAAATATTATACTCTGTTCTATATCTCAGTTCTATATCTGGTGTATTTTATTTGATATGATCTTAAGTTGTACCCATTTCCTTAAAATTAAGCAATATTATTTTTCTTTATGGCTGAAAATAACTCATATTTTTAATCAATTCATCTGTTAATAACACCTAGGCTGGTTCCATAATTTGGCTATTAGAAACAGTGACATAGTAAACATGGTCATGTAAATACTTCTATGGAGTGTTTACTTAGCATTCTGTGAGTGTGTTAATACACTCAAAAGTATATTAAAAAGGGAGTGGGGACAAAAGATTGTTTCTTTATGCAATTCCTACCAAAAAGAGATAGTCCACTAGTATAGCTAAAAATGATTAAAATGTCTCTTTCACTTTGTTGAACATCTTTCCCTTTGAGCCTGTCTTTTTGTTTGTGTTTTTCGAGACATGGTGTCTCTGTGTAGCCTTGGCTGTCCTGAACTCACTTTGTAGGCCAAGCTAGCCTCAAACTCACAGTGATCTGCTTGTCTCTGCCTCCTGAGTGCTGGCATTGAAGGCGTGTGCTACCATGCCCAGTGAGTCTGTCTTAACCTGAGCATATTTCATGTATCATGTGCTAATTAAAACCAACTCCAGTTATGTTCCATAGTTGTCCTCTCTTTCCCCACCAGGAATGCCCCAGGTGTCTCCTGCTATCTCTTGAGTATTCACTCTGATTTGTGGCTCTTACTCTTGCTTTCTTGTGTTTCTCAGGATAAATGTATCTTATTTGGTTTTCCCTTCCTTGTCCACAGAACCTTGCCTTTCTTCTTAGTTCCCACAGCAATGAATGGTGGTTTTCATGGCTCTGTGGCTCCTCATCATTTGGTGCTGTCAGTATTCAGCCTGGATTGTGTATCTTATGTCAATTCCTCTTATGAAAAATCATCTTTGGCTCTAAATTAGAAGCCCATAGGTAAAAACAGGACATTTTTCTACTGTATTTTGATCAGGTCTTTATTCAAATAGGTTCTATGTTTGTTCTTTATGTAATAGAAGAGAATCCAGTAGCTCATGAAAAAAATTTATTTTCCTCCGTGGTTTGTTTCACTTCTTCTGATTTCTTTTTCAGTGTTGGTGTGTTTGTGGCTGCACCAGCCTTTTCCATGAGCTTCTTTCCTTTCTTAGTCTGCAGGCTTTGCCACCCCGCCTCCTTCTGTGGCTTGCTTGTCAGGACCGCTACTGCTTTCACCCAGAGTTTGTGATTTATGGCGTATAGGAGAATCGTACACTTGCGCATAATCTCTGCTCGTTGGTTCGGCTTCAACATGTGCTCAAGTTGTTTTTCAAGGCTCTGTGATGCTATTTTATCCTGTGGTGCTCAGGAGAGTTGGTAAACTTGCTGCATCTGAGATGACAGTTCTGGCAGTTGTTCAGGAGGACAGGATATAGGAAATGGACCAGACAAGGAGGTAGGATCTTGAGGCACCGGAAATGCTGCACAGAGTTCTGGATAACAAACTTCTGGGCCTTTGTGTTAACTTTCCTGCGGGCATTGATTATAACCATTTCTGGAATGTTTTTATGCTCAGTTAGTTGATAATTTGTGTCGAGTTGAACTTTAATAAAAGACGTAAGCATAGCATTTTCTATAACTCTCTAGTCAAGGGATCAGATAGCTGCAGTATTAAATATGGAGAAAGTGGCATGGGGGGTGGTTGGCAACAGAAAAGAAGCTGTGAAGAATTTAGACCAAATTGTGGAAGGTAAGGTAGAAAGGGATCATCTATAGAGTGTCAGTGAAAAGAAAAACAAGAATAGCTAAGTAATATGGTGCTGTATCCTACTGCAAATGTAACAGGACATTGCCCAAGACAAGAGCAGGGTGTGGTTAGCAGAATTTTGATGGAAAGGATCAACCAGAGAGAACATGTATATCATACATACACTGACTCCCTAGGATATAGATTCAGTAGTGGAATTGCAGATCATACAGAAATTTTAATTTTATTTGTTGTTATTCATTCAGTCTCTAGAGTAACTGCTGTAATGAATTCACTAGTTCACAGCCAAACCATCAGTGATCTGCTCTGAACATCCTCACCGACACTTGTTATCTTCAGTCTTTTGTTAAAGGTCATCACTACAAAGGGAAGCAGATAGCTACACTGCCTTTGTCTTGAAGTTCTTTGATTGCTGATGATAGCCTTTTTTTTTTTTTTTTTTTTTTTTTTCCTCATGGCCCCTGGTCATTTCATGTCTTCTTTTCAAAAAACTGTCTTTCAAGATCTTCAGTACATTGTAAAATGTAGTTATTTTCCTGTTATACTCTCAGTGTTCTTATATATTCTGTATATGATACTCAGGCCAGATGGAAATTAATACCTGTAGGTTATGTCCTCACTGTGTTGTCTCTTTTGGGTACAGAATATTTATTGATGTATTCCGATTTATGTATTTTTGTTTGTTTCCTGTTCTTTTTCTTTGTAAATGTTATGTTGTGTGTGGTTGTGTGCATGTGTGTGTGTGTACATGTGCATGTGAGCATGTGTGTTAACGTGTGTGAGTACAGGAAGACAGAAGCAGCAGATGTCTCGAGTGTTGAAGTTATAGGTAAGTGTGTGGTGCCCAAACTTAGGTCATCCGCAAAGGCTGTAAGCTCTGTTAGCTTCTGAGCCATCCTTCAAGCTATTTATTTCTTGTGATTTTGAGTCTTTAAAAAAAAATCTTAGTTGCACTCTTCTTTCTTTCCTGCAATTCAAATTCTCCATTTTAATGCATTTAATTAACTTAATTTGCCCTTAAATTTCTTTTCCTTTTATGTTTTTCCCCATTGGATGTAAGCTGTCACCTAATGGCTTAGCCCTTCTCACCCATAGAATCACATACTCTTGCATTTATTCTTTTTTTTCACCATATGAATATTTTTTATTAATCATTTTAAAGTTAACTTTGGTCATTTGAAGACAAAAACAAAATGACTAAAGCAATAATTTTTTGTAACACAAAGAAATAATACATCTTAATCATGTAATTTACTAGATAAGTTTTTGTCTCTATATACAATGGATGGATAAATCAAATATAAAACAAAATGATAATCTTAAGTGTTATCATCAAGGAGATATGTCTGGTGGAAGCTAATATATATAATAGACTGTTTGGTCATCAAAATAACAGTAGTAAACTCTGTTTGCTAGCTTTCCTCCAGTTTTGTGTTTCAGAAGTCTTGTGTCCACCTGAGTCTACTGCCTTTTCTATGCCTAATAGTTTCTTTGCATTTATTCTTAGTCATATCTTTCTTCATGGAACAGAGCCATTCTCACAGTCCCCCCCAGGAGGGGCCAAGACACTAAGATAGTTATCCTGGAATTCTAGCCTCCAAAACTGAGGGAAAAGTTTCCATCCTTTAAATACCCAGTCTGTGCTCTTTGTCAATGGCAGCTCTCTCACTGTTCACAGCAACCGTTCACAGAGTCAAAGTCAGGGAAAGGCTACCTCAAGAATATTTGAGATGATGGCTTTATTCAAGGGAGTGAATTACAGGTTGTCAAACACAAAGACAACAGGTTTTTTTTTTTTTTTCTCAATTCATTTGGGAATGACATAAGCAAATGGCAAGGTGCCACACATAGTAGGAGCAAATTTCTAAGAAACCCACACATTTGCAAACTCAGCCAACTCTTATACCAGTAGGGGCCTGAAGCATGGGCTTCTATTTTCCTCCACTTGAAACAGGGTTTTATGTTATAGGTATCATATACTTCTTTGTAAGTTTTAGCATTTGGGAAAAGCTATTATGTTCTTTACCCCTCCCCCCACAAAATTACATTCAAAGCAAAGCATGCAAAAGACCCAGTTACATAGATTTAACTTAGATGACAATGTCTAAACTTGAAGCCGATACAGTGTGTGGTGAACTCTGAAGCCGCTTATAAGGAAGTAGATAGTTTTTGCATGCTTGAAAATTACCTTTGGGAAGATTGATTCAATCAGACAAGTCTAAAAAAAATAAAAACCAAACAGAACCTGTCATGGAGGGAGACCTATAAAATAATAAATTCTCTGTACATCTTTGAAGGTGCAAAAAGCTATGTTGTAAGTGGCTGTTAGTACACAACGTGGTACCGACTTGAGTGCTTTTGACTGATGACAACATCCGAGTTATCAAGTCCAGAAGAAAGTAATAATTGCTGTCTTATAACCACAATAAAGTAAACACAATCTGAACAATCCTGGGAAGGGATCCTCGGAGTACACAAGAACAGACCCCATCCTGGCCAACGCCTTGATTTTTAGCTTAGCCAGTTCCAGAGCATAGGCTGGGTTTCCGCACCTGAACTTTTGAGCTACAAATCTAAGAGACAAATGTGAGCTGTGTGAGTGCCTAGGCCATTACTTATTCCATACTTCTAGAAACGTGTTCTACATCATGGGACCAGGAGGGATTGCTCTTATGTTTATAAAATGAAACTGTTAACAGCCTTGAAGTGTGCAGAACACGGAGATCAGATACTGAGAGACTACCACGATGCGGGAGAGAAATTCTCAGTGCCTTGAAAAGATTCTTAGTAGACAGGTGTGCATATACTGCAGGTGTTTCCTGTGTTAGTCACTTTTCTGTTTGTGTGACAAAACATCGTGGCGAGGCACCTTACAGAAGAAAGAGCTTATTTTAGATCGCCGCTTTGGAGAGATAAGAGTGTATCATGATGGGGAAGCGTAGCAACAGCAGTCACGGTGGAGCAGGGACAAGAAGCTGGAGCTCAGATCTCAATTGTAAGCACAAAGAAGAGCAAGCAAACTGGATACAGGTGAGGCTTTTTACTCTCAAGGACCTCTCCCAGGGAAGTACTTCCTCCACCTAAACTTCTACAAACAGCACCATCAACAGGGAATCAAGCGTTCAGACGCCCAAGATGCAGGGAAATGAGGACTACTTCCTCTCCAAACTACCACTGCCAACAGGAGCTGAGGAGGCACCAATGAGGAGCTGGTTTGCAGAGGCAGAGGAAAAGAGAACCCTTCATCATATGACTTTAAAATGCTCGAAATCATTGCACCTTGAAACAACATATGTACCTCACAAGAGATGAACATGAGGCCGCAAATGAGCTGGTTCTTCAGCAGTGTTGAAGCTTCCAGCTGGCATCATCTATTCTGCTTGTAGTAAAACGCTGTTGCAGGCCAAAGTAAGGTAAGGATTGTTGAAAAGGAGCTGAAATTTGCTTGTTTTCTAAAGGCTTTCCACCTCTTTATATAGCAAAGCTACCAAAAGGTTTTTGTTTAATGCCATAGATGAAACATAAAGAAAAGGATAAATAAACAATTGCTGTGGCTTGGGATCAGCCCAGAGAAGACAGAGACACTCAGGGAGATACAGTTTCAGCTCTAGCCTGCAGATTGCCATATGCCCTTGGAACAATGAAGATTGAGTTGCAGTGGTCAGGTAGTTACGGAGGAGGGAGCATAAAGCCTTGCTCAGATCCTTTACTGTGGTCCCTGTGGGGAAGGCGAAATGTGGCAGATCAGTCTAACTATGAGTAGACTAATTTGATTTACCTTGATGGGTTTGGGGCTACACTGGGACCTGAACTTTGGCCTCCTGGAGGTTAGCGGTCAGTTCTATGGAGGACGTTGGATTTGGGGTAAGTTAGTTTGCATAGCAGAGATGTATCACAGGGAGAAGTCCCCTTCTCTGTTACACATACCCCTGGATCATTTTCTACTCAGCACAGAAGCTTTTAATGTGTAAGCATATAATTATAGAAAATAAGTACAATGATGATATAGCTGGTGACCCGTATTTGACCACTTCCCCTTGGTGGGGAGGCCTGATGGCACTCAGAGAAAGAATAAGCAGGCTACCAAGATGAGACTTGATAGCCTATGACCATATAGTGGGGGAGGAGGTCCTCCTTGGTCATAGACCTAGGGTGAAAGCAGGAGGGAGGGAGGAACCAGAGAATACAAGTGATGAGATAACAATTGAGATGTAATCTGAATAAATTAATAAAAAAGAAGTATAGCTACATTGTCTGGAAATTTAGAGTTAGAATTTTTGATTGTGTCTAGTGGGCTGAGACCCAGTGAAATCCATTAAAGATATCGTATACCTCAATGGTATTTGGATTTTTTTTTTTCTGGAAGAAACATTGCTGGTTTGGACTCATGGTTTGGAGAGAAGGAACAATGAAAGGAGTCTTTCTGATGACCACCGAGCCTACTAGAAGCTAGCAGGCTAATAACACCAACTTACTGCTGTCATGAACCTTCATTCAGGTTCAGAAAGTGAAAACAAAAACCCAGAGTGCAAAGCCTGGAGAGTGAGAGATTTATCTCCCTTCTGTATAACCCAGTAGAAAAATAAACATGAAGTACTAAACTCTGTTTCAGAACTTTTGGGAACCAATTACTCCTGTTTCTTTTCCTCCATTGAACGATCTGTAACTGTTATCCTTTACTGGTCTCACCATGTGTGCTAGTTAGCTTCCCGTCACTATAAGACAAAAGCAAAAAACTCCAACTTCAAAGCAAGAAAGGGGATGTTTTGGTTCAGTTTCAACTTTTAGTCCATGGTCACTTGATCTTGCTTTGTGACGCCTTTGGCCAGCTGATTGAGGTGGTCTCTGTATGTTTTTGTCATGAGAGAGAGAGAGAGAGAGAGAGAGAGAGAGAGAGAGAGAGAGAGAGAGAGAGAGAGAGAGAGAGAGAGGAACGGAGGGAGGGAGGAAGGAGAGGGAGGGGGAGACGGAGGGGGGAGAGAGAAGGAGAGGGAGATGGAGAAGGCACTTGGAGGATATATTTCCACTCTACTTTTCTTCTGCTAGGAACCACCTTGCAAAGGTTCTGCCACTGATCAGTCATGCTACTGAGTACAGACCAAACTCTTCATCACTTTGAGGAACACTCTAGACCTGTGGTCCTCAATCTTCTGAATCTGTGACCCTTTAATAGAGTGACTCATGTTGTAATAACACAAACCATAAAATTATTGTATAGCTAGTTCATAACTGTAAATTTGCTTCTGCAATGCATTGTAATGTAAATATCTGATATGTGGGATAACTGAGAGGTGAGACCCATGGGTCGAGACCTGCTACTTTAGATGTAAATAATAACATCTTTCTGTGTTAGGAGTTCTAAAGGAGGATGACTAGAGTCTGTAGTTTGGACGTCCATAGGTAGAAAAACAGTTTTGCTAGAACCTGACCTAGCAATATATCTAGAGGTTTCATTTACCCCCTGGCTTCGATTTGAGTACTGAGTTCTTCGATTTGACCTAATGCTACAACACCCTTGAGATCCACAGGAAGGGAGGTGACTAGTTGACAGTCATGGTAAAGCTGTGATCACCAAGCTTCCAAAGTGACAGCCCTGAGTCTCCCCCTGTCCTGAATGAAAATATGAAGTGTAAATACAATGGGGAATTTTGTCTGGAAAGGTACAACCACACGCTACCACCGTTCTTAAGACCATCTGCTTCTCTCTTATTCCAGTCTATCCTTATAGAAAAGATTCTCTCCCAGTATTTATATCCATCACATCACATCAAAGTATCACCAGATGTCAGAAAGGCAGTATGTATATACCCTGAGGCGACATGGAAAAGGACAAGGGTCCATTTTACTTTCTCTGTCTCTCTCCAGAAATTGTAACATCACCCGATCTAGTCTCTGGCTCAATAGAGACAGATGAGCCCAGTCAAGACAACATTGGTAGAAGAATAGATGCCACTAAAATTCTTAACCTATGTATGTAAAAATATAAATGGCTTTTTGATAGAAATCATTGAATTTGGAGGAAATGTTCCACTGAAAGGGAGTTTTTTACATCAGTATTAGTGAGACTTGATCATAAGAAGTAAAGTTACAAGGAGAAGCGAGTGGGCAGGAGGTCTGTCCCCCTGCTGTATTGAACGGATGAAGAGAGGAAGAATTAGCATAATCACAAAATAAATACGGAAGACCATGCATAGAAGACCACACTGAAAGACCAATCTGACAATACTGTGTGGAACCATGGACATACAAGGAGGGATGCATAGAAATTAAAATCTTGACATTATTCTGACTTCCTTCACAACTTCGAAACTGCCAGTGCTTTCCAGAAAGCATATCTTTGTTATAGGCGACACACACTGAGCTTCTGAAGCAGAATGTGTATCCAAGAATGAGAAGAGTACTAGTTGGGTGGAGGGAAGATATCAGGCCAGCTTTCATTAAGAGTGAGATGATTGAGGGCACATGATTTACAAGACAAAAAAATAAAAAGAAAAAGAATTCATTTTAGGGAGACACGCCAGGGTTTTATAATCAAGGTTTGAAGAACAGGCATGTTGCTAAGAAAGATTATCAGGGAATGTCACAGGAAAAAGAAAAATGATTTGTTAGAACTCTATGCAGAAAATTGGAGGGAAGCAATCAGCAATGGCATTTACGGTAGCACATCATTGCTATTTTTATACTGCTAAGTACTTATTGATGAAATAGGTTAGTGTCAGCTTATCACAATATACCACATTTCATCTGTTATGTAATTTCCAAAGATTGAACTTTCAAAATTGGAACCATTAGAAGACTTTTGTGTTTTTGCTTCAGGATATATTTATTGTACCTCCTCCATTCAGTAAATGGTTTATAAGCCATATCTAGAAAAAGAAAAGAAAAGAACTAGTTCATTAGAATGATACAGAAAGCACAGTTGTCAGAGATGCAGGTAAAAGTTGGGGAACAATTTATCTTGGTCCCCGACAGCAACAGAAGAGCATTTGCTGTAGTTTTTTTTTTTTTTTTTTAATTGGGTTTCTCTCATGGTGTTTGTGAGATTTTCTGTTTTCTGGGCAAGGTGACAGGCCTATTGTCACAACTGCTGGGCTCATGAAGCAAAACAGATATTCCATCAGCAAAATGAATGCAGCAACCATGGATTAATTAGATTTCCTTTAGGAGGCGATTGTCAAGAAGAGCCTGGTATTTTGTGTACCTGGAGACAGAGGTGGCAGGGACACAACAGGAGCTGCCTCAATTGTTGAGCCACAGGTCTGAAGCACTGGATCTGTGTTTGCAGATATTTGACCTTACACACAACTCTCTAGAGCAACCCAGCAGAAGCTGCATAGCCTTCCAGATCTCGTAAACACCCTTACTACTCAGACGCAAAAAAGGCTGAAACTTGTTTATCTGCTTGAGGGCTATTTTCTGTCATCTCCCTTCAGCTGTGGAGTCTCCACTGGCAAGAAGCCAAATATTTAACATGCTTTTGCAAGTCACTTACACTGGCTTGGACTATTTACACAGTGACTAATTGCTTTATTAGGAACGTGAACTGCAGGTATTATATAATTTTGATTAATAATTTTAGTCTAGAGGACCAAGGGAATCCATCCATGTGAGGTACCCAGAGGAAAGCTTACTTTTTATGCACTTCTTTACATCTGAACAGTCTTTATTCTGGTGTTTGGGCTCTCTTTCAACTGGTGTCCTTTGTCAGTTGAATGTACAGCATGCTTTTATCTCTTTCACATTAAGGCAGCTACTATATCTTATTTCAGATTAACTTTGAGTGATGTGTGATGAGTTAACTTGTTTCTTCTGTCAATTTTAACCTCAGAGAATGACAGGGTATGAAATGGATGAAGTGAGGGTTCATTTTCACATACTTCCCACACTACCCTTCATAGCATCCCTCATGGCATCCCTGGTGTCCCTCGTCTTTCTCCAGAAATGAATATGACTTTTAGTATAGTGTGATTAGAGGCAGATCTGAGTACCATGATTGTTTGCTTCCTCCATCCTTAAAGTTTATGTTGAGCACAGCAATCCTTGGGCAGCTCATCACCCCATTGAAGAAAGGGCTCTTTGTATCAAGCAATGAGCTCTGGCCATGCACAGTTCCAGGAAAACCAATCTCTCTTCCACAAGAAGCTATATATGTGATCTATTCTTTCACTAGATATTCCATCAAAACTCTTTCAATGTTTTCTTTCTACTAATGCATAGAGAGGAATGTCAGACAGATTTCTTCGCATGGACACTGGACCTATGGCCATCAATCACAAGACTAGGTTTATTGCTCCTTGGACCACACTGTTTGTGACATTAATAGTGTGCAAACCTTGTTACTTATGTCTCAACATGAGTCATGTAGTTGAGGGAATATTTTATACAATTCATATATGTATTCAATAATTGCACTTATATCTGCCTGTGGGTATAAGTTAATTTTTGTATGCTTTTATTTTTTTTATACACATCACAAACCTAAATTACACCCCTGGCAGCTCCTACTGAAATGTCTGTAATCATCTCAAACAGCAAAATGGCTCCTCTCTCCCCTTCCCCTCTCACTCTGTACAAGCATGCCATACCCTGTGCCTGGTTTCTAATGAAACAGACTGAAGAATCCACTAGATATTTTGTTGTTGCTATGTCTAGTAGATGTTTTCTTGCTATCATATGTCCATTTGCATTTAAAAAGTTTTTGTTGTGAATGTGTAGTGTATATGTATTTATATGTGTGTACAAGGGCAGGGGCTACATATAGGCAGATGACCCAGGAGGATGTTGGGTGTTCTGCTCTATCACTTCTCCAAAGTAGAAGCTTATGGTTTCTTTGAAGACTCAGTTGTGTCATGTGAATGTAGCTTTTGTTTTGGTCCCAAGTATGGGACACAGGAGTGTTTTCCATCACTGGAGACAGCCTAGTGACCTTTGTTAGTGGATAACAGACCTGTGAGAGGTCACATGACGTTTCTCTGCAAGCTGTCTTGTGAGAGAGCCTGTTGTTGTCTCCTGTGAGGGCCATGGTTTTCCCAGCTGCAAAAAAAAGAAAAAAAAAAAGGTGTTGTGTGGACTCTGAGAGGATATAAATTGAATATACCTTGCAATGGTTTACATCACTTTGCTGGTGTTTAGTTTTCAACATTGCTTTGCAGAAAGAAATGCTCCAGAGAACTTTTCATGGCAATCCTGGTGAGTCTGCTGATTCAGTTGAGTTACGTTTCTTACATTTCTGCTAGATCATGCCACTGCTACTGATTACTGTTTCTGTTTGGTGTTTGCTATTTGACTGGACTTCTGGCATTCTGACAACGCAGAGTGGAATTGACCTAAGGAACTACATGTAAAAAGTCCACATCCCCACCCCCCATTAACCTTCATTCTTTCCTACTTCTGGTCAGTGGGTTGCAAGGGAGGTATATGCATTTAAGAACCCTAAATATAATAGGTTTTTGAAAAATCTAAGCCTACATTTCTCACAGTTTCCCCTAAAAACAGTATCTGCAATTGAACCTTGAGCTAGTCCGGTAGCCAGTATGACAGAAATCCTCATTTCTCTGCCAACTGTAGTGCTGGGGCCACACATGACCTTTTATCTGAGTGCTGGGAATTTTTGTCAGGTCGGTGTGCTTACATGGCAAGAGTTCTTGTCTGCTGAACATCTCCCCCACTATCCCACTCCCCCACTTGCCATTTCTTAACTAATCTTTCTTAAGTTTGCTGGCAAATGAAAATAACATGGCTGAGAGATTTTCCCATTAATTTATTCACTGTAACAGTCTTTCCCCATAGAATTGAGCTATTGGAGTTATTTCCTTTGTGACAGCAGATTTTTCTCTTCATTTTATGCTCAGAGTTCCTTATAATATATGTTTCTGTGCTAATGCACAAAATTACGGTTCCTTGTGCTCTTAACATGATCCTAAGAAGTGTCTGTCATCTATTCTGTATTATGACAGCATCTGTGCTTTTCACATAGAGGGTATCCTTAATTATTTAAATTTCTAAAGTGTTCTACTGAGTTGTTGATTAGAATAGAAGTGATTCTGCTCTGGAGGAATGCAGATTTCTGTGTAGTTCTTGCTAATGTATTATTCAATACATTAGAGCTATAATCATCCTTGTACTTCACGATAGTCATTGCTGGTTACATCAAAATATTGATACAAATGTACAATATATCAAACAATTTTGTGTTCATGTGTCAAGAAAAGATATGTACTTATGTGTCCACACAATTTATTCTGATAATTTAAATTTTCTACAAAGGTAAATACTTCTATTGTGACTTTTTTCTAATTTATTGAGACTTATCTTTCATTATCTAGATATTTTAGCCCTCCTTGGCTATATTTTATTTGTATGTGTTTTTATGTGTGTATTGTATGCATATATGTAATATGTGCCTTTTTGTGTACACATGGAACTCAAAACTTGACTTCAGATATTTGCATCTTCTGCTTTTTTTCCAAAATTATTTTATATAGTTCATTGTATTTGAATTATTTTTACCCTTCTCTCCCCTGCAAGCCCTCCCATGTTCCCCACATCCTTTCTCCAATTCGTGGCCTTTTAAAACTTCAAGTAGTGTTTTGTGTATGTGTATGTGTTTAGAACTGACTGCTTAGAATGGGGAGCTGCTCCTGGAGAAAATTGATTCTCCCTCCCTCAGCAGCTGTTTATTAGCAGCAGTTCTTCACCTAGGAACAGGGCTTGTGATGTTTCCATCCACCCATGTTGCATGCTGACTGGTGTCCCCTCTACAGGTCTTGTACAGACAAGCCATATTGTTATGAGTTCATAGGTTCAGCATTCATTTCCTGACCGGAAAACACTATCTAGCAAGAGACACCATAGCTTTCCAGATCTTCCAATCTCTCTTCCCCCTTACCCAAGATGATCCCTGAGCCTTGCATGTAGAGGTTTTCTTACATGCATGTCACATTTTTGGGCTAGGTATCCCAGAGAGCCTTATTCCCTGAATTTTGCATTCCATAACAACTTTCATATGCTTCAGAAAGACTCTATAATAAGATGTGAGATCTGCACTAC